>NC_143519.1:7181909-7803409 GCF_031878675.1 Megascapheus bottae
AAAGATGAAATACAGAGACTTGTGTTTTCACAGTAATGTCACCCTGCATATAAATGAGCTGAATTTGAATTTCTAAGGAAAAGACAAGCTTATGTGTGATCTAACTGGACGGAAATAAAAATTCATGTGGCAACTGAAAGTTTTCATCATGTAAGAATCAAAAACACTGATTTCATACATTTTTCTAGAATAAATAAATACTTTTTAACAACAGCATTATGCAAATTAACTTCAAAACCAATAAGAAAAATTTAAAGGATACATTGTTTAAACTTATAAATTTGGTTTTCTACTAATTTTCACAATGTTTGTTGAAGTATATATTAATAATATTTTGCTGATTCAAGACTTAGAGAATTTACTTTACTTGGAAGACACAATTTTGAATCTGATGTATATTTTATTCCATATCAAATTAATTATTCTAAATAAATTTTAACCAGTTTTGTCAAAATGAATGAAAACATTAAGGAAGTACAATTTTGACTGTCAATTCAGTTACTGGAAAATTTAAGTACATTTTGAGCACCATATATAAATATATATATATTAGCATTTCAACTGAGATATATCAGAATCAAAGCATTTTCTGCTAAATTTTGAGTGAAGTAAAAGTAATTTCAATCAACAAAAACAAAATTATTTAAAAATGGCATAAAAATGAATACATGTCTTGTAAGAATTATTTCTTAAACATGAAACTTGAATGACATTATTGGTGAAAAAAAAGGACATCAGAACTATTAAAACTGTAAGAAGATATTTTAAATAACTTTGTGTTAATTCATTTAGCTAACATGCAAGATTGTCTGATAAACACAACAAAACTGACACAGGAAGAAAATCCTGAAGGGTTCTTTATCTGTTAAATCCAAATTTGTGATTACATAACGTTTACATGTACATATACGTTCCATGGTATCCCTATCCAAATGTACAATTTTATCTTTTTTTTTGCCAGTCCTGGGCTTGTGCTCAGGGCCTGAACACTGTCCTTGGAGTTTCTCAAGGCTAGAGCTCTACCACTTGAGCCTCAGCACCACTTCCGGCTTTTTTCTATGTATGTGGTACCGAGGAATCGAACCCGGGTCTTCATGCATGCTAGGCAAGCACTTTAACCACTAGGCCAAACTCCCGGCCCCCAATTTTATCTTTTTAAGGGTATACTTACTGATTGTTTATCATATTAGACAAGTTACTTAGCTTGAAATGCCCCATTTTTTTTTCCTCACAAAGTAAGGACTTTTCAGGTTGTGGTGAGCATGCGCGTAGAGGGGCTGCAAAATCTGTGGTCATTATTGTTACTATTGGGTCACTTCTCACTTTACAATTTCCCTTCTCTGTATCTCTCTTGGGGATCCCAAGGCAGCAGCGTCTGGAGTCCCCTCATCTGTGCTCTGTCTTTAGCTGGGTTTGGGTAATGGGGTTGCAGCTGAAGAACAGAGAGAGGCAGAAGGAGGAAAAATCAGGATATTTCTCCCTGCCTTCTACATTGGTCGTGGGAGTGTCTCTCATGATACAGACCCTTTTTTTTCCCATTATTTTTGCTGTCCTAGAAATATCAGCCCTCTTGTTCGCAGGCTGCTGTCCAGGGGATTGGTCCCCTGTTAACTTAAACCAAGCACAGAACTATTAAAACAAAACCAAACCAAACCAAAAAACTCTCTTCAGTGAAGTCTCATTGGTAAACTCTTGTGAATGGAATTGACTTTTCATTTAGATTTTTGTGATTGAGTTAAAACGAACACTTCTCATTGCACACTTTCAGATTGAGCCAAAACCCATGGAAAATGGGCTATACTCCAGTTCAAAGTTCATCTCGAGTTGAGAGATGAGTTGAGTCCTGCTGTCTTTGCTTCCATCCTGCCTAGATGCATGGATGCTTCTCTGACAGTGGGGTGGGCTTCTTTACTCCCCAGGACATTCCTCAAAGGGAGTTAGACAGGAATCGAATATTCTGTGTAACGTAAGAAAACAGTCTTCTCTGGAAGGGTCAACTAGAAAAGAATTCTAATTTTCTATATTGACTAATCAGCAAAGATAGGTACCCTCCAGGTTGACCTATGCAGAAAAACGCACCAACTCTAAAGGTCCAATTAGGAAAGAAAAGCCCTGAGGTAAACTGGTTGAAAAAAACAAAATGTCCTTCCTTGTCTTCTTATTTATATATTGAGGCAGTTGGCAGTTGGCAGGTCACATTTTCCTTCTGACCAAGGCCTCTTGGACCAGTGGCTACCTTTGAAGTGGTCAGGAATGATGGACCAGTGGCTACCTTTGAAGTGGTCAGGAATGATATAGCGATGTTTGGCTGAAAATAGTGGTCTTGTATGCTGGGTTGTGAGAAATAAAAGGGAATCATTCTTGATAAACTTTAAAGGTTCAATTTCTCTTCTCCTCCTCTAATTTGATATTTTGTTTCCTGTGCCTATTAATATTTATCAAATATAATTTGATAAAAGTGGTATTATCAAGCAACTTTAATATAAGACTATTCTATGTGGTCCTATGTAGCCCTCTTATTTTCCACTACCTGAATGTGTTTGAAACCCATACTTTAACATATTAGCTTAAGAGAGCAGTATCAGATTCAGCTTACTAATGCACCTTTAAAACAGATATGCTTAAAACAGATGTGTCCCTAAAACTTGGGGATATCTTTACAAATTCTTGTATTTTAAAAGGTAAAATATGCTCAGATACATCCTAATTTCAGAGTATTCCGATGGGTTACACCGATTAAGGAAAAATGATCAATACTAAGACTAAAATACAAATTCATGCCTTTCATTCCACTTTTATTGGTATTATAAATACATTAAAATACAATCTAAACTATGAATCTGGATATGCCTGATAAGTTACTTATGTCTTATTTCCATCCTTTTTTTAAAAAATGAAAATTAGGTGAATGCTAAGTAGTGGTTATGCTGAGCTGTCATACATACGTATTTATGTTTCTTTATCCATTTTATTTGGACAAATAATAAACTAAAAGTACCTTACTGTTCAGATGCCAACAATGCATTAAATCAAATGAATGCTAAAATGCAACATTTCAAAAATTTTTACACCTTCATAGACAGCAGTTCAATTACATGCACTTAGATCTAAAATATTGTATATGTTTATGAAAATGCCTGTGGGTGTGAAATAGGACTCAGAGTCTAAATTATGTGAATATTAAATATGTAAGACATCAGTAATTAAATACCTATACATAGGAGGTTACCAGGATTTATATTAAGCAAATTAAATATCCTTAAATTTTTGACCTCTTGGTGTTTGTTTATGGTGTGAAAGACTTGTATTATCTACCTTTGGAGTCTAAATGTATTTTTTTTATATTTCCAAAATAACCTTACTATATAACCATTTTCTTGAGGATTTAAATTTTAACAATAATTTACATAAATTGCTTTATAAATTACACATTTTAACTTTATAAAGGAGGTTTCATTATAGGTCAAATAAATATATAAGAATTAAATTTTACTTTATTTTTTAATATTTTTTATTGTAATTAATAAAAGGGTTACATAATATTTGCCAGATAGAAGGTGCATTAATTCACATACATTGATACCCTTTCACATGTCTTGGTTCCCATTACCCTCCCCCTACCCCCCTGAATTTTACTTTATAAACCTCTTTTATTTTTTGAGGAATTATAAAGCAATAAGTCTAAGTCACTTTCAGTCATTTCTGAGGGAAACATGCCACAGATTCATTTAGATTTCTTGCAAAATGTAGCTTGTTAGAAGCCCAGGCTTGAGCGATCAGTAAACACTTAAAGAAAGAACCAATTGTTATTTGCATGTTTCTGGCATAGGATAAAACACACATATTGGATTGAAGTGGTGCTTAGGTAACAAGTAAGCTATCAAAAACTCAAAGCAGTTTTTGTTGTTTTGTTTTTAATCAACAAGGTATCAAGTGTTTCTAATGTCTTAGAAACTGGGAAGAAAAAAAATACTGGGGATTCTTATCTATTTGGAATTAGTGAAGCCCTCTGGTGTTTTCTGCTTTCTATGTTTTCATGTAGGAATAAAGGGCTGCTGGGGAAGCTGGGAAGTGAACATCTAGGAGACGCTTCCATGACACCACAGCTGGAAGTACTAACAATGGACAGATGCTCTCAAGAACTGGTTGGTGAGTAGCTGGACTTTTGGAAATTTCAATGTTGTAGTAAGTGACTGTTCTTAAGAATCTACCAGGCAGGAAGCCTACAGCTGAGTTCCAGAATAATGGCTTCCTTTTGCCTCTGTCATCCAACTTACTTGAGAGCCTTTCGGAGGAAAGCACTATCCTGTAGCTATATAGGTACACTTCTCGGGTAAATCGATTCTTACTTAATTCTGGTCATCCTGGGATGGGATGCTGGTGATGGGGCGCTGACTACAACAAGGTCATGATATAGAAGAATTTTCTTGGTGGGCATACATTCAGCAATGCTGTTCTTAGTCCATACTTAAAATAAATTTTATGAGCTAGTATCCAGAGCAAACATTCTATACTTCAGAACAGACCAATCTCACCAAAAAGTGGAAAATTCAGTAAGCTTACTGTTATTCTACCTAGTTGCAAGAGAAATTGAGGAAGTAAATTCTATGTGCATAACATTCATAACATTGTAACCCCTCCTTGGAGTAGTTCATTTTATAGAGAAAAACAAAAGTTTTTTTCATCAGTACCAAGTTTTGGGTCATCGAGAACAAGGAAAGTGTGGTTTGAACTAGTCTGTAAGAAGTTCCTGTAGCTTTGATTTTGTTTCAATCAAGATATTTATTTCATATTGAAAGGTATATCCCATGAAGTTTAATTCAATTATTACTAGGAGGCATGTATTAGAAAGTTCTGAGAGATAGCGATATAAGGGGGGCCATGTTGCATAGATCCTCACCATACTTTAAGGCTAGTTCTACCTGTAAATACCTGTTTCTGATAATTCATGATGTCTCATCTTGATTCTTGAAGGGCTGCACAGAATTTGGGGGTTGGATTGCTAGTGATGGCTACGTGTGCTGAGATGACATCATTTCTGTAGTGGTGATATCTTTGTGGCCAAGAGAAGCTCCTGTTTTGAGAACTCAGGGGTCTGTTTTCTTTCAAGTATCTTGGCAAGTTCTTCATGGTTTTATCATTGTGTTTTCCAAGGTGACAATTACCCTTCTCTCCTTCACTTTTAAGTTCAGGTGAGATTAGGGAACATGGTCTTAAACAGTTCTATTGATGGATGCCACCATTAGAGGAGTTCCTGATCAGGCTATTTGAGCAGAAAGGGATTTGACCTGTGGAAAAGAATTGAAGATTGCAGTGATCACAGGGAAAGAGTTTGGGTGGAGAAAGCTGAAAGACCTGCCCCACACTCAGTGTTTCCTTTCTAGTCCTGTTTTGGCTTGATTCTCACCAGAAAATAAAGATTCCAGTGCCAGCAATTTATTTAGGAAAATAGACAGCAAAGAGGAAAGAGCCAGAAAACAGTGATAAGCCAACTGTCCTGGTAGAGAAGGGTAGGAAACCCACATGGGAATTCTAGAAAAGGATGTAAAACAAACCCTTCATCATTATCCCATTTTCCCTCCCCAGAGGCAAGGGGACAGGGAAGCTAAAGGGTGGAGACATTCTTCCAAGAGCTGAGTGTTAAGTCCCAGACTTTCTTGTGAGCCCCTAGCATAAGGGCCTTTCATGTTTGGGGACTGAGAGACAGAGGTATTAGTGAGCCATCAGGGGACCAGAGCACACTAAGATGGAGGAGGAAAGGGGTGTGTGAAGGTCACCTTTGGCTGCCACAAGCCTGCAGGTGTTTAGAGACACATCTCCAAACCTGCCTTTAGAAGGGAATCATGGGCTCTGAGCCTGGGCCTAAGCTTCACTCATGGAGAGGAGTGAACAGGGGGTGTCCTTGAGTCATCCCTTCTTCCTTGGGAATTAGGAGGACGAGAGAGAAGGACTGGAGGGAAATTTCTAGACTATTCTCTCCAGGAGAGAGGAATGGCTTCATGTAGGAACACGAAGAGGAAGAATATCGTGTAAAGGATTAGGATGGGACATTTAGGAGTATTCTTTAGAAAGTGAGAATTATTATGAATGATTCCAAAAATAGAAAAGTAGGTACAAATAACAAAAGGCATCATCTTTCTGAAAGGTGTTTGTGAATAGCCAGTGAGCTCCGTATGTGCGAAATGGTCCCCATTTTCCATGTCTGCTCCATTTATGACTAACTCTTTCAGTTGTTTCCTTCTCCGTTCTTCTTTGATCTAGGCTTTATCGGCATAGCCTTACGTGTGTGACTGACAGAGGTTACAGTTGGTGGACCAGGAGTAGAGAGGGAAATGAGAAGTGGTCCATCCCAGGGTGATGTTTGTGCTGGTGTTGTAGGTCAGCAAGGCTGGTTTGGATGAGGCAGTCAGGAGATAAAGAGATGATACAGTGAGGGGAATGGAGAATGGAATAAGCCGTAGACTTTATGGCATATACTTCTTCCAGTTTTGAGAAAGGTTTCTTTATTTTTACTTACCTTTGGTTTAGAAGTTGCATTTCTTTTTTTACTAGTTTCTGTTTTGTCATCGAATATGGATAGGAACATAGTGTGGTTAAGCAACATGGTAATTATCTTCCAAAACAAGCATCAAATAAGTGTCTGGAGTGCAAATCAAGCAAATAACTTTGTATCAGCCCTCATCTGAGATGAGGCTTCCCCAAAGCCCAAGTTAACCCCAGGGTACCATTGGTGTGTCATGTCACAGGAAGTCTCACTTGGTATTTCATCTGGAAGTCCATACAATTACTTTTAACTGTCTCAATGATTTCCATTAGATTAGGCTAGTCAGAGCTATCTGAAATCCAAATAGATTCTAGTTATCTCTTCCAGAAAGAATAATTCCTAGGCTGATGCTTGCTTAATAATGTGTATAATAGCCTGGATAACATAAAGAAATAATATATCAGTAAATACACACACACAGAGAATGTCAGAAAAATATGAGGAACAATTAACAGTGTCTGGTATCACAGAATCTCAATAAGTACTGGTTGCAGGCAAGTACCTTATTTCTGAGGTCACAGGACAAAAGATTTCCCAATAGGTAGCAAAGAAAACCATCCCTTTCTGGAAGTCACTCTTCATTTTAATGGGGAGCAAATTTACTCTCACATGGTAGAGAGTGATATTTGGAATTTTAAGAAGTGCTGGCTCAAGAAATACTCTTTATATAGACTTACCATATAAAAGAATCCAATGATTACCGAGTATCTCCCCTGATTTTACTCTACTTGTGGAATTCTCCAGGAACTCAAAGCTTTCATGGACTCTTGGAGCCTGGTGGAAAATATTTTTAATTCAACTCTTTCACTGGCATTTGCCCAGTGGTGTAATATATTAGGATATTCTGGAACCCCCTGGAGGACACCAGAATGTTATAGAAGTAGCATATGGTATCTGTCTCTGATTGATATAAAAACTTATGTTCTAATTATTTGCCAGTGCTATTCTACTTTTCCTTTTTTCTTTGAAAAAGAATCCGCTCTCTTTCCCCCCTCCCCCAGGATACGTCATCATAGTAAGACATTTGGTATTAAATTCACATATTCCATCGATACTTTCCAAAACTTCTTTAGGCTGCAATTAATCTTGGTAATTCTTTTGATCTGTGTGACGTGACTCTTTTGACATGTGCAAGGAAGTCTGATGGCTTTGAATAGTTTCCTTGTTTTAAATCTTATTATCGCTCTAAAAATCATCAGATCCACATCTAGAAATACATCTGCATTATTAGGGCACCCTGAGAGAGGGAAAGATCTATTATTTTCAAGAACTGGCAACTAAGAAGTTTACCTTAAAAACAGACTCTTCCAACAATCCTCAACCACATAAATCTACATCAACACCTATTGTTTATGAGATAGTTTGCTATATCATACAGTAGTGGTAACAATTTTTTTTAAAAAAACATTGAGTTGGAGTTTCTAAATGTTAACTTTGAGTTATATGAGGGTTAATACTATTTTTTTTTTGGTGAATTTCCTACTAAAATGGAAGTATGCTGGACCGGGTGCTGTCAATATTGTATGCCCTCCTCTCACAATTCGGAATGAAGGGTAATTTTTCAAAAAATGAAGTTTAGTAACGGGGACACCGAAGTTCAGCACATTATTCTCTGTAAGCATTTCATGTTTGTAGTATTTCCTCCAACAAAACAAAGCGCTGGCTCTGCTGCCACTCTTTTGCCTCTCTAACTATGAAGCTGGTTATGGAAAGAGACCACGGTTCTCGTGTGGGTGACACGGGTAGAAAAGAACTGGAGGAGGATGAGTTTAAAAATCAGTGTAACTAATGGGGGCAGACACAAAGCAAATAGGCTGCCGTTGGCTTAGTCAGGGTGAAGCCTGTATTTCAAGATACAGGGTTGACTGTCTGAAAGGACATCCATTTTCTCATGAACCTTTGAAGCCTCTGGATAGAAATATGTGTCTCTAATTCCACAAACCTTCCTCACTCTGCCATGCATGCACACAGCTACCTCCATGTCTGTGTCTGCGTCTACACTCCTAGCTCTATCCATGTCATCTCTGCCTGTCATCCGAAGTAAAACCCAGACTGCAAGAGTTAAGGGGAACTTCAGCTTTTCATACAGCTTCCACGAGTGCCAAGTGGGGACTCATTTTGGTTCTGCCAAGTGGTATGAAGTGGCTTCTCTTCCTTCCTTCCTCCCCAATCCCTATGTCTTCCCTAAGCTGGGCTCATTATACTTGTTAATGCTCCGTTTTCTAAATTCACTTTTTGCAGAAGGCTGTCAGATTGGCTCCCAGAGGCGGCCCCTGCAGGCTGGAGAGGAGGAGGGAGAGGGTCCCACGGTGGGGGGTGGGCTGGGGCGAGGTTGGCTGGGGTGGGCAGCTCGGAGGAGGGACCGGCCAGAGACTGCAGCGATTGTCCTCCCCGGGCTGGTTGAAGCACCTCACTGGTGACGGGTCTGAAAGCACGTGGCTACGTCATGGAAAGCCAGGCTTTTCAACGCAAACTTCCACTCCTCCTCCTCCTCCAGCTCATGCCTGTAACTCCCCATCCGAGGCTGGGCGAGGAATCCGGAGGGGAGATTTTTTTTTTCCCTCATGCTCACGCTGGTGGCTGGAGCCTGGAAGAGAGGAAGGAAGGAAGGAGGAAGGGGTCTGGGGCTCTGTCCACCTTACCAGGAGACAGACCAAGGCAGGGGGCCTCTGCGAGCATCTCGCCCATTCGTCGTGCCGCTCCAGAACTGCAGGTTCAAGCCGATGCACTGAGCTCTGGCCATCGATGATTTAAAGAAGGGAAATCTCGACCCTGGGAGACAGAAAGGAGCCTGTGCTCGGGCAGTGAGGCTCCATCGAGGTGGTACTGCCGTGTGTGTGCGCGATCGCTGCCTTGGCTTTGCTTCTCCTTTTTTTCTTTTTCTTTTCTTTTCTACCCCCCCAACCCCCTCCCTTCTCTCCTTCCCTTTTATTTGCCTTCTCTCCTAGGGGCTACACAATGGCAGTCTCCTCCCGGTGAGACGAATCCTGCTTCGCCTCTTGCAGATCCACCCATCCCCACAGCGACCGAGTGAAAGGCTATGGTTTTCTCTTGGAGGATTTTTGGGGCTTTCCTCTTCTCCCAGATTAGTTGTGATCTCAGTTGGGATTTCTTTGGCTTCGGGCTGAAAAAAGGATTTTTTCTCAACCTTTTGCTAATCATCCGGTGGTGATCAAGGAAGGGGAAATAAATCATTCACCCTGGCCGAGAAAAAACAATCACTGAGAAGTCTCCAAGAAATAGACCACGTGAGGGGGAAAAACTGGGAGAAGACCCAGAATATCACCGTTTTTCCTATGGTAAAACCGGTGCCCCTCTTCAGGAAAACTGATTTCCAATTATTATTATGCAACCACAAGGATCTCTTCTTTCTCAGGGTGTCTAAGCTGCTGGATTGCTTTTCGCCCAAATCAATGTGGTTTCTTTGGAACATTTTCAGCAAAGGAACGCATATGCTGCAGTGTCTTTGTGGCAAGAGTCTTAAGAAAAACAAGAACCCAACTGGTAAGCAAAACTGGCTTCTTCGTGCTCTGCTTTTCTAAAACCCTCCGGGTGCCTTGTCTGTGGCTCAGGCAGCCAGACCTGCAGTTCTGCCCTGCAGGCAGCAGGCAGGGAAAGCGGAGTGGGGACCCGGACAGTGTTGCATGAATAATCAAGTCACAGCTTGGATCTGCGTCTACACCCTCCCCTCCCCACACCCCAGCCATTGCCAGCAGCTCCCGGCTGTGACACCATCCGTGCCTAGGAGACTGGAGGAAACTTTTGTGATTTTTTTTTTTTTTTTTTGCCCCTGTAACCGTTCGGGGGGTCGGGTGCGGGGCGGAGCGCGGACCGGTACGGCTCAGGGCTGCGCCCTGGAGAAGGCGTTGGATGGTTTCCTTCACTTGGGCTGCTGCCTCTTGGGGGGTGGGTGGGAGGGAGCGTGCCCGGATTCGACACCCCGATCCTCCTCCGGCAGTTCGGCCCCCGCCTCCTCCCCCAGCTGGCTCTGGAGCCCCAGCCTTCAAACTCCAGCCCCCTTGTGTCCGTGACAACGTCTGGCGCAGGAGGAGCGCAGCGAGCGCGCGGCTCCTGCCTGGAGGGAACCCCGGGCCGAGGAGCCACCCCGACCCCTCTAGTAGATGGCGTGGAACCCCCTCGAACCCCCTTTCAGCAGCGATTGCCCCGAGGGTCCAGCTAGGGTTGGGGGTCGCCGCCGCCTTCCACCCGCCTCCCGGCAATCACGCGCCGGTCCCAAAAGGGTTCCAAGAGGGAAACTTGCGGTGCATTACATAAGGAATGCAAATGCAGGTGGCTGGGGGGGCCGATCCCGGGGGTGTCGCCCTCGGGGGACTCTGGGGGGCGGCGGCAGAGCCGTGGGGATGAGCCACCCCCGGGACGCCAGGCCGGAGGGCGGCGTGGTGGAGGTGGCCTGGGCTGGGGCGCGCAGGCAGTCCCCGCGCCGAGTTCACAGCCGAGGACGCAGCTCCGGGGTTGGTGTCTGGAGGAGGGTCGGGACGGCGGCCCTGCACTGCGGTGCGGTAGAGCCGGGCTTGGCCAGTCCGCCTGGCACTGCCAGCCCAGCGGGGCGGGGTGGGGGGCAGATTCTAGTGTGGAGAGACCGTGCGTGGAGGAGGACGTGTGTGTGTGCGTGGATGGACGGTCCGCGGGGCAGACAGGGGGCGTGGATGGGCGTCCAGGGGCGGATGCTGGCGTGGATGGACGTCTGGGGGACAGACAGGGGAGCAGGAAGGCGGCCAGGGGGAGCTGCTGGCATGGACAGGCGTCCCGGGGGCAGATGCTCTCGTGCCTGGGCAGGAAAGGACGTGTAGAGGGCCGTCGTGGACACTGTTCCTGCGTCCTGGAGCCCCCGACCCTGTGTTCTGGCTCTTCACCCTGTCTAGCCACCCTCCCCGGTCCCCTGTCCTTTGACCCTTCTCTGGCTCAACTCTTCAGTGTTCAATGGAAGTCGGTCTGCCTTGCCCAGAACTGCCAAGGAGTCAGTAGCTTGGTCGGTTTACTTGCCATGGAGTTTCTAGTTTGGTTGTGAGCTCAGGGCACGCGAAGCCCTGCCCTCCCCTACCCCCCAGCTATGCTTGTTGGTGTCTAGTGCCCACAGACCCCTCGCTGGCCCTTCATGCAAGGTCCCCTGCACACCCCACCCCACCTCCTGGGACAGGCCCAGGCTGCAGTGGGAAGGGAGGAACTACTGTACACAGCAAAAATAGTGCCTGGCATTCTCTTGTCATCTGCCTGTGGAAAAATTTCGTCCCTCTTTGAGGAGGAGATACTGGAAAAGCAGTTTAAAAAATAAGTTAAGCGTTCAATGTTTGACTAGGAACCTCGCAGTTAAGTCGTTCCATAGTGTGGAAGAGTGGGGAGTAAGTCACGAATGAACAGAAGTTTCTTAGTAGGCCTTTATTGTTGCTGTGGTTATTTGTTGAAGGATTTTGTTGGAAACCCTGATTTTTGCCGTATACATGACTCAAGATCCTTTTCTTTAGGCTTCCCCCCTACCACCCACTTTCAGCTCTCTGGAACAGATGTTTTCCTCATCCAAAGGATGTTAAACAAAGGCTCATTTACTTTTAGAGCCATGTATTTTGCAGCTCTGAACGCCAAGGCACCTGGGCTCGAGGTGATGGGTTATCTCCGCAGATGTGTCTCTGAAAACATCCTCAGAGCCTGTAATGCAGAGTTCTGCAGAGACTGCCAGGCTGAGAGCTGCAAGCTGGGAGTTGGAACACTTAGTAACTCTTCCTTTTAAAAATAGGACATTTATGCCTCATACTTTTTATTTCAGTTTCTAAAAGTTTGATGTTCTAAGCTTGAAGCAAACCTAACAGTTCCCTTCCAGTCTTGCACTTGGTGGCTTTCATTCCTTCTGCTATGAACTGGTAGCCCACAATCTTTTGCACATTTTTGATCCCAAGATAGCAGTACAACTAAGAAGTTAATTGGGTAATTAAAATAAAACAAAGCCTAAAATCCTTTTAACTGTTAAAGCCAAAAGAGGAACAGATTGACTACTACCTATTATGTTATCTTAAATCTAAAAAGAGGACAATTAACTGCTTTCCAACTAAAATGCTCAGTTGAATATTACCACGGCCCTGTGAGTTTGATGTAAAGCACCTTTTATTATTTCAGAGATAAATACGAATCTTCCTTCCAGGGTCTATAAAATTATGAAATAATTCACTGGGCACTCCCAGTTATTCAACTTGTCAGTTATTCAACTGGTAGTTTGGTCAGAGGTTCTGGAAAGAGCTGACGAGTGGGTTGGTATGCGAATAAGCAGATAATGAAAGTGCAAATTTGGGGTAAAGTTATTTCATGCAGTTTTAATTTGCTGTACAACACTTTATAGTATTTTGTAGTTGTATTGTGTAAAACTTAACAAACAACATACAACATATGTTTATGCTATTAAAATAAACTGCATAATTTTAAATACTGGATATAATCTACAGTTGCTATTTCCATAAAAACACATAATCTCAAAGTACAATGATTATTAGAGAACAGGCTTGCACATTCTCTCCCCTCCCCACCATGTCCTACTTTCCCTTACTTTTCTAGCAAACAATAGCTGTGCATTTAGAATAAATGTTACTGGCTGCAACTTTCATTGTATGAGTCATGCAAGGTAACTATATTTTAAACACTCATTAAATAGGGAATACTAAGTCCAGGTACTTATTGTACCTGGAGGAATCTTGGTATGTTTCTTTGAACCCGAACATGAGTTTAGATTGACCAGTGAATATAACCGACAAATTTAGGAAATAATCTAGGTCATTGCTTTTGAAGCAAAGGATGATAAGAAAACTGGCTAACCCCCCCCCCCAACTCCCCAATAAAGGTCATAGTATTGTTATCTTTCCTGACAGATAATATAAAACAAACCAGGCACTCTCAAATATATCCACCCAGTCAGTCATAAATAGTACTTCTAAACCTCCCTATGCTATCAGGACTCTGAAAAGGACAGATCTTAAGATAAATCACAACCCCAAAAGACTTTTATTGAGTTTCCGTGTCAAGAAAGCTACATACGACATGTATGCCCTAGGCCTAGTTCTGCATAGCACTCAGAGAACAGCTACAAGCTGTGGCTGTGACAGTCCCCATTTCTGAACTCAGTCTCTTCTACCATGTGACTCTGTGCAGGGTTGGGTATGGCCAGTAGACTGATTCTATTTCCCCCTGGTCTTTGGTGCCTTTCTGATCTGCTTTTGGCCTTTTACTAAGCTATTTCAAGCCAGGTTATGACACTGTTCTTCATTATTTCCTTTTCTTTTTTCTTTTCCCTCCCTTCTTTCCTTCCTTCCCTTCTTTCTTTCTAGGCTACTTTATGTCTAGGGCAGTCATGGTGTTTTGAAGTTAGGAAATAGGGAGAGAGGAAAGAAAACAGAGTAAGCACTTTTTATTCCTTCTTTGGAGCCTGCCGACTCATCCTGGCTTTCTATAGAACTGGGTGAGCCACAATTAGGCCACAATGTCTGCATTTCTAAACCCGATAGTAAACGAAGGCACTGAATTCAGGCTGCAGGGCTGGAACACCAAACTGGTGAGCAGTTTTCTTCTAACGTGGGAGTGGGATTCGGTGTAAAGTGATGTGGCCTTGAACTCCATCCAGGAAGCTTCTGTTACTAAGGTAGTAAAGTAAGTTCTGCGGAGAAAAGTTGCTTTGTCAACCAAAAGATGGCATTTGCACTAACTTGTTCATTTCTTGAAGCTTATATACAAGTTAATAACTGTAAAATTTCAATGTATAAACCTAGTTTTAACAAGGAAAGTGACTTTGGATGTAGTTATATCAGCTTGTTCTTATCTTCTTCCTTGGTGAATATTTGTTCAAATAATGCATTACTCTGCAAAGGGGCTAAAGCGAATTTTATGTCATACTTCCGGTTTCCATATGTTCAAGTTCAGCCTTCCAAGATTTAGCAACACAAATATTGGAGAGTGTTTTGTGTTTTTTGGTCATGGAGCTTGAACTTGGCTTGGGCACACTGTCCCTGAGCTCTTCGGCTCAAGGTTAGCGCTCTACCACTTGAACCACAGCACCACTTCCGTTTTCTAGTAGTTAACAGGAGGTAAGAACCTCATGGACTTTAATGCCCTGACTGGCTTTGAACCATGATCCTCAGATCTCAGCCTCCTGGGTAGCTAGGATTACAGCCACGAGCCACTGGTGGCTGGCTATTGTAGAGTTTTGCCACATGTTTTTATTACATAGGTTAATGTGAGCAAAACTAATGTTTTCACTTCTTGGTACAATTTGGCATCATACCTCCCTCATATTGACTGACCAGTTTTCTTGTCTCAAAATGGGAACATTTTTTTCCAAATAGTTTCTTATACCTTAAGGGCAAACAGTTGGGACACTTCAATAGTGTAGCAGGAATTTGTTGTTTTAAACAAATTGTTGCATTGTCCTATGTTTAGTATGGTTAAGGAGTTGTACAAAGGGATTTCAATGTAACATGTCAGTTTGTGAGTACGAAGAAACTTGATCAATGTAATCCTTTTGTCATTCTTACCATCTCTGAGTCTCAACCTCTGGGAGGTGGAGGGGGTTGATGATGGGTCAAAAAATCTCTACCCGTACCCGTCCACCAGTACAGGGTGCTTGTTTTTTTTTTTGTGATGTTCCTTATATTTTTGGTCTGTGTAGCATACATCAGATTTAGTTTTCAGTTGAACTTCCATATCCAGGAAGTACCAGGATTCTTCTGAGGGAGATTCTCAAATTTTTTTTTTAACAATAATTTGTTAAAAATTTGTTCAGAATGTAAAAGAATGGCCAGTGACAGGAAGAGAAGTCAAAAGGAGAAACTCTGAGGACTTCTTAAACATGAAGGAGGAAAAATGGGTTCAGTTTTTACAGAGAGCGGTGGTGTTTCCTGACCTTTTTTTGTTGGCCTAACCAACTAACTTCAATAAAGTTGCCCAACAATGTTGGAAGCTACTGTGCTTATCACTGTCTCCTGACAGTACCTGTGCCATGGATGCATGGCAAGTTTCCAATGTCTCAGTAAATTTAGTGGGAATTAGGTGCCTGCACAAAAGTGAAGTGTATGTAAGCAGTAGTTTCACACATTCTCCGGTTCATTTAATGTTTACACCTTTCCAAAAGGACCAACCAAAGATTTGGTTTCTAAATGATAAAAATCAAAGAGAAAACAGGCATCAGTGGCTGTTGTGTGTGTGCTGGTCTTGAACTCTCTTTGGTTCAAGGCTAGCTAGCATTCTACCACAGGAGGCACAGCTCCGCTTCCAGCTTTGTTTTTTGGTGCTTGGAGATGTCTCATGGACTTTGATGCCCAGGCTGGCTTGGAACTGGGATCCGCTGATCACATTCGCCACAGTGGCTGTGATGACCGACAGGAACCAGGCTCTTCCACGGCCACCATGGCGCCCTGCCTCCCCTTTGCCCACACTTGACCCGTTCTCGAGCACTTGCTTGAGGCCTGGGGCTGTCCCCCACCTGGTGCTGGAGGCCTGGGGCTGTCCCCCACCTGGGGCTGGAGGCCTGGGGCTGTCCCCCACCTGGGGCTGGAGGCCTGGGGCTGTCCCCCACCTGGGGCTGGAGGCCTGGGGCTGTCCCAGGTCTGGTGCTGGAGGCCTGGGGCTGTCCCCCACCTGGTGCTGGAGGCCTGGGGGTGTCCCAGGTCTGGTGCTGGAGGCCTGGGGCTGTCCCCCACCTGGTGCTGGAGGCCTGGGGCTGTCCCCGGTCCGGTGCTGGAGGCCTGGGGCTGTCCCTCACCCCGTGCTGGAGGCCTGGGGCTGTCCCCCACCTCCTGCTCTAGGCCTGCAAGCGGTCCCTCACCTCTGAGTTTCTCAAAACTGCACAGGGGCGGGGGGGGGGGGGGAGCAGGTGCTTCAGCATCGCCCATTCGGCTGGGTGCCTGGGGTCGCAGCGCCAGGCCCTTCCTTCGGCTCTGCTGCCCGCCTGGGGGGCCTTCGGGAGGCCGGCCACGGCCCCCGCCCCTCGTGGGGCGCTGCCTCGTCCTCCTGACCCCAACTTCGGTCCCCAGGCCCGGCCTGACCGCTGGGCCAGGGTGGGCGGCGTGGCGGGAGCCGCGGATCCCGGCTGCCCCGGGTCCCGTCCGGGCGACTCGTCCGCACGGCGTTTCTGCACAGCCACGAGCCTGCCACGCGCGGGGGGCCACGGCCGGGGCAGCGGAGCGGCGGGGTGGGGGCCCGGCCTGCGAGCCGAGCCGCCCTCCGAGCCCGGGGGCGCCGAGGCGCAATGCGGCGGAAGCGTCCCCCCAGGGCCACCGTAGCGCGGGAAGTTCCCGTTGCTGCGGAGATGACCTCTGACCCTGGGGGCGGCTCCAGCCGACGCGGGCAGCCGACCGCCGTTGCCATGGAAACTACGGGGGGGCGCCCGGAGCCCCCGCTGCTGGGAGCCCCGGGGCCCCCGCAGCGTCCCGGCGTGTGTGGCGCTCGCGGGCGCTCCGGCGGGCTCGGGCTGAGAAAGGAGCGTGTTCCGGCCCACAGGTGGGCGCCAGACCCGGCCCCGCCCACGCCCCGCCCATCAACGCGACCCCGCCCCCGCCCCGCCTCCATAGACTCGGCCCCGCCCCCGCCCCGCCCCATCGGCTCGGCCCCGCCCACGCCCCGCCCCTATCTTCTCGGCCCCTCCCCGGTCCAGCGGTTAGGACCTTGGCTTACTGCAGCCAGGGAAGGAGCCCGGGCCTGGCCTCAGTGTCCCCATCTGCCATTAGCAGACCCGGGCAGGGGGCCGAAGGTGCCTGGACTCCGTTGTGGAGCCCAGCTGGGCCCTGGTTTCTGCAAGCCGAGCCTCTCCCCTTCCCCCACCCCCTTCCTTCCCTGCACCTCTTCGTGTGGGCTCGGGGTGCACCCCAGGTCTACTCAAAGTACACCCCAGAGACCAGGGCCGCCTCGACCGCGAGCTCTGCTCTTTATGCATTTGGCTGGGGACGCGGTGGAAGGGGCCTCAGGTATTTCACAGTGGTCTGGGAAGGGGTGGCACCCCATAAGGTCCCTATTGTCTGAGGATGCCTTTGGTGAGAGGTGGCTAGGCCTTTCCGAGGGGAGCGGGAGGGGCAATAATTCATTTTCTCCCCTTCTTGAGCGACTGGGGAAGACCATTTTGTTTTTACAAAGTAAGATGATGATTTTCAGGGCCTACTCGAGCTCTTGCAATTTATGCCGTCTCTCTTTTAGGATTACCTTCGTTGTCACCTTCATGATAACTACAATCTCTCCAACACCCTTAAAAAGTGCCACCAGAGTTGGGCTCAAGGAATTTGCAGGAAAAGAAATGAATCTATTTGCCCGATTTGTGCTGTGTGAGCCGTAGGTGGATGAAGAGAGGGAGGGCTCTAGGTGCAAACCAGAGGCCACAGGTGGCTTTCTGGAAACAATAAACATCATGAAAACCAAGAGGTACTTGGGGAATGAAACTGGGCAAACCTGCTAAGGAAGTGACAAAAGTGTACCCTAAGCCCTGGGGCAGGAGGAGAGTGTAGTCCAAGAACTGTAAAAGTGGAAGTGAGGAATTTGCGGGTGTTTGTGGGCAGTGGTGGGTGGTGGGGCCGGAAGGGAGATGGTACCGTCTGTTCTCTGATCAAATTTACTCTTTACGCAAGGTTGCATTGTGGCACAATGTAAAAATTAACTTGGGAGTCAGAGGACTGAGCAAACCAGCAAAGTCAGAGGAAGCAACTGAAGTAGTGAGGCAGATGGAGACTCAAAGCCGGTGCTCAGGAGAAAAGGGAGTCGTCCATTTTAAGTGACACTTTGAATTTGGAAAGGAAGTTGAAAGAGGAGTCTAGAAAGAGGGTTTCTGCTTGCACCCTTCGGTCAGGACAACTCTTGCTGTTGTAAGCTTCTGGCCATTTGTCAATAACACGCCTGTCTCTTTGAAACATGGAATAAAAATCTGGGAAACTCCAGATTGCAAAGTTGAGGAAACGTGTTAATGAAACAAGTCAGAAATTTGGACATTTCCTGTTCAAAAGTTAAATAATGCTAGGAGAGATGCCTTAGCATGAGTAGGTTCTGTTTCCTCACTTCAAATGTGAAAATCATTAGGAATGGGGGAAAACACTTTCCATCAAGACAAGTCCAACTGTTCTTGTTATGATGGTAGTCAATTCTTTTTATGACTATATTCAGTTCTTTGACAGTAGTAGATATTTATGAACACAATACTTGGCTTAGTTTGAGTAGTCAGTACAATTAAAAGCTAAGTTTTCAGACTTCATAGGTCTGGCAAGAAAAGAGAAGGAAGTGTGAATTTGTAGAATTTACATATCCAAGTATATGCACCTGTTTTTTTTTTTAGTAGAAATGAATGCAATTGTAATTAAAATGCCTCCCCCTGTCATTTTTTTTTTTGTCAGCGCAGTATGTATCAGCCTCTTCTTTACCGCCTTGATAAAGGGGCACTTGGGAGGGATGGCACATTCTTTCCACTTCCTGTGTGCATGACTCGATGCACTATTAGTATGTTTAAGAAGAAAACCAAGAAATGTGGAAATAAAGAAGGCTGAGGACCAAACTGAATGTCAAGTACTTGCAAGCTTTATTTAAAAAAAAAATGAATGTCACTTAATTGTAAGCTTTGTTTTTTGTTTTTGTTTTTTTTAGAATCAATGTCAAGCTCATCTTTAGTTCTGTCACTGATGTGTAGCAGATATTGTAATTCTTAAGCAAAGAAAGGACTCTGTTTGCTAGGAGACCAGAGTCACTTTCCTAATTAAGCACTCAATGGTCACCATAATTCTTCCCTAATGTTTTATTGTTGGGCAGATTGGAGGCAATAACCCAATATGCTCAAATTTCCTGACTTGTTTCATAGACATTTATAGCTTTCATCAACTTAATAATGTTTCTTTGCTATTACAAATATTTTCACAGGATAATTAAGTGAAATATGCCTGCTTCCCAGGCATATAGTAATCAATGTTAAATAAAGGGAGTGCTTTGGAAATTTAACTGATATACAGAAACATAAAATCATACATTTATAGGTTTCCATAAGCTATCTCAATACATGTAAACTGTGTATAGTATTTATAGGAAATACTTTTACTGAAATGACTATCAGCTGTTAAAATATTTTCATGCTACAGTGAATCGAGGTAAGGTATCTCGAACAGATTTCTGTTGCTATGACAATACTCCAGGCCAGGTGATTCATAACAAGTAAAAGTTTACGTAGCTCTAGGCTCTGGAGGCTGACATGGGTCAGGTAAGGATCTGCTCTTGCATCCGCATATGGCAAATCCCCATATGATCTCATGAGACAGAGCCAGCTACTAATGGAGGTACTCCCTTGATTAGTCTACTGGTGAAGGTGGAGCTTCCGAGATCTTGAGAGAGTCCTATCTGACAAAGCTGCCTTCATAAGGTTTCCACTCGAATTTCTGAAGGGACAACAACATTCAAAGCAAAGCACCGGTAATGGTTTTGTATCATTATAATGATGCATGGCTTTTAGACTCCTACTTATATTTTATTTTAAAATATTGGGGAAAATATTAAGGACCCAGCACAAAGGTGACTGACTCCATCTCTGGTGTTCATGCCAGGGCCATATATGCTCCAGGTTGGCTTCCATGCCTGGCCAGAGAATGTGGTTGACTCCCTCTGACTCTGTACTCTTCCCTATGGCAAAGTACTTTTGGTCTCATTCTCTCTGTATTTGTGTCATCCTACTCTACATTTCCTCCTATCATAATTTTTTATTTTCTTTTTTTCCCCAAATGTCTTTAGGAGTTTTGGTATAAATTTCCTCTTCAGGCAATTTTGGGATTAGGATTCCACTGAAGTTTCAACTCTTACATGCGCTACATTGGGGAAATAGGCAAGTAATAGAGTGGTCAGAAAATAAAGTGGATACATTTGTCTGAACTACAAACACCCAGCTGGCATCATTTGACTGAACTTCAATTTTTCCCCTCTGTATTTCAAATTATATATTTATATAATTATATAATTATTTTATTTCAAATTATATATTTATATAATTATATAATTATTTTATTTGGGGTTTATAAATAAATATCTCATTAATGGATGAAAATTAAACTAAATAGATCTCAAAATCATATGACTGCTTTTTTTGTTAACACATCATTCTGAATTTAAGTTCTTTTATAATTACCTACTTTATATAGGTAGTTCTATGTATCAGGTACTCTATTTTTCTTAGCTAATTTAGTTCTTAAAACCAAAGGTAGGAGTTCTGTTATACTTGTGTAATAAATTATGAAGCCAAGGACTGGACACATGCCTCAGTAGTAGAGTGCAAGGCAAAAATAAATAGAAGAAAAGAAAATAACAAATTATAAATCTTAAGCATGACAATTTTAAGGATGACAAATTTAAGTATCTGAAGAGCCTCCAGTTATTGCTAGAAAGACCTGGGTATACAACTAAGTAATATTAATTCAGAATAGATTCTCTTAAATCCTTACATTGTGCTGCCTCTTTAAAAACAATGTCCTATAGCAGATATGTGAATGTGATCGATAGATTTTTTTAAAAAATCATTTTAACTTGAAATTAAAAGGGACTGTGACAAATTCAATGTTTGGAAATCTAGAAGTTTTAATGTATTAAAAAATTAAGGTAGCATTTATATACATTCAATGCACATTTCCTTGTAGATTGCTGCATTTGACAATTGTGGGCATCATTGTAACCATTAACCCAGTCAATACAGGACAGTCTCATCACCACAGAAAATCTTCTCCATTTCCACTTAGTTCCTACCCTAAGAGGCATTTGAATTTTAGAACCCCACATCATTCAATTACAGAGCTCTCATACTTTCAAGTTTTTTGTGTTAATCAACACAGTGCTTTCCTTGATGCAAAACACAGCTCCTGCTCAAATGAGAATATCCTGGTCCAAATCTGAATGACCAGGGCCCAGACTCAGGGATTCAGATCACTCCAAATAACTTGCTCCACCAGAAGGTGATCTGCATGTTTATAGTCACAGAATGAAAGGAAAGCATAAGTCATTAAATTTCTGAAATCCATTGCTGGGGGCATCAGAAGACAACCTACACCAGAGCCGAGAAATACTTTCCATAGATTTCAGGTGTTATAACATTCTAAGTTTTAGGGTTGGTGATCCTAAAGTTCTGAGTTTGTCAGTGTAGCCCCAAAGTTTAACCTAGTAGTGAGGAGGATGTTAGGTCACACACCAATTTTGGCGGTAAATGGCTGTTAAAGAGGTAGGAGACAGTACAAGGGAAGTTGGCTCTTGACCTACAGGGATCCATCTCTCTGTAGTCCATACTGTTTTAGTCTGCCCGCTAGTCTGCGAGGTCTTCAGTATACAGGTGGCTTCTTCAAAGAACTTGAGTTCACACTGTTGGATGGATAGAATTGGAAGTATTAGTTTCTATTTTATTTGGCCAACTGGAACTCTTAACCAACAGACTGTTATCATCCAGAAGTAGTTGTTGTTGTTGTTGTTGTTTTTTCTGGAGTTTGCCAGCGTGCCACAGTTAACATAGGCACTGACAGATGAGAGACCTGTGGGTCAGAGAAAAACAATGTGTTACTCAGGTCATAGCAGGCGGCAGGCATTCACCTTGTCACCCAAATCCCTCAGAGACAATGTTCAGTGGACCAGTAGATGTTCCTGGTCAGTGGATTTGTGTTGCAGTCGAGGAAATGAGTGGAGGAAATCCCCAATATTTAAGGGGCTTTCTAGCAAATCCACCTAGTCTTTGCAGGAAGGAAGGCATTATGTTTAATATCCCCTTCAGAAAACAAATGTGTCCTCTAACCCAGAGGCAGATCCCAAGTTTGTTTGCTATGCAAATATTCTTGCAAACATAGTCCAGTGCAGGAAGTCTGACTGCAGAAATGCCATGGATACATTGTCATTTAAATCTGTTTCTTGCCAGGCAACCTCTTTCTTGCTGTTTCTCATAGCATTCTCATAGCTCCAAAAGTCTTAAAAATATCATCTGGAGATGATGTCTTAAATATAATCCTGAGGTTTTGAGGTGATGGGCAGTATATAACTCTATAGGATAAATCAATCTATATTGGTTTATTAAATAAATACACACTACTATGTGATGAAAATATCAAAATTTAAAAATTAATATGTAGGAGGTAGTATGTTAATTCCTGGGAGAGATATAAAACCCTCTACAATGATTTGATCTTTGATCCATAGTCTTTCAGCCAAATGTATAGACAATACTACTAGATAGGAGGCAGTTTTGCTAGAAGACCCATTTAGGATAAAAGGGGAAGGAGAGGGAATCTTTTAGAGAAGTGTTACTGGATCAGATTCTTCCTGTTTTAATTGGTCAGAGTGATAAACACATCACTGACAAGAGAAATAGATAATATATGTGGTAGAGCAAAAAGGTAGGTGTTTGGAGATTTGTGGGAAAGCAAATGGAATCATACTTTAGAAGATTAGTAGAATCATATGGTAAAGACTAAAAGCCTGGCAGAGGAGTGGGCCTGGAGGTGTAAAAATTAGTGAACCAGAGAATGTTTCCAAAAAGTAGAGGCAGTGGATTGAGATTTGCAAGATAATAGTTGGATGATAGTAGCTGATTATGAGGAGCAGAAATGCTAGAGGAAAGAAAGATTTTGTAAAAGCAATCAAACGAAATGTCCTGATAGTTGGAGAGAGAAAACAGGAACTTGGGTGATAGGATAATTCAGGGCATATAATAGGCCTGAAGGAAAATCCACTCATCAAAGGCCTACACTGAAGACTGTGAAGAGCTTTGCTTCTCTGAGCAGCGTGGAAGTCACGTGATCCTTGTAGAGGCTCATCAGAAGTTGGCTTCATTCAACTCTTTAAAGTTCCAGATGTCCTGCAGAGAATGTCAAATGTATGGAGTAGTTACATTTAGCAGATAGTTTATAGACATGTTCAGATTGGTTACATGTTAAGAATGATAAGCAAATATTAGATTTTTTTTCCAATATAATTTGAGGCCATTTTACTGCATCTGGTAACTTTCTTGGCTTTCTAACGGAGGGAGAATGGCCTTTTTTTTTTCTTTCAAGATATGGCACTGAACCACTGTGTGGTACTTAACATCCTCTTCTAGAGACTATTTGTTTCCTATAAGATGAACTACCACAACTGGAGAGGACTAAAATTGTCACAGGCTGTTTGGACAGAAAGAACGTTACACAAACTTACACCACTCTGTCCTTCCCATATCCTACATACTCTACCAATGGAGCCATGCAACCTGAAAGTCCACATTGTATTTATTTATTTCTGTGGAAATTCTGAGGTACTACCTGGCTCTACTGGCTAGTTTTAAGGTTCAGTAGCCTTTGCCTAATATTGCTCAGTAGAGACATGCCCTACATTGTATGGAAAAGCACAAGTTCTGTAAACTAATGTTGATTGTTACAAAATTTAAATTGTGTTTCAAGGGATCAGTATTCATGCCCTGGATATTTTAATGATTCAGAATACCACAAAATTTACAAAATTTAACAAAGATAACTTTGATTAAAATAAGAGTAGTAACTTTTTTGGGGGGGGTCAGTTGTGGGATTTGAACTATGGCAGGGGCACTGTCCCTGTGCTACTTTTGCTCAAGGCTAGCACTCTACCACTTGTCCACGGAACCACTTCTAGTTTTCTGGTGGTTAATTGGAGGCCAGAGTCTCAGATGTTCCTGCCCAGGCCGGCTTTGAATCATAATCCTCATATCTCAGCCTCGCAGGTAGCTAGGATTACAGGCGTGAGCCACCAGTGCCCAGCTGTGTAGCTTACTTATTAATAATTATACAATTTTATACAAATGTAATTAATGATGCCATATAATTATGATTTGCAATTTCTTCCTTTTTTATTTTTATTTTTGGTGGGTTGTGGGGCTTGAACTCTGAGCCTGGGTGTTGTCCCTGAGCTCTTCAGCTCTAAGCTATGGCCCTGCCCTTGAGCCACAGCTCCACTTCCTGTTTTCTAGTGGTTAATCAGAAATAAGAGTCTCACAGTCTTTAGGTCTTCAGTACCCGGGCTGGCTTAGAACCGAGATCCTCAGATCTCAGCCTGAGCTCACAGGCGTGAGCCACTGTGCCCGGCTGTAATTTACAATTTCTTTGGTATAAAGCTGGCATCTTCATTAGAGATCAGTTTCTAAGACTTATGTTTACCCAACTGGCATCACTTACCATGTGGAATGAATTGTCATTTCAGTGGATGAATAGTGATTTAATCAAATACTTTTTAGTTAGGATAAAGACGGTAGTCACCTGCCTAATACCAAGGGTCTGAATGCTGCCACATTGTGGAAAGGGTCTGAATGCTTTGCATTAGCATATCTCTGCACAAAAATGTGAAATGTACACTGTTTATATATAAAGATGATGTTTTGGACTCACAACCAATCTAGGACTTTTGGGTACCTGCACAATTTCTTACCCAGGCTCTCCTGTCCACTCTTTGCATTGCTCTGTGACTTGCAACCGTCTTCAACTTCTTAAGGTATTTCTCACAAAGAACATATTCATCCAATGAATAATGGAAAAAAAACTTTAAAGAACATTTCCTGTTATATAAAAATGATCTAAAATAATTTGTAGTCCCATGGTAATATGACGTGATCAAATTTCTCAAGTAGAGAGTTGTAAATCTCACTTTTATAATAGCTTTATTGAGATATAAGTCATATAATGTAAAATATATCATTTAAAAGTACAGTTCAACAGTTTTGGGAACAGTGTATTCACAGAGTTATACTCCCATTATTATAATTTAACTTCAGAAAATTTTCATCCTATACAGCAAACCTCAACTATCAAGAGTCTCTTTCAATTTTTCCTTTCGGCATCCTGTAGGTGCCTCTAGCATTGTCACATTGTCATCTTAGCTCTGATAGAACATTGTCTTCTACTAAAGTTTACTATGCCTTGTTAATGACAAAAAAATCAATCTATAATCAAGATTAAAGCTGGGTCATATATACGAAGTGGCTCTCTAGAAGCACACGGATAGCTGCAAGATCACTTATTTAAGGAACTATGTAGTTGTGTACTTGAACACTGAAAGTACGAAGTAACCAAATAAAAGTATAATTATATGGTAACAGAAGTAGGATGTTTCTTTTGGGTTTGGGGTTTTAAACTGTCAGATAAAAATGAGTATTCATGACAGGGTGGAAATTAAGTAAGAGGGGCATCCATATATTAAATTTAAATTAAAAATAAGTAAATAGTATGTTAGATTATCCGGCTCCATGACATTCCATGTTGATTTCCTCTGTGTTCCTGCTGAATACTTAGTTATCTGTTATGTCAACATTGTATTCTTGCTTTGATAGTGCTCTGGGGAATTAAGAGAAGGAAGAGCAATTGTCATTTGAGCTCCTGTATTTACTCAGAGCAGTGTCAATGTTTTCCTTCTGGAGCCATCATTAGTGCAGTAGCTAAAGTGGAAGATGAATCTCAGGAGACAAGGGAAGCTGTACAAAACCCAACTTGCTTTCCAGTGAAGACCTTGGAGGATATTGGTTTTACTTTTTATTTAAGGAATGTGTTAATTGTTTTTCTTCAGGGTACTTTTTATGACATCATCAAATTCTGTGCAAATTGGGAGGAAAGAGTATCACATTATCAGATGAGTCTTGCTTTGCTATTTTAACTTCTTTACATCATAAAAAATCATAGAGGGCCGGGAGTTTGGCCTAGTGGTTAAAGTGTTTGCCTAGCATGCACGAAGACCCGGGTTCGATTCCTCGGTACCACATATATAGAAAAAAGCCAGAAGTGGTACTGAGGCTCAAGTGGTAGAGCTCTAGCCTTAAGAAAATCCAAGGACAGTGCTCAGGCCCTGAGCTCAAGCCCAGGACTGGCAAAAAAAAAATCATAGAAAAGTAAACGATTTGGCTCCCAAACTGTCTTCCGGAAAGCAGAGTTTACATTAGGGTTTACTTGTGGTGATGACTGTTCTAGAACTGGGGTACATGCCTAGTGTGTCTTTTATTATATTAGCCTGACCAAAACAATTCTCTGTTCAAGTAAAAGCTGAAGGTAGACATATTTGAGAACTGAGGAAAAGAAAAGGACTTGTATTCTCACTGAATCTCATTTTGTACTTTATAAGCCTAACGCTTTTTTTTTTTTTAAACTTCTAAGCCTTTAGGATCTAAAGGGAACTAGAAAATTATGTGTCCTTTCTTATTGGGACTGGCTGTAAGTAAATAGTTTTCCTTATTGTTCTTGAAATTTTAAAGGACAGTCTTGTACCTCTGCTGGAATATTGAACTATCTTCTTACATTGACTGTGAAGTTGAGTATTAGCCATATGTTCATAACAGAATGTATACTTAAAAATTCTAGGCTTTTATAACGTATAATTTCAATATTTTATTATTTTCCTAAATTGCTTTCACCTAACAATAATCACCTTAGAAATGTAAACATCTTGAATTTCCCTGGCCTGTGGTGCTTTTTACTCTTGTTGGAAGGGAATAAGCACAATTTAAAGCTAGAGTGATATGTTATTGTTCTTCTAGAAATTGTTTCCATCCATGTCTTCTTCCCTGACGCCTTTGGGGTTAAAAAAATCTTGTTTGAGGCTCCAATTCTGAAGTTTGCTCTTGGGGTTTGAAATTTCTTTTCATAATTCTCTGCTTTCACTTCCACCCAGTTGTACCATTGATGATTCTGCTCACACCTGAACATACTGCAAATAGTTTAAAAATTATTAAATGTGCAAATCCTAGCCCTTTTCTTTACTTTTTTCCCCTTACTTAAAGGTTTTGGGTTTTGCTTATCCCTTCTTTCCTCAGGGAACAGAAGCAGCATAGATAGATGTTTGGAGTTTAGCCTGAATGTGCCTCTTCCAAAGGCCTGGGAGGGGGGCACTGCTTCAGGAATGACCCTGTGGTGTTGATGACAGGCGGCTGCTTCCTGGGGGAGGCCTTCTCCTTGGAGCTTAAGTTACTGGTAATGTTTCTCACAAGCTGCACCCTTGGGCTGGTGGTTACAAATTGCTTAGGAGTGACAATACCCCCTAACAATAAATCAATAGAATAGGAGACTCCCTCCTCCGCCCAACCAGGAATCCCATCAAGAAGCATGCAATTTCAATGTGCACAGAAAAATATAGTCTGATTCAAAATGCCATTCATCTAATTGAATAATTCATTTCCTATTGACTCTTTAGTTGTGAGCCTTATAGCTGACGGTGTATGATTTGGAGTATGTTAAATTTCATTTGAAGTTAATTCATTTAAGGTATTATTTAAAAAAAAAGTAAAAGCCCGGTTGCAAAATAAAGAGTTCAGCACTTCAAATGAGATTATTTTACACCCAGAGAAGTAAAGGTACAGAAAACCAGGCAGCGGAACCACGTCATGAAATGGTTGCTTTCAAGTGTGCTTCCTTCTTAGATAGTGTACATTCAATATCATGCTTCTACTTGTTAACTCTTCATCCCTCCATTTCTGTGCCCCCTGCCCCCCCAAGAGACACCCCCTGATGTCTCAACTCTCTGGAATTCATTTTGATAAACAATGTTTTAGATGTCCAGAGGAGTTGCTTGTGGGCAGGGATGTCAGGGGGACACTGGAGGAAAAGGAAGGAAGGGTGACATTGTTCAAGAAGAATTATAGTCCTTATCTGACTTAGGGAATTTTAAGCACTCTATACAATACTTTAAAAATAACAACGCAATTTTAAAAATAAAATGTGCTTCATTCATTTACAAGTAGAGTTGGAAGCATCTGAGAATGGGAAAAACCCACCAATATTCTAAGAAGTACAGATCTACAAATGTTCGATATCTTTTGAATATTTAATCAGTGATTTAGAATCCTCTACTATTGAGATTTTCTTACAGGCATGTAGTTGGAGGACTGGAAAATTAAGACAGTTGTCACATAGGCCCTTGTGTCCCCTATTTAGAAGAGATGCAGGGCTACCTAAAGACAGGGGACCGACCAGTGTAACTTACATCTGAACACCAAATTTTGGGCAGAGGACAGTGAATAAAGGCAGAGGAGCTCAGATTAGTATCCTTACAATATTCAATGACTAAGCCCAGGCTGGTCTTTTTATTGACAACAAAATCAGCTGACATATTCCTTAAAACACAATTAGCAGTGTGGTATATGGATACCAGCTCTTATAGCTTCAGAATTAATAGATTTTTCTTCCAGTCAAATCTGTGCTCATTAAAGATCATTTTTAAAAAAGATACATTAGTATGTCTTTTTTTGGTCATAATTTTCGACTTTATATGTTTAGTTTGTTACTTCTTAAGAAATACTTATTAATTATCTTAATTTTCTATCTTAATATATCTTTATCTTGGAGAGTCAGCATCATCTAATAGCTAGCTTATATTTTTGGAAATGTAGTTCAATTACTTACATAAACTTTCAATATATCTTCAATCACTTTAGAACATTCCAGTTTAGTTCTTGATTGAAAAGTCTCTAAAAGAAAAGTCTCTACCTAAAAAGATTCATTGCAGTAAGTGTTTAATAATGTGGCTAATAATCTGAATACTTGCTTATATTTTTATATGTGTCTAGATGTATTTAAATTTACCTAGCCTTTATGAATTTTCACCTTCATATATTTCTTCAAGAAAATACTTAAGGTATGAATGGTAAAAAAGAATTACTTCCATATGCATTACTCCCTTCTTTATTCTCAACCACAATTCCACAATTCTTCTCTTTAAATTAGCATAAATTAATTGCACAAAGGAGTTTTATTGTGACATTCCCATATGCATATGAGAGGACATGAACCATTATTCAGTTGGGTTCAATGGCACCTTCTTTATTTTGTATGCCTACAAAATTGTAGGTTCCAAGAAGGTCTGAAGTGTTGGCTAACTCATGATTGAAAGTGCAGTACTTAATGGGTATTTTTCAGGTTATTTTTAGTAGATATTTAAAGAAGAATCAGGTTAATTATATAATTTTAATATTTCTTCAGTGTATATAACCAGAACCTAGTGAATAGAGAAATAACTAATGTAAGAAAATATTACTTCAACAATTTGTTCTTAAAATGTTCATATCCAGGAAAAATTCAAGCCAAGTCTAGTGCAGATCATGCTAGGGTTCTATGGAAGAGGAAGAGTCTTGAAACCCCGCCTAGCCATCATCCCTATCACAGTCAAATGTTTGAATTCCCTCTGTAGCACTGATGTCCAGTCTTCGTCCTGTACTAGAATGACTTGGGAAGTTAAAAAAGTGCCAGTACTCAGATCCTACCCAGTCCAGTTACAGAAAAATCTCCTGATAGGGGACCCAAGCACTGGTATTTTTTAGAATTTCATTGCAATTGAGTAATAGACTAACAGTTCTTTTATGATTTCAGTGTAAAATTCAGGTGGAGAGCAATTTTTTTCTATAAAATCCCTACAAAGCTTTTGTTTTCTTTCTCCAGCTTGGCTGAACTCCTTTAAAGATGAGCTAACAAACTTAGTTTTGGGTTTATTCCACTTATTAAAATGTTAATTATGAGTGTTCAAATTATAAAATAGTTAAATTATATGACATATATCTGGCTCACCTATTTAATAATTGCTGTTTATAAACAGCACCAAAGAGTGACATTTAACTATGAATTATTTTCTTTGAAGTAGTATTGCAACATTTTTGAATGATTTCCAAAATCTTGATCATAATAAACATAATCATCCTTAAATTTTACTTTGGCAGTAATCAAGTTATTTGGTGTGACTCAAATGAACATTTTGCTCTATCAGAAAGTAATATAATCATTTTTTAAAAATGTCTGTGGACTCCTAAGTGATGGGTAGAGTATACTTGTTTTTGGCTCTACTAAATTGACTTGACTTACAGTGTTGGTAGTTTATAGTTAAATGTTAGGAAAGGAGTTAGTTTTTTTCTTCAATGTGCTAGCTTCTTAGGAAACTGCCATACCATGTAGGAAATGTCAAATACATAGAAAGAATTGGGGAATGGTGAAGCTTTAATTTTGGAGAAATTTTATGGAAATCTGCATATGTGACAGCTGCACACACACACACACACACACACACACACACACACACTTATTTTAACAAAGCCTGGGGTTACAAAGAGTTAATGTAATTATTCTTTATTACTGCAGTTAAAATAGGCTATGAGCACTACAAATATAATTCATGTATTAAACATATACAAATACATGAACACATATGTAAATGTAATTTTTGCACAGTGTAACACACTGGATTTTCCTTTCTGAAAATTCTGAAAGAACTTCTTTTTCTTTATTCATTCACTTGTGCTTTGTGCTGGAGATGCAAAAATAAACATGATAGAGTCTTTACCTCTGTGGAGTTTATGATACGCCTTAGAAATTATAATGGAATGTAGCAAAAGTTATTGATGGTGAAATGAATTACTTTTTAATGCAGAAAAAGCAGTCTGAAAGAGGCTTCATTGAAGAGGTGATTTTTGAACTGGAGTTTCTGGTACCAATAAGGCACTTTTAGGACTTACAGCACTTTTAGGGAGGGAGCATGGGAAATGGAAGGGTCTATTTTTCTAGAACAAGGAGTGAAAGAGAGTGTAAAATGAAAAACAAAAGTGTTCTCAAATTCAGAGATAACCGAAAGAAACAGGTACAGTTTGGAAATATTAGCCAGGTGACAGGTGAAGGGTTAAATTAAGACAGGTAAAAAGAGCCCCTGAGAACCACTCACAGCAGTTTATTACTTTTGTGTTATATCACCAAATCACCTGGATTTTAAGTAAGAGAGGTTTGAAGTCAATAAAACCACATTATTTACTTTAGGAGTAATCTTTGAATATCCATACAGGGGGCCAGGCCTTGTGGTAGTTTGTTTTTTTTCCTGCTTTTTAGTGGTTTTTTTTTTTTTTTTTGCCAGTCCTGTGGCTTGAGCTCAGGGCCTGAGCATTGTCCTTGGGCTTTCTCAAGGCTAGCACTACCACTTGAGCCACAGCACCACTTCTGGCTTTTTCTATATATGTGGAGTGCTGAGGAATTGAACCCGGGTCTTTGTGCATGCTAGACAAGCACTCTTACCATTAGGCCAAACTCCCAACCCCGCTTTTTAGTGTTTTATTGGAGAAAAGAATCTCACAGACTTTTTGCCTTGGCAGGTTTTTGAATCACAATCCTCATCTCTCAGCTTCCTGAGCAGCTAAGATTTCAGGTCTGAACAACGAGGGCTGGGTTTGAACTCATAACTTTGAGATTAAAAAAAAATGTTTCTTCTAGAACCTGACTGTTTAGCAACCTCAAGGAAATTATTCTTCATTAAAGTTACTTTGTGAGGGGCCAGGAGTTTGGCCTAGTGGTAGAGTGCTTGCCTAGCATGCACGAAGACCCACGTTTGATTCCTCGGTACCACATACATAGCAAAAAGCTGGAAGTGGTGCTGAGGCTCAAGTGGTAGAGTGCTAGCCTTGAGAAAGTCCAAGGACAGTGCTCAGGCCCTGAGCTCAAGCCCAGGACTGGTTAAAAAAAACAAAATCAAAAACAAAGTTACTTTGTGAGGATCAATCCTCAAGTACTTTTAGTAAAAAAGGCTTTGTTTTGCTCCAATGTTGATGACATTTATTTTTTATTTATTATTATTATTATTTTTAAATATATTCTCATGACAGGAACAGAGTGACTTACTCTGAGTGGAGAAATGTTGCAAGGGAAGATTTTCAAGCAGACCTGAAGGAATTGAAACACCTTTCTCCTACTCTTGCACCTTCTTCCTCTTCTTCTTCCTCCTATTTGTAGGAGACAGCGGAGTGAATGCAGAAGGGGATAAATGTGTGTTATGTGTGAGTGTACATGTATGCACACATTTATATATGTTATTTCCCCAATCCTCAAGTGTGTCATTAGAGGTAGGATAACCACTTAGGTTCCATAAATGTATAAAAAGCTTAAGAAACACAAAACTTGCAAGATGAGTGTGCATTTTTATGTCTGTACTTCATTTTATTTTGCAAACTCCATTTGATATTGCAGGAATAACACAGGATGTAGAGTGACAAATCCATTTTTCATCCCACTTAGAGAAATAGTCCAGGAGTCTGATATGGAACGATCTTATCAAATTACCCTTCATCTCTAGTCACTTGTGCCTTGTAATGGGTATAATTTCTTTCAAATTTGACGAGCTGTAGTTACTGTTCGATGTTTGTATTCATAGGCCGATGGGAGGAGTTTCAGGTTCAAAGGCGGGTATTGTGGTATTTTCATCAGTTACATATCCACATTATTTTTCTGTATAATTTGTCTTCCGTGCCATTTAACACTAGTTTACAGTGCTGTTGGATGGTGATTTCAGTTTTACATGCATGTGTGGAGGTATACACAGCTGTCCAGGCTTTAGGGTGAGGTTTCCACACACAACCAGACTGGACAGCAACAGTGTTTGTCCTTGCACAGGTGAGGGCCACAGGGAGGGTCACAGGGCCACAGTGGAGGGAGAGGGTGACATTGGTGCTGTAACTTACAGGTGACGATGTCTGCAGCAGGATACTGTGTCACTGTGACCCAGCCCCCACCCATTTACTGTGCAGTCTGAGGAGCACCCAGGAGCAGAGCTGGGTTGTCGGGTGGCTCCCTACATTCTCAGCAGTGTCTGGTTCTCACCTCCCATTGTCTCTGGGTTCAGCTGAAGCCAACGGAATGGTTCTAGGCAACTGGTTTTTCCTCACGTCTGCCTGGACCAGGCCTCTGCTGGGAGCGCACCATGACAGAAGAGGGCCTGATTGACTGAAGAATTTGGTGTTGTGACCAATATCCTAGATCTAGCATGTCTGGACTCAGTCCAATTAAGCACCTAAAACCCGAAGTGGATCTGTGGATGAAGGGAAGCATCCGGAGTGAATAAGTTCAGGGTAGAGCGCAGTCACTGAGTTCAAGCTCTAGCACTGGGCAGAAGATGATACAAAATTAACCAGAAGATGATAAACAATAAAAAACCCCAATAGACCAAAACAACAACAGCAAAACTCCCCAAACAGACCCTCGTAATTAGTTTCTCAAGGAGGAGGCAGTCGTATGTTGATTGAGAGATCTCAGGACACATTTTTCAGTCACTTAACATAGAATCTGTTTTCAGAATAAGCATCATTCTTTTACATAGGTTGAACAGATTCAGCATCTCCAAGGTTGAAAGAAGCAAAAGTTTACTATGATTAATTTTTGCTCATAACTCATCACAGGACCAGCTAATTTTCCAAGGCAACCACTGACCTCTGAAGTTGTGAAGCCTGGAAGTCAGACATGTGTGTCACTTTTCCTCCAATCTTTGTGATCAGAGCTCAAGCCACCTGGACCTGCCTCACTGTGAGTGGAATGGGAGCTGTCCAAAACAAATGGATGTCAGTAAACAGGGATGCAGCGGCCACAGTGCTCTAATGTGTCTTCGTAGGAGAAGGCTGCCCTTGAGAAATCTTAGCTCACCTTGTTCTATCACACAGTGATTGGGAGGTTTAGCAATGCTGTGTAAAAGAGATCACTTGAAGTCCAAAGAAGAAGCTCTCTATGTCTTCAGCCCAGCGTCGGAGGCGCTGTCACTGGATTCACGGTGGCCCCCGCTGAGCTGGCTTCCTGTGGGAAGCACCCTGGGTCCCCCAGCCCATGTACCCTGAGGCTCTGTCACCCCAGGGGACAGCCAGTCTCCAGGGCTGCTTCCCAGACACCTGACCCCCCAGGTCGATAGTCAACCAATACGTTGACTATCATGGGCTCTCCCCAAAGCCTGCCTGTGTGAAGGAGTGGTCCCCAGGAAGGAAAACCTGGTAGGCCATGGTGAAATCCTTGAGCGGTGGGGCCCAGGGCGAGGTTTCTAGGTCTTAGGGGTCTTGACTTCCTTCTTCCTTTGCTGTTTCCTGGAAGAATTGCTGCTCTGTCTGTCTCCCCACCGTGACATGCAGTCTCACCACAGGTTTCCCCCCCCCCAAAAAATGGAGCCAATCAAAGTGAGAGGGCGCAATCTCCAAATCTGTGAGTCAGAAATACCTCTTTTTTTTTTCTTTGCATAAGTTAACCATCTCATATTTGTGATCGTGATCTGACAATTAGAGATGTCTTTATTTCCTTGTGTTTCCCTCCTATTTGCCAAGGGGAGTTTTAAAAATTAGGCGGATTATAAAGCAGTGCATTTGCCAGGGATTGCCACACAATACAAATACTCCCTGGCATGCAAGGGAGCAACATCTGTCTCCAGAGCTGTGTAAGTTGAAAATGCATTTAATACGCCTGGCCTACCAGCCCTCTTAATGAGGTTAAATGTTTCAGAACATTCTCAGCCTACAGCGCAGTAAAATAATCCAGCTCAGAGCTTGTTTTATGATAGTGTTGACTGTTTCATATAATCCATTGAAAACTATGCTGTAAGAAACAGGGTGGCGTGTGGCATACTTTCATGCAAATATAAAGTCAGAAAACTCTGGACTGAAACCTCATAAATTAGGACAATTCAGCTGAAGAAGTCTTATTATTCACTACAGTAGTTCTAGGCCAGTTCAATATGAAAACATGCACTAAAATACAAAACAAAACAGCAACAAAAACCCCTCTAGATACTCTCCTAATTCAATAACTTCCTCTGGAAGTTATTTTGTATTGTAAATTATATCATGACATTTTGGGAGAGAACAAGCCAAGGACGTTTGTCTTGTTTCTTGTTCAAAGGAAGATAATGCAGCAGTAACTGTTTATTGGGGGTGAAGAGTGTTTGTAGTGTTCCAGAACTCTGCAGTAGAGGACAGAGGCCACAGGAATGGCCTCACACTGGCATCATGGTGGACTGAAATATTCACCAAGTTCATGTCTGCACTCAGCTACATCCTGAATGTCACCGCTGCACATTGCTATGGAATAGTAAACTGTTGATGTTTAGAATATTAAGCAACATGTTGTAGTTACAAACATGGATTTCTGAAAGGTTAGGATTCAATTGCTTGAATACTAGTAGGATATGTATTAATATATGATGCCTTTAATTTAAAAAAATCACCCATGTTTTACTTTAGGATCACAAAATCTTTCAGAAACAAACTCTAAGCTGAGTATTCTTATATTTCCCAGGCTACCAAGAAGAGAAGAGAATGTGCAAGTCAACTGTTTATAAATTCCAGTAAAAGGCAACTGGATGCTATTTGTATTTTTTGTTAATTTTTTTAATATTTTGGTTTAAAAATCTTTGTTGCATGGGACAAGATACAATTTTCTTAACAAAAGCTTCTTCATTATTTATTCATGCCCATTGGCTCCTTTTTGCTATTACCAAATGCATTATTTAGAAGAAGCTCTTAAATTTCTATCTGGGCTTAATTTTATTTTTTTATTTTAAGTAAGTGCAGAGAGGAGTTCCAGTTCAACCAATCAAAGCATGCATGCAGTGTACTTTGGTCAATGTCACTCTTTCTATGGTTCTCCTCCATCTTTCTAGTCCCAGCCATACTCTCAAATTATGTAGTACTATTTTCTCATATGTATATTGGATACAATGGCTGTAGTTGTCCTAGTGTCATTTTTGTCAGTGGGGCAAATGCCTGAGGGAGTGCCACTGACATTGAATGAGAGAGGTTTGATGGCAGCGTAATGATCTCATGGAAGTATGATGAAGTCAGGAAAAGAAAGGATAGTCATTGGCACGTTTCAATTTCGTATGCAGAGCCGGGAGTTTGGCCTAGTGGCAGAGTGCTTGCCTAGCATGCACAAAGACCCGGGTTCGATTCCTTGGTACCACATCCATCGAAAAAAACCCGAAAGTGGTGCTAGTGCTCAAGTGGTAGAGCTCCAGCCTTGAGAAAGTCCAAGGACAGAGCTCAGGCCCTGAGCTCAAGCCCAAGACTGGCAAAAAAAAATAAAGTTTGTATGCGAAACTATAGACCTGTCTGTATTTTTCCCCTTGTGAGAGTTAGAGGAAGGGGATCTCAAAAGATGACTGAGTTCAGACATGCTGAACTTAGCAAGGTGGGACAGAAAGTAAGAACTGACGAGCAATGCATTAAAGGAACGTCAGCTAGACTTTAGGAGACATAGGGAAAGAAAAAGTCAGAGATAATTCCAAGATTTCTAATTACAATACATACTTTAACTTGCACAGGGAAAAGGATTATGAGATGCTGAAATACATAATATTTTTTTCTTGACAGAACAGAGAAGTAGTTCCAACATGGTTGATGATCACCATTTTGTAAACTAGAAAACAGGCTGGGACATATTTGCTGAATTTGATTTGATGAAGACTGCATAGTTATTAAAGGACAATGCTAGAATAATCAGAATCTGGCTTCTGCCCACAGATACACCAAGGCATCTCTTGTTTTCAGTATTTCCCCAACTATGTGGGCAGTACATGGGCGCTCGTGCAGCGCTAGCTGCTATGGAGACTTGAATGACTGTGACTTGTCCTGTTTAGAGGACTCACACCTGAGATTTGCTAAGGGGTGAGGACTAACAGAGTTTAGGAAGCTAGCCACCGTGGGGTCTCCTGACTAGACAATGAGGAGATGGCAGAGATGGGTCTTCTCAAGCCTTCCAGCACAGAAAAGTGAATGGAGGGATCTCATGGACTGAAGATCTCGATTGTGAATGAAAGAGAACACACCCAGAGGTTGGAGTTTATTTAACTGGTTAAGGGGGTTTGGGTGAGCTCTGCAGCTAGGAGAACAAGTCAGACTTGTGACTTAGGCTACATCCATGTGATTGAGCCCAGGATTGCAGCTCGGGCACATGCAGGGTTCCTTATTTGTGGGCACCTCTGCCATGGAAGGTTGGTTTTGTCCTTGGCTGTGCGTTAGAGCCAGCCGCAGAGCAGTGGAGTGAAGTGTGGATGGTGTGTGGTTTCTGACCACGGGCTGTGGTGCAGAGATGGGTCCAGGGAGACTAGGGGCCATCTATGAGGAAACTTGCTTAGGCTTTATTCTTCAGGGTGGATCTCTGTTGTTTTTGTCTTCAAAAGCCAGATCCGTTCACACTCTGTAAGTAAAAAGTTGTGGCTTTTGTTTAGGCAATCTGTAGAACTGGGAGTGTTAGTTGAGCAGCCTTTCAATTGCTACAATTCTCTCAGGGATTTCTGTGCCTTTTCTGGGACTTGAACTCAGGGCCTGTGCACTATCCCTGAGCTTCTACCCTCAAGGCTAGAGCTCTACCATTTGAGCCGGAGTGACACTTAAAAATAGATTGTAGTTGGTAGAAGATTAGAGTCTCACAGACTTTCCTGTCCTGTCTGGCCACAAAGCGCCATTCTCAGATCTCTGGCTCCTGAGCAGCTACGACTACAAGCATGAGCCACTGGTGTGAAACAGTGAAGAACTAATGTGGTAGAGCAGGCCTTTGACACTGCCTGAAGAAATTTAGCCTGTGGAAGGACTCTTCTTGTATGGTATTACTGTGACTATGTGACCTTTTTTTTTTTAATGTTAAAGTGATTCCCCTGTGAAGTTCCAGCCTCTTTCCAAAGTTTTGAAACCATGGAAACAATTCAGCATGTAGGTGATATGGCAAAGAATCCCTAAACATGTCTAACTTACAACATGGGCCTTTGAAAGATAGTTTCATGGGACTTTGAAAGATAGAACAACTTTGGGTTGTTTTGGGCATTTGAACATTTACTAAGGAAACCAGAACTATCATATCCTTTTATTATTATTTATTTTATTTGTTTGTTTGCCAGTCCTGGGGCTTGAGCTCAGGGTGTGAGCACTGTCCTTGGGTTTTCTCAAGGCTAATGTGATACCACCGGAGCCACAGCGCCACTTCAGGCTTCTATGTATGTGGTACTGAGGAATGGAACCTGGGTCTTCGTGCAAGCTAGGCGAGCACTCTACTATTAGGCCAAACTCCCAGCTGATTATTTTATTATTTTATTTTTTAAGAATAATTTTAAAATAATTATTATAAAGGGTTGCAGTTATGCAAGCTAAAGAATACATTTCTTTTTAGACAATGTCACCCTATCTTTGTTCTGTCTCAGTTTTCCCCTCCCATTCCCCACCCACAAGTTGTATAATTCACTTTCAGCATAGTGTATCACATCATTTTAGGTGGGTGCAATTATGCTATTCACAATAGATTTTAAAAAACTGACAGCAAGCCAGATGCTAGTGGCTCATATCTGTCATTCTAGCTGCTCAGGAGGCTGAGCTCTGAGGATCGTGGATTGAAGCTAGTCTTGGCAGGCAAGTTTGTGAGACTCTTATTTCCAATTAAGCACCTCCCTCCCCCCAACAAAAACCTCAAAACATGGCAGAAATGGAACTGTAGCTGTAGCTCAAGTGGTAGAGCATTAGCCTTGAGCACAAAGCTCAGGGTCAGTGCCCAGGCCCTGAGTTCAAGCCCTAGGACTGACTCTCTCTCTCTCTCTCTCTCTCTCTCTCTCTCTCTCTCTCTCTCTCTCTCTCTCTCTCTCTCTCTCTCTCTCACACACACACACACACACATGTAGAGCAAACTCTTTATTATGACAAAGTAGCTACAATACAGTTTCCAACCCACTGCCATCAACTTGCATCAACTTGGGTATACAAATAATGTTTTTGGGAGACAGAAGTTTGGCCTAGTGGTAGAGTGCTATACACCACTTCTGGCTTTTTTAAAAAAATGTATGTGGTGCTGAGGCTCAAGTGGTAGAGCTCTAGCTTTGAGAAAGCCCAAGGACAGTGCTCAGGCGCTGAGCTCAAGCCCAGGACTGGTAAAAAAAACCCCCATCAAAAAACCCCACACAAAAAAAACAACAACAAAAAAACACATGTTTTTGCTGAACTATGAGTCTATCTGAGCTAGAGACAAGGAAGGTGAAAGTGTATTTCTGGGCTCAGATGTTCACATGTGACCAAATTATAGTAAATACCTTTCTTCAAGAAAAGACCCACTGAGAGGCTCTAATCAGGATCCTGCTGGGCATAGATTCCTCTGAAAATTGGAAGTATGTATCTGTTTTGTGCTAATCTGTGGGAAAGGTATCTTGCTATAAATTTGAAGGGGTGAATAGTCAAGAAATCAAATAGTTCCAAGTGCCTTCAGGACAGGAAAGGCTATAAAAGCTGTCATAAGCAAGATGACACAGGCATCATGTTAAAAAATAACATTTTCTTTAGCTCAAGAGAATGTCTTTGTTTTCTGTTGGGAATAATAATAAGCCTTTATCTTAATGACAGTATTATGGGAAAAGTAGTGTGTAGCCTATCACTGTGGAAATATATTTGAAAACGCAGTGTGGTAATCAAGCCCATGCAGAAATAAACTTTTGAATAACCACTTCGCACTTTACAAAGTTCCCTTAACATGGCCTAACTTAAATAGACCAGTCCTTTTCTGACTTATTGACCATGTAAAATGGAAAAAGTCGCTAAGCCCTTCTGAAAACACTCTCCTTACCAAGCATGAAAATTCATGCTATTACCAATGAATGCTCCCCCACCCCCATAGATAGATGCATGAGAATGTTTTCTACACAAGTAAATTAGCAACCACCATAAGTGAATGGATCTAAATATTGAGTGACTGACCATTTAATCTGAATTTTGAAGTGAGTCAATTTTATGCATGATTAAAAGAGTTTGGTACAAAATTACATTTTCAATTTCCCTGACACACACAAATGCTTTTCCTTCATATATATATAATAAATACGAATTTATATATAATAAGCCACTGTATTATATTATATATTGCAATAGTGGAATATTATTAAGAGATATTAATATATTTTAGGTTCTAAAGCATTATGCCTTAATTGTTCATTTTCTTAGCATGCTTAGTTTTATGATTATTCTTTCCCATGAGAAGTAAATAATTTTCTTTTTCAGTGCTTCAAAAGGGCAATATTTTCCACATGGATTGTATTTTTGTTAATGCTTTCTATTTCTATGATTTATGTGTATTTATTGTTGGAAAGGCTTAAAGATTATGTTACATGACTATTTCAAAAGACAGAAACTGTACCTTTTTAAATGCTGACAGTCTTTCTCATCTCAATTACTTAGCTTGTAATTGCTGCTATAAGTAGTGTACACCCACGGACACACAATCTTCCTCTACAAAACAATGAGATAGACCTTTAAAAAACACTTTTCACCACTCTTAAGTAAATGTGCAATGGGGTTTCAGGTCACATTTGTAGGTGGCTTCAGTGACACAGCAGCATCTGTGCAGTGTGGACTTAATCACATCCACTGATTCTTATGTCATGTGTCACTAGAATCCACATAACTTTAACAAAGGCTTTGGGTATCATGACTCACTCCTGGGACATACAATGATGACATAAATTTCACTGGGAACTGTAATAAAGGGACCTAATATGCCTTATATGTTTGTTTCTTTGTCACAGTCCATGTAAATCCATGCTTTATTAGAATTTATACTTTGAAAATATATTAGCCAATTGGTCTGTTCTTATTACTTCAGTTTTTGCTACTTCTGTCATTCATCTCTCATTTAACAATTAATTAGTCTCTTCTTAGCAATAGGTCTTAGACACGGTGAATAAAAAGGTGAAAATGCCATGCTTCATTTCCTTAAGGCAGTTACAAAGGCAAAGCATTATATGACAGCAGTATGAAGGATGAATGGGGCCTAGATGGAACAGAGATGGCTGGGACGTGAAGTGAGGTCAAGTTTTTACAGATAACTGGAGCCTGGTCTTGAAGGCTGAGCAGATATGACACGTAAGTGAGAAGTCATTTTCTACAAAGAAATAGGCACAGGAGCGTGTTCCCAGCACATGGGTAACAAAACTGCATACATCAACACATGGCTTGGCCTAAGGAAGGGAAGTTTCCAGGAAGCAAGAAAGGAGAATGACGTCAATAGAGGCCTTACATAACCACCACAACAAATTTAGACTCTGGTGGTGGGCCTGGATTTCAAAGAGGTGGCTGGTATAATTAGGAGAAGCACTCTAGCTGTAAAGGCAAAGAAGGGAACTGCGGGGTCAAGAGTGTGGGGAAAGAAAAAGTGAATTCACAGCCTGGTATAATCAATAGTTCAAGCAGGAGGATGTGAGGGTCAGAGAAGGATTGAGGAGATTCTGCTACCTAAGAAAGCAGAGCAGGGCACATTAATCAACTCAACTCAAGATGGGGAAAGTAGAGGTGCCAAAGTGAAGCTTGTTGTTGCTTTTTTTTTGCCAGTCCTGGGCTTGGACTCAGGGCCTGAGCACTACCTTTTGGCTTCCTCAAGGCTGGCACTCTACCACTTGAGCCACAGCATCACTTCTAGTTTTTTCTATGTATGTGGTATCAAGGAATCATTGTTTTCTATGTATGTTGTATCAAGGGATAAAGGTCTTTGTGCATGCTAGGCAAGCACTCTACCACTAGGCCAAACTCCTGGCCAAAGGGAAGCTTGCTTTTGGTGGAATTGTACCAAGAAGTACCTGCCAAGAAGATTTTGCAGACAGGATTATGGTTCTTGGTTTAGGAAAGTCTGAGGCTGAAGGGTCTTGGAGGGTTTGATGTGTGTTGTAGAGCAATGTTGAAGAGAGGACACTGGGCTGGTATAACCATTGTGTTCACAGAAGCTAATATTGAATCTGTGGGAGCTGATGAGACCATCTGGAATGCATTGTAGATAAAAACCTTCCATCCATCCTTATACATTGCCAATGAGAACTGCCATTCAGATTGTTCTCAGATCTTTCTCTCAGATCTGAATGGCAAAAAAGAATGAGCAAAGAGGTTAAGCAAGGACGGTGAGAAAGACAACCAAGTAGCATGTTCCACCATGAAATGTGCTATTGTTCATGTATGGCTGCTCTGAATATTTCCATAAGCCAACCATAGCTTTCTCTCAGGGATGCTGATTTTATTTATTTACTCACGTGTCATGGGTTTCTATCTCCTGTGAAGTTCAGTCTGGGATTTTACTGTTTTAGGTAAGACATTTTAGAGGAGGAAAAGAAATATGAGTTCTTGTAGTCTGGGACACTTTCTTGTCTTTCAGGAAAACAAAAATAAAGTGAGTAGAAGAAAGGGAGATAATCTACTGTGAGAGAAGATGCTTTGAAATATCTCCTACAGGCTCATGGTTCTCTCACTAACTGTATCTTTAAGGAAGTTTAAGATTGCTGATGGCTGATGATAGACTTGTCCGGGTCTGTGCATAAATGTAGATAAGCTGTCTAAGCTATCGGTTGGTAAACCTTTCTCATGCTTTCATCAATGTGTCATCTCTTCGACGTTTTCTATGGAACATACAGGCATTCTGTAGATAATTTGGATTTGAAATTTATGTGTGTGTGTGTGTGTGTGTGTGTGTGTGTGTGTGTGTGTGTGTAGACAGTTGGTGAATAGATTCTGAGTACTTCATAATGAAGGAGACAGTGAACTTGAATCTCTCAAGTGTTTCAGTAATATGTACTATCTGACAACTTCCAGCCATATTCATAAATCTCTCCCTTCCAAAGGTCTGCATTGCAAACCTTTGTTTAGAGGTAGATTATAATAATGACATAAGTAGAACCTGAATTCAGGACTTTGTCACTGTGGTGGTTTGAAATATGTCTAGGAATTCTTGACACATCTTTCAAATGGTGGAAGTAATTCCCCTCTTTAGCTAGGCTGGATTTAGTGACTTTCTTCTGACAAAAATGAACAAAAGAAGCAGAAGTGATGAAGAATATCTTCATGTATCTTGGCAACCATTTCTCTATTTCTCTCAGATTACTGGCAGGGACAAGTCAGATTTCATGGCCAGAGGACATTCAGGCAGCCAGTGGAAGAGCCAGTGTAGGAAGGGGTCATGGGAGATGGACCCCAAACCACTTGTTCAAGCCACCCCTGAATTCAGACCCAATGAAGCTGCTTTCATTACTTTATTCTCCATTCCTGAAGGAGAATTTTAGGGACAAGTGGCCTTTCCAGATCTTTTACTTGTGTATAATTTTTTATCACGTTAATGACTTATACAGAAATTCTTTCCTCATCTGCACTTTTATTCTTTGTCATTTCAGTTACCTTCGTTCATTTGCAGTCCAAAAACATTAATTGGAAAATTCCAGAAACAATTGTAAATCTTAAATTGTGCATTGTTCTGAGTCATAATGAAATCTTTTGTTGTCTAGCTCTTTCTTGCATGTTTATTTCCTTTGTCCAGTGTATCCACAGTATACAGTAGCTACCTGCCCATCTGTATTTAGTAGTCGGTTTGATTATATGGTTGAATACAGACATGTGCAAGTTATTTTATTTCATTTAATGACATCTACAAAGCATAGGAGTAATGATCCTGGAAATTTAGGAATGTCAAAGAGAAGCTGTAAAGTGCTTCCTTAAAGGAAAATGTGTGTTTGTGTGTGAGTGTGTAATATGTGTGTGTGTGTGTGTGTGTGTGTGTGTGTGAGAGGACTACTGTATTTACATATATTTTATATTACAGTGCTTGTTACATTTGTTTTACTTCATTATTACTTACTTCTGTTATGTTCTTACTGTATCTAAATTTGAAATCTCATCATAAATCTACCTTATCTGTTCAGGAAAAAAAATCAATGTATACAAAATCTGGTACCATCATGATTTCAGGCATCCATTAGGGGGTCTCAGACCAGATCCTTGCAGAAAGAGCAGTTCCACTCTATATTTTATGATTATGAATATTTTGGTGACTCAAGAAATTGAGAAGTGAGGAGGAAGGGTTTCATAAGGCCAGAGTGGAGTGGGGGAGGGACAGCAGAAGGAAGAAGGACGTAAAAGAAGTAAGACTGGAGCGTGAGAGTCAAGTAGCTGTCCTTGGTGAGCAGGAGAACTGAGGGAACAGAATGTCGCGTGTGGACCCGCAAGGAACATAGATTGTGTTGATGATTCTTTGCCCAAAGGGGAACAGCTTTTCCTGTTCTGAAGAACGTTGGATTGGACTGATCATAAATTTGCTGTGTCTTTAGGGAAGTGGTAGACTCTAACCATTTATATGTAAAAAGCTCAGACCAGTTGAATGAGCTTGAAACAGGAAATAAACCTAGATCTTACGCTTCTTTTTAGCCTGTTTATGTAAATGTTGTTATTTCTGCTTGGAATCCTTTAATTCCCGAGTACTTGGAAGGTTGTTGAGAAATAGTCCTCAACTGTTGGGGTACTTGTCATCTGTTCTGTGCAAAAGCCATGGACGCAGCTCGACTTTTGCTGCACCTTATCTTTCCAGTAAGTTCTACAGTGTATAGGAATGTATACTACATAGGAAAATAAAGTTGGTAAAGTGAACCTGGTTGAGAATTTCCCTTTCAGATGGAAATTACAGAACTGCAGTCGACTTTTCTCCAAACTAGCTCCAGAATGCCCGGAGAGTCCTCCTTTAAGCCCTTTGGAGAAGTGAGTTGCCTGAGAGTATGCAGGGCTGGGAGCATCTTTTATAGTCACATGACAATGGTTATTGATAAGTGTGCTATCATATATTGCTCAGTTAAAGATGGTAAACATGGTAATTATGCATCAATAATGAATGTTTCTCCAGGTCCGTTCTTCTAGCAGGTTACCATAGTTCATAGCCACTCGTGTTTTTTTTCCTTCTTAGATATGTATTTAAAAGGAGCATGGCACAATTCTGGGTGCATATAGATGAGCCTATGTTCATGTATGTGAATGAATATTTGTATTTTTTCTTCTCTGCAGTGTTTATTTTCATTCTGAAGGACAAAAATAGGATCTATCAATTCTACACTTGATAAAAGTGATACTATAAAATACTGATTTGTTACCCCAAGGTTTCAATCTGGCATTCATATTTGGGTTAGTTCAACTTAGAATTGTGGGTTCATGCTATGTTTAGATAAAAATCAAGGAATCAAATATGCTCAGAGTTTTAAACTTTCTTCCTAGAAAAAATTGAACTCTTGGCTTCCTGACTTTGAAGTTTCTACTGACAAAAACAAAAAAGGAAAAGCTAGATCTGTAGAGATATGCTCACTTACTATCTTCGAGAAACTAAAGTTTGTAGATTTCATGGCTCCCCACTATGAGATTTTATTATGGAAATGATCTTAATGTGTTCATCCAACATGTTCAATATACATGTTCATTGTACAATGAATAAGGCATATGATATCCATTGTCTATGGGGATTTCTAGGTGGCAAAATGGATGCTGCATTCATTATTGACTTGGAAAATAGAAGTGAAGCTTAGCTATGAGGAAAACCACATATCATTGAGTAGCTGGAAGTGGGGATGTTAATATGAAGAGGAACTAAATTTATCAGTGGAGTCAGAGTTTCTAAGTTGGTGGGACCAGTGTTGGCTAGAGGAATAGAAAAAGCCGTGAGAATCTGTTTTGTGTTATTTACTGTCTCTTCTCTCTTAGAACAACTGACTTTGGCCATGGTTTCTTAGGTACTCCTGGCAGTTTGGATTGAAGAGTTCTTCATTATGGGAAGATCCCATTCTGTCCCATCCTTTGGCCAATGTTTGGCATCATCCCTGCCCTCTATCCGATAGATGCCAGTGATCCTACCTCAGTTATTCACTTGTGGCAACTGAAAATGTCTGCCACTCTTTACCAGGCAGCCACGAGAGGAAGTATATCAGGAGAGAAACCCAGCATAAATTTGGAGTAAACAGAGATGACTGAAGAAGGCCCTCCCTCCCTCCCTCCCTCCCTCTCCCTCCTTTCCTTCTCTTTTTCTTTCTTTCTTTTATCCTAAAAGAATGTGCAAGTGTTGAGAGAAATGAGTGGCTCTTTAATGAAGCCTCTATACAGAGCCATCTTGCCAGGTAACCACCCAGGTTGTGGTGGGCATCTCCTCACATTTCCTAGGATCTTTGAGCTTGTCTCCTAGAGTTCCTAAACAAGTGTGTGTCTGAATCACCCAAAAAGTTCATCAAGCCACAGACCAATGGCATCCAAGGTTTCTGAGCCCGCTGACGGGAGCTGGGTCCTGAGGATGATTTCGCATTGCTTTCTGAGCTCCCAGCTGAGTGCTGATACATCCCTAAGAGGCCACATTTTGAGAGCCACTATTGCAGAACGGACTCCTTCTGATTGAATGCTGGACCCTGCCATGATCCTGTTGTGATTTTCTTTATTCCTAGGGTTACTTTCCTTAGTTGTTCTCACCGTTGTTCTCTCTTGCCTTCTGAGGTTGATAACTGCCTTCCTTTACCTCACATTATATATTAATGGGTTAAATAAAAATGCCTTCCCTACACACATACACACACACACACACACACACATATTTCTTTTTTTCTATGCGTCAACATGAGACACAGTTTGCTCAGTGCTATGTCCTTTGCAGAATTTCATGGCTTGCCATCTTTTAGGGGACCTGCATGTGTCACAGATGTGAGTTCTCTGATCACTGAACATTTCATCTGGTGTTTTGACCATGTATTTTTTAGGGAATATCTGACATTCTGAGCTGTCACTGTTTTCTTGGAGCTCATCTTTTCTACAGGGGACATTTGCATTATTTTACATAAATGTATAATTTTACACTTGCCCACACCAAAGCTTATCTGTGAATTTCTTTGCCCACTCGCACATCCTCCTGTGCTGTTCTTATTGGATTGCATTTCTTTACCCAGAAAAGCACTCTTGGGGTCAGAAGCATTCTTAGAGGTATCACTGTGTCTTATCGTCTCTCTTTTCTTAGTCATTAAAATGATTTTTAAGTAGATAGAACTTGACCTTTTGGGAGACAGATCATCGGAGTTTGTGCTGCTGTGTGTTGCTAAAGAGTTCCCTATTCAAGGGGTGACGTTGATGCAAATGAATTGTACTCATACATTGATATGTTGGATTGAAGGCCCTTTGTACAACTACTTAATGATAAAAGTTAAAAAATAGCATAAGAAAAGGAGCTCCCTATCCATGACAAGGCAGAATTGTGATCGGATTTGGGGCAGACAGTGGACTATTTCCTCTCATACCACCTGCTTTTCCTGGGTCCAGTTCCCTTTAAGAATGCAGTCCTGGAGATCACTGAGAGTCTGTCACTGCATCTGCCAGCACTCTCCGTTTAGGAGTGTTCTGGGTTCAGGACCCTTTGCCTTGCGTGTCTGGGATGATTGTTTTCTTCACAACAGCAGAGTTGGGCTTCTGCAATGGGCTCGGCTCTCTCCCAGAGTCCCTACTCTGCAGGTCTGGTCTGTGTTTGAACACTGAGCCATCCTCCTTGCCAGTCCAACTCCTGACTCTCTTTATGTGCTCATTCCACCACGACAGACATCTTCTATGACACCCAGCCCAGCCACCATGCCAGATGCTCTCCTTCAGGCCAGGCCAGATAACTAATTAGTAGTAACATTGTGGTGAGTCACACATGGGTCTGAGAGTTGTCTGAGGACAGAGACTGTTTCTTGGGCCACTGTAAATCCTTGGTGTCAGCTGCACAGTTCGTTGTCTAAGTGGAGCTCAATATTTAATGACTGTTATCCTGCATGTTCTCTTAAATAACACTAACAAAACAAAACAAAAACCAGAATCCTATTCCAATGCATTTCCCATTTGGTTTGACCATAGTCATCTATCTTCCATTCAATTTTCAGCCCCTCCTGCTTAAACATTCTCTAGGCTCTGCTCAGTTTTTAACGTTTTCTTCCTCGGCTGTGGTCTCTAAACCTGTTCCACCCTGGATACCCACTTGGCACTTTTGGATGTTCTAGTGAACACAGTGTTCTGGATGCCAGCACAAAACACATGGATATGTTCTCTGATTGTGCAAACACAATCCCTCTCTAGGACACCTCAGTACTGCTTTAATGATTTTAGTATCTGAGTCACACTTCTGATTCATGCTAAAATTGTCATTAATATATTACAGTGGCTATTCTCATGAGACTCTCGAATTACTTGAATTATAAAAAATACTAAATGATCATTATTTTAAAAATTTAGATGAGAAACAGCTTAAAAATCACAAAATGGTGCCATCCATCCTTCAGATACTTCCAGTGTTAAAATTTTATGACCAGAAAGACTTTTTCCTTGCAGTGTGTATATTTTTACATATGCAGGTAAATGCATATTTTCTATGTGTGTATATCTAAGTATGTACATGTGTACGTGTATGTATATCTGAGTAGTGGGCACTCATATGGCTTTGTACTCTGTCATATTCTAAGATATGATTCTATATCAGTAAACATAGTTTTTTTTCTGTCCTAGATTGTTGAGAAAATATGAAAAACTCAAAAAGCCAGTATAGATCCACAATCACATATATATCATACATCTCTATCCTAGGTGATGTATGATATATAAAAATTTGAAAATACAACTGACTCTAAACTGTAGATAAAGGTGTTAAATGTGATAAATACACTAGAGGACTACATATGCTATCACGCTTATGTTAGTTCTTCATCATTCTAGGGAAATTAGTACAGTAGAACCAAACACACTTTGGTTAAGCTTAATTAATTAACAGTTAATTGACAATCAGTTGGATAGACTGAATTATAGATTGATTATGTGCCTTCATAATGACTCTCTCTGGTCCCAAGGGAGAGAAAGAGTGGCCTCTCCAGTAAGTCCATAAGAAATATTCTTTCCAAGTTCTAACCATCTGCCTCTCTAGTAAGAGGTCTCTGAATCTATGCTGGCTCCTTGAGTTTTTCCTATTTTATTAACAATCTAGGAGGAATGAACACATATAGTTAAAATTTTCTTGCCTTGGGAAAAGTAATATCCATTGCAATACATTCTACACAGCATATGGGATAGATCCAGTCAGGCTTTTTACTTTAGAAGGAGTAAGGAGAAAGGTATGCTTTGGAGGTGGAAAGGAAGGATGGGGGAAAATAAAACCAAAGATAGGAGAATTTTTTCTTTGCCTTCTTATTTTTCTCATGGGATATGCTGAATTTCAAAAAAGTAGTAGAGGAGGACATACAACAGGAGTATACCCTGTTTAATGAAGTCAAAATTGCATGAGATGCGCCTGGATACATTTTCCACAAACACCCTACTACTTCTTCACTTCAGGGGGTTTACCCTATGCAGAATGATTACTAATTATTAAGATATAACTACCTTAAATAATTGTATTTCTTAAAATACTGTTTTACTTGTTGTCTGGATTTCCATTGGGGCTCATGCCTGCCATCTTAGCTATTCAGGATGCTGAGATTTGAGGATTGTAGTTTGAAGCTAGTCTGAGTAGGAAAATCTGTGAAGCCCTTATCGCACATTAACTACCCCAAAGCAACAACTAGACCTGTGGCTCAACTGGTAGAGCGCTATCCTTGAGCATTTTAAAAGCTTGGGGACAGTATCCAGACCCTGACTTCCAGCCCCAAGACTGGCACAAAAAGAAATCAAAGGAGACTTTCCTCTTCTGTATCTGTTCTAGGCGTGTGAGCCAGGCTTGTAAGATTGTTCTTGAAGACCATTCACAATCTAGCTCCTCTCCTCCCTCCCTGCACCATTCTCATCCAGAAACATTAAGGTACCAGTGGCTGCTGTTCAACTCAGTGTTGCCTCATACCACTGGTTAGTAGAACACGCCAGTCTTTAAATAACATGCCCATGTGCCCTTTTCTTTACCTGAAAAATTATTGATCGCATGTCAAACTTCAGTTCCCCACTTCTAGAAAGCCTACTTTGATCCTTATACATGTGACTGTCCTCGCACTTGACCCTGTTCTTGACATGGTGATGATTTCCTCACAGAAAAATCATCTCCATTACTTTATGGTGAGTGGTTGGTGAACCCAGATGCCAACATATGAGTTTTTTTTTAATGCTGTGAAAGTGGTTGAATTGGAAAGATTTTATCAAACAGGATACACAAGCAAATCTGACTTAACGAACAAATGGAAAGCAAACTGTTTCGAAGAAAATTTAGTTTCATTTTTTCAAACTCATAAGATTTTGAAAGAATTGCTCTAGGAGTAGGCATTGTTTGTGTTGCTACACATTTAATTAATGTTTTGCCCAAATTGTCATATATGAGTATCTTTGCCATAAGCAACATGTACTACAATCTCAGTGGCTAATGGATTAAAAACGATTCTTTAGGAAAGAATATTCTATTTAAGTTCAGATTTCTTGAGTGCTTGTAGGAACTTGAACTTGAAATTGTAGAAATTTGACAGCATCTATCTTTTTTTTTGCATTCTGCCATTCAAGCTCTCTGCTTAATTTAGTTTTTAATAGGTATGAGGGCATTTAAAATGTTCCCACAGGCTAATTTATTCATGGAGGATTATTTAATAAGTGATGGCTTTCATTCCTTTCACTTTTGGTAGATAGAAAAATCCATATGATTTCTGCTAGTTTAATGATTTTACTGATAACTAGGAGCAGAACAGATCTCACTGTGAATGATACAATCACTTCAAAAGTACTCCATATTCGTTCTGTGATGGAGTATAAAAAACAAAAAGCAGAGAATACGGTTATTAGATTTTTTTCCCTTCTAAAGCTCACCCATGTATTTAATAGTATAGTCAGAGAAAGATTGGCTTAGAAAGATCAAAACAGCCACTCAAGAACTATATCTTAATGTCAGCTTTGAGTGGCTTTGCTTTTCTCTGCTAAGGAAATCTAACAGGATATTAAAAAGCATATTAACCTTCAAACGATGTTTATATTTTTCTCTGCTTCTATAGAGGCAATATGAATGTAAGAGCTATGTTTAGTGGATGATTTGACCCATAGAATTTGTAGAAAGAGGTCACTTAAAGTCAGTCTGAAATCTGACACTCTCCTGTGCAAGTGTGTCTAATGTGGAACTCTCCAATCCATTCTCCATGCAGTTGGTACAGTTGCTTTTCTAAAAGCAAATCTGATTATGTGATCATCTGTTCAAAGCCCTGTAGTGGTGAAATTTAAATCCATTAGCTAGATAGGCCTGGAGTAGGCCTGGTGTTTTTGCCCTAGAAACGAGTGCTGGCTCTGTGAGGAGAGGCTGTCAGCTTCTCCTTATAGATCCTTCATGTCTCAACCACTGGCCACTTCCTATGGCCTCCTCTGCAGTTCTGTCTGTGTGGAATACATGGTCTCCATAATGCCCCAAGAATCTATGACTCCGTCTTTCATCCTCCATCAACCCGTTACTACTGCCCTTTCAAGCCACACTCAATAGAGTGTGGGCTCCATTTCTCCTCCCTCCTAGACGGCAGCTTCTTGTTAACTATGTGGTGATGATGTAATGAGAGACTCTGGGTGGCCCTTGGTTGAGTAGATTTATAAATGGATTTGCTGGCACCCGAGAGACATGGTGAATGAATGAGCCCACTCTCACAACATGTTGCCAGCGATCTCAAAGCAAATTGTCTCCATCTTGAGCTGTTTTCTGAGTTTTTCTTGTCTGGCTTAGTGATGGTTGTGGGAATCTGGAAGTTGAAAATGTTGAAATTCAGTAGCCCTGGTATAATTTTAACTCTTACCTAAGTACTTACATTCCTTTAGAGGAAAGAATCTTCAAAAAGAAAACAAGCCTAGCAAACAAAATTCTGAGTCTGAACCTTTTTTTTTTTTTTTTTTGGGTCATGGAGCTTGAACTCAGGGTCTGGGTGCTGTCTCTGAGCTCTTCAGATCAAGGCTACCAACTACCCTGCCTAGCATGCCTAGCATGCATGAAGACCCAGGTTCGATTCCTCGGTACCACATACATAGAAAAAAGCCAGGAGTGGTGCTAAGGCTCAAGTGGTAGAGCTCTAGCCTTGAGAAAACCCAAGGACAGTGCTCAGGCCCTGAGCTCAAGCCCAGGACTGGCAAAAAAAAAAAAAAGATTTTGTAGAGAACAAAACTGGGAAAGATGTCACTATTTTTAGCTGAATTCCTATGGTTGGTTTCCTTATTGCTATTTAGGTTAATTCTGTTACTTTTTCTCCTTAGCTGTCACTAATCTTGGTTTAAGATTGTTATTTTTTAATCAGATTATAGAAAGCCCTATGTTAGCAGGGTAGACCTACCTAACTACGGAATTAGCTGCTATTTGGATGAGCGCAGAGGTAGATGTTGCCTCTTAGAATCAGAATCGCAGAGTAGTGTGGAGTTAACACTTTTTTTTTCTTGCCAGGACCTGGGCACTATCCTTGGGCTTTCTCAAGGTTACCACTCTATCACTTGAGCCACAGCACCACTTCTGGCCTTTTTGTATGTGGTACAGAGGCATCGAATCCAGGGCTTTATTCATACTAGGCAAGCATTCTACCACTAGGCCACATTCCCAGCCCTCATATAATTTTTTCAAGGAGCAATTTAATAAAACTTCTTGCTTGGAGTTGATAATGGGGGCAGTAAGAAAGGACAGCCTTGACTATCAGCATAATTTTAAGGGAAGGAATTATATGTGTTTGTATTCTTCAAAGCTTGTATTATTATTATTATTATTATTATTATTATTTTGATCTGAGATTGGGACTTGAACTCAGTATCTAATGTTTTTGCTCATCATCTATCACTCTACTGAGCCACACCTCCAACTCTGCTTTCTGTTATCATAAAAGCAGAATTTGCAATTTAAAGAATTTGCTGAATTGATGATTGGCTGGCTGGCTGAATGATGGATGGACATTGTAAGTCTAATTTGAGTCATTGTAAATGAAACGGGATCTCCAAAATAAATTTTCTTTCTCATAGTAGAATGCTTTTCCCTCCTTCTTTATTTACATAAATGAATAAGTAATCATCCTTTCATTTTTCTCTAGTCTTATAAAAATATTTTATCTTCTTTGGAAGGCTATACATGTTCATTCTGGATTGCATTCTATTATAATTCTTTGGTGCTCTTAGCTTTTCCAATGCCTATCTCTCACCAGGTCCCCAACTCTCCTCAGCTCCTTAAGGATCTGGGACATGCTCTTTGATCCAATTCACCTTTTATCTTTTCTTTACCCTGTCAGACCTGAGGTTTGAATTCAGAGCCTAGCACTTACTCAACTTTGTATGGCTAATGCTTTTCCACATGAGATAGGCCTCAACCTGGCTTTTTGCTGGTTCCTTTGGGAGATGGAGTATCATGGAATTTTCTGTCTTGACTGGCTTTGAACCATGATCCTCCAGATCTCAGTCTCCCGAGTAGCTTTTCTTCTTAATTGCTTGTAGCTTGGCTCAAACTCTATGAGAATGGACACTTCCACAATTAGGAAAGGAAACAGCAATTCTCCCTAAGATTTTCATGTTTGCTGAGCATCTAAACAGACTTGATGAGTAGTTTCTCTAAATTTGGTATTTTGACAAGTACCTGAAACAAAAGTTTTTATTCTGCTCAGGCTTGGATTGCCTGTCTTTTTTTCCTTTTTGCTTGTTGAAAGTGTGTCTCACAGCCCAGCCAAAGCTTACTTCCTCTGAGAAACATCACATTAATTATTCTACTGTATATATTTTTAACACATGTTTAGTTTTCTTATCATAATTATGCAAAGCAATATAACAACACAGATTTTACTCAAAAGACTTCAACATCTAATTCAGTTCTGAATATTTAGTAGTTAATGGATTAATATAGGACTGAGGCTTGTTTGAGCCAATTAGGTTGCCATTTGGTGGCAGACTGTGAATGCCCACAAAAGTATATTCATCTTGGTAAGTTAATTGATCACTTCTCCTTTCTGCAGGAGCGGTTATAATAATAAGAAACTCTATACATCTTTATTACTGTCTTCTTGATCTAGATATTTATTTTAAAGTTTGTTTGCTAGACATTTTACTGTACTCATTTTCATACATAAAAGGTCATTCTAGTTACAAATTATTGTTTCAGGTTTAGAAAAGCAGTTTCAACCAAAAGGAATAAGGAAATAATAGTGCATCCTTGGTTGGAAATTCTTAAGTTTGGGGATATATTACAGGATTTCAGAGTAAAAGACATGCTTATTTTTTGAGGTTTCTGGAATGGATAAAGTGTGTGTGTGTGTGTGTGTGTGTGTGCATGTGTGTGGTATGTGTATATGTCTGTGTGCATACACATATGTAAACTGAGGAAAAGATATTAAGACAAATAATTTCTGACAATCTTAGATGTAGATCAAAGAAGAAAAGTGTATTATGGCCATATTTTCCTCCCTTGAATTCTCTCAAAGATATTTATCCATACAAAAAACAATTGCTTCCACTTCCAAGCTACGTGACTTCCCTCTAAGGGACTTGCCAGAATAGCAAAAGAAGTGCAGGTGGGGAAATTGGAATATACAGACAATGCAATTGGCAAGAAATTCAGGGTCTTGTCCAACTGGACAGAATTAAAAACAAACTAAATTCAGTGGATTTTTTTCTAAGTCTTTGACATGCTGGAGATCTGAAGATATTAACTTGTTTTTTCCCCATTTTACTGAATTAAACAGATTCAAGTGTCTGAAATTATTTCAATTTTTTTGTTGCTATCGTAAAGATGATGGACAGAGGGGCTACAGTTATGTAAATTAGGTACAGAATAAATTTCTTTATGGACAGTATTACCATTTCCTTTGCTTTCTTACAGGTTTTCTTTCTCATACTACCTAAAAGCCGTATAGTTCATTTTCAACATATTATCTAGTGAGTACTACAGCTGAATTTGTTTATCTATTGTCCATCCATTTTTATGACCATTTCTATACATCCACATCACTCTCTTTCCACAGCTGAGATGTTTGTCATTCTTTTCTTTTATTGTAAAAGTATTTACAGAGGGGTTACAGTAATGTAAGTCAAGAAACGAGTACATTTTTTAAACATTGTCACCTTTTTCCTCATTTTCTCCTGGTTTTCCCTCCTGACATCCATTCTCTACAAATTATATAGTGTCTAGTGAGAATCACGGCTACATTTTTTTCACCCATTGTCCCATCATTTCTCTGCTCCCTTTTTCCCTCGCCCAAACAGATAAACTTACATACAAGACAAATGGTCTGGAAATAAAAAAAAAACAGCAACAACAACAAAAAAGCCAAATAAACAAAAACTTTGTTTCCTCTTCTCAGTTCATTTCAATAAGCATCATTTTATATGATCATATGTCCATGCTCTCCTAAGAATATTCTCCTTTGGGTCTCACTGTGTGAATGTCTAGAGTCCTATATGATTCATCATATCCAAATTATTTTTTTTATCATTCAGTGTACTTACTTGCAGATTTATAGGCACTTTCTAGTTATAACAAATGAAGGAAACCATGCAACGTATATCTCCTTGGTTCTGGCTTACTTCGCTTATAATTTTTCCCAAGTTTTTCCATTTCTTTAAGAATGGGACAATGTCATTCTGTCAATCTGATGGAAGCACAGGATTCCATTGTGCATATATACCAGATTTTTTGAAGATTTTTTTATTAAAGAATTTATTAACATTGATTTTTACATCATATTTCAAATGACATGTTTAACAAATGAGTGTTCAAGAAGGGAATCTCTCTATATAATCACTGGCATTTAGTTTTTAGAACATAATTAAAATTAGGCTAAGGGTTTGTATATCACAGATATATATTAATTTATGTAATAAAACATTATGTCTTTAGAGTCATAGGTTTTTATGTCTATGTAGTTGTGTTTATATTTCCAGTACATGTACATAGCATTGGATATGCCAATATTGAGTCCTCGCTCTTGTACTGTTTGGATCTAGTAGACACATATTAAGGATACCATGCGCCTTTTGTTCCTTTGGTCTTGACGTCTCACTCAACATGATTTGCTCTAGATTTATCCACTTCCCACACAAAAAAATCCTCAAATACCAGATTTTTTTTGATTCGTTCATCTAGAAGGGCATCTAGGTTTGGTCCATGTTTTGGCTATGGTAAACAATGTTGCAATGAACATGGTTGTGCTGGTAGCTTTACTGTGGCCTGGTTTGTGGTCTACTGTCAAAATACACAGGAATGGAATTGCTAGGTTATAGGGAAGCCCTATGCCTTGTCTTTTGAGGAACCTCCATACTGCTTTCCAGTTTACATTCCTACCCACAGTAGGAATGTAGCATTTCCACTTCCTTGCCAGCATCTGTTATTAGTGTTTTTGATAATGGCCATTCTAACTGGGATGAGGCAAAATCTCAGTGTTGTTTTGATTTGCATTTCTTTTATGGCCAGCAATGATGAACACTTATTCATGTGTCTATTGGTCATTCTTTTTTTTTTTTTTTGCCATTCCTGGGGCTTGAACTCAGGGCCTGAGCACTGTCTCTACCATTTTAGCCATAGCACACTTTTCAGCTTTTTTATGTATATGGTACTGAGGAATTGAACCCGGGTCTTCGTGCATTGTAGGAAAGCGCTCTACCACTAAGCCAGACTCCCGGCCCATCTATTGGCCATTCTTATTTCTTCTTTGGTGAAGTCTCTCTCTAAGCCTTTAGCCTTCTTATGGGGTAAATGGGGCTGTTTCTTTGAGGAATTGTTTTTTGAGGGTTTCATTTTTTTGAGCTCTAAATATATTTTAGATATGAGGCCCTTGTCTGATGTATACCTGGTAAAGATCTCCTAGTCAGTCAGGACTTTTTATTTACCTTGATAGCCATGTCCTTTACCAAGCAGAAACTCTTCTGAAAGGATGTTGAACTTTTGTCAAAGTTTTTCTACATCCACTGAGATGATTGTGAGATTTTTGTTCTTGATTTGCATTTTGTACTGTATTGAAATTCTTTGATGCATATATACTGAACTATCCTTGTTCAGAATATAAAGGAGATGGAAAGATCCTTTTCCATAGAGACCAGGAAAAATGAACACACACTGATACTTGAGCATCTCCAATAACACTGACCTGGTTTAGTGGGACTAGAACTTGGACTGTAAAATTACTTGGTTTTAAAAGTTGCCTCTTATTAGCCAGGTACTGGTGGTTTATACTTGTAATCCTAGATATTCAGGAGGTTGAGATCCGAGGATTGCAATTTGAAAGTCCATGAAGCTCTTATCTCTGATTATCCACGGAAGTAGAGCTGTGGCTGAAGTGGTAGAGTGCTAGGTGTGAGCAAAAAAAGCTCAGGGACAGCATATAAGCCCTGAATTCAAACCCTAGGGCTGCTACAAGGACAAAAGGAGATGACTCTTACAGATTGGTGGATAAATACTGGTCAGAAAAGTTCCTGGGGTCCCAATTCCAACAAATAGGAATTTCAGCATGGAGACCACACCAAGCAGTACATACAGAATGATGACGTGAGGGCAGCATGTAGGTGTAGTATGGCGTCTGTGATGAAGCTGCTCTGTCTGCCTGTCTGTCTGTCTGTCTGTCTGCCTGTGTGTCTGTCTAAACTTCAGAGGTTGGGCTAAGTAAAAGTGGAGCCTAACAATAAAGGAAGACATGCATACTGACTGAGGTAGGCTACAACCTGCTCACAAATTATTTTTCATGTGAGGAGTTAACAGGAAAGTTCCTGAAGTAAGGAGATACAGAAATGCCCTGATGGGGAAGTAAGGATAGTGGAAGAGGACATGGACGATAGAAAAGCAGCAAGGATATGCTGACAGTTCTGGCACTGTGTCTCTGATCAATGAGAATACTGTCCAATTCCTTTGCTTTGCTGTTTGGAAAGAGTTAATTTCTTGAGGGTAGAGCTTGAACCATCAGCACGCTTGCTGAGAGGCCCAGAAATGCTCTTGCTATCACAAAGGTTACCGTGAAAGATTTAGGATCTCTTTTGCATGATCATCACAAAGATAATTGCAAAAGCCAAGCAGATTTGGGTGGGGGACAAGAAACCAAATCCAGAAATTCCTTACAAAATTACACTATTTCCCACTGATTAAAAAAAATGCTGTGTGTGGCGCATGAACTTAGAATTCTACTCACAAAAGCCTTAAAGAAATGTATGCTTTTATCTCCACCTCATCTGTCATGACAGGCAAGTTCTCTGTCAAAGAGCAGGAATCTTTTTGCCATGAAGTAATGTTGAGGTAAAAGAGAACATCTTGGGTGGTTTTATTGCACTGACTGAAGCCCAAGCTACCACTGTTTCTGGAGAGTGGCCCCATTGGCATTCATTGACACAAAAAACATAGTCACTTAGGCCATTTGAACATCCAGTTAGAAGGTTCACCAACGTTCCATTAGAGAGGTTCCAGTGTGATGTCCTCTGGCAGTGCCAGTTTCTGTGGCCTCACTAGTGATCCCTCTGTATGATTATCAGATAGGACTAAGCCTGACATATTCAAATCAACCTAGATACCCCCAAGAGAATTCTCATGATAATCCCATGTCTGGATTACCACTGGTTGCTAGAAGAGCAGCTGGATGGGTGGCTTTCCCAGGCTGGGTCTTCCGGTTCACATCAGGTGGCTTCTTCTCAGGGCTGGAGCACACCTCTTTTGCATCATCTGTGTGTGTGTGTGTGTGTGTGTGTGTGTGTGTGTGTGTGTGTGTGTGTGTGTGTGTGTGTGTTTGGAGAGACTGGAACCGAGCAGATGGCCTGGATATGGGCTTCCATGACTACCAGGCTTGCCAAGCAGGCAGATGAGTGATCTGGCTTGTTCTTTCTTTTCAAAATTGCTGTCAGCCAGGGAAAAGTAGCGAAAATAAATCAATGGCTCCCTCCTCCAGACCCAGCATGTACCTTTCAGACAGCAAAATAAGCGACTTCCTGGGGCTGTTGGGTGATTTCTTCAGTGGGCAGGGCCCTTCACACACCCTGGAGATTCACTTAATGAATGGCCCAGTCATGCTTCAGAAAGGCCCTTTGGGGGAAAGGAGGGAGGGGGCAGGGCCCAAATGCTGGCACTGAATGGATGGTAGCGTGTTTACTGAAAGTATTGTTTATTTATCCCCAGATGCTTTGCAACCCTTCTTATTGAGGTCAGTGGTTTTGGTAACTGGTTGGTAGCTCTTTCCCTTTCCCTCCCTGAGAAGACAGGAAATAATAAACAGGATCCTAGCTGAGGCTCATTTCTGCAGTGTCTTTGGGTTCCTGCTATGCTGAAAGCCCAGGGCTCTCTTCTTTTGAGACACTCATTGCTTTGACTGCTTCCCCCTCCCCAACAAAACAAAATAAAACAAACCAACAAGACAAATGGAAATCCAGAAATTGTATAGCAAGGGGCTAAGTGTAAGATGCATGGGATAACTTTAACTCTTCAGATAACAGGTTGACATTGGCATGGACCGATTTCATGGCCTGATTTCCTTTTTAAAACAGAATGAAGATCTCCCTCTTATCCTGCTTGCAAATCTATGACTCAAAGTCTTAGAGCCGCAAAATTGTTTTTCTGCTTGTAAATCATGGATATTTGATTTGTTTTCTGACAGTAAAAAATTTACAAATGTGGAATTAAGATAGAAAGGAAATTTTATATTTTGAAATGAATTAGAATCCATATATATATGTATATATATATGAGTGTATACACACACATGCGCACACACACACACACACACACACACACACACACACACACACACACCATGAGTCTTCTCAAGTTGGAGAGTTTCATATGGCCTGTGGGTGGCCTGTTGAATATCCCTAGATTTACTTACTGCAGTATGATAATCTAGACCCAAAATTTAACATAGTTTAACACATGGTATTTGTAATGTTTCTAGAAATACCAGGTTTAGAAATAGCTTCATAAGGGCTTTATGTTGTGATTTCTTTTCAATTTTCATTAGCTGGCTAGAAGCATCATAGGATTTTAGATAGTCACATTAAGGAACTAAAAGGCTGTTTCTGATTTGGGTATGAGTGAGTTTTTTTTCTTTTTCTTGAGAAAGGTTACCTATTACATCCCATCCAGGATTAGGATATGTATATCTGTATGTAAAACAAAGCCATCTAATTTGCACAGTTTTGGAGATCTTTTATAAATGTTAACAGGGCTCTGCGTGAAAACTGCTATTGATGACAGAAGTGCTCAGACCTGTCAGGAATGCATGGCAGCATTCCACCCGCCCTCGAGAGGAGACAGGTCTGCCGAGAGTTAGTCATCCTCTGGGAATGATGTATTTGAGGACATGATGCACAGACTTGCACTTATAAAACGGTCTCGGTAAAGCTCTTTCTGGAGCATCATGAACTGCAGCCTTACATTCTGGGAAGATGGAATTTTCCCTCGGTTTACAAGCTTAGCAGAAGGGATCCTCACTATTTTGCATCTTTGGAGTCTCATTAATGTTGTATGCACACACAGGGTCAATAAAATCTGTGATGGTAAAACCTTCTTTAGGTTTAAGAGGCATTAAAAGTGTTTACAGACAACCAAAGAGTGCTTCACCTCTGTTTTAGTCTACTCTTGATGTTCACCTTTTCTCACATATTGTATTTTACATATTGGCATAGAATGCCGGGGCCCCCATGTCTTAAAAACCTTCTCTACCTTTAGGATTTATAATCAGCCACTCTATCGTCTTAGTAGGGCCTTCTGACTGACGTTAAGTACAAGAAAAGAAGAAAAATGAGCCTACAGAGGTGAAGACACTCATTGAAGGAGAGATGGGATAGTGTCTTGATTAGAATTCAGGTCATTGAACTCTGTTTTTCCAGGTCATGATACTCTTAACTCAGTTCTTGCACAAATATTTGTTATGTTGGATGCTGTGCTAGTTGCTATTTCTGTGGTCTTTCTATTCTGTTATGCTGATTGTCTGCCTCTGTTGTGAGAGATTGCTCTCTGGAAGTTATTTCCCTTCTCCATATGAAGTTTTCTTCCTATTAGTCTTCACATAGACTCAGGGGCATCCTCAGTTTCCTCTTTTATTTAGTGAGGTTGCAGGGTGGCCAATTCTACTTTTTTTTTTTTTGCCAGTCCTGGGCTTGAGCTCAGGGCCTGAGCACTGCCCTTGGACTTTCTCAAGGCTAGAGCTCTACCATTTGAGCCTCAGCACCACTTCCAGCTTTTTTTCCCTATGTATGTGGTGCTTAGGAATCGAACCCGGGTCTTCATGCATGCTAGGCAAGCACTTTAACCACTAGGCCAAACTCCCGGCCCCCCAATTCTACTTTTATAATCCATCATCTTTTCGGCAAACAAATAGGAACATGCATTGGGAGTCTGGAAAGCCTTCACTGTGTGTTGTATTTTGTTGGGGTCTATCACGCTGTGTTTGGTTTTGTTCTACCTCTTCTTAAAGAGAGTGCAAATAATTCTATAAAGCCTTTTGGTGACACAAGGCTTAAGCAAAGGGTTAAGTTATTTTAATCAGATGATAACATTTTTGTGTTAGAGTCTGTGTGGATCTGTGAAGTGTGCATTGTTGATTGCACACTTCTGTTTTGACCTTGGGTAGTGTAACAGTGGTCATTCATTCTTTAGTTGTTTCTTGTGATTTCAAGAATTTGCTTTACCCATACACTTTTGTGTAGTAACTTTAGTCATTCTGGCTCACTATGACATTCCACGGCAGATCCCAAGCACTCAAAGCTGACATTTACATGGAGGATTTTGAGATTTCAAAGCTTTGTCAGGAATACGCCAGGCTACGATGCTCACACATCTTTTCATTTATTCCTTCCCCACATATTTGTTGGCCAGTTATCATTTTAAATGCTATCAAAATAGCAGAAGATAAAATAAACAAGTGATTCTGAGCTCACAGATCTGTTGAGTGATGGCAAGTGAAATACAAGGAATGTCACAGTTTTATACATGCTTTAAAGAAGAATGAAACAGAGAAAGGAGGATGGAGTGATGAAGAAAAATCCTTTGCTCATTGGAGCAAAGATAGAAGAAGCAAAGAAATAACTGAAGCAGAGGAAGAATGTGACTGAAACCTTATTGTAAATTGCTTATTGCAACCAGGAGCACAGAAAGAGTGGGGAATGTGAATCCTGATCCTGTATCAGCAATGTGTATGATCATTTGAAAGATCGGAGGTGTTAAGAGTGTGGAGGGTAAAAGGTATATACAAGAAGGAAACTTGGTGCAAATAACAGACGTGGGAATTGTTATAGCCATGGGTTGACACTGTTAGAAAGCAGAAGTAAACCAGACCTTCCTGCATCTTTAGAACTAGAAACTAAACTTTGCCTCACTTGACTGTCTCTAGACAGGCAGCGGTGGCAAGGCCTCATGGAGGCACACGGGGAGAAGACAGGATTCAGGATTCTTCCTGAAAATGATGCTGTCATGTTCACCAGAAACACCAGATATGAGCAAACTCCTGGGATAAGAGCAGTGGTTACATTCACAATTTATACAAGATATTTATAGATGGAAGCTCATTTTCTTTATTTGAGAGAATAAAGAGGGATTCCTCCCTCCTCTCTTCCTTCCTTCATGCGATTGCTCTTTCTTCCAGCACCATATTAAGAAGTCTAAGCATCCATTATGCATCGAACTGTCGTGCGAATACTTGAAAGGGGGAGTAGGAGGAGTTTCATGGATGGTCAGAGTCCTTGCTCGTTGGCATTCGCAGTGTAGACAAACAGCACTAAATCCTCATGCTATGACTGCAAGCGGAAAGAAGCCTGTCATTGGTGCCCTGATTGCAATCATCAGTAGGCTCGTGATAGTTTTTTAAAATTTATATAATCATATATGGATTATACAAGGTTTTATTATATTTACATACATACATACATGTTCCTTGATCAAATTTACTCCACCTCTGTTACTCTCTCTTAGCTCTTCTCTCTCCTACCTGGTGACGATCTGTTGTGACAAAGTACTGAAGCTGAAGCGCTAGGGTGCTTTTTGGGTTGGGGGAAAGAGAGAGAATGAAAGAAGAGATTGAGGCAAGAAGAGATGAGGAAAAATGATCCGTTTTCCTAGAAATACAGACGACAGACCTTCCTCTCTGGAGGACACACCTCAGCCAGGTCAGTGGTGCCGTTTTATAGCTACCAATGAAGAATTTAATTTTTGGGACTTCAGTTCTCCCTTTAACTTCAGAAGACAGAATGGAGAAGAAACTCTCTGTGGTCTGGATTTGGCATAACAAGATCAGGCGTATAAATGTATAGTCCCTGTTTCTTCATTTCCTACAGCAGTGGGAAGAATCTCACATTATGGTGGGTCACAGGCCCTCAATGGCAGCCTATCATTTGTTCTGAATTGATGGTTGATCCTCTCGATTCCCATTATGTTGCTTTCTCTTTATTTTTGTTTCTAGAAATGAGCCCATTCTTGATTTCCTGTGTTTTCAGGAAAATGGCATACTTATCTCCTACCACACAAAAGGCACACAGTAGGGCTTTGACTACCCAGCCAGCCTCATAGATATGAGTTCAGAGATCGATTTGGAATTGGATGCAGCTATTAGTAAATTACTGTATACTTCCTGCTTATATCATGGATTGATATCATGACAACCATTCTTACCTGTGCTAACTGTTCAGAGGTTGTATACTGTTGTGTGGCTCCCTTTCTTTTTTGTGTCATAAATCCTTGTATCCTTACTGATGTTATTACTATGTGAGCATCCCTGGTATGAAAGACATAGGAACTTCATAGTCTGTGTGTCTTTGGAGCACTGTAGAAACATGGTAAGGCTTGTCCTGTCATTCACCTGTGTGAACACAGATGAAATGTCAGCAAGGGGCCTGGAGAGCTGGTTGTCTGTGCACACCGTTTCATTTGCGTGGTTAGAGTTCAGCTGTGTTTGTCCTGGGCTACATCAAGCTGTTGTTCTGGGTTAATGAGAGTCCATCTCTGAAGGGGACTAGTGAGGATTTCTTGGACTTTTCTACCATTTGTATTACTAATGTGCAGAGATTTGAGTCTTCATGGACTTTTCTCTTCCATGCAACTCCCAGGACTCTGAAAACTTAGTTTCTTCACATGTGTACAGACTTGAGGCAAAACACCATCTTTTAAAGTGCCTTATAATGATTTTGGACTATTTCCTGTGTGTACATTTTTCCTGCCACCTTAATCCTATTTGTTTCATCTAAAGAAGACTTAAAAATTTTTTCTTTAAGTTATTGTCCAAAAAGGTTTCGATTCAACCTGTCAGTTTATGAATACAATACATCTCGGTCAGCATCACCCACTCTCCCTCATCATCTGAACCCCATAAAGCCCCCTTTCATAACCAACATCAGAATAGGCGTGCATGCATTTTCTTCTTCAGTAATAATGAAAAAATTGTGGCCGCCGTGTTTCAGTGGAAAAATTTCTTTTCTCTAGTTGTTACATTTGATATTTAGACTGTTTCTTGGTTTCTTCTATTGAGATTAGGCTTTAGGAGGGGTGGGGGGACAGAAAGTAGGACAAAAACATATCAAAGTTCAAGAAGTAAGGCACCTACTACCTTATGAATGTAACTGTAATCCCTTTATACATTACCCCAGCAATAAAATACAATAAAAATAGGTAAAAAAAACACCCAAACTAGAATAGTGCTGATAATGCTAGTGATTCATTTCACATTTCAATTACATCAATAATAGATACTGTAAGTTCTTTTATTCTGTTAAGAATGACAGCCAGAAACACAAAGCCTCTTTTATTTTGCTTTTTAAACATCACCCATGTCCATTGCATCATTTACAAAAGAACGTTATCAGATTTAAAAGTCTAAAATTTTTAATTTAATTTTATTTATTCATTTATTTATTTTTGTGGGTCATAGGGCTTGAACTCGGCCTGGGCGCTGTCCCTGAGCTCTTCAGCTCAAGGCTTCCATCCTCCCCTTGAGCCAGGTCCCACTTCCCATTTTCTAGAGGTTAATTGGAGATAAGAGTCCCAGGTCCTTTTGTGCCCTGGCTGGATTTGAACCTTAATCCTCAAATCTCAGCCTCCTGAGTAGCTAGGATGACTGGTGTAAACCACCTCCCCCAGCTTGAATACAATTTTTAATAGCAATGGCTACTTATATACATCTAGTATATATAAATGAATAGAGGGATGGAAATAAAAAAGTATCTTCTTTGAGCTTATATTCAGTTGGGGAAGACAAGAAGAAACAGACAAAAATAAGCACAGTCTAGAGAGCTTGGTAGATTTAGGAGAAAAAGTACACCAGGAATGCTGGATTTGGGATTAGATTGAATATCTTCACTGTAAAGTGAAATTAATGCTGGCTTCTTAAAGTGGTTTCTCATGACAAGATGTGGAAAATACATTCAGGTGACACGTGGGTGGACAGAGTAGCTAAGAGTCGAGCAAGAAAACAAGATTGGAGATAAGACCAGAGAGGAAATGGTCCTCAAAAGGAGGTTTGTGACTTTGGTATTTCAAGGACTCTTGATATTGTTTCCCTTCGACAATAAGAGAATTCACTTAAAAAATGTAGCTTCTTCTGTTTGTCCTTTGATCGTATTTCCAATTGGATGCTCTGTTCCTTTTTGGCGATGATTTGAAATATATCATATTTTTAGCTCTCCTTTGGGGGGCCTGTGTTTCTTGTTTCTTTGGGGGTAATGTTTGGTAACATTTTGTGTGAGTCTGTCATTTCTTATTGAGTTCTTTTCATTTCCTTTGAGCATTTTCTCTGTATTATTGCAAGGATCTTTTAAAAAGCCTTCTGATTTATGCTGTGGTAGTGTGTTTATTATATTGAATTGAAAAATCACAGTACAGTTTGAAAAATTCACCTTTTAACATTTCTAAAATTATCAACAGAAATAAAAAATACCAATTAGCAGTTAGCAGACAATGTGGTACAGTGAAAAGAGGATGTTTTAGCAAGCCATTATTTAAATGTGCTAATACAATTTTTTTTTTACCCCTCAAATGCAATCATTGTCCTCAATAAAGAAAGAAAATGGACTGGCCATGGTGGTTCATGCCTGGAATCCTAGCTACTCAGAAGACTGAGATCTGAGGATCACCATTCAAAGCCAGCCAGGGGACTAAAGTCCAAGGAACTCTTTATCTCCGATTAACCACCAGAAAACTGGAAGTGCGGTGTGGCTCAAAGGGTAGCCTTGAGCTGAAGAGCTCAGGGACAGCGCCCAGGCCCAGAGTTCAAGCCCCTTGACTGACAAAACAAAACAAAAACAAAAACAATCCAAACAAAAACAAAGAAAAAAGAAAAGAAAACAGAATGGAAAAGACACCCGAATCATTTAGCTCATTTTCCTCATGTGGAAAACAGGATTGATGACAATTTTATACAGTTGTGAGAAGTAGCAATCATTCTGTGATCTACCATTTATATCAAGCATCCATTCTGTTTCAGCAGAGTATTGTGCCAATAATTTGATCTACTCCCATGAGGACCACCAGCTTAGTTCACTATTGTATTCTAGCTCAGAATACTTACCATGTTAGATGCCAAATACATATTTATTGAATAACCATAAATGCCAATTTTTCAGATACAAATACAGAGTTTATATCAGAAATTTATATAGAAATTGAGTCTATATACCGGACCCTGGTGTATATATGGAGTAAATGTTGACCCCAGGCATTCTGACCCAAACCCAGCTCTAAACTTCAATGCCTGCAGGCATTTACTAGTAGTTTTATAGGGCATGAGACAGAGGGGCCTTCTCATTCCTGAAGATAACAGTTCTTATCTGAAATTGAGTGTGCCATTTAGCACACTGAATCTTATAATTATAATTACTACCTATGCTTCTAAAACATGATCACATCTCTTATTTTCCCATACTATCAGACAAGAAAATAGATGACAGTTCTCCAAACACATGCACATGCTCATATTGGACGTCAAATTCGCAGCAATTTACACACACACACACACACAGATACACACTACATAGCTTCATGCTGCTTGCTAGTTTCCTCTGGTGATTCATGGAAGATATAATTCTTGAAAGATCCTGTTAAACAGTTATTTGAGGTGTAAAGAAATAAGTGAATAATTATACGTAATTCCATCTATGACATTATAAGGTCATAGAGCATGTGTGTCTTGTGGGAGTCATACATTCTTTTTTATGACTTCCCTTATTATTAATGATTTAAATTTTTTAATTGTAATTAATAGAAGGGTTACATTATATTTGCCAGATAGAGGGTGCATTACTTCACAAACACTGATACCCCTTCTTATGTTTATGTCCCAATTTCCCTTCCCTCCACCCGTCCCCTCATCTTGTTTTCCCCCTTCCCTATCCTATTTCAAATAAACAAATAAATATGTATACAATATACCAGATAACAAGGTAAGATACTATAACAATATGAGATAACCAAGGGAGAACAAAAGAGATGAGAAATAACATAGTACATTAAGGACAACAATCACACATTATATGGCTCTTGTTTCCATACCCTGGAGGTCCTTTCATTTAGCCTCATCCTACATGGCCTTATGTATCTAGGTTTTGTTCTATTGTAAACCTCTGCTAGGAGAGTCCAAGGTTTCTATTGATTATGACAAATGAGGGAAACCATTGAGCCTACGTTTCTTTGAGTCTGACTTACTTCACTTAATATGATTATTTTCCAAGTCTTTCTATTTCCTTACAAATGGGGCCATGTCGTTCTTTCTGATGGCAGCATAGAATTCCATTGTGTATAAATACCAAATCTTGTTGATCCACTGATCTACTGAGGGGCATCTGGGTTGGTTCCATATCTTTGCTATGGTAAATAGTGCTGCTAGTTATGATTATTATAATTAAATAATTCTACAAAGGGTTTTGAGCATCAGTTTCTGAGAATAATGGATCTTGATCAATTTCCCCCTTTTCAAAATTCTAATGGTGCTAAGTGGTCTAAAGTTTCTCTGTATTTAAACTGCCCCAACAACAAAATTATAAATTGACTTAGAAAGGCTTAGTTTAGAGTCCTCCTGGGAAGTCTCCATGATCTAGAGTTAGGTACGATTTCAGTGGGGAAGGAACAGAGAATGGCAAATCCCACTCGGCCTCAAAGACAGGTGCCAGCCCTTCATGGTAATGTGTTTCCAGATTTGAGCCTTAAATGACTGTGGGTGCACAGAAGATCCTAGCCAGATACTTGTCTTTGTGCTCCCCGTGTCATCCTTGGTCATCCTTGCAGATTTCTGTTCCAAGAGCTCGGGCTCAGAGCAGTAACCATCCCTTTGTACAAGATGTGGCATCTACACGAAGAAATGGTCCTGGCAGGCCACGTGGGGATACAGAAGAGAAGGTTGGTCTTCTGTAGGGTAGTTCCAGATGGCTGTTAAGGCCATAACACCCCAGTTCTGGCACAGCGCCTCCAGAGGCGTGTTGTGAACGTGCCCAGGCTTATTTACTAACACATACTTATACATACATATATATGACAGGTATTTATATAAATATATGTAGATTTATGTCTGTCTGTATGTTCTCATGTGTTGGGCATGTATTTGTCATATCTTTTTTTTTGCCAGTCCTGGGATTGAGCTCAGGGCCTGAGCACTGTCCTTGGACTTTCTCAAGGCTAGAGCTCTACCACTGGAGCCTCAGTACCACTTCCAGCTTTTTTCTATGTATGTGGTACCGAGGAATTGAACCCGGGTCTTTATACATACTGGGCAAGCACTCTACCACTAGGCCAAACTCCCGGCCCTGATTTGTCATATCTTTATATGTATATTATGTAAGATATCTAATATGCAAGCATGTCTATGTTTGTATATAAATCTTCAGCATACATGATTTTGTGGTTAAAGCTAATAGAAACGAATCAGTCGGTCTTATCTCCATGTGAATCAACACAGGTGGCCTGGAACTTCTACCTGGTGTTTGCTGCCTTTGTGGATCTGTGCATCTCAAAGCTTTCTTTATCTTGGATAGTTTACAGGCTGCTTTCATATAATTTCTTATTTTATGTTCATATTTTGAGTAGTAGAAACTACTTCCCCTTTGCTTTTTCATTAATGGCAGGACTAGGACTGAAACCAAGCACCTCTGATTCTCCCCCAAAGCACTCAGAGAGTTCCTGGGCATTCAGGACTTCCCTGACCTTGCTTGGCTTGCAGTAGCACAGACCCCATTTGACTCACAGCCATGACAGGGTTTGTTAGAGCTCTTTGGGTAGAACCTCCCCCCAGTCACCTTTCCTGTAAGGCCTCCTGGCTGAGCCATGTCTGTGCTGTGTGGAATGGGGGCCGAGTCCAGCAGAAGTGAGTGGTACGGCCAAGCCCCAGGCCTGTTGTCTGGGAGCCCATGGTCTTGCATGCAGCTCTGATGGCGCCTGAGCCCTGTGGGGAGAGGGAGGCTTGCTTCTCAGCCCGAGCGCGCACTTTCCAACCTTTGCCAACTATGATTAGACATGCAATTGTGCAGCTAAATTTAGTCGACCATTTGCATGTGTAATTAATTATAATATAGTTCGTTCTCTCTGGTTCCCCTTTCCTACAAATTGAATTACTCAGGGACTGTTAGATGACACTGAAATTTTCTTTTAAAAGTGCGTGTGACATTTTGAAGGATAAGACTACGTGCTATTTATAGTGTTCCCAAACCAATCAGGAGCCTTGTGCTGTAATCAGGGAGATGAGGCAGCGAGGCTGGCCTCAGTCTTTCAGGAAGCACCCCAAAAGCTTTCCCATCAGCTCCTCTTTGCAAGTCTTCCATGCTTAATAGTGATCATGAAAATCACACCACCCCAAACCAGACACTTCCCACTGGCACTCAGAAAGGACTACTGCCTCATGAAATCAGGTACTGGCCATGAATTGGGGACCAGGCCTTTCTCTGGTCCCTCACAGGCAGCCGTCGCTGTCAGTCCTAGGGTTCTGAATTGTCTTGTCTCCTTAGAATTTGTATGCTGAAGTCCTAACTCCAAGTGCCAGAATATAACTTTATTTGGAAGTTAGGTTGTGGTACTTAGTGATGATAGAGTCATATGGCATATGGGCATAGAGTCATATGGGCATAAAATGGACCCTAATTGGATGTGACCATCATTATACCAAGTGAAAATTGCACACATGTGCACACACAACTCTATATAAAGATAGAGACAAAGATTAAGCAGTGCTTCTGCGAATGCCAGCCATTGACAGCAACCCACCGAGCTAGGAAAAGGCACAGGTCAGATTCTTCCTCAGTCCTCAGGAGGAATCAGTCGTGTGTGTGTGTGTGTGTGTGTGTGTGTGTGTGTGTGTGTGTGTGTGTGTGTATGCACATGCATGCACACTGATCCTTGTGCTTGAACTAAGGGCCTTGTGCTGAATGGGTTTTTGCTCAAGGTGGGTACTTTACCACTTGAATCACATTTCCACTTTCAGTTCTGCCAACCTTCAGATCTCAGGCTGCTGAGCTGTGAGATAATCAGCTTCTGTTCTTGTGAGCCCTTCGCCACTTTGCTCTGGAGGCCTAGTGTACCAGCACATCTGAGTCCCTAGTTTGGGTGGAATGGGGTATGTACAGGGCAGTGGGAGATTGCGGAGTAGAGTCAGGATCCCTTGTGACTGACAGTTCACACTGACAGCCTGAGGAGCTCCCTTTCTGTACTGAGTCCAAAAAGAATTCTGAGACCTTCCAGTGGTTCATGTCTCTCTCACCTCTAGATTCTAAATACCCTCAGGAAACTTGGGGGTCCATTTCAGTCTTCCAGGTTTGTGGAAGAGCTCTGAGGTACTGGAATTTTTTAGCTTCCTTCATATACTGATAATGCCAAGTGCGTTAACATTTTTACAAAATGGAGGAGGAGGACAGATGGGGAAATAATGGAGAAGCAATTGAAAGTCAAATATGGTTGGGCCCGATTTTGATTTCTAAGTAGCCAGGGCGAGGGCCAGGGTACACAAGAGTGTGAGATTTTTGTGTTGAAATGGTTTCTGTTCTTCCAAGCACTGCAGGAGACTGGGTTGTGGCAGAGAAGGAATCACCTGTGTTGAATGCAGATATTGTAGGTAGAAGAATTGATCAGAAGTTGCTGGTGGCAATCAAGCAATGGTTTTCCACTTGGTCAAACTGGAATTTGGAGCTGGCTGCCATCCAGGCAGGGGTTTGGAGGCGGGTAGGAATGTCTGCTTTGGAAGGCCAGTGGTCTTGTTTGGTAGATGGATGGGATACTATGTACCCAGTAGAGAGAATGTCTGTTCCTGTCCAGGAGAGGAGTCATTTACAACTCTCAGTCTTCCTGTGTGCCATCTGTGTGCGCCAAAGATTTGACAAATCTGTAAAAAGAAAAAAAATCACAGAGTCTCAGAAACTAGTACAACTTAATGTATATTCATTTCTATTGATATGAGGCAATTTATGACAGGAAACAAGGGGTGAGGAGCCAGAGGAAAGAATGAGACATTTTCACATAAATGAAGACTGGATGAATTCATTCTTTATACCTTTACATCCATTTTAAATTTTAAGTGGTGACCAGTTTTCTAATAATTTATCCATTATATAGAGCACATGACCCATGCCAATTACATGTAAAATATATTAGCTTTTGTATGCCAGAAACTTGACCTGCTTGTCAACACTCTCTGCCCCCTCCCCTTCCCCAAAGGGCAGAGGATGGATCCTGAACAGATATAAGTGAAATGCTACCTTTGAACTGACTGGCTAAAAACACATTATTTGCCAACTTTACATTTTTAGCCTGTATTGATAGCATTGCTTGGACATATCATCCAGTTTTCATGTGATAAGAGTATGTTCCAAAGCCATGACTGAATACAGGATGAAAAAAAAATTTAACTGGTTCTGCAGCCAGGACACTTGGGCCTTCTGCTAACCTCTGGCTTGCCACAGGCCTCTGGGTTTAATATAAGTCTCTCTGTGGTGACTTTTAGTTTGAGTCCTTGCCTCTTGGCAAGGTGTATTTTCACTAAGTAGATGCACAGCTCAAAGGCTTTGTTTTATTCTTCTCAGAATATGAAATGCAGCTTGGGACTACATGGTGTTTATTATACACCCAAGCAGTTATTTGTTAGCTGTACAAGTTGGTATAGTCATGACAGTGTCTAATAAAATATAGAGCAAGCCTTTAAAAACACATTCCGAAACATTGTATAGAGGAGTGATTTTCTCGGTAGGTCAGACATGGGGGCATTAAGAGGACATTAAATCTGTGCTAGCCTCACTGCCTTGTTGGGTTTGAAGTGTTACCTAGTCTACTTCAGGCCCGGATTGTCTCTCCCAATCACAGGATCCCTGTTAAGGTATTACAGCGGCAAAGGAATTTGAAAGAGAAAATTGCAAGTCTGCTTTTGCAGGATGCTTGGGAATCATCAACTAGTTCAAGGGGGATGACAGCCAAGTTCAAAAGAAAATACATTTGCCATGGATTTCATGAAGGAGCAGACGAGGGCCCCCTCCTCTAGTGCAGAGCCTAACGTCCTGGGCCACAGTGCTGGCCCCTGGGAATGCAGAAAGTAGTGTGAGACGATGTTGTAGGGTGCCACATGGACAGGACTTGTGGGAGACTTTTGAAACTCAGGGAGAAGTCCAGCAGAGAGATCAAGTCCTCTTTGCTCAGTTGAGGTGCAGGCTGAGAGCCGTTCCTTCTGCTTCCACAAGTCTGACTAATTCTTAGTGCAATCTGTGTTGTGTTTTGTAAAATTCTTTTGGCAAGTAGAGGCAATAATGGGTTTTATAATATTTCCTCTATTCCACTTATTCCTTTGACCTATTTATTAGACAAAACATGTAGATGTAACATCTCCTATTTGTGCAATAGATACATATATATGGATTAGGCAAAGCATGTCTAATATTTGTGCAATGTAAACATGAATAGATCTATAATCTATATTAACGTTTGCTGACCTTACTTATTTACTAACACATACTTATACATACATATATATGACAGGTATTTATATAAATATATGTAGATTTATGTCTGTCTGTATGTTCTCATGTGTTGGGCATGTATTTGTCATATCTTTTTTTTTGCCAGTCCTGGGATTGAGCTCAGGGCCTGAGCACTGTCCTTGGACTTTCTCAAGGCTAGAGCTCTACCACTGGAGCCTCAGTACCACTTCCAGCTTTTTTCTATGTATGTGGTACCGAGGAATTGAACCCGGGTCTTTATACATACTGGGCAAGCACTCTACCACTAGGCCAAACTCCCGGCCCTGATTTGTCATATCTTTATATGTATATTATGTAAGATATCTAATATGCAAGCATGTCTATGTTTGTATATAAATCTTCAGCATACATGATTTTGTGGTTAAAGCTAATAGAAACGAATCAGTCAGTATTGTGTTTACTGCCCACTAACTGGCTAGTGTGATCAAGTACTGGTTTTCAAAGCCTAAGAGGGAATCTCTAACACTGGCTACATGGAGATGATTATTTTCTGAGGTGGATATTAACTTTTGGAACAATGTCAAGAACTCTTGTAAACAAGGAAAAACTGTTTGGTATTAATTTATTTGCATGTCCTCGTGCTTCTTTCGTGCTTACTCTGAATAATTGCTTGGTGAATTACTATGATAAGGCAGTCCCTCTAGCAACTCTCTGAGGGCAGAAATAGTTTGCTAGGAATTATCAAAGCCTTGTAACTGGCACATGTGTTGGGTTGGTGGAAGCGACCTTTCCTCTGAAGACATGTGGCCATGGTGGCTTCAGATTAGGACAGGTAGACAGTGCAGTGTGGACACGGAATGAGTGAGTAGATTTAGATGGAAGTGGTGATGCTTTTAGTGCGAGGTTATTAAATATATGAGGCCATTGGTAGAAAGACGAGGGAGTTCCAGCTGAGTAAAATAAAACATTCACATGCAGATACACTTTGGTCACAGCCTCAACTTGTGAAGCCACCGTGTTAGGCAAATCACAGTGTTATTAGTTGATTTAGGTCCAAGATAGATATTCTGTTTTTATACAAGCTGTAGAAAGAGATCTCTTTCTCTTCCTTTTTAACTGACCTCTAGAAAATGAGATGTTTCTTCATGGGTCCGTGGAGTTCCTAGGTGTGTTCTTAAATGGAACCTTTTGAATTACCATTTCGTAGTTTCTCTGTGGACTGGGTCAGTCTATCTCACTCTGGTAGGCTTGCCATAAAATTGCTGCATTTTCTGCCTCACTGATGGATAACAGGCTTGTTTTTTTTCTTCTGAAAATTGGTATTCAATAAATGTTTGTTTAATTATTGCCCTTTTAGCCTTATTGTATTTCTCTATATTGAGTAGCCGTGAGTTGTATTGATCAGTGTTCGGTAACTATTCAGGTGATATTGTTTTTCTTGCATTTGGACTACTGAAAGAATCATCAAGGTTGATGGCTATGAATGATTTTCTATAGAGCCTAACCTGTAGAATGCTGGTGAATGTCTCTTTTATTTTAATTACATTAGTTAATTTATTGAGACAGAGTCCTACTATGTTGTTCTAAGTTGTTTCAAATGTTCAATTCTCCTTCATTCTCCTGAATGCTGGGATTACAGGCATGTTTCCCTGTGCCCTGCATGAATATATCATTTTACAAGAAAATATGATTTACCTTTTAGCTGGGCATAGCAATGGACATTTTTGGTGCTGCTATTATTCATTTAAATATCCGTTCAATCCAAAATTTGAACTAGCTCAGTTCAGAACTAGTTCCTTCTATTCAAGACATAACTAATGCATTTCTGAGAGAACTCTCCCTGTCAACTCAGAGTCTCTTGCATGGATCATGAATTGCAGTTCCAATGCTAACCTACTTACCATTTCCTGAGAAATCACAGCCCTTCAGGAGGGTTAGTATGCTTTTCCATATACTCTTCCTGCGATTGGGATGCTCTCTCGCCCGCCCCTCCCTCCGATGATACACTCAGTGTGTCTTTCAAGATTGAGCTCAGATATCACCTCCCAGCTCTTTGGTTGAAAGAAAGAATTGAGAGTGAAGTTGAATCTCACTTTGGTTGAAATTCACCATGGGCCTAGGCACACAATTGTAAGTTCACGCTAAGTAGTCCTGTCTCTTTTGCCCGTGAGGTCTTCCAGGCCTGACATTGCAAAGTATGCAGTGTGGCATCTTCAAGGCTTAGGGCTATGTTCCGAGTTGAGGCTGAACTCACTGTTGGACAGATGGTTGGTCGACAGATGACTGTGAATTGTGCCTGAGCCTCAGTCCTTAGAGGACCATAAGTCTCTGGATACTCTGAAGGTACTCTGGTATCCTTGAACTAGATTGACTCTTGTGGTGGAGGCCGGGGAAGGGCAGACTAGGCCGAGAGAATCCTGGCTAGGGAGGAGGCTGCCCTCATTTCTGTCTGTTTCATCTCCTGTCCACCCCTCCTGCTTTCACACAGCCTCTGAGTCACTTCGGAGGGAAGAGTTCTGTACCAAAAGCTCATGTTCAGAACTAGCGCTTGTATGTCAGGCCTTGTCTCTTTGCTTGCTGCATATTTCTCAGGGGATGAGGAATAGAAAATCCTCTGCAAGAACCTCCTGCCTAGGACGTTTGTGGACTTGTGCCCTCCCCCAACATAGCACACCTCTTACAAATAATCACTCATGATTTTCCCTATGTCAGGGGCTGAATCTTTCTGTTCATTTAATCTCTCTGTTGCTAAGAGAGCTGGGTTGATTCTGCAGTGACATAATTCTGCAACCAGCAAGTATTGTCAGAACTTTTGGTGGATTTGATTTATTGTAGAACAGAAAAAAATTTAAAGCCATTTGCCCAACTATCAGCCCTAGCCATTATTTCAGGTCACATTTTTTTCCCAATCCTGGGCTTGAAATCAGGGCCTGAGCACTGTCCTTGGCTTTCTCAAGGCTAGAGCTCTACCATTTGAGCCACAGTACCACTTCCAGCTTTTCTATGTATGTGGCACTGAGGAATCGAACCCAGTTCTTCATGCATGCTAGGCAAATACTCTACTACTAGGCCATGTTTCTGGATCTCAGGTAACGTATTTTGAGTATCCTCAGTGACTTCCCCAGTGGTAAAACTGATGAATCTGGCCTTCAGAAGGAGTTGAAGATGCAGTGAGGTGAATCTGATGAACATTTTTGAAAGCAAAATGTGAACAATGTTCTGATGGAGGTCCTGACATAAATCCTCTCCTTTGGCACACATTCACTTAAAGGACTCTCTACCTGTTGCTCTTTATGTTACATAACAGGGACGCAAGAGAGAACAGTCACCGAGAGCTTTAGAGAGGATAGAATTCTGTTTTTAGCAGATGAGAAACTGGAAGTCAAGTCATGGGCCACAGCAAACTCAACCTCAGGTCGCTTGGTTCCCAAATTCTAGTGTTAAAACTGTAAATATGAAATTGCTCAGAAAATTCTATAAGCTAAATAATCAAACATCAACACATAGGATATCTAAGAATAGGTAAATATTACATTCTTTTTGGTTTGCCTCAATAATTTTCAAGAGAACTTTTGGCAGTTACTTTCCTGATTATTGCTGTGTTATGGGTCTGGGCACTGTCCCTGAGCTCTTCAGCTCAAGGCTAGTGCTCTACCACTTGAGCCACAGCACCACTTCCAGTTTTCTGGTGGTTAATTGGAGATGAGAGTCTCATAGTCTTTAGTGCCCGGGCTGGCTTTGAACTGTGATCCTCAGATCTCAGCCTCCTGAATAGCTAAGATTACAGGAGTGAGCTACCCTTGTCCTAAACCTCTTCTCTTTGCTTGCCTTGTGATCTCTTCTGCTTAGATTCACTCTCCCTTCTTTCTGCAGCTCCATTTTTGGTCATGGATAGCCTGGCAGCTCTTCTGAGGTATATAGTATTTTTCCACATCGCTAACCTGTCCCAAATGCTTGAGGTGACTCTAAAATTGGCCAGACTCAGCTGTGAGAAGCAGGGATACTTGCCAGCCGAGGCGTGGTGGCTCGCAGGAGAGACACCATTCTTCATTGACAAAACCTTGGGTTACTTTAACGATTACACACAGACAGGGCAGACAGCGGCGGTGGCGTTTTCTTCAGCACAAATCACATAGCTGTGTCCAGTAGCTCAACTCTCTGGAGGCCAGAAAGCAGGACACGGGAAACTCTTCCCACAGTGCAATCTGCTATGACCTTCATAGAAGAGGACATTTCAGCAGTCCCCCAGGATTGCAATGTCCCCGATGCATCTTCCCCCACCCCAAAGATATAACCTCTTCCTTCAGACCACATGCAGCATAACCAATGGAAGAACACTGATGGAGGTGGATTAGAGAAGCTTGCCCAAGTGGAAGGGCTAGCCACACTGTTTTTGACTCATGTGTATGCACGCATGCATGTATGTACGTATTGATGGTTGCATGTGTGTATGTGATTGCACCAGCGTGTGAATGTGAAGGGAGGTGGGCTGTGTGGGACGCAGCTGGTCAGGGTGACAAGGCAGTGCTGGCATCCGGGAAGGACACTGGCTGGAATTAGAAAATGCCCTCTGCGCAGCTTTCAGCTCCTGAACAGGAGACCCTGGCTGTGACTTCCTACCCCCAAGCGAGAGCAATCTGCTCTAGAGTTTGTCTCCAGATGACGGATTCAGTCCCCAGACCAGGGCAGGAGGATTTGGTGGAGGCCAGCTTCCTGTTGTGGACATGGCTGTTATTTTGCTATGCTAGAGAAGGAGAGCACTTTTCGGTAGTGAAGCACACATAGAGAAGAAAGAGAAATTTTATTTTCTGCCTGCTTCTGTCTCTTGGCCGAGGAAGCCATTTTTTCCAGTCCATTTTTAGGCACTAACTCTTACAGACAGCTCAAGATACGTATTAGAGCTGATCTGGTGCTCCAAGAGAAACAACAACCCCACTTTCTTTTCCTTTCGATTTTTTTCTTTTCTTTTTGCCAGTCCTGGGGCTTGAACTCAGGGCCTGAGCACTGTTCTTGGACTTTCTCAAGGCTAGAGCTCTACCACTTGAACAACAGCACCACTTCTGGCTTTTTCTATGTATGTGGTACCAAGGACTAGAACCCAGGTCTTTGTGCATGAGCTACAGCTTACAGAAATGCCTGAGGAGAGTGAACACCTTATATATCTTATGAGAGGTATCTGGGTATGGAAAATTTTAAGGTTAAGGAGACACTAGCAATGGTTTTCTTCTAGAATTTACCAGATTCAGATTCTACTAAGTTCCCAAATAGTCAAGATACCAAGACTGAACTAAAGGCAGGCAAAAGATTCACAGAAGGATAGAAGGAGGAGAAAGCAAGGCAAACCAAAGAGCCCCCAGCCTCCATCCCAAGTCAAGTACGTTGCTCTAAGACTGGAATTTGTAGAATTTTCTTTACTCAAGTTGTGGATGAATATGTAGCTCTTCTCCCTGGCAGTTTTGTTATAGACACTAGTAAGTCAGCCTACTGGCTTACTGAGAATTTCAGGGCTGATGGGATTACTGCAGTCTGTTACTACATTTTTTTTCTCCTGACTCCATGATTTATGCTTAAACTGCATGGGTCCTTTTGTGTAAGAGACATCCAGTCTCTCCTCACTTTTGTCTCTTTGATTCTTTCCTAGCAGGATTTAGGCAGAACCACCTCTGCTCACTTGGTTCTGCAGAGTGGGCCCTGAAGCTGCCTTTCCCAGGGATGGTTAAGCTAGTACTGTTACCTAGCTGATCACACAATCTGGGTTTGGAAGAATTCCAAGGCCCGCCTCACCCCGGAGAGACGTCTGCTAGCTTTTCTAGGCATGCTGAGGATGGTGTTTGGTGCAGTGCAGAAGGCTTGTGTAATCGGAGGGATCACATGGATGGATTCTTCGCTCTACTTGAAAGAGTGGGGAATGTTGGCTCGTGGCTGTGCAAGGGGCTCTGCAGGGATCATGTACACATGTACATTTCTGTGGGTGCATGTTTATTTTCCTCCAAATCCCATTAACCAAGTGGCAAGTATGACTGCTATTATGTATTTAGCAAAGTTACTATTTCTGGTGTCCCATTTTTATTCAGGTCTTGAAATATTCATTATATTTTTCTGATACTTAGAAGTGTTCCTTTTTTTTTCAGGATCTGGTTTTTTTTTTGGTATATACATGTAAGCAGTAATCTAGCATATATGAATGGGCTGAGTTTTGTTTATTTTCTGTCTTCTGCCCTGTTAGTTCTCCAGGTAACAGAACTCACCCATCACCTCCCAGCATTTTATCCAAGATCCTATCTAAATGGAACATTTCCCACGTGTCAGGACAGACTGGCAGATTTCAGAGTAGAATCATGGAAATCAGAATGGTACGTGATACTTGATATATGTGCTCTATGTGATAGATTGATGAAATGTTCATAGACCAGTCCTGCTGTGTTAGAGACGAGAAAATGGTGGCAGTCAAGTGAGGTATTCAAGTTAGTTTGGAAGAGCTCAGGCTAGAAACAGAGTTAAGTTGATTGAAATTTTGAATTCTCCCTGATATAGCCTATAGCTTTCTTTAAAGCCATGACTGTTACCTAATAGATCACTGAAGCTTTTTGTTGTTGTTGGTCTGAGGCCTGGGTGTTATCCCTGAGCTCTTTAGCGCAAGACTAATGCAGTACTCCTTGAGCCATGCCCCGCTTCCCATTTTCTAGAGGTTAATTAGAGATAAGAGTCTCACGTTCTTTAGTGCTGGGGCTGGCTTTGAACTGCCATCCTCAGATCTCAGCCTCCTGAGTATCTAGGATTACAAGCATGAGCCATCATGCCCAGCTTATGAGGCTCTTTTACATTCTCTTGAATGTTGTAATTAATGTACTAAAAAAGTAGTATGGTCACACCTCCTCGCAATATAAACCCACACATAGTTGGTGTCTAAGAAATGTTGGATCTGCTTTGTGATTGGGATTGTATTTGAACAGAGTGAAGATGACTGGAATATTTTTTTTATTATTATTAGATACACTATTCTGAGCCCACTTGGAAAATGTGCAGTTCCTCCTACACCAGTAAAGAGGTCTCTGACATTCTTAGGGAGAGGCCTGATTTTTTTTTTAAATTTTAATTTTTGTAAATCATGGGGCTTGAACTCAAGGGCTGAGCGTTGTGCCTGAGCTCTTTTTCTCAAGGTTTGCACTTTGAGCCACAGTGCCACTTCCAGTTTTCTGGTGGTTAAATGGAGATAAGAATCTCACAGACTTTCCTTCTTGTGTTGGCTTAGAACCAAGACCCTCAGATCTCAGCCTCCTGAATAGCTCGAATTACAGGTGTGAGTCACTGGCTCCTGATGAGAGTTCTGATTTGACTCAATTGTTTGGAGAGCTTTAAGCTGAACTATTCCTCTTTATAAGGCCTTCTGCATACATTTCTGCCCCTGGCCCAGCCTTCTGGTTCTTCAGTTGACAGGGAGGGCCTGTAGTGAAGGAAGTTCTAACCTTAGTGGTACTGCCTGCTCATTGTGTATTTACAAATGAGTTGTAAATTCTGTACTCTCATCTAGAATGCTCTCATTCTAGTCTCATGGGAATGCTATTGGGGCACTGTGCTAAATCAGAAGTCATTGGCAGGACAAATGGAATGTAGAATCCCATAAGAGCTGCTTCTCCTAGACACCTGCTGGGGATTAAGTGATTGCCCTCTGTTGTCTCCTTGGCACTTTATTCCTATCATCTGGGTCTCAATTGCCCACTGTGGAATGGGATAGTCAAGTCATTGCCTCATAAAGCTATTGTGGATATTAGGGGATTCACTTCTTGTGAAGTGCATAGGAAGCGTGGATCCTATCCTAACATGTACGTATTCTAAAAATTAGTCATTAGCATTGCTATGTAAATCACATGACTCAATAACTGGTCTAAAGTATCTCCTCAAGAAATGGTAACTCTTGTTACTATTTTTATTTTATCTTCCTCTTTAGAGTGAAGCCACAGAGATAATATATCACTGTAGCAGTGTTTCTAGGACTTGTACATCATTCCTTTTCTAAGTTCAAGTTATAAGTCTTCTCTTGTCCCTTCACCTTTAATAAGAAAAGCAGAACGCATTGGTTTGGATTTCCTAATGCTGCTATAACAAATTACCACAAATGCAGTGGCTTAAAAACAGCACACATTTATTATCTCAGAGTGCTTTACGTTAGACGTCTCCTAAGGGCCTCACCTTGCTAACATCAAGATATGGGTGATCCTTTCTGGAGGCCCTGGGGGAGAATTTGTTTCCTCCTCATTTGGATGCTGGCAGACAGTTCCCACTCCATTTGTTTGCTGGCTAGCAGCTGAAGAGACTCCTCATTCCCAGAAGTCTCTCTCCTGACATTTCTTTAGTCTACAGGATCATGGAACCAGGAACTGGTCATTGAATCCCCCACTGCTTCCCTCAGGCCATACCCAAGAACAGTTTCTGTTTTATGGCCTTGATCAAACCATCTGGGAGCTCTTCCTGTATTCGGGTCCTTCACCTCAATCCCACTTGCAGACTCTTTGCCGTCTATGATGATATACACTAAAGTTCTGGAGATTAGTATATGGATGTCTTTGCAGGGGACAAGCCTTATAGTTTGGAGAATAATAGCAATGCCAGTGGTCCAACAGACAAAACAACTCTGACCTACAAACCTCATGGATTGTGGATCATTCACAATCCATGACACAAGCTGCTTTCTCTACTTGGTACCTTTGGTCTGAGGGACCTTGAGGCATACTTCATTGCTGATCACTTGGTTACTTGTTTGACAGTATTTCTGACACTCAGTCTTATTTTATGGAAGCTCCAGGTTTGTGGGGGTAAGGGCCAATTCTTACCTTGTCCATTTGTGGCCATTGTCATGGTATCCTTTATTGTGCCTTGTCAGTCTGTCTTCTTTCACTTCTCTCTAGAATATATGATTCTTCCTTTTCTCTTTCTTCAGTGATTCCACTCCCTCTCAGTCATGATGTATTTCCCCTGCCCTGATGTTGTCTACGTGCATGCCAAAGTTACCGACCAACTAAAAGTTTGGCCACAGTTAGGATTATTTCTTTCAGTGTTTTGGATCCGTGAAGCCTCATATAGTGCCTGGCAGAAGCCAAGCGTGCCATGATCACTGGTGGTATTTTAGCGTGCTGATTAGCAAATGAGTATTTGTTGAATCTGTCACTCACCAGTAATCTATTGGCCAAATACAGGATGAAAAAAATACTTGTAGCTAGAGGCAGAGCCATAAATAGACACAGTTCCAGGCCCCTGGGGATTTACAGTCTAATTTCTAGGGAAGCACTAAAGGATGCATCTCTGATAAAAAGAATTGTACATTCCTCAGGAGGAGATGTATGCTACAAGCTTTATTTCAGGGCAGGCCAGACCACTGAGATTATTTAACTTTTATCTGGTAAGCACTAACACAGAGGCCAAGCACTCTTTCAGGCCTTCTACTTCAGTTTGAGATTTATAACTCTATTTCCTATAAAGTATAATATGTCAAGACCACAATAAATACGGATGATATTAGGGGCCTCTGTAAATGGGGCTTATAACGTGTCACTCAGCGCTTTAAGGGAAACATCTAAACACGGACTGCGTTGCCAGATGGGGTCACTTGGTTCAGATAGATTTCTTTATCCATAGTTCAAGGTAGGAGAAAGGATGGAAAGCAAAGATTAACAGGACAAATTCCTACGTAGAACGGCTATGTTTAAATTTCAGTTTTTTAAGGGAAGTGGAATAAGTTTATTTGAAAGTGGAAGAAATGATGAGCAAGAGAAGTAGTGAGACTTAATTTGGAGACTGGCCTCAGACAGGAGTCTACTCTAATTGGCTTCTTAAGGCAAACCTATTGACATAAGCAAATGCAATGCACAGACAATTACAATGCCATTCTGGTAATGGCACCACACTTTCAACCATAGACTAATATTTCTGTCTTGATCTGATAGTTACATTTTCTTTCATAGTCATGGCCTGAGCATTATCTTTTGGTTTTTGCACTGTGCATTTGTCTTCATCCCAGATAACCCACATACAATTGGTAATTATTATATTTTAAATTACAGCTACTGCCTTAGCAGCAGAAAATTACGTTTCTTAATGTATTTTTTTCTTTTCAGAGTTCAGAGTTCAAAGTCTTTGGAGCTGTTTTCCATAGGTCAGGCTATTTATACCATTAACACAAATTTATTGAAATATTGACAGGGCTCTGCTGAAGGTAAAAAAAAATAACAACAAATTGCCTCTGAAAAAAGACAAGTCTTTTTTTTTAATTTAAAAAAGTTTTTATTTAAACTGTCTTATATTCCAAATATATATACAGGAAGTGGTGCTATGGCTCAAGTGATAGAGTAGTAGCCTAGAGCTGAAGAGCTCAGGGACAGTGCCCAGGCCCAGAGTTCAAGCCCCATGACTATATGTGTTACGTTGAATTTTTTACATAACTCTTATGTTAGGGCTCATGATATTCCAAGTTTCCTTCCTTCACCATGGATTTAGGTGCTCTCTCTCTGTCTTCTTCTCTGTCTCTTTGGCTCTGTCTCTCTCCCTCCTTCGGCACTGTCCCCTTATAGCCCAGACCAGTCACAAATTTAAGATTCTCCTGGCTTAGTCTCCCAAATGTATTGCTGAGTTGACAGGTGTGTACTTCCAGGCCTGGCCTGACAATGGACTTTATATGCATAATCACTCAATTATTTTTTGACGTAGAATAAATTTTGTTAAAATGTAATGGCCTGAAACAAGAAAAACTCTTATTCCATCCCAGCTTCTCTGTGGTTTAGAAGTTCAGGAGTGTCATAGTCAGGGGTTCTAGCTCAAGTTCTTTCTCTAGGTTGTACTTGGAGTGCAGACTGGAGATGGGTGGATGGATAGCTGGAAGGTACAGGCAGGAGGCCACAGTGCCTCTCGGTGTAGACTTTTCTATAGGTTTTGTTGGGGTTCTTCCTGCCACTTGCTTCTTCCAGAGCAAATAACTGAAGAGGGAGAGACAGTACTGCATGGCCTACCTAGCCTCACCTCAGCTACAGGACCCAGCCTGTGGAGAAGAGCACTACTAAAGAGCAGGAATACTTAGAAGTATGAAGTCACGAATACTCTGTTGAAGTCTGGCTACCATCACCTAATCCTCTTCCGTGTTTCTTAATTCTGTCTGTCTAAACAATTCCCCTTCTGCATACTGAGACAAGATGATTTCAATGAACTGAGGCTGGATGAGACAACCGCATGAAGGAAGCATTGGTGGCTGTACACTGAGGGTTAACCATTCTGGAAATAGTAGGGCTGGATTCAGAATCAGAGCAGCGGCAGAAATCTGGGTCAGGAAGATGGGCCAGAAAAGAACAAATACTGAACCAATGGTGGCAGGCGCTTCCCTACTTTGAGCAGGAGTTCATTGTGTTTCCTAGGAAGAAAAGAGGAAAGTGAGCTCGCTGTGGGTATATGTGGTACCCAGAAATCTCTATTTCACTTAAATCTCAGTTACCATTCTGTGCTTTACCTGCCACATAGAGTTTGATTTTTTTTCCTCAAGGCTAGCACTCTGCCACTTGAGCCACAGCACCACTTCTGCTTTTTTTTTTTTTTTTTGCCAGTCTTGGGCTTGAGCTCAGGGCCTGAGCACTGTCCTTGGACTTTCTCAAGGCTAGAGCTCTACCACTTGAGCCTCAGCACCACTTCTGGCTTTTTTTCTAGGTATGTGGTACCGAGGAATCGAACCCTGGTCTTCATGCATGCTAGGCAAGCACTTTAACCACTAGGCCAAACTCCCGGCCCACTTCTGCTTTTTTTTTCCTGTGTATTTGGCACCAAAGAATAAAACCCAGGGCTTTGTGCATGCTGGGTGAGGACTCTACCACTAGGCCACATTCCCAGGCAGAGTTTGATTTTTTTTTTAATGATACTCCTCAGATATGCTTAGTCAATTCAAACAAACAAAAGGCTGTTGGGGAAAACAGAGCTTGAGTGTGTGGCTCAGATTCACTTCATACACCCTGTTAGCATTACCTGTTAGCATTACAATTTATATCTATGTATATGAGCCTTAAAAAAGATTCTAATTCATTATTTCATAATCACTTATTGATTTGCCTTTACGTACCAGGTATATTTTTTTTTGTGGGTTATGAGGCTTGAACTCTGGGCCTGGACGTTGTCCTTAAGCTGAAGACAGCTCAAAGCTAATACCCCACCCCTGGGCCTGGGTGTTGCTCCTGAGCTCTTCAGCTCAAGGCTATGTACCAGGTGTATTTTGGGGATCTGAAGAATAAAAGTAAAAAAAAAATGTAACCAAAATCTCTATCCTCATGGTGTGTGAGGAAGAAATCTGAAGTGAATAAGAGGCTTTTGAACTCTGTCAAGAAATGAAACAGGGAAAGAAGGGAGCCAGTGCTATCGTCATAGAAAGATCACGGTCTTACAGGCTGATTAAGGCAGCTGGCATTGACAGCTCCCCAAAGGATTAGGAGGCATGCATGTGTTTGGGTTAGAGCAATGAAGTAAAGTGAGAGCCAGTGCAAAGGTACTGGGGGAAGAGCCAGTTGGCTTAATTGATAAGCCTTCTGGGAGTCCACTAAGGCTGGAATAGAGTAGATGAGAAACCAGGTAGACCACTCTTGAAAGCAGAATTGACAGAAGCCAAAGAGAACTCCGATGTTTCTTTTTGAGCTGAGCATTCAGAATGGTGGAGTTATGGCTTTCTGGGTTGAAGCCATCTTGAGATGTCAAGTCTGGTTACAGACCGGCATGTTTGGGGAGCCTTTTAGAGATAGCTGGGAGGAGCTGGCGAATAGACAGGTGGATTTCTGAATCTGGAATTCAGATGAGAGGCTAAGGCCCAGAGACTTCAATTTGGGAGTTTCTCTGATGATTTTTGTCACTGTGGCAGAATATCTCAGAGAAATAACTAGAGGGAGGAATAATTCATGTTTTCTCATAGTTTGGGAGGTTTTTGTGACTCATTCATTGGCCCTTGTTGATCCTGGGCTGTGCTGAGACATGATGAAGACCATGTAGCAGAGCAGAGAAGATCCTCTTGTGGTGTCTGGGAAGAAGGAAGAGACAGAGAAAGAGGCTGAAGACAAGATAGATCTTCCTGGGACATGCCCACAATGGCCTGCTTCCTCTAAGGAGGCTCTCCACTTTCTGTAATGTCCACCATCTTCCTAATAGTTCATTCAATTATGAATGCTAACCTTGAGACAGTGCTCAGGCCTTGAGTTGAAGCCCCAGGACTTGAAAAAAAATAAGTGAGGCCAGAGGGAGATGAGGAGGCTCAGAAACCAAACCCTTCTGTTTTTCCACCTTGCCATTGATTAAAATCAACTACCTTTATTAATATACAATTATCTTATTCTTTGATGTTTCCCACATAGTCCATAGCAGTATTTTTCCCTCTGAAGTAGGACATCAATAACTGTCAATTGAATTGTGTTTTCGTGTTTTTCTTAGTCATTTTATATCAGTTACTTATGTAAAATTGTATTGAAAACTCTTTAAAAAATCAAGATTGCCTATAAATATGTATAAGGAATTCTGTTCCAAAATGCCACTTTTGATTATAGATACGACTGCAAAGCTGAGGTGAATTAAAAACTTTAACAATTTAGTCAATTAAGTAGATGGAGGAAACATAATATTTCAATAGGAGATTTGGCTGCAACTATTTGATTTGATGGTTTGCATTTTGTCAAATTGACCTCTTGCTTGCCAATTCCCATTTTATTTTCAAGGAAGACTAAAAGATAAAAAATGCAATCACTTTACTTTTGTAAAATAGTATCTTTAGAGTGACTAAAAATTGGAAATGTTGTTCAGGTTAGGTGTATAGGCATGGGAAGGAGTTGGTGGTCTCAGGAAGGGAACAAGAAATATAAAAACCAACTAGGTCTAGGATCAGTAAATGGTAGATAATCTCTAAAAATGCTTTCTCACATGTGATTATGTCTCACATAAAATGCTGATCAACTAAAACCATTGTCTTGGGGTAGAGTAAGAAATAAATGGAATCCTCTGGGGTAAGGTAATTCTTGTTATTGCGATGATAAAATGTCACGGGTGTATAAGCCAGAATTCTTGCAGACATAGAATGGGTACACTTTGGAAACTGGCTAGTCATATCTGGTCTAGGAGAGAAGATTATGGAGTTCGTTCAGAAGTTTTAGTCTTGAGTGACAGAGAAAAGTACTTACATAAACTTGGAGTCTGCAGAAAGATGTGCTTCCGATGGTGAAGGGGCATAGTGGATTTGTGCAGGCGTCTTATGGAATTGTGCATGTGGACTGGTTGATATAATCAAGGCATAGAGGACATTTCGTATAATAAGCCGGCATACATGCCACAGTGCTGCAGTTTTTAGGAAGAGGGGAGGGAAGATTTGTAGAGATATCAAGAAGGTGGGCGGGAGAGAGGAGCACTGAGCAGGATCTGAAAGAATCTTGATTGTTGCTCACTTGCAAGATAATCCTACTTTATATTTATGGATGTAGTGGATTCTAATTTTTGAGTATGAGGCTTGGATTTTTCTTCACACAGCAGATTTGAAATTATACGAGCTGGTAGCAGGAAATAGAAGTAGATTCTAAAACTGAAGTTTCAGTGATAGAATATGTACTTTAAAATATCAATTAAGTTCATTTGAATTTCCAAGATGAAAGATGTGATACATATATAAATAGAAGTTTGCTTAAGGATAAGACCGGTGAATTATCAGAGGTTATATTCACACACAACACACACACACACACACACACACACACACACGTGTGTACTTTGTCACACATTTTTCTCTCCCTTGTGTTGTTAAAGTAGGTGTCGAGGTGACCTTTCATGTTAGCCCATTTCTACAGTCCCAGAACCTCTCTTTCCTCTGGCCTTAGGAAATGTCTCCTGTGCCGATCAGCTCATGGTCGCTTTTTGTGTTGTACTTTCAGTGTCAAGGATAATGCTTATAGGAGTTCAGAGGGGCTTCATCAGCCTGGAGTTTGCTTCCTCCCCTCACCTACCTGCCCTTCCCCATCTTCCACCTCCCACTCAGCCCAGTCTTCTGCCTACTTACCAAGCCAAACTCCTGGCCAGGGGAAGCTCCTAATGGAAATACAAACAGGGCAGCCAAACCCTCGTGCACACGGGAGATTCCTCTGACCTTTCCATGCACTCACTGCTTAATCCTAACACACGTGGCTTTCCGATTCTCTGTGCTGTTCTGTATTCCTAAAGGATTAGCTGGCATCCTTGTTCATTCCTCTGATTTGATTTCTCAGTTATATTTTTTATAAATGTCCTATTAAAAATTACTCCTCCAAAGCAGATCCTAGACGGAAGCATGCTCATTGTTATAGGGACTGCTTTCTCCTGCTTAGTGGTACTGGTATGTGGGTGTGTGGGGGGTTGTAGGGCAGGGGAAGCTGAATTTGTAAATAACCATTTAAATCCCATTGTGTGCTTAGAACATTTTGCTGTCCTTTTGCTTGGAAAATTCAAACTGTTTGGTTCAATTCAACTTAGATGAAAATAAGTTTTCTACTTATGTAGAAAGAGACAGCTTTGTCATCATCATTAAGAAAGATAGATTCTGATGGGGATGGTGAGGAATGTCTTAGAAGTCTTTCAACACGAAGTAAGAAACATATTCACTTCTAGGATAATTTCTCTGGTATAGGACTGATTACCTAGAAGCCAAGAGAGAGGTACATTGTATTAATTCAGTTTTCATCTTCACTCCTGCTTAGCGTACTTTGAAAACAGAGTCCTTCCATTTTAGATGATGTTGTCATAGACACGGCATACAAAAGAGATAGTTTTCAGGTCTTTCGTTCTTGAGGATTTGTTTTTTTTTTCTTACAACTTCCACCTAGCTCACTTCCCTGTTCATCTAAAAAGCTACCTTAACAAATTTGCTCCTCAGAAGTGACACAATATAATTAGGCAATTACACTCCTGTCTAGAGTCCACTGCAGGGAAAAAGGTGACAGAATTGCACAATGGGTTCATTGTGAAACAGTGCAAAATAAAAATCCAAGCTCACCAAATGAAGTGATGTTAGAAAAAAGCACACTGTAATATATTAATGCATGGGAGACAAAATTAACACTCACCTTCTACCCTGTGTCTTAAGTCAGCTGGGATCAACAGCGATTTAGCAATTTAGTCAGCTAAAAAGATAAGTTAGCAAAAAAAAGAAGTGGAACAAAGAAATCATTAAAAAAGATATCCATATGCATTATACATTCTATTTCATATAAATATGCTAGAGCATATACATTGAGGCCAGTCCGTGCTGTCTTTTGTGATGATGGCTGAACTGATTTGGAATTCTAACAGAAGTCACACCCATAGGCCCATGGTTTATGAGTTCTAATTTTGTTGTGATCAGCTGGGGCAGAGCATCAAGGACATAAGCAAGTCCAGTGCACATACTTCTTGTATTGATGATGCGAATGATTGAATTCAAGGCATCATGTTTGTGAGGCCTGCTAGACGGGGGTTTCACCATTTTAACCCTCCTCCAGCCCTATTCTTTTGTAAGATATATACCCCTCCTTTTTTGGTACTGGGATTTGAACTCAGTGCCTCATGCTTTTTTATTTTGGCATTCTCACTTGGTTAGATCGCTACCATCTGGCATGGCCCCTTGTCCTGCTTTTTGCCCGGCATAGATAGAGTCTCCTGAGGTTTTCTGCTTGGACCATCTTGGAACTGTGATTATCTGCATCTCAGCCTCCTGAGCAGCTAAGATGAACAGGCATGCATCACCAGTACCCTGCTTCTCTCGATCTTTTATGTTGTAAGAACCTACCTGTTCAAATAAGTATTTTTAACCATTTGCCCTCACTGAGTTGTTCCAAATCATTGAGTCTGTATTTCATAGACATAACAACTCTCCCTTGTCATTTCAAAAATAATTAAGTGACAGCATTACAATAACAAGTAGGGAACCTATAAACAAGATGGAGACTGTTTTTAATAAGAGCAGCCCTCCATTGGAAGGAGTCTGTTGGTCTTGTTCACCATAAGGCCAGCTTTTTCTAGGCACTGCCATGTTGCTGGACAGAACAGAAACAATGAAAAGAATTGAAGTTGAGGAGACATTGTGGCCCCTGGAAGTTATAAAAAGAGAAGGCATGCCTTTTTACTTTTAAGCAGCTTCTTATTTTGGGATATTTTAGCTTTCTGGGAATAATGGGAAGACAGGGACAGGAGTTCCACTTCAACCACACATGGGTCTCACTGATGAATGCTGAATTTATCCTCATGAGCCAGCACTCACTTTATCCCATACCCAGTCTTTGCTCTGCTTACATGAGATCGTACACTTGTTCTGATGAACCAGTGACCAGACACCATGACTAAGCAAGGCGTGCACTTCTTCAGCATCCCATTAATTCTCTTACTGAATGTTCCTTTGCTGTTCCAGGCTACCATGGCTAATTGAGGTGTTTGTTACCATTGACAGTTTTACACACTTTCCTTATTTTGATGGGCCTGACAGCCTTGAACAGCCTGGGTGAAGTATTGTAGAAATTATTCCTCTGTTTTTGTGTGTCTGGTGTTTTCCTCATGGTTTGACTCTGCTTAGGAAGGTCTCACTCTGGTAAAATGGTATTCTCTACATTCTGTCAAAGATGCCTCTCAGAGCCACCAACATGTCTCTTGCCAATACTGGCCTTGATCTGATAGGGCAGTGTTGTTCTTTCTCTGCTGCAAGCTGACTCAAATGTTGGGTTATTTTTTGCACAAATGATTCAGGTAGGCAGAGGATGTTGACATGCTTTTTCTGATGGGATGGTCTGTGTTCTCTCTGATAATTTGGTCTGTAAGGATCTTGTGAATACCTGGGGGGAAAACGACATGTTTCGAATTCTTCACACGGGTACTGAATTCTACTTTTCCTGTGTTGTTCTTGTTTCTTAGACTTCAGTATCTAATGGAAGGAAAGACAGACTTTAAAATTTACATATGTTGGAAAAATATAGCAATGTGATAATACAATTGTGCTCTGCCATTGCTTGATTGGGGTTTTTAGTTCAAGGTTACATAAGCCAGTCCTTTGTTTTATTTGCATCCTTGCTTAGCAATTTCTATTTTTCTTACTCCTTTTGTGGGCAGCTAGAAAAACCTTACTTGATAATTGTGTTGCAAAATAACAGCAGGTGACCAAGGTCAATCCTATGTCTTTATGTACATCTCCCTATTCTGTGGGCTGGCTCTCAAAGGAAAAAGAGATTCTAATATGCTCTAGACAGCAGTGATGTGCACCACACTGAAAACCTTGATAGCTCATCGCCTTATACTTTATAGAAGGAGTATAGGCACCAAACCTAAGGAACAGGTTTTTTTTTAATACAGAACCAGACTCCTACACAATGTCAATCTATTGGAAAAAATTTTAATATAAAGCACAAAGAGACTTCCAAAATTCAGAGTCCATCTGTGGTCTTTGTGGGCCTGAGAGGCTTAACAAGGACATCACGCAAGCTGCTGCTGCTGCTGCTCCTTCTTCTTCCTCTTCCTCCTCCTCCTCCTCCGTCCTCTTCTTCTTCTTCTTCTTCTTCTTCTTCTTCTTCTTCTTCTTCTTCTTCTTCTCCTCTTCCTCTTCCTCCTCCTCCTCCTCCTCCTTTCTTTTTTCTGCCCCCTAAATTTCTCTGATGGAGATATGAAAACTTTTCCCTTGAGAACAGAAACTCCCCCTTACAAAACTAGTAGTAATTCTCTAACCTCACAAAGGAATGGAGATAGATACTGATAGCTTAAACTCAATTCTACATTATCAGTCCACAAGAAACAAAAAGCTGACTTGTTCAATGTTTTTTCCTTCTGTGGTCTAAAAGGATTTTATTTTAAAAGTTCTTCGATGAACATGGCACTCCTGCATCTATTTTCTTAGTATGGACATTATGTAGTTTCCCTAGCTGCTGAAAGGGGCTTCTCAATCAGACATTTCATTGTTTCTATGCTATTTTTTCTTTTCTTTTCGTTTGTTTTCTTTTCTTTTTGCTGGCCCTGGAGCTTGACCTCAGGGCTTGGGCTCTGTCCCTGAGCCTCTCTGTGCTCAAGGCTAGTGCTCTACCACTTGAACCACAGAACCACTTCTGCCATTTTCTGTTTATATGATACTGAGGAATTGAACCCAGGGCTTCCTGCATGCTGGGCAAGCACTCTATTGCTAGGACACATTTTCTTCCCTCTCATGCTGTTTCTTTAATTCTCTACTCATTGCCAAATTATTTGCTTCCACTAAAACAGTTATATGAAGCAACATGCTTTGAGGCAAAGTAATATAATACTATAAAGGATCCTGGAGAAGAAAACCTAAGCCAAGGACTTGATTTCTCTCTCATACTTGTAATTCGTCCATGCCAGGCAATATCCTCACCTTTAATTAAATTCTCAGCATCCCAAGGGAGAGTGAAGGGACAGTTTGATTATCTTGTATACGTTTAGAAAGGTAGCTTTAGGATCTGAGTCATAGTGATTGTATAGTTGTTAATACAGTATTATACAAGTCAAAGGTAAAGAAATGATTTAAGATTACTTAAGGTGAGGAGACTAGATGGCAGTTGCTTTTGCCCTCCTTCTCTCCCCTTTCCTCCCTTTACCTGCTCTAAAAACTATTGGTGCAGGGTAGACCAAACATAGATTGGGAAGAGGACTGAGTGGGACAGAGAGGAATGTGAATTCCTTGAAAATGCTCTCATGTTCAAGCCCCAAGCTTAGATTACAAGTGTACTTGAGCATTATCAGGAGCCAAGAGAAGTACAATTAACTTAGCCCAATGACCATAATTACAATGATTAAGAATTTAATGCAGCAAAGTAGAAGTTGATAACATGATTTGTAGGTTTCTTTCTATTTAAAAACCCTATAGATGACCAATTTAAAATTAACCAATTAGCTGTGTGTAGCAGTATAAGCTTATTACAGTCCCAGAGACGGAGGTGATGGAGGAAGGAGGTTATGATTCCAGACCAGACTGGGAAGAAACACAAAATTCCATCTGTGAAGCAAATTAAAGCATACAAGATGAAGCTGTGGGTCCCTTGTCTTAATCTCTAGTGTTTCTAAGTAGAACAATAAAGCTAATTAAATGACTCCATAGATTAATGAGAATGGAAGACACACAAATAGGAAACTTTCGGTATTTTGGGTGATGTTAGGCTTACATTTACATAACATAGCTTTCAGGATGAGAAGATGAGCACAAATCTTCCTTTGGACTATTCTCACCCCTACAGCTCTGGATCCTGAGGAGCTGGGCAAGGAAACCGAGACACAGAAAAATGGTACCATTCTATAGTGTTCAGATCAGTGGTCTCCAGGGGCTCAGAACATAGATAAAGTCAGTCAATGTCAAAGAAAAGCTAAATTTGGAAGATGCCACTAGTGGAGTCAGGATAAAACATCATGTTAGCAATTGGAAAATTAGGGAAAGTCAACTCGATGAGGAATGAGAAAGTATAAGACAAGTTCATGACATGGATTAATGTCATGTTCTTGGAATTTTCCTTTCCAGTGTATCCATTTAAAAATATTAGATAGATCATTACTAATATAAAGTGTTAAGATATTTCTAATAGTTCCAGTTATTTGGTATGTATAACTTTCAAACAGTACTCAAGAAAGACCAGTGGAGGACAAAGATTAAAACAGTGGTAAACAGGTCTATTATTGTGAGAAAAGTAGTAGGAAAGACAGGCAAATCATATGCATTTGAGTGCATATGATTTCTCACTGAGCTGAGTATATTCCTTGTACTGCATTAGTCACAAATTTATGCTTCTGAGATTTTGAACTAAAGAAATCACTTAGGTTATGATTGTATAAAAATTGCTGAGTTCTATTTGTTAATGATTTTTGGTCTGGTATTTATGGATGTTATGTGTTTATTTTTGTCTACCTTTCAACCCTTGAATACTCATGAAAAATGGCAGTAGCTATGACAGGTTGCATGATTTCCCCCCTCTGTGCACTCAGTTTGTGTACTATTGTATCATATGACATTTTGAATCAAGAGCTGCTAGCGCCAAGCTGCTACCAGCAGTAGATGCCAAAGTATCTTCACTGTAACACTTCTCAGCATGCAAACAAGAGCATGGCACGTCACCGAGGCAGAATTTACAGCCCATGTTCTTTTATTTCCTTTTTTTTTCTTTACAAAAAATGCAAAACAAAGCAAGATTTATTAGAAGATAACACCAGCTTAAAATGTGCTAAATCATCTATCATTGGCAAATGTCAGTACTGCATGAGAGGTACCTACTTAGAGGCCCTCTTTCCTATAATGGTTTTAAGTGGTATGTTTTCCCCAATCATTGATTACATGAAGATACAAACTACTTACACATCTGCAGGTAAGCAACGGACTTCAACAGAGAACCAGTGAGCAGAAGGTACAGCTGGTGGACCCCTGAGTGTGATCAGGACAAATGCAGTACTCAGGGAAGCAAGAAGGAAAACACAAAGGAAGACACACAATGAATTAATAAGTAGAGTTTGTCATCCTTGAAGATGGGCAAGTTCTGAGCCAAAGACATTGGCTGTTTTTATATAAATTAATTCAATTCACAAAGTGCACTGAGATTCGGAAGCTAAGGGACAAGCTGCCAGGAGATCTCAAGGTAGAGAGGAGAGAAACTTTCGGGGGGTGGGAGACAGATGCAATTCTAGATGTGTGAAGTCCCTCTGTTACCTATCACCATCTTTTGGGGAGGCAGAATCAGAACTTTTGGTTGGGCTTGGCAGAGACACCAAAGATGAAAAAGTGGGAAGTGGGGTTGGTGGTCTTCCTTCTCTACGGTTCCTGGAGCAATGGTGAACCAAGGCTGGAGTCCAGCAAAGGTCACGGTCCTCTTCATTAATGACCATGCTGAGTGCTCTTAAACCTGCCAGTTCTGGGCACAGCATATTTACCTCAGTTTATAGAAATCACCAGTGACCCGGGAGGATCATTTTGCACTGGCAGTGTCCATAAGAGATGCCTGCCCCGCCGCTGGCACTTGTGCTTGTTGGTTATGTGGTTGGTTTTCCTGGTCTTCAGCAGTGACCGCTCAGAGCTTTTTCTTATCCTGCTGCATCTTGAGCCTGGGCTCTGTTGTATGCTGCTTTGCCTCTTTGACTTAGAGATCACGGAAACCTACCAAAACCTTCAAGGACAAGCTAAGACTTCACATCATGGGGAAGCATCTGGTAGGTATCTGTGGCTGTACTGAGTGCTGTCTACATGAGGCCAGAGCAAGGAGAAGGACAGGAGCACATCTGAACGACAGAATTACCCAGTTCTGACCTAGGACATTGCTGATGACACATACTTCATACCCTCCAGTACATTCGAAATTCTGGAAGATAGTATCTTTAGAGATTTACCTTCTAGAAGAACAATACAGGAAAATCTCCTGCCTTGAAAAATGTCTTGAAAATTTTCCGTATTTATTTTGTCCCAGTGCATGTAAGTTAGGTTAAACAGATTTCTGTTAAAATCGGGGATTTTGTCAATTTACTGAAATTTAGAATAAGCAGCCTTTTTATTAGTAGCAAAAACCAAGTCTCAAAAACAATTATTTTTTCCTACTATAATGTTATCCAGGTATTTTCAAAAAAACAGATTTTTTTTTTCTTCTGGAATGACAAAAGACAGAAGAGGGCTACGCTGGCTTTGCAATGACTATAGATTCATGCAAAGCACTGAAGTACAGGCGGGAAGGATGAAATCCGGGCCTCCTGTGCTCAGCTGGCCCTTCTGCAGAGGCTGGGGGAGGCAGTGAGGGGTCCAGGCTGAAAATAAGGCCAGGCAAGGCCAAGAGGAAGCACTGTGGAGTCGACAGCAAGATGCAGACTCACTGCAACCCAAGAGCTGGCCTAGGCTCTCCACATATCCATGTTCCCGGGTGGACTCGGCTCAGGGAGCAGAAGGGGCCGCTCTGGTCCCACCATCTCATTCCAGGAGGCTCCACACGTCCTGTCATGCGCTCTGGGGCTGTTGTTGTCTGAGCTCTTTCTTTGCCAGCTTTCTTCTTCCACCCATATTTTATTCCGTTGAAGTCTCTGAAATTCTACCCCTGGTTTCTCCAGGGTAGCTTGGCACCATGTAAGATATCTGAGCTTGATAGCAGGGAATTTTCTGCCTCTGAAACTTTTTATTCATCAACCCATCTATGTTATCTTATGCCTATATATATATTTACAGATGTTACATGCTTATCACAGAAAAAAAGCCCCACTGGTCTTCTGATAGAAATAATGTGATTTTTTTTTCTCCAAGCTTGTGAACATGCCAGCAAGTTCATGTGTCTGCATTTTTTTTTTGCCAGTCCTGGGCTTGAGCTCAGGGCCTGAGCACTGTCCTTGGACTTTCTCAAGGCTAGAGCTCTACCACTTGAGCCTCAGCACCACTTCCAGCGTTTTTGTATGTATGTGGTACCAAGGAATCGAACCCGGGTCTTCGCACATGCTAGGCAAGCACTTTAACCACTAGGCCAAACTCCTGGCCCCCATGTGTCTGCATTTTGCCAGGAACTTGTCATACAGTTTTCCTCGGATGGTACTTATCAAACTCCATATGTATATCTCCCAGGGTAGTGTTTGTAAGGAAAATGTCAAAGCATGAAATATACCTAGTTTCCCTTGCAAACATCACTTCCTTAAGGCTAGTTTGCACAGTTGTTTGAAATTAAATAAACTTTGCAGTTTGTCGCTGAAAAGTTAACGCATTTATATCAAGCATGCGTTGTAGCACGACCTCATGCTGCTGTTTTTCCACCCGTGCACAGGAAAGCATGGAGCCTACTGCTCACAAAAATACTTCTTGCTCATTGTCACTGCTTTGTTTTGATGGTTTTTCAATGTGTGAAAGTGATACAAAGTTTTGTTTTTTTAAAAAAGGATTGCCATTTTTAAAGGGTGGTGGGTTCTGTAATGCCGGCTTAATTTCTGCCACTTCTCCCTGGAGGAGAGTGTGGTTTTGCTGAGGCCTGTGCTGTCATTCTCACAGAGGGACAATCCTGAGTCACAGGAACTGGTGCCTTATTTGAAAGGGAGAAAGGGGGCTGAGGCTGGGCGGGAGCTGGGCGCCATCCTGTCACACACTCCAGACTGAAGTCCAAGACCACAGCCCAGCCTGACCACGGTGGAAGCGGAGGCCCATCAGGCCCCACCGAGACCCGGCTCCAGCCCAGCCACCAGTGGGGACTCAGGAAGCCATCCAAGTGGATCCACCATGCAATGACCCCTCCAGCTGTCTCGGGTGCTGACCACTGCCTGGCAGGCCGATGGGTGGACAGCAGCCGAGCCCCTGGTAATGACGAGCTGCTGCACAAAATAGCAGAGTGTGAGCTGGATGGCCTCTAGAGGCTCTGGAGCCAGGAAGTCTGGGATCCAGTGTGTTAGGGCCCCTGGGGCCTCCCCAGGGCGTCCTCTCCCCCTGGCTGTGAGGTTCTGCGTTGGGGGGAGCTGCTTCTTCACCCCACCCCGAGGACCAGGAGCCCCACTGACTCCAGTTCCACACTTGTTTTAGTATACACTATAGATTAAGACAAAAAAAAGTTAAAAGAAGACTATCCTTTGTGGTTCATGAACAAGTGTGGATTTAATATGAAATATAATTTTAATTTAGGTGTATAGGCATAACATTTTATTAGGGTGCAGCCATGTCCTGTTTTTCTTGTATATACATCCTATGATTGTTTTCGTCTTACAATGGTCATCTTGAACAGTCTCATCACAAAGCTGTTCGTCCACAGAGGCTAAAACTTTGTTTAATGGCAGTCCCTCTACCCGAAGTTTATCAGCAAACTTTCTCAAGGCTAGAGCTCTATCATTTGAGCCACAGCACTACTTCCAGCTTTTTCTATGTATGTGGTATTGAGGAATCGAACCCAGGTTTTTGTGCATGCTAGGCCAAACTGCTGGCCCCTATCTATCAGCTTTTCAATGTTAGGACGTCAGAAATAAGCTCACCAGAACATTAAAATTACACAAGTAGTAAGCTCTTCGTAAGAATGATGTACTAGTGTATAAAGTTGCCCAACAATACACTGAAATGTAGTAATAGCAACTCTTCCCTTCTTATGAGGAATAAAAATTCTACTTCTCACTCTGGGTTCACAAGAAACCCTACTCAGGGAATGGCAAGTGAACTGTAGTTGGTGGTATCATTAGGTAAGAGCGGTTTTGAAGAGTTTCAGAATGAATGGCTGCTGTGGTGCAGAGCGTTTTCTCCCACTCAGAGACAAGAAAAAAACTTAGTCCCATCCGCTGTGTTTGGTTAAGCATGGCACTTGTATGCATTGTAAATAAAGCCAAACCCCAAGCCAACCAACCAAACAACAAAGCCAGCCATTTTCTCAGAATATGGAGAAAACATCAAAGCATCTAAACTTAAAAATGAGAAAAGTACCACCAATAAGAGTTATGTGGAATTATAGAAAAGAATTTTGCTTCATAAAGCAAATAAAGCAGAGTTTATTTTTGTGTCATTCAAGATCTCTTTAACATTTATTACAGTAATATCTTTTTTTGAGACTCAATATACTTGTTTAAAGTTACTTAATATTATTTATTAGTATTAGCATTATTTGTATTAACAGTATTATTTTGCTTAAATTTAATATTACTATGCAATGGCAAAAATGTAAGTCTCTTATTTGGCCTTTAAAACTAGTACAAAGCTGGATCTTTGAATTAGTCTTCCTGGTAATTATTAATAAAATAAGAGGCTTTGTAAAAATAAGATTGTCCACTCAATCATGGGAGATTGTTTTCATGAATTTGTAATGGGTTTCAGATTTCCATTTTATATGGACACTATTATTTTCTAAATCTTTCCAATGATGATGAGAAAACTAAAAAAGCTAGAAAGATAAAATCATTGTTTCAAAGTGGTGTTGATATAAATAAAATGTCAGTGCAATACAGAAGAGCCTTTGAATTTTTAAGTTCATAGATTCAACTTCAAAGACCACTTTCTCCCTTGATGAATTTTTTTTATCATCTGTCCTCAAAAGATTCTAGTTCATTTGTGTAGCTTCAAAAGATTCTCATTTATTCGTAGATCAAACAATTACAGAGTGCCTAACATGTGCCAAGTTCTGTGTGTGATACCTGAAACCACAAGACAGAGAAGGAGAGGTCCCATAGTAACCCTGAAGTCATAAACTAAGATCGCTTTGGTAACTGACGACAGGCAACCTTACTTTTGTACTCTTAATACCAGATGTAGTATGAGAAATATACTGTATGCACACAAGATGTATGGAGAGATCAAAACAAGCATAGGTATATACACACATACATACGTATGTTTGTGTATATATAAGTATATATGTGAGGGACTCTATGCCTTGAGTCTCTAGCCTTTTTACTGATGGCTCTCAATAAAACCTCAGATTTCACAACTATCACTAGCTATGTGTCAAAGATAGGGAGGCTTGACCAGAGCTAAGAGCTGATATCAAAAGGCTCTAGGGAAGGACAAAATAATTGTCTTCCTTAAAAACAAATCCCAGTGATTGTATCTCAGTGTAGCTTCTAAAGGATTCCAGAAGTTGCTTAGCCACACACTGGTGTTATTAATTGTAAATAATAGACACTAAGCTAAGATCATGATCTTGTAATGTTAGAATGTCAAACACAAACAGGGAAGTCATTAATAAAGATTTCCTAAGTACATTTTATTTTGTATCACAAAGAATGGGTGGATTATAACACAAGTATTATAACACAAGCTGTGGCATTTCCTGGCATACTGCTTTAACAAATGTCTCTTCAACATCTTGTATGAGCAAAACTATGAAGTGGGCTATGGGAGAAAACCAGAAAGGGACTTGGCCTGAGTTTAGCAAATAAACACAGAGGCTACTTGAGCATCAAGGCAAGATGACACAGAAGTGAGGGAGCTTTCTTACCTCTCATGTGTGGGGTCAACTGTGGTCAAGTCCCTTTTCCAAGGGAGGGCGAAGGTGGAGAAAATCTGGAGTGTACGGTAGAAGTCTTCATCAGAAATGGTGAGAATATGCAACTGTTGCTTAGCAGCCCCTGATAACTCATCTTTGCTTCCCTTTTACAAACTATGTAATAGATGAAGTTTGAACAAAGTGTGTCTTACAGCTAGCGGTGATTATGTACCAAAGCCAGGTCAATGGGATACGCATGGAAACAGTGTGAAAGATTTCTAGTACATTTGTGTAAAACAGGAGGTGTTGAATGCCTGCTTCTCTTTCCCTAAGTGGAACATGACTGTGACAGCAGGAGCTAGAGGCTCATCTCGAGCTATGGAGTGAAAATGACCCATCAGAGCAGCCAAGTGGACGGGAGGCCTGGTCCCTCATGGCCACTCGCCCTCCAGTCAACACTCAGTGCTTCACCAAGAAAACCAGAAAACTTGTATTTCCACTTGTGAACTGATGAGTCCAGCATCTCAAGCACTTGGAGGCTGCGGGGGGCTGGGGAGAAGGTGTTGGAAGGTGAGCTGTGCTGAGGCCTTGGCCAGGCGCCTCCCGGGGTCCTGGCTCCCCTCGCCCTGTCTTGGGGTACCCAGCTGGGGCTGCATGCATGCCAGTGCACCTCGCAGGCAGTCGGGCCACTCTGGCTGGGTTTGGCCCTTCTCACCCACATGTCCCCTCTGGTCTTGCTCCTGCGCTTCACATGATCTATCCAAGTGTTTTCCAAAACAAAGGCAGCTCTTTCCTCGGGGTGCCAGCTGTTAAAGATGACATTTTCTTCTAACTGGCGACATCATTTTGAAAAGCTGACTGTGTTGTGTCTGCTTTGGGGATGGACCAGTCTGGACTGCATGGAAATAATTGCCTCTGTTTCCCGGGGCCCCTGGTCCAAGTCGGGACTATTATTTGAAGAGAGTGAAGACAGGAGATAATGAGGATGGACTCCATCCAGGATGGACCTGGAGGTGGCTCCCTGGTGGGCCACCTCGTGCCCACGATGCCTGGGATGCATCACGAGTGGACAGGCCCAGAAGGCATCTGGGGGGGGCCAGGTACAGTTCAGGATCTTACCTGCAGAACACGCTGATGGTAGTGAGAGTTAAACTTTCAGAATTTGTCTTTCACTTGTCTGCTTTTCTTTTCTGCAGCAAGAGAAGTACCACGTGGTAGCAACCGCATCCTGCTCACTGCTTTGTAAGGAAGGCTGGATTCCCTTTTCACTGTAATGCTGCAGGGGAGCATTTTCAGATTAGAAATGTGTCACTACCAGAGCCAAGTGTGTAGTATCCCACATCACACAGAAGGGCAAAGTTAAAAATCAACCTCAGTCCAGCCGCATGCCATCGTTCAGAACATGGAAATCCATCACTCAGGTCTTGAACTCAAGGCTTTGCCTTCTCCTCTTCCCCTGAACAATAGGATCACAGCGCTTTGTACTTTTACAAGAACAGGAGTGAGCCAGATGTCATTTGGAGGGAATAAGAATAAAGCTGTTTCAGGGAGAGCCGAGTTGCTCTATTTTCTGTCTTTCCCCCCTGCTATCCAACCACATTAATATTCTCATTCGTAGTGCTATTTTTAAAGGGGAAATTATATTAAAAGAGCATGGCTAGTAAACGTGATCTTAACCATTATCACTTGAACGGCTTAGAGAAGGGACGAGAACTCTTGTGGTGGAGTTTGAATGTCTGTCCATTGGTACTGACCACAGGGTTCTGGAAACATCATAGAGGGGCTTCTTTCTATGGAAAGATCATGTAAATGATCTTATAAAATGATGGTAAAGATTAAAATGTGTAAGTACAAGAAAACTGCTTAGAATGGCATCTTGTATCAATGTTTGCTATTAAGTAGACTATAGTATCATAAACTGATGAGTGTCAGTAGACAACAGAGATAAAGACATTCAAACGATGGAACTTAAAGTTAAGTCTGGGCACTCACACCTATTATACTAGTGACTCTGGAGGCTGAAATCTGAGGACAGCAGATAGATGCAAGGCCAGGCAGATGAATCCAAGAGACTCTTATTCACAATTAACTCTTATTCCCAATTATGCTGAAAGTAGAGTGTGGCTTGAGTGGTAGAATGCCAGCTTTGAGTGAAAATGCTAAGTAAGAATGCAGACCTAGAATTCAAGGCCCAGTACCGAAAACCCCCAAATAAAACAAAGCAAAACAACCTTCATGAAAAACATTAAGAAAAAACTTTTAAAACAGAACTGGTTATGCATGACATGTATATTTTAGTTATAATTGTGATAGTGCTATTTTAGCAATCAAAAGATGGAAATGCCCTGAACCTCTAACAACAGACTATAAACTTATTATAAGATGGTACTTCTCAAAATACCATGCTTCTTACATGATACTTACATAAAACTATATTCTGTGGAAAGGGTGGAACTATTGTATGAGTATAAACTAATGCCACTATTAGTCTGCCTGTCAATCTATCTATCTATCTATCTATCTATCTATCTATCTATCTATCTATCTATCTATCTATCTATCCATCCATCTGTCCATCCATGTCTACACATATATACTGGCTGGAAGGAACTAGAGCACTAATGGAGTGATTCCCTAGTGGAGTGATTATAAGTAATTTTAATTTTTTATCATCTCAATTTTTCTTCCATGGCTTTTCAGCACTTTCACAATCACAAAATGATGTTGCAATAAAGTTTAAAAAACCCCCACAATCCTGTTAGCATATGTCATAGGAGAAACACTATGTGTTTTCATATCATGTTTGGCTCATGTAAAGTCACCCCCTAGGGGCTTGAGCCACACTCTGTGTTTATATTTCTTCATTCCACTCTGAGCAGATGGCACTAGCCCTTCTGTGTTTGGTGGAATTTGATTTCTCCTTTCACAATTGCTATTTGCTTTCAGTCATTTAGCTTCAACTTAACAAATGAACATGATGATAGAAGCAGGGAGAAAGCCTTCAGAGTAATATAAGCACATCCTGAGCTTAGTGAATTGTTTCTTTACACACAATGTGTGTAGAGTGCAGCTTACCTTTTAGTTTTGGGGTCTAAAATCCCAAGTTTTGTTGTAAATTGATTGATGCAATGATGAATTTTGAACCAATACTCAGCCACCCCCTGCTTAATCTACCCGGTTAGTTGATTAAACACATCATCCTATAACAAAATAGCTTTAGGAAAGACCATGTCTCATGTCAATACATTTCACTGTTGTTTTTTTTTCTTTTATAACTAAGCTGCCTTTCTAGAATTTCTAACTTGTCTGCTGCTTAGCTGTGACAGGCAAACTCTGAGCCTCAGGAGATGGCTGCCAATTAGGCCTGTAATTCTACAGAGACCATTTTCCTCACCAGGCCTGTGTGTTCCTCATCTGTGAACAAATAGACTCTGGAACCATTCATTAGGCCGTGACTCAGATGGCCTCTGATGGTGGCCCCGGTGTTGGTGGGATCATCTGAAGGATTTCAGCTGTGCTGTGTGTTCCTTGGCCGCATCCAGCTATGCAACCTGCATTACTAATGGGGCCTCACTGAAGCCCAAGACAGGTATGCAGCTTGTCTAAGATACTTAGTATCTGAAGTTACATGAGGAGTTACATGCATAAGTGCATAGTTAGATAAGCTTCATAATTAGGCAAGGAATGAAACTGTAACTTCCAGCAGGAGCGTCCTGTGGGTCAACATGTGTCAGGGAGGGGGCAGAGTGTGTAAATGTAAATGACATGGAAGCATGTAAATGACCAGCGTTCTCTGGAGCATCCCTTCTTTCCTGGGCTCCCCTCTGATGCTACCCCTCTGTGGGTAGAGTCAGACAGTAGAGAACAGCCTGGGGCTGCCTCTTGAACCCCACTGAACGGCTCAGCCCTTGACACCTTGGAAAAGATGGCTGGGACTGGCAAGTGAAGTCCACCAGAAAACTTCCTGTGGGGCCACATAGGAACCAGACTTCCACCATTTCTACATGTGACCCTAATGTTTCACCCATTCACCATCTCCCAGAGTTGGGACAGGGCAGGAGACAGGGTTGAAACAGAAACATGGTCATGAAACAGTCTCTCCTTTAGGACAATATGCTGTGGTTTTATCAAGTTTGAATAACTTTTTAAACATTTATTTATTTTTTTCCATATATTTTGTATTGTAATTAGTAGAAGGGTTACATTACATTCGCCAGATGGAAGGTGCATTACTTCACATACATTGATATCCTTTCTCATGTCTTGGTCCCCATTTCCCTTCCCCCAACCCCCACCGTCATCTTGTTTTCCCCCCTTTCCTATCAAATTTCAAATAACCAAATATGCATATATCCAATATATCAGATAACAAAGTGAAATACTGTAACAATATGAGGTAACTAAGGGACAGCAAAAGAGATGAGAGATAACATAGTACATTAAGGACAACAATCACTCATTATATGGCTTTTGTTTCTATATCCTAGAGGTCCTTTCATTTAGCGTCATACTATATGTCCTTATGTATCTAGGTTTTGCTCTATTGCAAATCTGTGCTAGAAGAGTCCAAGGTTTCTACTGATTATGACAAATGAGGGAAACCATTGAGCCTATGTTCCTTTGAGTCTGGCTTACTTCACTTAATATGATTTTTTCTAAGTCTGTCCATTTCCCTACAAATGGGGAGATGTCATTCTTTCTGACAGGAGCATGGAATTCCATTGTGTATAAATACCACATCTTGTTGATCCACTCATCAACTGAGGGAAACATTTATTTTTTAAAAATAGTAGTTGTACAATGAAGCTTCAATTCAATACCTTGGTTGAATTAATGTCATCTCTTTCATCTTTTCCTCTATCTCTGCCAACTCTACCCAGCTTCATACCCACACATGTACCTTGAATATTATGACTGTATTCTCTTTCAGATCCCATTGGGGGATCAACCATGGATATATCAATTTAAAGCAAGAAGACACTGCATTGTTTAAAAAGGAATACAAAGTCCATAATGATTTCAAAAAACAGATTTTCTTGACAGCTATTCCAAACTAGATTTATCATCAATTACTATCTTTTCATTGTCTGCATCTGTTTAAAAATAAGGTGCATACAAGCAAAACTATTTTCTGGTAAGGTGACAGTTGATCAAAAGCAATGTACAAAATTCTTGAACAGAAAAATAGTTGAAATTTAAGATGTGAAAATGCAGGCTAAAATATTAACTCATCTTTCTAGGGTGATAGGCTTAAAGGCAGCAACTTTGGCTTTCTAGTCTATACTTCTTTGCTTCCATTAATTTTATAATGGGTGATTGTCAGCACAGATACCCACAAATTACCCACACTACTAAATTAGTCATAGTTCTATTCTGCCAGTATTAATGGCAGCACAAAGACCTTGCAATCTCTAGTTCTTTGCATCATTTACTGTCAACTTTCAAATGTCACACCAATAACTAAGCACATCATTCTTGTCTTCCTAATGGCTTATATAAGACATTGCTTAAATAAAAAGTTCTCTAAATATCAAGGCCCAAACACATACATCTTTGCAGGGTTTTAGAAGGAAGATCAGCTGTGCCATGACAGTTATGCATTTTTTAGGCAAATTGAATGATGTACCAAAGACTTCAAAACTCTTTCAAAAAGGAAAAAAGATTCTTTGAACTGACAATGAGTAAATAATCTTTTCAAAGTTACAGAATTCTTTTTTGATAGCTATGTCAAATGCAAGAAATTATAAGACACATTTCTTATCTTATGTGTTTGGGAGAAGATTTCAAAAAACAATCTTTGCTAAAGTGTTTTTTATTTTAGTAATGATAAACATATATATATATACACATGTGGTGAGGTAGATAATTCCATAAATCCCTTACTTATATTATTATTCAGTAGGTAAGCCAATCAACAAATCACCAGTATTAAGCCCTTGTTTATGCAATAGTAGCTTACATATTCTCACACATTCTGAGAACAACTTTGTAACTCCTGTTCCTGTCTCAGATTAAGCAGTCTTAGACTGAACAATTTACTTAAGCCATGGGCTGTGACTCTAGAGTTTATACTTATTTCCTACAACTCTTCCTAACAAGAATATATACCACTTGAGTCTTCGTGTAGATCTATGACATTGGTTTATTTTATTTTATTTTTAATTTTTGTTGTAATTAATAGAAAGGTTACATTATACTCGCCAGATAGAAGGTACATTTCTTAATAATCATTGCTACCCCTTCTCATGTTTTTGTCCCCACCCCTCCCCTCATCTTGTGACATTGGCTTTTTTATCCATCATTTCTTAACTATTTATTGTTCTTAAATTGAGTTTATTATTTTTATAAACATCCATAAGCAGTCTCATTCTGTCTTGCATCTATATTTGACATCAAGTAATTCTTTTTTTGGAGGAAATTAAGCTGAGTTCAGCATGTTCTTTTAGACTAGGCAGAGACAAATCTGGGCAAAAATAGTTCCTTTGGGGGGTCTAGAATCCTCTGGACTTTAAGTCCAGAGGACAGGACTTTAGAAGTACCATTGCTATTCAGAAGTCTATAAATTCATAGGAATGAAAGACTGAGATCCAAATTCTTTATTTAATATCCTTTGTAGGAATCTACCTAAGCTATTGGCCCTATTGGAGAGTTTTTCCTTAATAAAGAGCCTCCATGTCTAAAACTTGACCCATTACTTTAAAATTGATTCTACCGCCTTAATTTTTCCAAACATTTCAGAAGTGATTTTTAATATAAAAATTCAAAAAATCACTCTAGTTTTGAATGAAAAGATTACAAAGATCATGAAAAAACACATCTTAGTCTAGTTATTATGATTTAAGTTTCTTTGTAGTATTTTTGCATATTTAAAAATACCAAGGAAAAGCTGGTAGATTACACCTGTAATCATAGCTACTCAGGAGGCTGAGATTTGAAGATGGTGGTTCATAGCTATCCCAGGTAGGAAAGCCTGTCAGACTCTTATTTCCAGTTAACTACCAGAAAACCAGAAATGGCTTAGAGTGGTGGAGCTCTAATCTTGTACTGAAGAGCTTAGGGACAGTGCCTGGGCCGAGAGTTCAAGCTCCATGACTGACAAAGAAAGGAAAATAAAGCCAAGAATCAACTCTGTAATTTTTAGATTGATGTAAGAGAGATGTAACCTCAAGATGCAGATGAAAAGTTATTACTCATTGCTCCTGCCACCAAAGCTAATGAAGTAAGTTGAATCCCAGCACACATTCATTCATTGCCTGTAAGACTCTTAGGGCAGGTTGTTTGTGTGTGTAGGGGGCGGGGAGAGGAGTATAAATAACTAAGAAAATTCCAGAGCCATTAGAAAGAAATTGGATTTTAGTTTATGCAAGATTGCTCTAATTAGATATAATAGATTTCTTTAGGAATTTAGCAGACCTAATCTTTGGAACTCCCAGAAGTATAAGTAAACAGTGTGAGACTCAACCCAGCATGCAGTGGCTCATACCTATAATCCTAGCTACTCAGGAGGCTGAGATCTGAGGATCAAGGTTCAAAGCCAGCCCGTGAACAAAAGGACCAGAGACTCTTATCTCCAATTAACCTCTACAAGATGGGAAGTGGGGCTTGGCTCAAGGGTAGGATGGTAGCCTTGAGCTGAAGAGCTCAGGGACAGCACCCAGGCCAATCTCAAGCCCATGACCCACAATAAACAAAACAAGAGCAAAAACAATGTGAGATTCATTGAGTACAACAGGGGTATTACTGTGTTAAATGAATATTATATGTATATAAGTTTCAAATATATGTATATATGAGGTCCGAATTGAGCACAATGCCCTGTGGGCATTTACTACCTGTCACATGCATTTTGCACCACCTCTGAAGAAGACCCCACAAGGTGAGTGCTGTTGTGCCATTTCCATATGATCCCACGAATTCTGAGGAACTGGGGAATTTGCTGAAGTTCGTGTGGTTGCAATGGTAGTAGCTGGACTTACTTTCAAATCTTTCTATTTTGGACTTGATATTAAAGCCCTTGATCCCAACACTGTATAATCAATACCTGCAGTGTTTGTGACTAAACTGGAAAGCCAAACAGGAGGACAAAAATTCAGGGAAAGAAACATTTTGTTTCTAGCAGTGCTAACACTGGACCTGTAGGGAAACCAAAATCAAAACCAAAAAAACGTGAAAAGGTGCTTCAGTGGAGGAAAACATTTACTACGAATCATGAATACACCTTAACCATCAAGGGAGCATTAAAAATAACACTGTTGTCTGCTTATTAAATTCCTGGAGTTCTAAATTAGTATGCACAAAATGTCTGTTGCTAAAATTAAGTTTGGGAATGTAACTATTTTTTTTCCTTCATTCTTCAGATGGCAAAATTTACCTTTCAAGTAAGCACAATGTTTATTTTTACCCGGTGTGCATACCCTTAGTCATTCTGGCGAAGGACCATTCTAAGTCTTATGCACGTAGCTGAGCAGGTGGTCATGTTCAGATTTCCTCCTGGTGAAGGCTGTGCACTGGGAAGGAAATTACATGTTGTGGATTAATTATGTCCCATGCTGCTATTTCTTTTTCTCACAAATTCTATTTCCTATAAACACCATTAGTTGACAGATCAGTGGTTGGCTATTAGTAACTAGGTTAAGTGTATTTTTTAATGTCCCTGTCCAAAGGCCACTCAGCATGGCTTGAGCCACACCATATGTCCACTGTTGTTAGATTTTTGTCAAAATGATGCAAGGCAGTGAAGTTCCATAGACTTCCTTCAGCTAACAGGCAAAGGATTCTGTTTGTTGTTTTTGTTTTTATTTTTAAAAGGAAAGAGTGGTTTACCTCTCATAATTTATCTCCTGACAGGTTATAAGATATGGTTTTACCAACAGCAATCTAAACGAACCTTTGTTTGCCAAACTCTTGCTTTAGACTCATCAAATGTATTGTTCTACTAAATCAAAATGCATTAAAAAATAATTAACAAAAACCATACTAAGCCAGGCCCAGTAGCGTATGCATGTAATCCCAGCACGGGAGAGATTAGAGAAGTGGAAGATCAAAGACAACCTGGAGAACTTAGTGAATTCTTAGTAATGAGTTGTTCCCCTTGTCTCAAAGTGAGATGCACAGAGTGCATAATGGCGAATGATGGGAGATCTGGCTCCTGTCATCTTTGCCTCTGTAGTCATTTCTGAATCTGGTGGCCAAGTTGTGGCTCACAGGGCAACAAAACCGAGGAGCTGTAAATAGATGGGATCCATTCATGCTTTAAAGATTGCCAGGATGGTGATTAGATTTGCATACGAAGCTCATGATCCCTTACGTCTACACAAAATGAGTATATTTTTTTTGCCAGTCCTGGGGACTGAACTCAGGGACTGGGCACTGTCCTTGGACTTTCTCTACACTAGAACTCCACCCCTTGATCCACAGCACCACTTCTGGCCTTTTCTGTATATGTGGTATCAAGGAATCGAAGCCTGGACTTTGTGCTTGCTAGGTAAGCACTCTACCACTAGGCCAAACTCCTGGCCAAACATTAATAGATTTTAAACTCATTTACTGTTCAGGCTGCTCTGTAGGGATGGTAAGCAATCGATTCCATTCTTTGTATGATAAGTAGAATCCCAGTGGTTCTGGTTCTCTAAAAATGACATTCTCATACTATGGTGACAGGAATTTTTAGAACAACATTTTAGAATTAAAATCTCTTGCAAATCATGCACTTTATCGTGTATTCCTGGACAGTGCCTTAACAATTAAGTTCACCTGTACTTAGTCGGTCACTGCCTTCCTTTTGGTTTCCTGAAATAATATTGGACATTTTTATGAATATTAGGACCTAAGAAATCCTTCTCTGTTTCAGGCTATGAATCAGACCATTTAGTTGTTATTTGAGAAGGTTCTATTTCAGCAGAATGCTAATAATTAGGTGATAGGCTAGAACACTTATCTCTCTAGGACAAATGGTGTCTGTCTTCCCCATGAACTATTGAAGCACTTTGTAATAGAAATAGATAAAAATGGTAAATTTGTCATTGACTTACTATAGGATGACTCAGGCTTTCTTTCTTCCCCCATTATCCTGGAGATCCTTTCATGTACTCTCATCCTATATGACCTTATGTACATAGGTTTTGACATATTGTAATCCTCTGCTAGGAGAGTCCTAGGTGTGTGCTAATTATTACCAATGAGGGAAACCATTGAGCCTATGTTCCTTTGGGTCTGGCTTACTTCACTGAATATGATTTTTTTTCTAAGTCTTCCCATTTCCTTACAAATGGGGCCATGTCATTCTTTCTGAGGGTAGCATAGAATTCCATTGTGTATAAGTACCACATCTTCTTAATCCAATCATCTACTGAGGGACATCTGGGTTGGTTCCATATCTTTGCTATGGTAAATAGTGCTGCAATGAACATCATTGTGCTAGTGGCTTTAGTATGTTTTTGTTTCTGGATGATTGGGTAAATGCCAAGGAGTAGAATTGCTGGGTCATAGGGGAGCTCTATGTTTAGTTTTTTGAGGAACCACCATACTACTTTGCATAGTAATTGAATGAGTTTACACTCCTACCAACAGTGTAGTAGTGATCCCTCCTGGCCACATCCCCTCCAGCATTTGTTGTTATTAGATTTCTTGATCATGGCCATTCTAACTGGAGTGAGGTGGAATCTGAAAGTTGTTTTGATTTGCATTTCTTTTATGACCAGAGATGTGAGCATTTCTTACAGCAACTCAAGTTTATTTACACGCAAATCCCTCTGCATTGTTGCTAACAGTTCATTGGTTCAAAATTACTAAAATATTTTTTACTATACATTATGTAAGTAAAACATAAATAAGACAGCATTGTTCTTTGTACATATATTTAGCACAGCTTGTTAGGGATTTAGGAATATATACAATTTTATACCATGGGCTGTCTTTTCACAATGCATATATATATATATTACAGAAGCAAAAATAAGATTTCACTAATGACACCAAAAACTATATCATCAATATGCTGAAATAGTTCAAATTCAAAAAAGAAATGAGGATGCCTCAGGCTTTTGACATAAATACTTTTCTTAATTTTTCCCTATTTGAATAGTAAAGCATGCTTTCCTCCCTATTCTTTAGTAGATCTAAGTTCAAGGATTCTCGCTATCCATTTCCAGATGACATGCATAGGCTTGGACTGTTTTCCATTTAAACCATAAAATTAACACATTCACTGTAAAAAATAAAACAGCCAGAATTATGAAGTGAGAAGTAAAATGTTCTTTTTCTGTTTTTCCATTGTATGCATCAATATCTTTATTAATATTTTTCTAGATTTCCTTTAGAAACACTGTACCTATGTGACACCTACTTTGAGTTAAATAGCTTTAACATGCAATCTATGATATACAAACAATAGAGTAATATTCTAGTACATAAAATATCATGTAAAATTTCATAATAGTCTCCCTTATAGTGTCTCCCAATATTCCTTCATATGGAGTCTATTGAATGACCCCTCCAGTCTTATTGTGTGAACCAGTGAAGCTGATGCCTGCAAATGCTCAGACCTCTGCTGGGGGTGAGCAGTAGAATGCAGGAGAAGGACAATGGAAGTCTCTCTTCAGAATGCTCATATTTTTTGTGTTTTTAATGATGGCATCCTAGAAGGATGACTATAAACTCTAAGGCTCCTATCTTTCTAGTAGAGCTTTGTTGGCCTTTCTCTACCATGTTGGTTATTGGAAATGGATGTGGAGATGTCTAAGGCCTTCTGCAAAGCTCTCTGTGCTTTTCCTATACCTCAAGTTGCCTGGCACAGTGTGGGGACTGGTGGCAGCTGGTGGACACATCTCAGGAGAGGGAGCCAAGGAAGACGAGGTAGCCCACTGTGATTGTGAGACTTTGTTTCCACCATAGACAATGCCTACTTCTAAAAAGCTTTAGTGTTTTTAATCTAAATATTCCATTGTAAACCTTTATTATTTATTTATTCATTCATTCGTTCTAGTATTGGGGCTTGAACTCAGGACCTGAGCACTTACCTGTTCAGCCTTTCCTTCTCAAGGCTGACATTCTACCACTTGACCTACAGCTCCACTTTTGAGTTCTTACTAATGAATGAGATATAAGAAATTTATAGGCTTTTCCTGCCGAGGCTGGCTTTGAACTGTAATCCCCGGATCTCAATCTCTTCAGTAGTTATGATTACTGGGATGAAGTCCTAGTGCTTGGCATATGTAACTTTGATTTTTAATGTAAAAAACTCAAATGCCTTATCTTGAGCATTCAGGATCATAAAGACAGTACACGTATTTCTTGTACTGTCCATGAAGAAAAACATTTCCATTCATTTGATTCTGAAGAATAGCCACTGCTTTGGAGTGTTCACCTCTGTATGTCCAAATGGAATGTGCTTTTGTTCCTATCACAGCTGATGTGCAGTGCACGTGAGGGCCCACAGCAGTTAGAGAGAATCACGTAGCCAGGTTCAAGGAACTGAAATGGACATCAACCTTCCCCAAGGCCTGTTACTCTTGTTGATGAAAACCATTCAGCTCCTCTGTGAATCCTTTTGATTCTTCATGCTGAGGAGGCAGTGAGCAAACTGTCTCCCGAGAGCTCAACCAAACTTGCTCACTCCCTTCTATTTTTAGGGTAGTAATCTTTCCTTTATTTGAAACGCAACCCGAAAAAAAATCATTTCATCTCTAACGCATTACGGAAGTGAAAAATAGACAAACGCTAATTTGAATTCTAGGAATATGTGAGGCTGGTAGCCATCCCTTGCTAGGAAGGAATCATTTAGTTATTATTTTTTGAGCCCTTCTGTCATCTTCTCTTCCCCAGATTGGGAGAAAGAGGGTAGTATAACGGGCTATTTTAGAATATGCAAGACATGTGCTGATGAGCTATAATTACAGAGTGACATCTTGGGAACTGCTATTTGTATGCTGTTCCCTGGTAATCCATAATTCTTTAACGATGCTACATTCACATTGGTTTTCCTTGACTCTCACCCTCCCTGCCTATACCCCTTTCATTTATTTATTCATGTATTTATCTATTTATTTGTTTCTGGGGTTTGAACTCGCCACTTGAGACACACAGCCTATCCTGTCCCCATTTTTTTTTAAATTAGGAGCACAACTATTGGTTGAAAAAAATTAGACTTTTCTCTGCAACATGCCACCAGCTGGACTTTGCAACAACAGAAGCTAAAGGTATTAAAGCTTCTTAAATATTGTCCCAGATCCACTGCTTTGTTTCTTGGGTTTGATTGAGTCCTGTTTTAGACAGTGGAGATGGACCTATACTCAGGGTTAATATTATCTCCCCTAAGGTAAAGTCGCAGGTAAAATAAGTTAAAGTATTAATTTCATCAGTTATCTGAGTGGTTCTGGACAACATGTAGAGAGACACAGGGAAAGAGCAAGGACAACAGGGGACATCTGGGAAGCCCCAGGGCCTGGCCTTGGGCTTTCTTGAGGAAGCAGGAAATGCCATCTGGGGAAGTAACTTCCCGGTTGAGACACTGGAAACAGCAGACTTTTTTCCAAGACAGGAGAAGGCAGACGTGTTCTAGGTCTAGGGAAACAGGGAAGTAACAAGGCAGGACAAGACTAGGACATACTAGTGCTATTGCAAATTATTGGTTGGGATGAAATTTCCAAATGCTAATTCAGCCCATTTCCAACTCTGAAATGTCTTAAAATATGGTAAGCTGTTTCCTCTCCTCCTTCCTCCTCTTTCCCTTTTAGCTTCGTGAAACAGGATCTCACTCTGTGGGCAAGTCTCTCAGGTTGGTCTCAAACTCCCAGTCTTCCTGTCTCCACTCCCCAGTGTGGGGTTACCGCTTCAATCACCAGGCCCAATGGGATTCTGCCATCTTCCGGGGCAATGGGCACAAGTCAGTGTGATGGATGCCACAAGCATCTTTACTCAGCCTATTAATTACAATATTGTGGCGGATTAGGGGAAGGAGTTCTAGGTTTGCAGAGAAAATTTAAAGATGGCAGTCAGCTCAGAGTGGGCCAGGAGGGCCTGGAAGGCACAATGCTGGCATATTTGTTCTGCACTTGCAGTTTTTATCTGACTGTGAAAGGAACTTTTTTTCCCCCAGAATCTGTGGTTGGGGGTCAGGGAATCCAAAATTAATGGTGAACTGATGTATTTTTTTTCTTGAGATACACATAACTGAAGATTTGGGTCTCAGGTATCCATTCACAGGGCAAACTAGTTCTGGGTGCCAGTGGCTCATGCTTACAATCCTAGCCTCTCAGGAGGTTGAGATCTGAGGATCCAAGTTCTAAACCAGTCCAGGCAGAAAAGTCTTTATTTCCAATTAACCACCACCATCACAAAAGCCCGAAGTGGAGGTGAGGCTCAACTGACAGAGAAGTAACCTGCATGTGTTCATATAAATAACACTTGTGGAGGACCTAGAATGTCTCAGGGCTGGGATGGCAAAGGTAAAAATGACCTATCTTCAAGGAGCAAAGCTGGTGAGGAGAGAGCTTAGGTTTATAATGGGCAAGGCCAGGGAGCAGTCACTGGAACCCCTGATCTACACACAAGTTTTCATGAGGGAATGGATGTTAGAGAAGCACAATTTAAGTGATCTAGGCGGAAAGGGAAGGAACGTGAGCTCCAGAAGGCAAGTGTAAGTGTGCGAGAAGGGCAGGCATGCTTACAGGTGGTGGAGGGGGCACTCCAGGGTCCCGTGCCAGACCCCCATGCCTCTTGGCATGTTATGCTGGGATCTTGTCTGGAGGAAGACTGAGGCTCTCACATGGGGGCTGAGAAAATTACATTTGGATCAAGGACAACCTCTCTGAGGTGGCCATCTTTAGCACATGAGCAGATGATTGAGATTCTAACTTCCTCAAGTGGTTTCTAACATCTTGAGAATATTTAGATGCTCAGAAAAACTTATGGGAAGGTAAGGCTATGCCTGAAATCACCAGAGTCCAAAAGGGCCCTGGCTATCTAGCCACATAACTTCTTGCCATAATGTTCTCTTACTAGTCTGACTTGGAGGTTACTTGTTTGAAAACTGCTGAGTGGATCTGATAATTTTGCCTTCTAGTTTGTACCCCTTCCATTCAGCAAAAGAATCCACAAGCTCACGTCTCATAAGCGCATATGCAGATTCTCTGGCACTGTGTCCACAGGACAAAATAGAATAAATAATTCATGGAGACAGCTGCCACTCTTAGGGAGCTCAGACTCAGGGCACACCACAGGGAGCTATCGGGAGCTCTGCCAACTGCTTCATTCTTCCCTCCAGATCCTGCCAGTCTTCAGAGCTGGAGGTAAAGGGCCTGGAGATGCCCGCTACAACAAGGGATTGGTGTATAAGCATGCCAATGTCCAGGAAGTCCTCAAAGCGAGATGAGACAGAGTACCTGAACTGTGAGTGGCATAAAGAAGGCCATGGGCTGGGGTTCTGTCATTGTCTCAGCTAGAGGCATAATTGGCTGAGGGACTGGGGCAGTGAAGGACTTCAGTTAGTCTAGTTTGTGCAGTGGGAGAATTCATGGCTCTGAAAAAATGTCAGCAACTCTGCAGACAGTGGCCTGCTACAAATGCTCTCTGAAGCTTTCTCCTTTCCTGTGGCACTGGAGGCAAATAGGAAAACTAGAACTACTGAGGCACAAAATGCACATGGATGGTTAAAAACACACATGCTCAAGAAAAGGATAAATAACATTTCCAAGAGAAGTTTGGAAATACTCCGGCCAGTTTGATGTGTTGCTGGGCGCTTTTGGATGGCCCTCTGTCCTAGCTTCTCTTGAACCATTTCCGGAAAATGTGTGTTCCAGGTTCTCAGTCTCTGTTGCACTCCCTCTCCCCTTTTTCCTTCCACTCTCGTATACCTCCACGTTTGATGCTGAAAATTCTATTCTTCCTAAGTTTAGAATTTGGCAAGTGACAGGACTTGTGGACTTTCTGAATTGATGAATGCATTGTTTTGAATCATTGGTATGTTCCATTTTAATTTTCTAAAACCTACTTTATCTACCAGAGGAGGAAAAGCATGGATTGCGGTGTCCTGATGAGGGCTGGTCTAAGGAAGCCTGCCAGGCTGTTGTCCTGGGTGAATGTGCTCAGACAGGGACCAGCCACTTCGAGATGCAGTGGCCGGGGGGGTGCTACTTTTCCTCTTAACTCTGATAGACACGCAGCGAGCGAGCCAGATGTTCGTAGTTATTGGTCTCTGGGTAGAGATTGTTTTCCTTTATTTAATTGTCCCTTCCCCACATGTAAAATTTCTTGATAATTACATGGCACCAACACAAAAAATTACATTACTTTATAATCTTACCTCACTATAAGCAAGGATAAATCTTGTTATTTCTTGTTCCATCCTAAGACCTTTCTTTATATACCTCTGCCCAAACATTAGGAACACAGCTGATTACATAGGAAAGGCTGCTTTCTTTCCTATTTTTATTATACTTTTATTTCTTTAAATGGATTGCTTCTCTAATCATGCTTTACTTCTTTTTCTTTGTGTGTGTGTGTGTGTGTGTGTTTGTGGGTTTATGTGTGTGTATATATACACACATATACATGCATACATATATACACACATATATATGTATAAATAAATATATGTGCATGTGGGGTGAACTGACCAACTATCGCTTGATAAAGTTTTTGTATCATTATTTATTGCTAAAAGTGGTTAGACACTTGGACCTGATTTTCCATTTAGAATTTTCTCAAGATCATATTTTTCTCAAGCATCACCAGAATAAATACCTATAGTACTTAAAGATAGTAGATGAACCTTTTGAGATGAGAGTGGGAAATTCTGAAGTGATCTCTACTGTATTTCTGATCCCCAAGGGCAAAATTGTTCTATTTTGATCAGTGCAATTAATACTGAGAAGAAGGACTGGGGGAAAGAGGTTTAGATCCCTAACTCTCCTTCCAAAGCAGAAGTCGCTATATACTTAAATGGAACTTCAGTAACTTTATAAGTGTCGTGTAGCTTTATTCTGAAATGACCTCTTAGCAGTTAGTGAAATGAACACAAGAGCCTGTAGCTTGCAGTCTCTGTTGCATTGTCTCCAAGCTTTTGTCATTGACTTTGGAGTGGGAGCATTTTTTTTATTCCCCAGGGGATGTTTGCCCACACCCAGAGACAATTGTGTGTAATGTGTGCCTGCTGGAGGAGCACAGGCTGCTGGCAGCGGAGCCTCCTGCCTTTCCACATGCATTCCCAGAGGGAGAACAAGCCTGCTTCCAGATGCCCGCAGTGCCCCTCTGAGGATCCCTGAGCTGTACTCACAGCGATGATCCCACATCACCGACCCTCGTGAGTGTCCTCAAACAGAGGGGCTCTGGTCATCAGAGTTCTTAGGAATTTTAGTGGAATGTAAATCTGCTTCGGAATGGGGTTTCATTCCACCTCTGGAGAGAGGTTTCTGATTTGCCTCCCTCCAGAATTTCCAGGCAATGCCAGAGCTTCCAGACACTCTGCATTGTGGGTTTGTGCGGTGAACACCTAACCATGAGACACGCACACGTGTTAGCTAGAATCTGACGGCTGCTGGTCATTGTATAATTTTGGAAGTTGGGATCATTAATCAGCATTTTCTCCAAAGAGTAGCGGCCTTGCCCATCACTGCCATGGCTCCCTGGGCGCTGAACTGGTGAGGGTGCAGCAGACCCACTTTGTATCAGAATAACACAAGTGAGGAGAAGAATCTGAACCTTAGTGACCTGATATGGATGTGTTGTGGTAGCAGAGGACAGACGTGTCGCAGTGTCATGGAATTTTCTCTCTCTCAGGTCACTTTTCATTGGAAAGGCTCCCAATTTATGAGGCTTATATAAGTCTAGAGGATTTTTATTTGTACAGTTTGCACAACTTTTCACATCCATCCCTCATTTTGGGAACTCCTCAGGCAACATTTATTGTCATTTCCATTTCATTGATGGGTGAACTAAAATTCAGCAAATCTATCCAGTGCTGAGGTTGCAGAACCAGAGCCCAAGTAGTGTTTCTTTCTCTGACACACTGAGTCTCCTACTCTCAGAGTTAGACTTACCTTGGATTGCTCAGCCATGGAAGTGCCTGCCTGCTCTGTCATGCCAAGTCTTCTCTTTTGGCGTTCTCAATGGAACCTGCATTGCACAAGTATCATATTTATTTCTATGAGGCTGAAAAATGTGCACAGACTCACTTCAGTGCTCTGCTTTCTTTCTTTGTGCCAGTTCTGGTCTTGAGCTCAGGGCGTGGACTTTCTCAAGGCTAGAGATCTATTACTTGAACCTCAGCACCACTTTTGGCTTTTTTCTATGTATGTGGTACTGAGGAATCGAACCCGGATCTTTGTGCATGCTGGGCAAGCACTCTACCTCTAGGCCAAACTCCCAGCCCATAGTGTTCTTCTTTCCTAACAGTCGAGGCAGATTGGATTAGCCCCAGACGTTTCTTCATGTCTGAGATCAGTAATAAATTGTGACTGAGTATAACATTTATATTGATTTAACTAAATTTACCCATTTGTGTGTCATGGCCAGGTATAAGCTGAGATGCAGAGGAATAAATGTGATGTGTGTGAAGTGCTAAATTTCACTTTAGATTTGTCAGTGATTTAAATAATGGTGTACTCTTGCCAGTAAAAGAAATATCACTTGGTGATTAAATGAGCCTGAGTAGAAGGAAGCATTTGCCAATATTATTTGGAGGCTGAGAAAGAAAAGCTGAAAAAGAATTTGCAAAGCGTGCAGTTGGTATCTGCTTTCCATGAAAGCACCAGGGTTTTGTGGTAGCAGTCCCGAGAGTCCCCAGAGGGAATCTGGACGAGAAAATCATTATCTCAGAAATATGTTTTAGAGACTAAATATTTACTAGTATTTCAGATGTCTACACCAATACTTTTCAAGATCTGTTCAATGAAATGTTATATTATCAGGAGGTTAGTGTTCTCCCCCAAAATGTTATTCAGATAAATGCTTGGTTATGCCCCTAACTCCATTCCGCTCTGCCTGGGTCCTTCACATAGTTGATGGATGCATTCCTTTTCCCACGAGGGAGATTTGCATGGGGCCAAGATGTTTGATCCCTCTCAGATAGTAATACTCCTTTCTTATAAAAGAGACACGGTTCAGGAAGCACAGGCAAAGCAGTTTAAATTTCAAACAAGTCTATGAAATAACTCCTGACTTTTCTCAGGTCAGAGGGGGCCCTGGTTGGAAGCTCCTATGCTGAGCTCTCTGGCTCACCCCATCTTGGCTCATGTCTTCTCCTTTCCCCCTTTTATCCTAGCGGTGCTTCCATGGACTTCTGCATCCTGGTTCCATTGTTTTCTTATTCCTGGGATAGTCTCCTCTTAAACTGTAGGCCTCCAGGTAGAATCCTTGTGCAGCCATGATTTCATTGTCTGCTGGGAACGTCCATGAACAGAGGACCAGGCCAGCTGTCTTTCCTGCCCAGGCGTGGCCCAGGGAGGAGGTCCCATGCCGCCCTGCCCAGGCAATCTGCAAGTGCATAGCAGGTGCAGGCTGTTCTGATCAGCCTTTAGACCCACGTGCTCAGCCCTTCTCCCAGTCCACAGAGGTCCATTCTAGAATCCAGAAGCCGCTTTTTCATGAGGAGAGGAAATGAAATAAGAAGTGTGAAAGGCACTTCCAAGAACCTGAATTCTGCTTAGGAATTTGAGGACAAGGAGGGGCTATTTTCCTGATTAATTTTATTTAAATCTAGATTTAGAAAATAAAGGAAAATGTGATACTTCTTTTTTGATTAGCTTGATTTATTTACTGCTTAAATGTAAATTTAGCAAATAAGAGAAAACATGATATTTGTCTTTCTGAGTCTGACTTGTTTTATTTAAAGAAATTTCCCCTTACACTCATTTTCCTACAGATGATACAGATGATACAGTTATATATATATTTATATATTTCCTTTATATATACATACATACTTTTAAAATTTCTCAATCAATGAATATTTATTCAAATATGTGCCAAGCATTGATATAGGTATTAGGAAAGCAGTAAAGGAAACAATTATAAGAAACTTCTTTTACAAAATAGATTAATAAATATTATAGTATACGTATTCCTCAGAAAATATGCATTTTGTAATCTATTCATCTGTTGATAGCCTAGGCTGATTCTGTCACTGGCCTCAACATTTTTATTGTTTGTTTGTTTGTTTTTTGCCGGTCCTGGGACTTGAACTCAGGGGCTGGGTACTGTCCTTGAGCTTTCTCAAGGGGAGCCCTCTACCACTTTAGCCACAGCACCACTTCCTGCTTTTTCTGTGTATGTGGTAACAAGGTACTGAGCCCAGGGCTTTGTGCATGCTAGGCAAGGACTCTACCACTAGGCAAACATTCCTGGCTACCTCAACATTTTTATACTGAACACATTGTTCATTTTCCCACTCTTTTCCTCTTCTGGGATACTATCTCTAAAGACTATATACTCTGATGTATAAAATATCTGCCTACCACATCTCCTCATTATATGTTTCCTCATTCTATTACAGTTGTTAAGGTAGTACCCATTAATATTTTCTAACAGTCTAACAGATGGGGACAATGTCATCATTTTCTTCACCATAAAGCTGAATTCAGTTCCCTATAAACATATACCATTTGCATGTTGATTGGCTAACTCATAGTAGAACCTTAAATTGTCTAACAAGCCTAACTATGAGATTTTCTCATTTTCTTCTGTGGACAAGGAGAGTCAGCAAACTTTGCCAATTTTCTGTTGGTGCCAATTCCATCCCTGTTACGTTTTCTGTTTTTATAGGCATGAGTGTTTTTTCTACTATGTCTGCAAACCAATTTATCTTGAGCCTTAGCAGTTGACAGAGATCTGTTTGGTGGCATTGGTTTGCTTCCTGTGTTTATTCAGCAGTTGAGTGCTAATTGGTAACTTGAAATCTTAAACAGTATTATGGCTGCTAAGCTAGTGTGACAGCATTACATGAATAGGTTCTTTACTGTATTAATTGCTTTTTTTCATTTTTTTATTGTAATTAATAAAAGGGTTACATGATATTTGCCAGATAGAAGGTGCATTAATTCACATACGTTGATTTTGAGAGTACATGTAGAGATGAAGAAAAGAAAATTTCCTTGTAGCCTGGTAGATATTTTTGTTTAGTGACTTGATCTTTCTGTGTGTTATTTCTAAGAAAAAGGACAATTTTAATATAAGTTCTACAGTTCATTTCAACATAATATCTAGTGAGTATCACTGCTGAATTAGTTCACTCTTCCTCCCACCATTTCTGTGCTCTCTCCTTATCCTCCCCCAAACAGATAAACTTACATCCAAGGCCTGTTTAATTTATCATGTCCAGGCATAGTTTTTTTTTTTTTTACCATCCCTGTTGTTTACTTGTAGATCAAAGGGACATTCTAATTACTTTGTTTTTTTATGAAGATAATCAACATGATTGTGCCTATTAAATGACATCTTTTTTTCTGTCAAATATACATTTCATTCAATGAATAGTCTAGTGTGTGTGTAATGAAGATTATCTGTTTATTTTCATAACATAAAATTATTTTTCATTATTGCTATTCATAGAGAGAAATAGCACAGCTAGAAAAAATTATGTCAAAATGTTACTGGCAGTTGAAGAATTATATATATATATATATATTCTTCTTTGAAGAAGCCATTATTATTTACTTAACCCCATCTTTCATCTAGTATTCTTTTTATCGAATGTCTCCTATGTACCTGACACTTTGCTAAGGCTAGGACTCCAAATATGCCTTAAGACTACCTTTCCCTTCCAGATGAAACTTGGCTTGCATTTTGTAAAAAGAGATTTTCGGTCATTTGTCTACACCACTTCTAATGAACAGATCCTGCTAGCAGAGTTTTTATTTGCATTCTTTTGTAGGTGTGGCAGAACACATTCATTATTGTTTTTCTCTACTAGATTCTTAGCCTAACCCTTTCAGAGACATTTTGCTGTATTGTTTTTTCTATAGGAGGGTCCAGTAATAAGGCTTTATTCAAGCTTAGACAGGATGCTGATGGAACCTGGTATTATTTGAGAAAGGGACACAAACACAAGATTGATTTGCCTATTAGTTGGGATGTTTGAAGTAAAGATGAGATAAAACGTTCTGCTGCCATTTTCTAAATACTCTTCTTTTTACATTGATTAGAGATAGCTGGTAGTTTCCATATTTTATGTAATAACAAGTTGTTGGTTTTCTACTATACTATTGAAGGGTTGTTATTGTGAAGTTGTTTCGCTCTACAGTTCAACACATTAAATTTTGTTTCCCTGTACCTTTATGTGTACGTTCTTCCTGGAAAACAGATCCTTGGATATTTTCAACAATGGATCAGCCCACAGCTTACTGCACTGACACATGCATTGTTACTTTTAATATCCTTTCTTTGTAGAGATATGTTTGCTTCACAAAGCCATTCATGATCAAATAACCAATGTGTGATCAAATGGCATCTAATTTTCAAGAGCAGAAAATTCAACTTGCTGCATTCAAAGAACTAGAAACATAAAGGACTTAAGATAATTCAAAGATGGTCATGTTTATGAATATATATACATGGATATTGATGAATAGAATTCTATAATTTTAAGAGACTTAAAAAATGCTGTACTCTCCTTCCTTAGTTCTGCATGTGGGTTGGTCAAAGCACAGAATCTTGGGAAATCAAGAAGGATGTGAGAACCACAAAAGAAGAACTTCTATATCCCCATTCTGATGAACCAGGGTTGGGGTTTTCACCTCATACCCAGCTCGCCAGTTGCATTTTCACCATGGGTGCACTCAGGCCCCGTAGAAAATACAAATGCCAACTTCCAACCCATCACAAAACTCCCAGGCTTACAAATGCCATGAAAAATGGAATGCTAGAAAAATCAGTATCAATTTAGAAATTTACAGGATCCATGGGTAATACAAATCTTAATATTATTTTCACTTAAAATTGAGAATTTAGGGGAACCTCTGAAGTAAGTAGGTAAATAATTAGAATTAACCATAGCAGTAAGGGAATTTGATGAAAGATAAAAATTCCAGAATTTAATTAGTGGAGTTGAGAATAGGAAGAGATTTTTCATAACTATTGGTTGAATTTAGACAATGCCAGAAGAGGAACATGAGTAGGATCAGAAATATAAAATCCTCAATAACAGTTGCTAAAGAATTTTCACTTGTGCTTCAGTGGGAGGGGCTGCCATTTTGAGCTGTTACATATAATTTGCACTAATTAAAATACTAACAATTAAATACATGGTAGCTGCCTGTTTGCTGGTAGCTACTGTTTACCCTCTTCTAAATACATTATACATTATTTATTGCATCTTGTTTACACATATTTTATGCATTCCAACTACCATAAAACTTGGGAGAAATGTGCACCAAGGCACTCTGTTATTTGTTGTGAAATAATGAATTTTCATATTGCTTATTTTCATATTACTGATCTTTTACCATATTGAACTTGTCAACTGATTACAATTATTATTATTATTAAATAGTATTTTTTTTGCTTGCTCTGGAGCTTGAATTCAGGGCTTGGGTGATCTTCTTGATATTTTTTGCTCAAGGCTAGTGTTCTACTATTTGAGCCAAAGTTCTACTTTCTGTTTTTTTTTTGTGAGATTAAAAAAGAAAGAAAGAAAGAAAGAAAGAAAGAAAGAAAGAAAGAAAGAAAGAAAGAAAAAAACCATTGCCAGGCATTGATGGCTCATGCCCAGAAGATGAGATCTGAGGATCATGGTTCAAAGTCAGCCCTGGTATAAAAGTCTGTGAGACTCATCTCCAGTTAACCACCAGAAAACCAGAAGTGGTGCTGTGGCTCAGTATGGTAGAGCAGTAGCCTTCACCTGAAGAGCTCAGAGACAGTGCTTAGGCCCACAGTTCAAGACTCACAACTGGCAAAAATAAGAAATAAAAATGAGACGCAAGAGTTTCTTGGGTTTGTCTGTCTGGATGGGCTTTGCACTGTGTTCTCTAGATCCCAGCCTCCTGAGTAGCTAGGATTATAGTCGTGAGCCTCTGACACCCAGCTTCCTCAACTTATTTTACAACAGTGATTGGGATTGGTTCTTTCCCCCATTACCAGTTATAGTTAACTAATTCAATTTTGTTTATTATAAATAAATGTCAGCCCTAGACATTTATTTGTTACCAATGCAATGAGATTATAAAATTGACAATCTATTTTGTACTTAAATTTTACTAGACACCAAAAGACCATATTAAAGTGGAATTACTGCTGGAAAAGGTGATATTCTAAAGAAACAAACAACAGACTTTGAACAAATTGATATCTTCTGTATTTTGTGTGTGTGTGTGTGTGTGTGTGTGTGTGTGTGTGTGTGTGTGTGTGTGGAGGGTCATGGAGCTTGAACTTGGCCAGGGCACTGTCCCTGAGCTCTTCAGCTTAAGGCTACTGCTCTACCCTTGAGCGAAGCCCCATTTCCCATTTTCTAGAGGTTAATTGGAGATAAGAGTCTCAGGTTGTTTTGTGCCCAGGCTGGCTTTGAACCTTGATCTCAAATCTCAGCCTCCCAAGTAGCAAAGATTACAGGCGTGAGCCACTGCACCCAGCTCTTCTGTATTTTTAATGGTAAAATGTAAGCTATGCCTGAAAGGGCTCTGATGACAGCCATTGAGGGCTCGATGACTACTTTCTCTTGTTAGTCTGACAGGGTAAACTGTTATGCTTTGTGATTTCTTCCACAGACCTGGGGTCATAATGTATTATTGCTGTACTCCCCTTTATGGCTTTGTCCTAGATGTGGAAGTGACAAACTTTATTTTTAAGCATTTTTAGTAACAATAATTGGTCACCGGACCATGCCTCACAGCAGAGGTGGCTGAGAAATATAATTTGTCTGCTGTTCTGCCAGGTGATTACAGTGAGAGTCTAGAACTGACTTTGAGAAAACATTGGCTATCACTCATTAGAAAAGAGAGTATTCTACAAAGATAAGGTAGCTGAATCAAATGGAGTTCAAAACCAACTATTGGGAGAAGGGAAAAGTCTAAGGATGACAAGGAGATGTATCCAAAGAAGGCAATACAATATTCATTCTCTTAATGTGTATTTCAGAAAGTGTGGTTGGAAGTTGATTCTCCAATTCAATAGCAGTTAGCGGTAGATACCAACAATAAGAATCAGGCCACGAGAACTCCAAATTCATGAATAGACTAATATAGTAATTAAGGAAGTGTCTTTGTTCTTGCAGAATTTGCTCCTTTCCTCTCTCTTGCCCTCTCTTTGACCATGGAATGAAGCAGCAAGAAAACCCTTGCCAAACATGAACCCTGATGTTTGACTTCCCAGTTTTTGGAAACATGAACAACAAATTTTGGTCTAACGATTCAGTCCAAACTATTTTGTGTGGCAGCCCAAATGGAAGAATGTCTCTTGATGGCATAGTCAGAGTACGGCTCTTGTGAGTCAGGGTCCTTTTTGTCACAATAACTAATGTAAGTATAATACAAATGAAATATAATTCCAAATGTCTGGGGGAAATACTAGGAAAAGAGAAGAAACAGCTGGACCAGCTGGGACCTTTGTCAGATAATGACTGTCTTATGTAACCTATAAATCTTTTACATGAATTTTATTTCATTTCAGCTTCACAAAATGGATTATTCTGCTGATGCCCATCATAAAAAATGGTTTATTGAAATCCAGAGCCATGAATGCAAGGAATAAGGATTTGTTTTCCATGAAGGAAAACTATTGTCCCTTTCACTACCCTTACTTTGAGGTCTTAACACTTGAAGAGGTCACTTTGTTTATTTCCCATTTTCAGGTTGCTGAGAGCAAAGATGCTTTAAATCTTAAATACAGAGCCAGCAGAAACTGCATGACTTGTAGAAAATTATTTCTTACCTAAAAATAAGACTTCCTGGCAGGAGCTATTTGCTGGATCAGAGCTTTGGAGCTTTCATTGGCAAAACTTTGTCTCTAGTGGTTTGTCTCTGCTCATTGTACTCTAAACAATCACTTTCTTTCTTCATTAAGTGGATGCTTCCGTAGGTAATGAGAGGACAGGTTGGCTGCTACTTATAGAAAGGTTTTTTTTTCCATAATGAAAATGAAGACTATCTTGATGTTGAAGTTCTTGAGCCCAAATTAGCAAAGCAGGTAGATGATCATATTTTCTCTGTAGCCTAAGTCCAGGGGGATTCTGAGCTGTTTTTGGAAGTTGTCCCAGTTCTTTTTGACTAAGATGCAACAAAGAAATATGACTCTTTTAACTTTATTATTGTCTTTAGTTGATCTTGTTTGTTTGTTTGTTTGTTTGTTTATTTACCAGTCCTAGGGCATGAACTCAGGGCCTAAGCACTGTCCTTGGGCTTTCTTAAGGCTATGACACTACCACTTGAGCCACAGTACTACTTCCAGCTTTTTCTATGTATGTGGTACCGAGGAATTGAACCCTGGTCTTCATGCATGTTAGGCAAACACTCTACCACTAGGCCAAACTCCCAGCCTATTTCAGTTTTTTAAGAAACCTCAAAACTGCCTTCCAGAGTGGCTGAATGAGTTCACATTCCCACTAGCAGTGCAGTAGGGGGTCCTCTTTCTCCACAATTTCACCAGCATTTGTCATTGTCTGAGTTCAGAATATTGGCCATTCTTGTTGGGGTAAGGTGGTATCTTAGGGTTGTTTTTATTTGCATTTCCTTTATGACCATGTATGATAAACATTTTCTCATATGCTTTTCTGCCATTTTAACCTTTCTTTTGTTAAGTCTCTCTTTAGATCCCTTGCCCATTTCGCAATTGGTTTGTTGGGTTTGGGGGGAGTAGTTTCTTGAGTTCCCTGTAGCTACTGGATATTAAGCATTTGTCTGATGTGTTACTGGTAAATATTTTCCCCAGTTGGTTGGAAGTCTTTCTACTTTACTAGCTATGTCTTTGTGCAGAAACTTTTTATTTTTTATTTTTATTTTAGATAGTCCCATTTGTCAAGTCTTTCTCCAATCTGTTGTGACCCTGGGACTTTGTTCAGGAAGTTTTTGCCTGTGCCTATGAGTTCTAGTGTCTCTCCTACTCTGTTGTGTAGCAGTTTCACAGTTTCTGGTCTGGTATCGAGGTCTCTGACCCATTTTGAGTTAATGTTTGTTTATGGTGACAGGCTGGGATCAATTTTTAGTTTTCTACATGTGGCTGCCCAGTTTCCCAGCACCAATAATTGAATAGACTGTGTTTGTTCCATTGTATATTTGTGGCTCCTTTGTCAAATATAAGTTGATTATAGGTATGTGGTTTTATTTCTGGATTTTTTTTGCCATTGATCTTCTGGTCTATTTTTGTGCCACTACCATGCTGTTTTTGTTATTATGGCTCCATAGTACAGTTTGAAGTCTGGTATTGTAATTCCACCTACATTGCTCTTTTTGCCTAGAATTGTTTTGGCTATTCTAGGTCTTTTGTTGCTCCATATGAACTGTTGGATTACGTCTTCTATTTCAGTAAAGAATGTCTTCGGGACTTTGATGGGGATTGCATTAAAATTGTATATCAATTTTGGCAGTATGGCCATTTTCACTATATTGGTTTTCCCTATCCATGAGCATGGGATGTCTTTCCATTTCCTGGTATCCTCTTTAATTTCTTTCTTTAGGCTTTTATCGTTTTCATAAAATAATTCCTTTTCATCTTTGGTTAAATTAATTCCTAAATGTTTTATTCTTTTGGGGTCTTTTGCAAAAGGGACCACTTTCTTGATTTCTCTGTCTGTGTATTGTTAGCACACAGAAAAGCTAGTAACTTTTTTTTTAAAGAATTTATTAATGTTGATTTTTACATCATATTTTAAATGACAAGTTTAACAAACAAGTGTTCAAGGGGAATCTCTATTTACAATCACTGGGACTTAGTATTTAGAACTTAATCAAAATTAGGCTAAGGGTTTGTATGTCATAGAAACATATTAATTTATGAAATAAAACATTATGTCTATAGAGTCATAGGTTTTTATGTCTATATAGTTATGTTTGTATTTCCATTACCATGTCCATACCTTTGGGAATGCAGTTATTGAGTCCTCGCTCTTGTACTCTTTGGATTTAATAGCCACATATTAAGGATACCATGTGCCTTTTGTTCCTTAGGTCTTGACTTGTCTCACTCAACATGATTCACTCTAGATTCATCCACTTCCCTGCGAATGCCATTATTTTATCTTGTCTGTTGGCTATATAGAATTCCATTGTGTATATATACCACATTTTCTGTATCCATTCATCTGCAGTAGGGCATCTGCATTGTTTCCATCGCCTGGCTATTGTGAATAGTGCAGAGATGAACATAGCTGAGCAGGTGTCCTTATCATATCTTGGGTTATATTGTTCAGGGTAGATGCCCAGAAGTGGTATGGCGGGATCATAGGGAAGGTCTATTTTCAGTTCTTTAAGAACCTTCACACTGCTTTCCAGAGTGGCTGAACTAGTCTGCATTCCCACTAGCAGTGTAGTAGGGTTCCTTTTTCTCCACAACCCCGCCAGCAACTGTCATTGTCTGAGTTCAAAATCTTGGCCATTCTTGTTGGGATAAGGTGGTATCTTAGGGTTGTTTTTATTTGCATTTCCTTTATGACCATGGATGATGAACATTTTCTCATATGCTTTTCTGCCATTTTAATCTCTTCTTCTGATAAGTCTCTCTTTAGTTCCCTTGCCCATTTAGTGAATGGTTTATTGGGTTTTGGGGGGATTAGTTTCTTGAGTTCCCTGTCGATGCTGGATATTATGCATTTGTCAGATGTATTGTTGGTGAATATCTTTTCCCAGTTGGTTGGCTGTCTCTCTACTTTTGCAACTATGTTTTTATCTGTACAGAAACTTTTTATTTTTAGGTAGTCCCATTTATCGAGTCTCTCTCCAATCTGTTGTGACCCTGGGATTCTGTTCAGGAATCTTTTGCCTATGCCTACGAGTTCCAGTGTCTCTCCTACTTTATCATGTAGCAGGTTCATGGTTTCCGGTCTGACATTGAGGTCTTTGATCCACTTTGAGTTAATGCTTGTGCATGGCTACAGGCTAGGGTCAATTTTTAGTTTTCTGCATGTGGCTGCCCACTTTTGCCAGCACCAATAATTGAATAGGCTGTGTTTGTTCCATTGTATATCTTTGGCTCCTTTGTCAAATACAAGTTGACTATAGGTATGTGGTTCTATTTCTGGGTTTTCTATTCTGTTCCACTGATCTTCTGGTCTGTTTTTGTGCCAATACCAAGCAGTTTTTGTTATCATGGCTCTATAGTAGAGTTTGAAGTCTGGTATTGTAATTCCACCTACATTGCTCTTTTTGCCTAGAATTGTTTTGGCTATTCTAGGTCTTTTCTTGTTCCATATGAATCTTTGGATTATATCTTCTATTTCCGTAAAGAATGTGTTTGGGATTTTGATGGGGATTGCATTGAATTTGTATATCAATTTTGGCAGTATAGCCATTTTCACTATGTTGGTTCTCCCTAGCCATGAGCATGGGATGTCTTTCCATTTCCTAGTGTCCTCTTTAATTTCTTTCATTAGGCTTTTATAGTTTTCATTGAATAATTCCTTTACATTTTTGGTTAAGTATATTCCTAAGTAGTTTATTCTCTTGGGGGCTATTGCAAATGGGATCATTTTCTTGGTTTGGCCTTCTGTTTGTGTATTGTTGGTGTACAAGAAGGCTACTGACTTCTGAAGGTTAATTTTGTATCCTGCCACTTTGCTAAAGTAGTTTATTAATTCTAGAAGTTTGGGAGTGGAGTTTGTTGGGTCACTCAAGTAGAGGATCATGTCATCTGCGAATAGGGATAGTTTAATTTCTTCTTTCCCTATGTGGATCCCTTTGATGTCCTTTTCTTGCCTTATTGCTCTGGCTAAGCGTTCCAGCACTATATTGAAGAGAAGTGGAGAGAGTGGGCATCCCTGTCTAGTTCCTGATTTTAAGGTGAATGGTTCCAGTCTTTCACCATTTAGTATAATACTGGCTGTAGGTTTTTCATATATGGCTTTCACTATTTTGAGGAATGTACCTCTCATCCCTACTTTTTCTATTGCTTTCAACATGAATGGATGTTGTATTTTGTCAAATGCCTTCTCCGCATCCAGAGAAATTATCATATGATTCTTATACTTAGCTCTATTGATGTGATGTATTACATTGATTGATTTGCAAATGTTAAACCAACCTTGCATCTGTGGGATGAAGCCTACTTGATCATAGTGTATGATTTTTTAAATTTGTTTCTGGATTCTGTTGGCCAATATTTTATTGAGGAGTTTTGCATCTGTGTTCATTAGAGAGATAGGTCTGTAGTTTTCTTTTTTTGTTGGGTCTTTCCCTGGTTTGGGGATGAGAATAATATTAGCTTCATAAAATGAGTTTGGTATTGCTCCTTCTGTTTCTATTTCTCGGAAGAGTTTCAACAGTATAGGTGTTATTTCATCTTTAAATGTCTTGTAGAATTCCACAGTAAATCCATCTGGACCTGGGCTCTTTTTGGTTGGCATTTCCCTGATTGCTTCCACAATTTCGTTGTAAGAGATTGGTTTGTTCAATTTGTTTACCTCATTGTTGTTCAGTGTGGGTAGCCTATATTTATTTAAGAAATCATCCATTTCTACTAGATTTTCTTGTTTCTTGAATATAGGCCCTGGTAGTACCTATTTATTATGGACTGGAATTCTTGGGAATCAGTTGTGATTGTTCCCGTGGGGTCTCTAATCTTATTTGAGTCTCCCCTTTCCTTTTTTTGATTAATCTTGCCAGGGGCCTGTCTATTTTGTTGATTCTTTCAAAGAACCAACTTTTTGATTTATCAATTTTGTGTGTAGTAGATCTTACTTCAATCTCTGATATTTCTGATTTTATTTTTGTTATTTCTGTCCTTCTAGTTGTTTTAGAATTAACTTTTTCTTGCTCCTCTAGGTGTTTCAGGTTTTTTTAGGTTATTAACATGCTCTTCTTCTGTCTTTTTAATATGGGCTCCTAGTGCAATAAATTTGCCTCTTAGAACTGCCTTTGCTGTGTCCCATATGTTCCTTTGTGATGTTTCTCAATTGTCATTACATTCAAGGAAATTTTTAATTTCATTTCTGATCTGATCTGTTACCCAGGAGTTATTCAGAAGTGTGTTTTTCAGCTTCCAAGTGATTGAATGTTTTTGACTTTGACTGCATTGTTCAAGATTAGTCTGACTCCACTGTGGTCTGATCGGATGCATGGGATTATATCAGTCCTCTTGTATCTGCTTAAGTTTTCTGTGTGAACTATTGTATGATCTATTTTGGAGTGTGTTCCGTGTGCTGCTGAGAAAAATGTAAAAAGTTTCGTCATTGGGTGGAAGACACTGTGTATATCTGTTAAGCCCAGCTGGGCTATGGTGTCGTTTAAGTCGATGGTGTCTTTGCTTAACTTTTGTTGAGTTGATCTGTCATTTGTTGAGAGTGGTGTATTGAGGTCTCCCACTATGACTGTGTTTGAGTCTATCTTGTTCTGTAATTCTAAGAGAGTTTGTTTGACGAATTTGCGTGCTCCCGTGTTGGGGTAGTAAATGTTTATAACTGTAATATTATGGGCATGGATTGTACCCTTTAGTAATACGTAATGGCCATCTCTATCTTTATGTACTGATTTTACTGAGAAGTTAATTTTATCGGAGATTAAGATTGCTACTCCTGCTTTTTTGCTTGGTGCATTGGAGTGGAAAGTTTGTTTCCATCCTTTCACTTGGAATTTGTTCCTGTCTTTGGCAGTGAGGTGGGTCTCTTGGAGGCAACATATGGATGGGTGGTGTTTCTTAATCCAGTCTGCTGCTCTGTGTCTTTTGATTGGATTGTTCAGCCCATTCACATTTAGGGAAATTATAGAGAAGTGGTCAGTGTCCATTGTTATTATTTATTTTTACTTCTAAGTTTCTTTCTATCTCTTTTTTCCCCTTTTGTGTTTAGTAAATTATAGATATTCGCTTCTTGATGGGGGTTCTTGATGTTCTACAATTTGTTCTTGATTAATTAATATTTTTTGTAATGCTGACTTAGTGTGCACGTATTCATAAAGCTTCTCTTTGGAGTGAAATATTCTTGTTTCTCCTTCAAATGTAAATGCTAGTTTTGCTGGATATATCAGTCTGGGTTGGCAGTTGTTGGTCTTCAGGACATCAATGATGTTTTTCCAAGCTTTTCTTGCATTTAGAGTTTGCATGGAGAGATCTGCTGTGATTCAATTTTTTTTCCCATTGTAGTATAGCAATTCCTTGGTATTCGGGTCTAGTGTCTTTACTATGATATGTCTAGATGAGTTCCTTCTAGGATCTTGCTTGTTTGGAGTCCTGAAACCTTCAATAATGGAAGTATTTTCCCTTTTGAGTTTGGGGAAGTTCTCTGCTATGATTTTGGTGAATAAGGGTTGCATTCCTTTGTCCTGAAATTCGTCCCCCTCATCAATCCCTATTATACGAAGATTAGACTTCTTTTCTGCATCTGCCAGTTCCTGGAGTTCTCTCTGGTGGATTCTGACTGATTTTTCCAAGGTGGTGATTCTCTGTTCCAGCTCTTTGTGTTTTATCTTCCGTTCCTGATGTTCATTCTCCATCTCCGTCAATCTGCTGCTTACTGCCTCCATTTTTGCTTGAAGTGTGGACACTGAGCTGATCATGTCTGCTGAGAGGGTACTGAACTTTTCTTCCACTTCTCTTTTGAATTCGAAGAGTTCCTTGGAAATTTCTTGCTTTTGTTTTTGGAATTCAGCCTTCATTTCCAAAATGAGCTCCTTGATTTGGGTCATATTTCGTGTCTCTTCAGGTGTCATTTCTTGGGATGGTGACATCTCTCTTGTCCCTTCGCTCTTGTTTCCCTTTGGGCTTTGTGTGGGACTTTGATTATTTATGTATGTCATAATTCGTCTTTGTGCTCTTCTAGACATCGAGAACTCTTGTTGTAGTTTGTTCTGTGGTCGGTAGCTGGCGGTCTTTACTTGGATTGGGACTGGTGGTTCTCAGCCAGATTGATTCCTCTGCTGACTAGGTCAGAGTTTGCAGTTTTTGCAGGTGTTCAGCCTGTTCTCAGAGGCTGTGTGCCCCTGTAAGACTAGGTCTCAGCCCAACTAGTGGCCTTACAGTGGGCTGTGGAATGGGTCTGCCCACTTCAGTCTCAGCGGGCTGGGTGGATGGTTGGTTTTCCTGCTCTGCTTCCAGGGGTGGCCTCCGGCGAAGGTTCTGGAGTTTGGGAGTTTCCAGGGACTCTCAGGTAGACCAGCTGGTGTCTGCTCTGTTCCCAGGGGTGGGGCCCAGCTGAGGACTTGGGCTCCAAGGGTGGAGCCGCGCCTTTCTGGTTCTCAGAAGGCGAGCTTGGCTACTGGTTGGCCCTTCAGTTCCCTGCTGTGTTTCCACCACTTTGGCCAAGAGTCTGTGACTGTGGGGGGCTCCTGGGTGTTGTCTTGCTCAGGATTCCCAGATGGAGGGTGCCCGGCTCAAGATTTGAGTGGGACAGATGCTGGTTCCCAGACTCCCACAGACCCCATCTGCTGTACTATCTGGGATATATTGGCCTTTCCCCTTTCTCTACAACCTCCAGACAAACTTCTCATCAGTCCAGTGGAAAATACACTCAGTGAAAAATGTCAGTTATTTGACTTTGATAATGTCAGTTATTTTATTTGATAAAGTTGAGATCGCATCTCTTGCTCACTTGTATTTTGGGTTATTGCTTTTCCTAAATGGTTTGTAGAAGACTTGTCCATTTATCAGCCTGAATACTTTCTTACTATGGATATTGATGAATAGTTTTCCAAATGAGAAGTAAAAAAGTATTCTCCTAAGAAAAAATTGTTTCTCCTAAGTTTTCCCTGCTATGCTTTCCTTTCTTCACTCATTCTGTGACTTACAGGTTATTTTGTGGGGACATTTGTCTTCCATGCTTTGTAGCTATTTCCTCTAGCAATATGTACTTGGTAGGTCACAGTTGGTGAGAAATGCTATTGTGCTGTTTGGACTTACAAATTGGATGTTTCTCAGGATGCTACTTGTAAAAGAAAGAGATTAGAAACTAGATAAAGAGGGAAATAGAAAGTGGGTATGTATTGTTCCTTAAAGATACACCCACCCTCCTGCTCTTGAATTTGGTAGAAGAGAGTTATTTTAGCTGTACAATGTTACAGGCATTACAGGTGAGGTAGGAAGGGAAGGCACGCTTTGCAGAATAAGGCTTTATTATATAATGTGTGCGCAGGAAGAAGCTATCACTTTGTAGAGCATAGAGTAGCAGGAATAGGCTTTGCATTTAGTCTTGACTTAACAACACTATGCATACAGATGTTCTATCTATCGACTCTAAGCTGCTGTGTGCAATCTTGTGTGTAATCTTTCTATAGGAAAGATTTTCTCTCTATGACGCTGATGAAAATGTAATAGTGGAGATGCAATAAGACAACAGCATTCCTGGTATCTCCTTGAGGTAGGCCAGGCTAGGAAGTGGGGAAGGAGTTGTGTTAAAAGGGGCTGTCAGGGGCCAGGTGTTTGGCCAAGTGGTAGAGTGCTTGCCTAGCATGCACAAAGACCCAGGTTCAATTCTTCAGTACCACATACATAGGAAAAAGCCAGAAGTGGTGCTATGACTCAGGTGGTAGAGTGTTAGCCTTGAGAAAACCAAGGACAGTGCTCAGGCCCTGAGAGCCCAAGCCCAGGACTGGCAAAAAAAAAAAGTGTGTGTGTGTAGGACTATCATAGCAATATCGCATTTGGGAAGTGTTAATTTTAGTGAGAGACATTTTATAACCAGAATTCATTTTGCATTCATTTTGTGAAAGTATAGTTTGGATTTCTGATCCTAAGCACAAGAATTCTGGATGATTTTCATTGCCACTGATGATTTTTAAAGGCGCTTGCATTTAAACTTTGTGTTGAAGGCAAAAGCTTCCTGAACATTTTTCTAGAAGTTGTCCTATGCTGAAGGGTGATACCTAAGAGAACGTTGAAGGGAGTTGAATGAGAAGAGCAAATATGAAGTTACAAAAGCCATGAAAATGCTACCTGGGTATTCTTGACCATTTGATGACTCTGTTCTTTTGTAATAATTGTGGAATTTAATACATCTATTCATTTATGTGTGTGTGTATATGTACTTTTTTAAAATTTAAACTTGCAGGTGATCTCTGTTTTGGTCAGATGAGGAAATGATATTAATTCATATGGACCATTTAGCAGTTTAGTCAGTCACATTAGAATCCCACAGCTGATTTCTGGTCTCAGCTCTCCTGGGTACACAGTCTGTGGGCAGTAGCATTAGCTGCTGATGCTTGCTAGAAATGCCCCAGCCAGGCAATAGGGAGTCAGAATCTGCATGGCTTACAAGACTCATGTCGAAAAACACTTTTTCGCCTCTGATAGAAATCACATCATGTGGACCTTAATTTCCCTTCTTTTCATCTCGCTAATCAAGGGTACATCAGGATTTCATTGAATAGAACCAAGCACCCACCATCCCCTGCAGACACCCAAAATACTTCCAAGCAAGCAAGCAACCAGAACAACAAAATAACTTCTTAAAACTGCTGGGCCAGAGTATGATGAAAGAGAAAATCTGATTAGGAGCCAGGTAATAACTGCTGGAAATTGCTGGTTGCCAGACATGGGCAGGTAGTTTGGCCCTGTGGCTTTCCAGTTGTGACATCAGCAAGTTAATGAACTTCCTCAGCTCATGGAAGTATGGGTTCAGATTCTTGGCCCCCCAATCCTCCTTCTCCTCTGTACTTTTACTCGGTGAGTGGACAAGCAGAGTGGTTCATATGGAACACAGAAGGGTTTCAGCCATGTTCTTTGTAGAGTAGATTTGATGTTGCATGTTCTGCTTTTTGAAAAGCAGCCTTAGAAATATACTCATAAGACAATAACTGAGCTAAGGGTAAGAGAGAATGAAGGGGAAAGTCTGTGTAAAAGCCCTATTAGATTGTTTTGATAGTTTAATTAACATTAATAAACCTCACAATAATTACGTTAAAACATCTCTAGGTAATTGGCTATAAAAATGAATCAATGGTCCTGGCTATCTACCATGTCACTATCTATTTTCTAATCTCAATTCCGGGCTATAAAGTGTGGAGCTCAGTTTCTGAAATAGCATCCAATGGAGAGGTAAGACATGCACATGACCTTTAATTGAAGAAAATAGTGAAGAAAACCATGCTAGTTATGTGTCTGTATTTTGTAAGCTATAAATTAGCTATGAGAAAGGTGAAGGTTGAAAGGTAGGAAAGAAGATGAAAACATTCTTTATATTCTATATAATTTTAATCATCCCTGGGAAAGTATTTGCAACCTGCTTTATCTTGAATTGTAACATTTGTACTTGGCATTTGATAATCACTGGATTAACCTTTATTCCATCCTCTTAAAGTCCCACTTCATATTTTCTTGTTAAACCAGTTCATCAATAGACTTCAGAGTATTGTGTCTCAGTTCGGCTGTTATAATATACATGTCTTATGTCCCAATGATTGCATTTAATATGTGTGCCAATTTAGTTAAAAGACAAATTTATACTGATGATAAAGAGAATGTCTCTTATTAAGCACATGTTGCATGCATAAATGGCAATTAACTAGATTTGGGAGGAGTATAAATACCTGCATAATTAAAACTTAAGTAAGTGTTAAAAATGTGATTGACATGTGGTAATATATTTTCCTGTTACCAGTTTAAAGGAGTTACACCACGTTGATTGACTTAGTAGATGGTGTCCAAAACTCTGCATCTGTACATGAATCTTTACTCCTTTATCAAATTGCTTCTCTATTGAACTTTTTTTTTTTTGCCAGTCCTGGGCCTTGAACTTGGGGCCTGAGCACTGTCCTTGGGCTTTTTCCTCAAGGCTAGTGTTCTACCACTTGAGCCTCAGCATCACTTCCGGCTTTTTTTCTATGTATGTGGTATTGAGGAATCGAACCCAGGTCTCGGGCATGCTAGGCAAGCACTCTCTATCACTAGGCCAAATTCCTAGCCTTAATACTTTGTCTTTAAAAGATGTTCTAGGAGAGGTACTGGTGGCTCACATCTGTAATCCTAGCTACTGAGGAGGCTAAGATCTGAGCATCTCAGTTCAAAGCCAACGTGGGCACTAAAGTTCATTGGACTCTTATTATCATCAATTAACTACTAAAAAACTGGAAGTGGCGCTGTGGTTCAAAGTGATAGAACTTTAGCTTTGAGTTGAAGAGCTCGGGGACAGTGCTTGGGCCCAGAGTTCAAGCCCCAGGACTGACAAAAACAAATAATTACAAAAGACGTTCCAAGTACGATGGTTTACATTTGTTTATTTGTTAACTTATAGAATTTTTAGAGGTGAGTCCTAGACTGCAAAATGTTCTCCTTGAAAGCTAGAAAGCAATGGAAGAGATTGTGCTTAAGTTTTTTTTGCCTTAGATGGCTAAAACTTTCTAGTAATAGATTTTTTTTAACGGGGGCGGGGGGAGGGAGTGTTGGTTTGAATCTGTGCTGGAATTCTTTCTTTGAGAAGAGCAGAGCTCTCAAATGGTTTAGCACCACAGTGCACATGCTTATTCTAAAGTAATTAAATTGCTTCCAACCCTTTCTTACAACCTGTTATTTTGTGGCCCAGTTCACATGTGGTTGGAAACTGTGTTGTGCTCCATCTGGCATTTTCCCTGGGGGGCCCCCAGCCGCACAGGAAGAGTGTGGGGAGTGCCCCTGGTCTGCCTGGCAGACTCCCCTGAGAGGGAGATTAGCCAGGGAGAGCCATTCATGGGCTGAGTGCAGGAGACACTGCACAGGCCACCTGTCATGTCCTGTACCAGTGCCACCACCCCCAGCCTAGCTCTGGAGAGTCCCACACATCCTCACCAGCTCCTTGGCACTGGGGAGGTCAGAGCTTTTCGACAAGAGAAGGAAGGCACCCTGTATCTGCTCTCATTCTGTCACCCTCCTCCCCACATATCAGGGTTCTACTCCATACCTGTGTTGACTGTCTGCGCTTCCGTCTGCTACCCATAGACTGAAGAAGGATCTCATTCTCTGCCTTGATCACATTTCTCCCAGTGTCAGTTCTCCACCAGTGACAGTACAATGGCTTGCTGTTTGGGTGGCCAGTGCAGGCCTGCCAGTGCATTGGCGACCAGATGAATTCACAGAGGAGATTCTGCTCAATCTCCACCTCCCGCCTGTTCTTGCCATGACCCAGCCTCTCAGAGTGACACTTGACTTCCCAGGGCAAGGTAACTTTCTGGATTCTTGCCATTAATTGTGGCTCTTCTTGCAGATCTGGGCTTGGAGGGGGTGGTTAAAGAAAAGAAAAAAAATTACTCCCACGAGAAGCTCAGTTGATGTGCACAATGGTAAGTGAGCATGGATGCTGAGGTCTTCAGTGCAGGCAGAATTCTTACTAACATTTCTTTGGGGATTTTCCTTTCAGGGAGACCTGTCTTACAAGGCCATTGCTAATTCATTTCCTCTATTATCTCCTTTGACCAGATAATCTAAAACCTGAAAGACAGGGATTCTGTGTCAATATATCAGTTAAGGAAGAGCAAGGGAGTTTTACCCGCTAAGAAGTAAAGATCAAGACATCAGAGAAATGAGAAACCATTTTTCTTTGATCTGATTCCCTTTGGCCATCAACTTAGATGTTTATTATATGTGTCTGTATAGCCTTGGGCAGATCTTTTTAAGTCTTAAGTCTGCAGTGTCCAGAGCTAACAAATTGCCAGGAGATCTGGATTGCTAGTGACTGGAGGACCAGTATTGAGTAACAAAACTAAAAAGCAAATTTTCAATGAATAAATTTATTGGGTTATTTAATAACTGAATGAAGATGAGATCTGTGAATTAGTCATGATCTTTAATTTACTCATTTGTGAAACCTTAATAGTATGTTGGGATTTTATTATTACTATACCTGATTAAGAAATCATAGTATTTGGTTATTAAATAGTGCAGAAACATTGAAATAAATCCTAAAATGCAATTCTCAGAGGAATAAATAGTACCATATGGATTTCATTATGTTGGATTTCTGTTTCAGGAATTTGCTTGGTGTTTTTGTGTTAAATAAACCAAATTGGTGAGTTTGATGATTTTTTTCAAATGATACATTAACACTAGTAGACAAGACCTAGCTCTTTCTTCAGGGCTCAGAATAAACATGGACAGAATATTCCAATCTACATGAACAGCAGACATCAGTACAAAGGAAGCACAGATCACATTTATACCCTTGATTCCTTCTATTTATAAAAAGTAAATGTGACTTCAGGACCTAGTGTACCAAAATTCGTATCATACTGGGAAGATGAGGAATGTTTAACTTTTATAATGTCATGTATGATTTGTGAACCATATATCTTGTACGGGGGAGGGGGGGTTGGTTTGCCATGTATATGTCACACCTTCATCAAAGTCGCCCCTTCTGTCATTCTCACTCCTCCAAATTGGTTTATTTTGAATTGTGATAAGTACATGCCACATAGATGTTGCCATCTTCGTCATTTGGAAATGTGCAGTTCCTCTGCTGTGTAGGCAGCACCACACTAGGAATCTTACACAAGTGGGAAAATGTCCACTATTTACTGCCTAAATGTGAAAAGCGTTTCTCAGTCAAAGACAAGGATTGAAAGAACTTGCCAGGAAACCAGTTAGAAGCACATTAAGAACCAGCACAAATCTAGATTCTCAGGAGCCCGGCACATTTGCATGTTGACATGTTGGGGGTTTCTTCCACATCCTGGAAGCAGTGCAGTGTTTTTAAAGCCTTTCCCATCTGGGTCTCGCTTTAGCTAAGGGACTTCAGATAGTTCATAATGACAACAGGGGTTTGGATCAGAGAGGAACTTGAAGGCATTCCTTTATTAATGTTTTCATCTGAGCTCTTCCTTGTGTCAGCTCTGGTATAGGCGGTGAAGGAACACAGCAGTAAAGGGATAGATTGAAATCTCTTTTTTGGAACTTTTAACCCAGTGAAGAGGCAGGAACCCTAGAATGTAAGAGCCAGTGTGACATAGGAGGGGAAGCCGTGTTTCCTCCCCAAGTGAGACAAGAAAGCGGGGCAATCACACCCACCTCAGCTTTTCATTTATTGCAAACAAGTTACACCATGTGTAGGGTTCACAAACATCGACCTGAATGAACCCTGTTCTTTGATACGTAAAAGTAGAACACGACACTATGAATTACTAACAGATTGCTTTTATGCAAAAATGTATGAGTTTTAAATTGTAAGTCATAAGATTAATTTTCATCTACTATTAATATATTCAAACAAACTTGAGCATATATTGTCACAATGATAAACTCGTTGGAATGTTCTTTACAATTATAAAATTCATACTTCTCTTTACAATCACTTTAAAGAGAGATATGTTATTTAACACCACAAATAAAATTAGCTTTTTATATGACTATTAAAAAAGACTGAAACATTACTTTTAATAGCTTTATTCAGCTTGGTGGTACGATACATGAGTTTGAATGCTTTAAAATAAAAATCTCAGCTGGTTGCAGTGGCTCACACCTGTGATCCTGGCTACGCAGGAGGCTGAGATCTTCTGAGGCTCAAGGTTCAAAGCTAGCCTGGGCACAAAAGAACCCAAGACTCTTATCTCCAAGTAACCTCTAGAAAATGAGAAGTGGGGCTTGACTCAAGGGTAGGGTGGTAGTCTTGAGCTGAGGAGCTCAGGGATAGCACCCAGGCTAAGTTCAAGCCCCATGACCCACAAAAAAAACAAACACACAGAAAAAAAAACCTCACAGGTTTTATTATTTTTTTACATTAATAGAAGTCTCCCTTTCTCCATCACCTATCAAAGAGGTATTAGGAATTAGGAAAGAATTAATTGGTATATAAATCAAAATACACTATAGTTGGATATAATCGACATGTTAGTCTCAGGGCATTTTTTTTCTACGAAGAGTTACTAATAAATAGTAACAATAATAATTTTGTTAAGCATGAATTTGTTATGTGTTAGAATTTTCCATTCATCCTTATGTTCAGTACTTCAGCTGTTCTGTGACCTCAGTATTAGCATTATACTCAGAACCTTGGAGAGAGAGAAACTTTCAGAGAGTATAGGTCATCATTTTTCCATTGCCAATTAGATCAGACTCAGTGCCTGAATTTGCCTGTTCTCCCAATCACCTTGAGCTGATGAGACTTCCTCTCCCCATGCTCTTGCTCCAGCAGGTTCTTAGGGTTAATGGCATAGTCACTAAACAGAGCCAAAGCCAGACATGGAACACATAGGACTTTGGCTGGCTTGTTGATTGTGGAGTCCTGGAGTAGCACAATTCAGATATTTATGGTATATCTGTCAAGCAGTTCTTTAATTCTATCTATAGAGGTACCTTGTCTCATGAACTTTCCCTTCTGTTCTGAATTTATTTTCTCCCCTATGTATAAGCGTTATAGCTCCTTCCTGCAGCCAGCTTTATCCTGCCAGAGAAATTACTTTAAAAAAGAAATATATATCTAAAAATGCAAAGCCAGGTGCTTATTTTATATGGCCTCCATAAGTTGTTGATTTGAAAATTGCCATTCCAGGCATAGTATTTTTCTATTCATTTCAATCTCAGGACATTAAGTAATGATTCACATATTCTCCAACATATTACATCTTTATCTGAGAGACAGAAAAAAAAAACACAGCAACCTGATTCACCAGATTAACAGACACGAAAATAAGATATTACAGAACAAGAGAAGGAGAATAGTTTAGTGGAAAGAACATTTTAAAAAATCAAGATGCTTATGTTCCACTTTCATCTTCTAAGTGAGTTAGCTCTTTATGCCTGCTTCATTATGCGATGAATAAGGAAACTGCGTTTTGGATAACACTGGCTTGAGTATTAACATGGCATATATGGAATACGGTTTTGTCTGTTTTAGCTGTATATTTGTATAAGTTCTGGACAGTATCAGGAAATTTTGGTAACTTTTTCAGTATTTTATGCATGAGAATTACAAATAAACACTCCCATCTGCTCATTTACTCTTCTAACTTGAAGAAGTCAGGGGCTTTTGGGAATGACCTTTCTGGAATAGCAGTCCTTTCAGAAATAATTCCTGCCCTAATAGAAATAGGAGCAAAATAAGTATCTACTTCCTTATCCTGGACCCTCCTCTCCTTCCACCTTCTACCTCCTCTCCTTCTACTGCTAGCTAGATCCTCTCAGTTACCTCCTCTGCTAGCTCTGCCTGCTACCACATTCTGGGGTAGAGCAGGGCTGGTGACAACTGCGCAAATTGTTCATTTGTGTATCCAAAATACCTCTATGGAGGTCTATTGCAGGAATCTATTAATTTTAATTTTAGTTTGTAATTATTAGTTGTTTGCATTTGCTGTTGGACTGTGCACTTTTGGGGGGGGGTCATGGGGCTTGAATTGGCCTGAGTGCTGTCCCTGAGCTCTTCAGATCAAGGTTAGTGCCCTACTCTTGAGCCACGGCCCACTTCTCGTTTCCTAGAGGTTAATTAGCGATAAGAGTCTCAGGTCCTTTTGTGCCTGGGCTGGCTTTGAACTTTGATTCTCAGATCCTGAACAGCTAGGATTATAGGCACAGCGGGCTGTGCATTTTTTAAGAGAAATAATTTCTTATTTATCTTGGTAATCATTAATACTTAGAATAGAATAGCTATTTAACAAATATTTATTGGTTAAATAAATATTTTTTTTTGTTTCCTTTCCTGTATCAAAGACATCTACAACACACTGAGACAGTTTGTCCCCATATTCTGTGCACTGTCACAATCCAGCCTTGATTCAACATTTAAGCTTCTACTTTTCAAGGTATCCTAAAATTCCAATCATGGACATTGAAAAGCCACACATTCAGCTGTCGGAGATGCAAAGAGTATTTTATTACATCAAGACTATGTCCCAAGAAGCCCTGGGCTGGATACTGGAGGAGAATTCAGAAAAGACACTTGGATAGGAAATGTGCTGCCAGGATAGCAGCTTGTCCTCCAGGTCAGACCCTGAACCCTTATCATTTCCACCTTACATTATCTGCAGCCAGAGATAATCTTCAGAAGGAACTGGACAGGGCCCTTAAGATGTAAACATACATTTATCATCTTCTCTTTCACCTCATTTGAAGAGGAACGGCCAACCTTAAGCTGTGGCATTCTTATGGGGATAAGGTCAAATGATTCATGTGGAATTCTCTCCATGGAGCCCTGCTCATTATAAGTGCTATCTAAACCTGACTGATCAGTTTTCTTCCTGGGGGTATGGTCCCTATGAAATTAGGAAAACAAAACTAGGCAGCACTACATAAAATTCCCAAAGCCTCCATGATGGGAGCTCCTGCATAACACTGGCTGTTTCCTGTCGCATAAGCCAAGGCAAAGATTTGTTCTCACTCAAACTAGAAGACTCAAACTAGGGATGTTAGAAGTAATTAGAAAAGAGAAGAGAAAGCTCAGTGGGATCTTGTGAACTTCCATTTTAAATCAAGCCAAAATATATGAGAGAGTATACTTACACATATACTTGGCAATGGATGAGTTTCATGTTTTAGTGTTTGTCTGGAGGTGTGTTCTGTTTAGAAGGCAGTGAGCCAAGCTCTTAAGAGATAGCTCTCAATCTCTACAACTAGACAGTGATACTGGAGTAAAAGATAATTCCAGTCATTTATTGCATGATAATGGGAGGGGATGGCTAAATCAATGAACAGGCAACCATTGTTTTATTTTTGTGTGTGTGTTTTTTAGATTTTACTAACATCTTTTTTTAGCATCATATTTCAACTGTCACGTTTAACAAATAAGTATTCAAGAATGGGATCTCTATATGTAGTCACTGGCACATAAATTTAAGAACAAAATTAAAATTAAGCTGAGAGTTTGTATGTCATAGATACATATTGAACTATATAACACTATGTCTAGAGAGTATATATATATATATATATATCTCATCATAGATTTTTATGTCTATGTAGTTATATTTATATCTTCAAGACTGTGTCAATAACCTTGGGTACCCAAATATTGAGTCATTGCTCTTCTGCTGTTTGGATCTAATATCCACATATTAAGGATACCATCCACCTTTTGTTCCTGTGGTCTTGACTTATCCCACTCAACATGATTCGCTCTAGTTTCATCCATTTCCCAGCGAATGCCATTATTTTATCTTGTCTGCTGGCTATGTAGAATTCCATTGTATATATGTACCACATTTCTTGAATCCATTCATTTGTAGTGGGACATTTGGGGACAACCACTGTGTTTTAATGTTAGGGAACTAGGTATTAAGTGTAAATTAGGTAGTTCTCACTCTAGGAGACAATACCTTTGAGTAGACTGAAGGGGAAATGGCTATCTGCAGTGCTACACTGGGGAAAAAGGGCCTGAGAATTTGAGTAACTTCCTATTCATTTGTTTTACTTTCATCACTAGGGACATCCCTGTCAAAATAACAAATCTTCACATTTATTCTTTTAAAGCTACCGTTGAACAAGTAGGAGAAACATTTGTGTTGGCAAAGAAGTAAAACTGTTCAACATACCTGAGGATAAAGATAGCAGGGTCGAGTTTGTATTTGTTGTCGATGAAAGAAAATCTTTGAAAAAGGAAAATCTGCCTCAAGTCCACATCAAGTGGATAAACATGAAGAGAAAATTAGTCATTATAAATGTTCACTAAGAAATGTTGGCTGTTGCCCAGTGAGGACTAAGGATTACCATATACTTGTAAACATGGTTAAAATAAAGAAATCTGGAAGTATATGTGAGTAAAAAATGTACTACATGCAACATATAATTTAAAAAAAGCAAGCAGGGGGTTCCTTTTCTGTTGAGCAGGCAAGATGCCAAATGGCATACATGCCTGGTAGAAGGGCACACAGATTAGAACCCACTATCTGTTATTCTCCTGTGGATAGGAGGAGAACTTTCCCATCCACTCCACTGGCAATACTAATGTCTCCATATTGAATAGCAATCTGTTACCTGTCTCTATTAGTCCAGGTCACAGTCATATAAATGCCACTAGGTAAGTAGTAGTAAAGGAGGAAGACACAGCATAAATGCAATGAGAGCCCATGTCCAAAAGTAGTGCCAATAATTTGATTGGAAGAGAGCCTAACTGAAGATGAAACAATCTGGCAGAGAACTGACTTAGGAAACGATCTCTTCTGGTGGGTAAATAGATCAGGCCATCCCAAGATGGGAAAAAGTAAAACTTCCTAAGGCAAGACAGTGTGTAGAGTGTAGGGATATATACAGTGTATACAAAAGTAGAAACCCTCTGATAGTGTGGAAGGAGAGGATAGAGAGAGAGAGAGCGACAGACCTTGAATATTAGTCTAACAACCTCGGCTTTACTCTGAGATGAGATTCTATTAACTATTAAACTAGAAGGGAACAATGGCCAGAGGTAGGCATTAAAAAAGAGAAATATAGTCAGACACGAACACATCCTCCAGAAACAGAAAACGGTGAAATATAAGGCCATAGGAAAATAATGTTGATGAGGGTGGATATGTGAACAAATATGGAATTAGTTGTGATTTTATTGATCCTGGCTTGGATAACATGGATAAAAACAAGTGCTCTTCACTAAATTGGTGGGGGGGGTGAACAAAGAGAGAAGATGAACTGAGAAAAGAGTGGAGGATGAAGGTCAGAGGTGTGGTTGCAATGACAAATTTGATTCTGTTGGCAACTCATATCGAAAAATACTTATAGTGTTAGAAGATTTTTGTCCAAGGAAGCTAGCAGATAGGGATTTGAGAATCAAATCAAATCAAATACTAAAAAAATAATTATAAGTACAAGAAAAGAGGTTCTTTAAGGAGATCAGGTACAGAGAGAGAACAAAAAAAATCAAAATGAAGAAAGAATACGTAGATTTCAGAGATAAGAATAGACTTTAGAAAAGAAGACTAAATAATACTTGGAGACACAAGAGGAAATTCAGAAGGATGAATTGTTGCTGAAGAATTATAGTCGAAATGTTGAGGAACATTTCAAAATTATTACGTTCCAAAATATTACCTGTTGTCAAAAAGTTGAATAGGAGAAGGAATAAAAGATTATTGAAATAGGCATTATCAGTCAGTAGTAAGAATAACTTCAAGCAGGTAAGAAAATTTGAGGTAAGCATAACCAGGTATTAGTTATAGAGCCATTTCCTGGTTGGTTAACTCCAACCTCCCCAATACTGCAGTGAGAATGGGACTCACCTCCAACCAATCATTTTGGTTGCAGAAGTAGGAACATGTAAAAGTTAAATAGCTTCTTCAACAACATAGTTAGGGTGGGGTGTGGGAAAGTGAGAGAATAACATGGGAAGGGGTATACATGTTCAAGAAGTAATATAAGTACTATCTGACAAATGTAGCTGTAACTCTTCTATACATCACCCTGAAAATAAAATAAAATAAAAAGAAATAATTAAAAAGTACATGGGACTAGGGATGTGGATCAGTGGTAGAGAGCATGCCTAGCTTGTGGGAAGCCCTGGGTTCAATCCCCAACAGAGAAATTAGATAGATAGATAGATAGATAGATAGATAGATAGATAGATGTAGATAATAGAATAAAATACTAGGCTAGATGTGTGGTATCACATGCCTCTAATCTGAGTTACTAAGGAAGTGGCTAAAAGAGGATCATGAGTCAAGGCCAGCTGGTGTGAAAGTAGAAAACCCTATCAAAAAAACAAACTAAAAGCAAATGTGTTACTTAAGTGATAGAATGCTTGCCTAGGTAAGGTAGGGCTTTGACACCCATCAATCTCTATTACTGCCAAGGAAGAAAGCATGAAGGAGAGAGAGAGAGAGAGAGAGAGAGGGAGAGGGAGAGGGAGAGGGAGAGGGAGAGGGAGAGGGAGAGGGAGAGGGAGAGGGAGAGGGAGAGGGAGAGGGAGAGGGAGAGGGAGGGAGGGGAGGGAGGGAGGGAGGGAGGGAGAGAGAGAGAGAGGGAGAGGGAGGGAGAGAGAGAGAGAGGGAGAGGGAGGGAGAGAGAGAGAGAGAGAGGGAGGGAGGGAGAGGGAGGGAGGGAGGAAGGGAGGGAGGGAGAGAGAGAGGGAGGGAGAGGGAGGGAGGGAGGAAGGGGGAGAGAGAGAGGGAGGGAGAGGGAGGGAGGGAGGAAGGGGGAGAGAGAGGGAGGGAGGGAGGGAGGGAGGGAGGGGGAGAGAGAGAGAGAGGGAGGGAGGGAGGGAGGGAGGGAGAGAGAGAGAGAGAGAGAGAGAGAGAGAGAATAAAACAAAGCCCAAAATGCCGAAGCATGAACAGCACCTCACCTCACCCCTAAGTGTAGCAAGCTAGGATGGGACTAGAAGTGAGATGTGGTGTTAGAAGTTGTGCTGAAAAGTGAGTGCTAGGCAAGTGATGAGCACACAGGACCTGAGCGTAAGCAACAGAATAACAGTCAGAACATGTAAAGCTTGACAAGTATCACAGGTGGAAAGGAATTATTTTCCATGATGTGCCCACAGTTTAAATGTACAAACACGGGCTCCAGGCTCACCTCAGGAACTGTCCCAATACCTGTTGCCTCACATGGTAGTTATAATTCATAAATGTTGTAAAAAGAAAAAAAACCTAGAATAAAATATGATTTCCAATGAAAATTATATTTGCTTTACTATTTAAATGTTCACTTGTTTACTATACCTCCAAGAAGTAATCTGGCTTGTAAAGTAACAAGGGAAAAATCACAGAGAAGTTTTGATGGCCTGAGAGTCAATCAATTCTTATAAACCTTTTTTTGAATCGGTCTTTTAATCTGTAGTTTTCTTCCATCCTAAGTATGTACTCAGAAAGACTGATATTTTCTGTTTAGAGGTGTATGGAAAGAAGAAACATAAATATTCTAAATTGGCTAAGGGTGACATTGATTTAGAGTTTGAAATAAATCTCTTATTATGAGCTAATGGAGAGGCCTGCTGTTTGTATTCACTGAGAATTGTTTTCTCTGGAGCATCATAGAATAAAGGAACACATAATGGTTTGGAAGAGCATAACATAATTTATCTTCCAGGGTGCCCACACATCTGGTCTGCTGTGGTCTAGCCCTGAATGAATGCAGAGTTAAAAATGGAGGCAAAATGATCTCACCTAGATATGTCATATTGGAAAGATATGCATGGGGACATGGAGAAGATATGACAAAAGAAAGATTGTTTAGTGGCATAGCCTCTCTGAGGGCTCAGGACAGGCTGGTAAAGAGAAGAAGGAGGGGGAAGGACTGAGAGAGACAAACTTTGATGAAGTATTCTGGAGCCGGGGAGTTGTGCAGTTCTATAGGAGGAAAGCATGATTCTGTGTCATGATGAAGAACATGGTGGAGATGTTGAAAAATGGATGCCGTGGGGGAGAGGAAGGGAAAACCAGACTCCTTTGCTAGGAAGTAGGGGTGAAAGCAGACTTAGACACCACAAAATGATGACCATTCTTGCAGAGAAATTATCAGGAAGAAAATATTATCCCCTAGCATTAAAGACCAAGTTTTGGTCCAACAAAATGTGCTGTTATCTCATGCTTATAGTCTGAGATATGAGGACTTCAACTGGAAACCAGCCCAGGGAGGTGAGTCTAAGAAACTCTTTTCTCCAATTAACCACCAAGACAGAGCCGGAAGTGCAACGGTGGCTCAAGTAATAGAGGTCTATCCTTGAGCACAAAAGCACAAAAGCTCAGCACAGTGCCCCAGGACCAGAGTTCAGGCCTCAGGGCTGGCACACACACACACACACACACACACACACACACACACACACACACATGTGTTAGAGCAATTTAGGTCTCTGTGTGTGGTGAAGTTGAATGGAGGCTACTAATGATTAGTTATTAGTAATTACAGACACAGAATTGCTTGACTTACCATAAAACAGGAAGTGAGAGATGGAGAACAAGACAAAAATTGAGCCAAAACATTTCTTTTCCAGGTCATCTTTTAAAGCAAGACATTTACTCCCAGGGATAAAACTACAATTAATGTTTGAATAGTGATAACACATCTTTCATATGATGGAGATCTGTTATATGATTTGAGTAGAGTCAGAGGCACGAGATAAAACAGCTTATCCAATGGTTTAAAATACACTGGATGTACATAATATAGTTTGCTATCTGGACATATTCTCATAAGTAGTGCTTGATGCCTTTTAGAATCATTTTTATCTGTTTGGTTATGAAAAGACCATAAATGGTTGGCTGGTGGCTTTTCTTTGTCTTAGGATCTCCAGTGGGAATGAGAAACAGGATCTATTAATTCGACATAGCAGGATTGGAGCAGATCAAGGAGCTGACATCTCGCTGACCCTGAACAGAGCACAATGAAAATAATTTATTATTTATGAAAAGAATTCCTGGAGATAACCCCCAGGAAATAATAACTCTGAAATTTATTTATAAGTAGTGTAGAATCCGCCACAGTGGTAGAGAGGAGAGTTCCTTCTTGCTAGGGTGGTGGTGATGCTGCTCAGGAATGCACCACAGCAGGTGTGAAGCTTTGTGTCCTCTATTCCTTTATTTTCCTGTGAATTTTGTTAGGGAAAGAGTTATAGGCTGAAAGCATGCTTGATAACATTGTGCAACCAAGTATCTTTACATTCATTTCAATACATTTGCATATGAAAAATCAAGCGATTAAAAAATAATGGTTCTCATCCTCCTGAGTAATATGATCAACCCAACTCATTCCAATTGTGATTTTTCTAGCACAGCAGAGGGAAATATTAAACACTTCCTTTAATGTTTGATATCTATAACGGAATATCAAAAGAACTGCCATATATAAGGCAGGGAGTGTTTTACAATTGTATTGGTAAACTCTAGAAAGATACAAAGCTTGGGATGTATACTGATGGATGAACCAGAAAGGCGACATGCATATTGTGATCACAGATTGGAAAGCTAGGATAAGACCCCGATTGCCTTTAACTGTTTATAAAATAAGGGAAAACTTTTTCAACGCCATAGACCAAAATATGTGACTGTCACCTTGCAAAAGGAAAAATAAACAGTAAAATTATCCTTTCAAGTGTAGATCAGAAGGCCTTGAGAACATTCTGACCCTTCTTAGATACCGGATCTACCATATACTGGCCATAATACCAGTTGTAGTACTGGAAAAAAATCAACTTGTAAGGCATCAATCTGCCCATTATTTTGGTCCCCTTTGGATCTCCAGTAAATGACGCAATTTTCTCTCTGGAGCTAACAAGTTCCTGGTTTCCATGCTTTGCCTTCTGGCCCCAGACACACACTTGTCTCTATTTGGGCACTGGCACTGCTACGTCCCTAAGACCACTCTTTTCCCCCTACTTACCTGTTTTTCTTATCCCTGGCCATGCCAAATTTTTGGTGAAGGTGTAAAATTGTGGATCTAGCATTTTTTCTAGGGTGGATTTTCCTCGGCTAACTTGAAATCTGTATTTGGAACTGTAGAAGATGAGGTTTGAAACAAAGTGAAAGCTAGCATATTCCAGGACAGTTGAACTGACCCAGATAGCATCTCCAGAGATGAGGAAAGACTACTGAAAGTGGCTTCCTACATAATGGCCTCCAACATAGAGGGCATGTGACATCTCCATTTCCTCTCCAGTGGGGTGAAGGGCTCCATTTGGGGGAGGACCAGATCTGGAGTTTATTAGGCAATCAGCATTCTGGGCTGGTCAGAGCCTGGATGCAGAAGACCAATTTCTTTTGCATGCTGTGTTTCAGGAAGGGTGTCCTGAGAGCTGTGTTCCCAAAGAACAGCCATGACATCCACAGAGTCACCTCCGAGCCCACAGAATGTTGACTCTGGGTCATCCTCAATGAGACAGGCTTCCTGACCTGCATCTTCAAAGAGTATCTTCTGGATGTTTGAGAAAGGCCATGATTAAACCTTCGTTTTATCACAGACTTGGGACTAGTGGGCAGATGGCACAAGGAAATGATTTTGGCTTGAAGAGAAATTTGTCTGACAAGTCAGTCTTAGGAGCTTCTGAGGTAGTTTAGGCGGAGTATGGCAAACTATTGGCTAGATTTCCTTAAAATCTGGAGTAAGCCATGTCTTTCACAGTGGTTTCAACTTTCAAGATGACTTGAACTGACTGTGGAAATGGTCATTGTACCAGTGACAATCTGAATATGAAATGAACCCACCCAGGAGGTCTAGTTAGAGGAAATGGTAGGCGCAGAGCTAGACAGAATGTGTGTGCTGTAGTAAGTGGACATTGGCATGAACTGAGCATAGTTGCTATCCTGGAAATAGACATTTTCCCATGTTCTCTTCTGGGTATGAGTGGGCTGTGTACTCCATGAATGCGATTGGTGTTAAGGAGGAATTCCACAATGGTGTCAGCAGATGATTTTTGGCTCTCAATCATCTCTTCATGGGTGATTTAAAACTCCCAATCTCAGTCAGGCACGGTAGTTCACACCTGTAATCCTAGCTACTCAGTAGGCTGAAATCTTGAGGGTGGTGATTCAGAACCACCCTGGGCAAGAAAGTCTGTGAGAATCTTATCTCCGAAAACCTACCAACATACATAAACAAATAAAGATGGATGTGGTGCTGTGACTCAAGTGGTATATAAGTCTTCATTACAGCTTACAAGCAAATGAAGGCCATGCCATTCAACATACAAGGAAAGGGATCATTGGAAACACAAGACTCATACAAAACAGTCTTTGGTGGGATCTGCTGTACATCCAAACCTCTAATACAGCTGGTACCAGTGGGTCTGTATTCCCCTGCCAGGGCACTCAACCTGTGGTTATAGCAGTCCTATCAAGTACATTTCTGGTTTTACAGATGGGAAGATAAGTGATTGGTTGATCTTCTAGGTGATTAGATAAGTGATTAGCAATGCTATCCACTGAGTTAAGACTGTCATTGACTCATGTGCTTGCTAGGTGAAAGCACAGTTTGACGGCAAGCATGCACCATAATGTGAACATGCATTTGTTTGCTCAGGGATGTCTGAATATGGTGCAGCAGCACCAGTGCAGAGCATGTCATTGACAGAAACCACACATCTTGATGGTAAAGGAAGGTCTAGATCCTAGAAAACAGATGTCACGCCTTGAAAAAGTCTACTGTTGTTGGGGAATACATGCTAAATATTTTGCTTTTTGCATTGGACAGGGAAGGCTAGAGAAGGGAGGACTGTAACAAAGTTTTAATCATTTCCAGCAACTTGGATTGTGTTTTCACAGATACACTAAAGTAAAAATTCTTCCAACATCTTCAAATTTCTAGGCATGCAGCTCTCTACCTTCATCTGTTTGCAATAATTGTGGACAAAATACAAGTTAATGTGATGGGATTTAATGTAAAGATGTAGATTTTGTTTTACTAAAAGGGAAGTTTCCTTGGAATGTTATCCTGGTTCTAATTTCTGAAGCAAAGACTGCTTTCTGTCCTTGAAATCTAATTTACTACACTAAGATGTGTTGTGAGGGAGCACAGATAAGCACTGGAGATCTGATGTGGGCTTGCTGGGTTCTTTTCTTGGGTGGAGGGCCATTTTGATATAAAATTCATTTCCAACATAACGTCTTGTGAGTATACCTGTTCTGTTGTTTCACCTCTGTCCTTTGTCTCACCATTTCCCTGTTCCACCCCTAAATCAGATAAACTTATATACAATACAAAGGGAGCCAGAATCAGAAGGAGTGACAACAGGAGTGACCAAAGGGAGGGAAAATTAAAGAGAAAAGAAATAACTTTTCCTTGACTTCTAGGCTACCATCCTGGGTACTTAAATGCTAATTTACATATAAGTACGATTCTATTTGATCCTGAATAATATGTGAATTTTGTTTGGACAACCGGAATGTCTGTTCACATTATTTGTAGCAAATTTTGAGCATTCAGATATAGTCTTTTTTTCTTTTTCTTTTTTTTTTAAGTTTTTTTTGTTTTCTTTCTTTCTTTCTTTCTTTCTTTCTTTCTTTCTTTCTTTCTCTCTCTCTCTCTCTCTCTCTCTCTTCTTTCTTTCTTTCTTTCTTTCTTTCTTTCTTTCTTTCTTTCTTTCTTTCTTTCTTTCTTTCTTTCTTTTTTGCCAGTCCTGGGCTTGAGCTCAGGGCCTGAGCACTGTCCTTGGACTTTCTCAAGGCTAGAGCTCTACCACTTGAGCCTCAGCACCACTTCTGGCTTTTTCTATATATGTGGTACCAAGGAATCGAACCCGGGTCTTCGTGCATGCTAGGTAAGCACTTTAACTACTAGGCCAAACTCCCCGCCTCTTTTTTTCTTTTTATTACCACTAAGTGCTGTATACAATGGATACAGCACTGAGGATAGGTAGGCTTTGAATCTGGATTGAGATTTCCCTTAAAACATAGACCCAGCATGCTAGGACAGTTTTGAGAGTATGTTTTTGTTTTTGTTTTTTTTCCCTGCAAGGAGAATACAATGAAACTGTTGCTTTCTCTTCCTCCTTCCCAAAGTATCTTAGAACTGTAGTACTGAAGAATTCTTTAGAAAAAAAAAGTTTATCCTCAGGGAAATCAGCACATAGTTTATAAAGTTTTGATCTTCAATTGCCACTGCATTAAGTAGGTTTATGATTCATTTTGTTTTCACTATTGCTAAAATATTTTGTCCCTTCTACTTAGAGCCCACTGTGTAATGTGATCCTAAAGTCTTCCATGTACATTTTTGCTAATGAACCTAATGCTTTATTATTACAGCCTGTTCTGTCTCGGTCAGCTGGGGTGGACACTTCTGCCAGCGTTCCTCAGACCTGGGACGGGGTACATCGCAGCTGGTGGTTCTGTGTAACCAAGATACCACACCTGCGGGCACTGTGCCTCTCCCACTTCAGAAAACCCACTTTCTTCCTTGCCAGGCTTATGTAGGCTTTATGATGCTTCTTCCTCCCACCACTTAACTTCATGCCCCATTTAGTCTCTTAGCTCATTTCTATAAATATTCTTCTACTTCTTTTGTGACTTCAGTTCACATTTTTGGGCCTATCTGGACCTCCATATCTGACTTTTCCCTCTCCCACTCCATCTGCTCCAGGCACTTGAAAATTACAGTGTCAATTCCAGCTCAAGAGTGACTGAGGACAGAAGGGAAATATGTCTAAAATAACACTCAAAGCATCCTCATTCCAGTTCCCCTCAGAAGTAATAGTCACCCAGCAACTGCAGCTGAATATTGTATCCGCGATGCTCTTCCTGCCTGCAAAAGCACAGTTTAAGACGATTCAGAACTCCTAGGCTACTTGTGAAAAGTGAATCTTTTACAAGAAGAACATGGAATGTTCTAATCCCAAATTTCTTTTTTTTCATATATTTTTTATCATAATTAATGGAAGGGTTACATGATATTTGCCAGATAGATAGTGCATTAATTCCCACACATTGATACCCTTCCACATGCCTTGGTCCCCATTTCCCTCCCCCCCATCCCACTCCTGTATAGCCTAATGGTACCATGCCAAAGGAGGTGAGACTCATATGATGGTTTAATGTGGATATCTGGCCCACCTGTGATTTAGTTAGAAAGTCTTGATGCTCTCATGGAGACCAGACATGGTGTTTATATGGGAACAACCCCTGTCTAGGAGAGTTCTTTTTACCTTTTCTGAATTTGGAGCCAATTTGCATGAAACATATGTTGCATGTATAATTTATTTTTAAGAAGTACAGAGAGGAAAAAAAAGAAAGAAGCAAAAAGCAGCACCCACTTCTGCTTAAAAGCCTATTTTTGAAAAGCTGGAATCAACTCAGTGAACTTTCATATGCATGTGTTCTATTACTAGCATTCTAAATGACTATTTAGGGGGCACTAATGCAGTCTGAGGTCATCAGATGCAGGCTGACTTCAGGTCCCCCAGTCTCAGTTATCTGTGGCCAGATCAGAGGAATGGGGCCCATTTTTCAGTACATGGTAATTTGCATATGAGCACATAAAACAGAGGTAACTTGTGAAATTTCAAGCTTAATTTTCTTAGAAAAGTGCATAGGAATCCACGTATCCTTCATGGGATGTGGGTGGTGGCATTTATTTGGCACTAAAAAAGAACGCCTCTTTCCCACTCCTTTGTTCACAGGTGAGTTATTCTTTCAAGATTCATGGGAGAGCTTTAGGTTGATGAGTAAAGTAATCTTTACCAAATGTTAACAAGTCAGAAAGAGAATGCATCTACAGTCCACTTCGTCAGTCTTGATATGATCTGTACTTGATGCTGGATGTTTCTTTGGTCCGGGGGTGGAGGTGAGGGGTTGTTGTTCTGTGCGTTGTCAGATGGTGATCACTTTCCTTGTCTTCTGCCCACCAGATGTCAGGAGCCATAGCCACATCACCACAACCCAAATTGTCTTGGGAGATAGACATGTTCCCTGGGTAAGAGAGGTGAAATCCCTTCTGGTTGAGACCCCTGCCCAGGAAGTATATATCACAAATGATTACCTTCAAAACAACTCTGTGGGAAGAGACAACCTCAGTGGTTGACTGGCTTCTTGAAGGAGGGCTGATGGGTTGGAAATAATGTGAAGAATATGACTTCAGATGATGGGTTTCACAAGCTGGAAGGGTAGAGGTTTGGGTCCTGTTTACTGTGCCATCACCAGTTAGCTCACACAGACTCAGAGGAGGCTGTGGATTCTTCGTGAGGCTGTCTAATGATTTGTTGCTAGGAAAGAAAATCTATCACTTCCTGTTAACTGTCTGAATCTTACATGGAAGGTAAGACATTCAAATTAAAAGTCTAAGAAGACAGGGAAATGACTCTCTGTCACTGCTTCCAATGGTGGAAATTATCTAATGTCAATAATTCATCATTCGGTTTTGAGTAATTAAAAGCAAAGAAAGAGAACTAATGAGCAAGACAGGAGAGTGGAAGGATTTTCCCCCAGGAGGAAGCGATTCTCCTCCTCTCAGGTACACTGAAGTCAAACAGCAGGAGTTCTGTAGTGCAATCCAAGACAGAGTGAAGGGAGGGTGAGGCTAAGGTGAGGAGGCAAGTAGATGGCCCAAGGCTTGTTTCGCAGTGTGCCTGCCACTTTGGGAGAGGGGTTCTTTTGTTTACTGGACCTGAGTTCGGAGTGCTGAGCTGTAATTCACCCAGAAGATCTTTCAGATGCAAGACACCATCAGCCTCCCTCCCTCCCTCCCTCCCTCTTTTCTTCCTTCCTTCCTTCCTTCCTTCCTTCCTTCCTTCCTTCCTTCCTTCCTTCCCTCCTTCCTTTCTTTCTCTCTTTCTTTTTAATTTTATTGTCAGGGTAATGTACAGAGGGGTTACAGTTACACTCATCATGTAGTGGGTACATTAGTTCTTGACCATTTGTTACCCCTTCCCCTGTTTTTCTCCCACTTCCCCTCCCCCACCCCATCCTACTCTTTAGTCTTCTTTCTTTCTGAGGCTAAGACATTCCGGAAAGTACCACTTAGTGCCATAGATCGAACTGTCTGCTAAAAGAATAACAGACAGTTCTTCCTTCGTACAACCTAGAGAACCCCGGCTATGTCTGGGCTAATCAAAGCCACATTCCCTAAGTTGGTTTGGCAGCCAGCAGGCAGGCAGAGACACTGTTGAGCTTATTGTTGGGGGAAGGAGAATAAAGAATGATGCCATTTCCGTTGTTGAGACTATTTCTTCTGACTCATCAGTGCCAGCCCTCTGATTTATTGCCTCTCACATTAACATTGACGTGACAATTATTATCTAAATAAGTATGGTATTTCAGGGTTTTCACAGAATTTTCTCCCTTGGGCTTTGATTTATTGGCAGATGCTCTAACAGAGTCTCAACTTTATAGGCACTGGATGAATGTACTTCTATGCATCTGCAGGTTGACTTGCTATGTGAGTTGCAGGCTATCCTTGTAGACTATTGAAATGAGTTTCTGCTGTGTCCCCAGATCCCCAATACTATGAAAGACAGTGTGCATTGAGATTCCAAATTAAGAGAACATTCTAGAAGGAATCACGTTATTTTCTAACTACAGGGTTCTAAACTCTTCCATTTTGTTCCCCCTCCAAGATGAATGGCTGTATTAACCTATGACATCTCCTCATGAAGAAGATGTAAAGTATTTATGCCATTTGTAAAAGGTAATGACAGCATTTCCTAGGCAGTTCATGTCATGCACACAGATTCTTGCACTGCAAAAGTTGCTGGGGAAATGCTGGCTGCAGGCAGGAGCTCTCTGCCTACCTCACTGTTTTCTTAGAGACTTCTTCTAAGGAATCTCCATCTTTGTCACTATTTCTTTCAAGGTGTTGAGTAATTTCAAAAGTGGCAGTTGCAACAATATCTAAAAAACACACTGACAGCTGGTAACATGCAGCTTACTTCTGTGTCCCTTTCCTGGAAAATAAAGTGTTTTTCACTGTGGGGAAAAATAGACTTTCAGGCTTTGTTTGAATCTGGGCACATGGTAGAGTCTGGTAAACACACTCCTCCAAAGGCAAAGCTTTTGGTAATTATTCCTTCATCTGCCTTGATGTACCTTGGGATATTTTCACTCGTGTGGCTATGCATTCATCTCCAGGAGTGGACGTCTGTTTCCTTCCCTGACGGTAATTCTTGTAATCACTTCTTGTGAGTCTCTCATCCCATTCGCTTAGGGAGAAGGAAACAGGTTGGCCAATATTAATACTTTAAGAACACGTGAGATGAAACCTATAAACAAGAAGCTTGTGGAGGCATCCTGGGGCATGGAGAAGACAGTGGGAACTGGTGAGAAAAACACAGGCACGAAGGGCAAGTGTTTGGAAAGGGAGTGGTGGAGCTGGTTAGGGAACTGGAATCAGTGTCTGTTTCCTCCCCGGCAAGAAAAGTGGTGAGGGAAGAAACCCAGCATCATCCAGGAAGAGCCAAGCACCGGTGCAGAGAAGTCGATACAAACTCAGACAGGTTTGACTTACAAACGAGAATGATTAGTAACATCATATGCACATCAAGCAATCTTAATAACCCATTTAAGTCTCAAAATGGAGAGGCTACACATGAAGATGGGTCTAAATTGTACCTCTCACTGGTAGCCACCTGAGAGAATTTTCTCTGCCAGCTCCTTGGTTCTGTTGGCGAAGTTGTCTGGAATGTGAATAAATCATGTATAGCCGCATTTATTTGGAAGTCTTTTTGAAATAGTGCTTTAAAGGACCACCCAATTTCCTTGGATGATATTGAAAAAAATTACATTTTATATAGATTTGAAAGTCAGTGAGGTTTTCTCTCAATTTTCAAAACGTCTGGCACAGGGGCATCTAGCTCATGGCTGTTTTATACAAGCCAAAGGTCCTAAGCATGGAAAATTCACATGAGTTATTTCTATCCTTTTCTTCTAGTTCTAATGTGTCAGGTAAGCACTACATTTAAGCTGGCGTTTGTGTGTGTGTGTGTGTGTGTGTGTGTGTGTGTGTGTGTGTGTGTGTGTTTCACTGCTGGGATGAGATGTCTCTATTCATCTGAGAGACACAAATTGGAAATATAACCCATCATAGATAATTAGTCTGCTTTAATTTTTCCTAATGAGTCAACAACACTTCTCGAAGTGTCTTGGATAATCTACTTTCCTTCCAGTGTGAAAAATACCTCAAATTGGTTTGTGAATATATTTTCCACACAAGTGGGGAAACACACTTCATAACTGTGAGAGGCTCAGATTGGGAAGGACTTCAGATAAAGTGATCTTTAAACTCATTTGCTTGCATACTGCGGCACACAAAAATAAATTAGAATATATCTCTTGGAACATTTTAAAATAAAGCCTGATATTTATATCACATGTTGGAGCACACAGATCCAATGTATGTAGTCTTAAAAGAAAATGTTCTGTTTGAGAATAAAAGTGTTATGTCTCTCTTGTAAGAGGCTCTGGCTATGTCTGGAAACAGAAGTGAGTGCCTGATTAGTATTAACCACTTCAAAAATACTGAACAATGGAAATTAACATATGGAAACTTTCAATCATGCCCTTTTCTCCACAAGCTGATATTTTACCTCACTTCTTTCACAGAATTTAACTAACAGATTTGTTCTTCAAAGTCTTATGTTGATCACACTTCCATGCCCTCTGTAATAGAAATATTTATTATGTAACTTTCTTTTTCTGAATTGGACTTTTCACTGAATCATTTATCAAAACAATACAATTTTAGATTCTGTTGATTAATAAATACAAATTCTAAACTTTTTTCAAATGAATTGTGAGGTGCACAGGACATATAATTCATAATCTGGAGTGGATAGGACTTACCCTTGGAATGACAGAAGTCTCAACATTAATGCTATGTTTATGATTTTTAAGCAAAGGCTACATTTGTTCATATAAATGAGTTCATGTGAAAAAGATTTGTCTGTGCTTCCTTTCTCACCTATCCTCTGTGTGTGTGTGTGTGTGTGTGTGTGTGTGTGTGTGTGTGTGTGATACCTGGGTGTGATTTGTGCTTACTACAAAGAGAGCCTTTGACTTGAGGAAGGCTTCCAGCCTCTTAAGCTATCTTTGAGATGGGCACTTGTGCTTGGCTTGGACTGTCCTGGATGGCAGTCTTCCCAGTTACCACTTGTGCTGTAGTTAGGATGACGGGAGCAGGTCTTGATGCTTGACTTGTTTTATGGAGATGGAATCTTGAACAATTTTTTTTTCTATTGAGCTAGCCTACTACCACAATCTTACAAAGATCTGGAACCATGGTCTCCCCTTCCTAACTGGTTAGGATAGAGGCATGAGGCACTAGTGCTGGGCTTCCTGTAGTCGACAAAGAATGAGGTTTCTCTGTCAGTATGTGTTTGCTTTTCACTGGCTAGTTACCCGTAGATGATCATAGGTCTTAAAGGCAGAATCAAGATTATGATGGTTTGAAATTTGACTGACTAGCTCTTGGCACAATTAAAAATTGCCTGAGGGGAGAGACCTCAGAACTCTCCCTCCACCTCCCGATTCAGAGGAGAGGGGCTATCTGTGAATGTCAAGAAGCAGGGAAAAAGGAACCTCAGTTTCCCTCAGGTGAGCAAAAGGCCAGGCCCAAGGCTAAGCCTTCGGGCATGTGGCCAGTGTCCACCAAGTGCCTGAAGCTGCAGGCTCATCCTGCTCTAGACTTCTCTGTGAATCCCTAGGCACTCACCATGACTACATCCATTGCTCAGTTCTCCTCCTCCTGACATGAGCACCCCACAGCCTTGCATCAGCCCTTCCGGTCTTCCCTCTGTCTGCTTCTTCTTTGAAGGAACCCAGGGCAATACGTCTGTTCATGGATTTACTATCAGGTGAGAGAGTACAGCAAAGAGGAAAAATCACACTAATATATGTCAAAATGATATAGTGAGCCTTTTCATTCCTTGTAGTTATTTTACACGCTTGCGCACGTGTGTGTGTGTGTGTGTGTGTATGTATGAAATGTCTATGTTAAACATAAAGAGCAGAGGAAAAAATCATGCCTCACCCCTTCTAAATACTCTCCTGAGTTTTATCTAACAAGTCAACAACCTGCTGTGGCAACAAGCATCTTGGATTTTCCACCTTTCATTCTACATCTGAAAAGTAGCCTAAATTTGGGAGTGCAATATATTCAAGTTTAATAATTTAGCTGTGCCCTGATTTAAAATGTCTCCGTAGGAATGACACTGCAGTTGAGGATTTTAGTGTCTATCTAACAGACAAGCATACATATTCCTTAATAGAATGGAGCCAAGGGAAAAGCCAACTCCAGGCTATGAATAATGCAAAATTTTGCTGTTTATACCATTTCCATCTGTTGTGTGCATGTTATTTATGAGAGTCACAAGCTAAACGGATAGAAGTGTGTGATCTGCTAATATGTATATTTTTAAAAGCTTTAATTGCTGTATTTATGGAAGAATGATGCCATGTGTTCTGACTCCAGAGTGATGAGTATTAGAAAATAAATTAACAACATAAACAATGCACACACTCGTGAGCATCCTTTCTTCAGGCTTTTACAGGAGTGATGGCTGGTGGGATCTCATTACTGTGGCCAGGACCTCAAATGCTGGCTGGCCTTGGCTTCTGATTGGTTACCTGATAACCAATTGGGTTAAGAAATTGAGGATCTGATCTGTCTTTTCCCTGAAGACTGTCCCGCCTCTGCCTCTCTTGGGCTGTATGTGGACTCAGCTGAGCAAGGAGCCCACACTTGTGATCTGTGAATGCTACATTCACTCCAGAACTTCTTTTGGAAATAAAGGTTTAATAAACTGAGAATTCCTAGAGGAAATAATCCAGATGTTTTTTTTTCCTTTCTCCAGAAACCAATTTCCCCCCAAGGAAATTTTGCTTTATAATTTATTGACTTTTTATTGTTTTTAAGAGGTGATGGGCTTTAGAGGAAATTAGTATGGACAGAGGTAGTGACTGTTTTTGACATTGGTAAGGAAATCATCAGTTCACTAAGTGCCTATGAGAAGGTCATTCAACCTCTTTGAACTTCACTCTTATAGAAGATTAGAGTAATGTAAGGTTTGGCTTAGGTGGTGTTATAGATTATTTCATTACAGACTTCTTTGAGAATTTCTGAAACCCTCTTATATAACTATTTGAAGATAATTAAGAAAAAGAACAAGGAAAATGTAGTATGTGAAAAATGGATAAATTGCCATGATTTCAATGGTCAATAAAAAAAATCTTAAATAAGAGAGATGTTTACCTGTCAGACATTTGAAGCAGGCTGTTGGTTTATTTATTTATTTATTTTGTGGTAATCAGGATTGAACCCAGGGCCTCATGCACGTCAGGCAAATTCTCTACTGTTTGAACCTCATTTGAACCATGGCTCCAGTCCTTTTGTTTTTTATTTTGTTTTTGGAAACAGGGTCCATCTAAAAGTATCCAGTCTGGTCTGTTACTGGTGTTTCTTTCATGTCCTCCTTCTGAGTATCTGGTGTACTATCATGTTCACATGGGCCGTTATATTTGAGACCCTTTTTAGGTCCACAGGCATTGATGGATAAAATAGAAAGCCAGTGCTGGCTTATGCCTGTAATCCTGACTACTCATGAGGCTGAATTGGGAGAATTTTGATTTGATGCCAGCCTGGAAGAAAAGTTTTCAGAACTCACCTCAACATTAAAAGCTGGGCATAGAGGCATATATCTGTCATGCTAGCCTTGGTGGGAAGTGTAAATGTCAGGATCATCATCCAGGTTGGCTTGGGCAAAAACTGAGAACTTGTGTCAAAAATAACCAAGGCAGAAAGGGCTGAGAGTGTGGCTCAAGTGAAAGAATGCTTGCTCAGTAAGCTTGAGGTCTGGAGTTCAAACCCTAGTACTACTACTGAAAAAGAAAAAGAAAAACACACACGCAAAAAGGAAAAATGAAAGGAGAAATAAGAAGCTCATTTTTACTTTTTTTCCTCAAGGAAAACTGTGGGGAAAATATTGAAAAGTTTGTTAAAATACCCTTGTTATTTTTTCCCCCATACCAGTAATTTTCAAATACTTTTTTTTTTGCCAGTCCTAGACTTGAGCTCAGGGCCTGAGCACTGTCCTTGGACTTTCTCAAGGCTAGAGCTCTACCACTTGAGCCTCAGCACCACTTCCAGCTTTTTTCTATGTATGTGGTACTGAGGAATTGAACCCAGGTCTTCGTGCTTGCTAGGCAAGCACTCTACCACTAGGCCAAACTCCCAGTCCCTTATCTACATTTGTTGAAAGATTTGTAAAATAACTTGGAGTCTGCCTCACCTCAACACTAAAAACATTATCTTTAAGTAGCTGTACAAGGTAGTTTCAAATGAACCTGTCAGTTTGTGAGTAAAATGCATTGCGAGTATTGTCGCCCCTTTGATCATTCTTCGCCTCTCTCCCAACTCAAATTCATCCCTCAGTGTACCTGATTCATTTCACATGTGTCCATCAAATATTCTGACTACATATTTGTTTATTTATTCTTTTCATCGTTTGAGGCAGTGTGTCTTGCTAGGTCTTGAACATGCCTGCCTTGGCCTTAGAAATGCTGGGATGAGAGAGTCACCTTACTACGACTGGCTTGCCCTACTTTGTTGTTGTTGTTAAACCAGGGATTTTACTTTGTTTTTGTCCTAAATGCAGACATTTATATTTGGGGGCAGGGAAATGTCTCCAGGAAGGCTTTCTCATTAACCCAACTAAGGAAGTACTGAATCCAAAGTTCTGGAAGGATTTGTGTTGACCATTTTATCAAATGTGGGTTATAATTTTTTAGGCCTTCATGATCTTTAGATATTTAATGATGTGATCTAGCTGAGATAAAGCCCCAAATATTGCTACGTATGCCAGGAATTGCAGCAAAGCACACAGTCCTATGCATGTGCATGTAGAAGAAGCAAAGCACACAGTCCTATGCATGTGTGTGTACACAAATTGTGTGTGCGTGCACGCCTGTGTGTGTGTGTGTATGCATCCACATATGTGTGTATTTTTGAACTATCACTGGTATGAATTATTTAAGTATTTGTTTTTATTCCAACATGTCATCTGTCCTGTCCTGGAATCCTTGCAGTACTAACCCATGGCGTTTCTTTACCATAGCATGAACCTTCTGTGACTTTCTGGAGAAAGCCATGTCCAGAACTAGGCACTGTCCATCCAGCTGGACAGTATTGCAGCTTCTAGTATGCCTTTGTCACTATGCTTGCCAGGTGCATGCACATTCTCCATTCCTGCTTCAAGGATGCTTCTTCAAGTGCTTAAATGAACTACTGCGTGTTGAGTATTCCCACACTGCCTGCTTTATTTCTTTACGGTCCCTTGGCTTTAATCACAGTAGACCTTGCCATACAGTATATTGATCTCCTCTTTGTTCTGCTAAAAACAGATTTTTCTCCCTTATCTTTCCCAAGTTTTACCATGAAGAGTCTTCTTGGGAGTAAATAAGAGCACGTAGGCCTTTACCAGCCACACAAATGAATCCTTATTCCAGCAGCTACCAAGGGCTTTCACAGAGGGGTGATAGTGCAGAGTGACAGGTGAGGTGGTTCTCTTCAGTCCAAACATAAACTGAAATATCAGAGATGCAACTGGGGAAGTCTAGGCTGGGGTCTGGCATGCTCCTCTGCTTCCTGCGGTGGCACTCTAGTGGGCTGTGGCCAAGAGGTCAACGACAACCACACTATTTTGTCTGGGGAGACCCAGACAAACCCCTCAAAAGTGCGCCAGAGGTCAGAGTGCCAAACACAAATACTACTGACCTCCCAGTTATACCTTGGTAATACAAAATGTGGTTGCGATTAAGAGCGCAGGTTAGTCAGTTTGGGATCTCATCATGCATTCATCTGGCACCGTTGTACTTTAAAAGTTATAGGAGAGCATGCAATCAAAATCTGTGTTGTTCTGCAAGATTGGGGTCCTTTCTGTACACAGAGGCTGGCTACAGAGTCTGTTCCACTGGGTGTGGTTAAGCCTCTCCTTGAATTAGGAGAAAGTAACACTTAAGCTTTAATTAGCAGTTACTTCCAATTGTACAGTGTTTCACAGAGAGAGAGGGGAATGGTCTCATGAAATTCAATTGTATGAATCTTCATGCAATCTGGTATTGCAACTTATGTTAATCAGAAGGAAAAAAAAGAAATTGTAACCTCACTATAAAACAAAAAAGTGAAACCCCAGGAAACAACATTTTGTATCACACTAGAAAATGTGACATTAATTGGATCAATAAAATTGTATTTCTTTTCAAAAGAAGTATCCAAGAGTTGAGGTGTCAGGATTTTAAATATAATAAACAAAACTAAATTAAACTAATTTCTTCCTATTGTTCTCATTTTGTATTAAAATCAATAAACCATGTAATTTACTGCCAAGGATATAACACATGAACTCCAGGAAATCATAGCTAGAATATAAAGACAAAAGATCCAGTTGTAAACCACTGATGATTCTTCAGAGAGACGTTGACTATCATTTTAATATGCACCCATCAACCCAAGGTCAGTTAAGGTTTTATACAAATCTATATGTACAAATCTACCTCATCTGATTGAAGATTTGTAATATGATTTTTTTTGCCTGGTCCTGGTCTTGAACTCAGGGCTTGAGCACTGTCCTTGGACTTTCTCAAGTCTAGAGCTCTACCACTTGAGCCATAGCACCACTTCTGGCTTTTTTTTCTATGTTTGTGGTACTGAGGAATCAAACCTGGGTCTTTGTGCATGCTAGGCAAACATTCTACCACTAGGCTAAACTTGCAGCCCCTGTAATATGAATTTTAAAAGTATGTTCTCCTTTAGTCAACCATTGAAATTTTTGGAGATTGCCTTCCATCATTAGCTATTGATGAGTATTTGAAAGATGTTTACTAGCACACAACACTACTTGCATAAGTAAATCATATTTCAGGAGGCAAATACGTCGGTACCAAAACAAAAAAAATATAGACTGTATTAAAATGTCTATGTGAAGTAGAATTTTCCTTAGCTCTTCGCAATAATGCTCTGTGGGTTGCATTAAATTTGTAATGTTCTAAATCTGAACATTTTGCTAGTGATTTATTATAACCTTATAGAATCTAGAAATGGAAATAATTGTGGGATTTTTGATTTTTAAAAAATATCTTATTGTCAGGGTGATATATAGAGGGGTTACAGTTGTAAGGTAGTGAGTACATAAAATAATCTCTTTTTCCAGTCCTGGGCTTGAGCTCAGGGCCTGAGCACTGTCCTTGGACTTTCTCAAGGCTAGAATTCTACCACTTGAGCCTCAGCACCTCTTTCCAGCTTTTTTCTATGCATATGGTACAGAGGAATTGAATCTGGGCCTTTGTGCATACTAGGCAAGCACTCTACCCCTGGCCAAACTCTTTGCCAAAAAAATAATCTTTTAAAATGAAAAGTTAGCCGTGCTCATATACTTTTGATTACCTTGCTTGTTTTCTAAAATTCAATAATCTTTTACCTATTAACAATATATTATAGATCCATTTCACATTAAATTTGCACATTGAGCCTCATGCATATTTACGGAACAAGGCAATGTTTCTGACAGATGTAGGGAAAAAATCTAGTCAAATAGTGAAAAGATAAATTAGTTGGATGGAGCGGCACATGCCTTTATTCCTAGCCAATAATTATTTATTCAGATTATCTACTACTAAGAATATCACTTCTCAACGGGCTCTGGTAGCTCACACTGTAATCCTAGATTCTCAGGAGGCTGACATCTGAGGATTGTGGTTCAAAGCCAGGCTGGGCAGGAAAGTCCGTGAGACTTTTATCTCCAGTCAATCACAGAAGTAGCTGGAAGTGGTACTGTGGTTCAAGTGGTAGAGCACTAGCCTTGGTAGAGCAAAAAGGAGCTCAGAGACAAGATTAGAATTTGAGACCCAAGACTGGCAAAAAAAGAAACAAAGAGAATATCACTTCCCTACAAACCATCCAAAGGTCTAGAACGAAGAGAGAATAACTAACAGTAACCCAGGATGCCCCCAATGGGAAGCTTCTATGGCCAGGAACCACTGAGGCTAGAATGACAGCAGTTAATTCTGAACTACACATGAGGGGGATTTTCCCCAGCACAGCAGTTGCCATCTGGCATGAACTGAGGCTTCACAATGCCACATCATAAGCAATGACTGTGTTTTTTGTTGTGTTGTGTTGTTTGTTTCTGGATGACATTAGTAAGAGTGATGTCTGGTTCACCAAGGCTAAGGCTGGTGGTGATTGCTGGTTGAAAACAAGATTAAATGAGTGTAAGGAGGTCTGCCTTTGTGCTACCAGTCACCTGCCCAGGCATTTCTCTAGCCTGCGTCTTCCACAATGGTGCAATGGCTTTCAAAGAGAGTAAGGATTGAGCTCAGAATATCCTGATTTATGAGGCAAGTACCTTTTCACTTGAGCCAAGTCCTCTTGTCCTTTTTTTTTTTTGGTTTTAGTTTGTTTTGCACATAGGCTCTTAAAGTAATCTTGCCTGGGCTGGTCTCCAACAATGAGTCTCCTGTTTACACCTCCTGAGTGGCTGCAACTGTGAGTGTGCACCGCATGGGTAGCTCGAGAGAGAGATTTGGACAGTTACGGTGTACACAAACTTCCAGGCACACATACGTATCTATAGGACTCAGTAAAGTGGGCCCATAAAAGTACATGTGGATAAACATTTGCATTTCTTGGTGTGGATATGTGGATGTATTCATTAATTGACTCAATCTTGTGGCAATGTTTTATGTAAGATCATAAGGATCCCACACCACAGATAAATACACAGAGGCCATGTGACATTAAGATTTTAAGCAGCGTTACGATTTCATCTTTGGCTTGGATTCTAACAATACCAGAGCTTTCCTGGGGGAGATGGAGCTGGAGGAGATTAGAGGGGTCCCTCTGGGGCTAGGAAAGAAGCATGCAGGCCAAGGAAAAAGAGATCAGTAAAAAATGGATATATTGTTTTCAGTGCAGGAAGGAAAGAGGGAAAGGTAGGCAAAAGTGAAGGATGTGAGTCTTGTTTTCTTTTTTTTCCCTGCAGAATTGGATTACAAGAAGGAAAATTGCCATGGTCTGTGAGGATTGGGGTGGAGAGTCTCTGTGGAATGGCTTACAGCATGGAGTCAGAGATGGAGGATATTTGCACCCTTCTGACCTGTAATGAAGCTGGGGAAAGAAATCATTCTGAAAGATTTGGCCGTGGTCTAGATTTAGAGATGGGGGTTGTAACTCCTCCCTCCCTCTCTCCTTTTCTCTCTCCCTTCCTCCCTTCCTCCTTCACAAGGTTATGTATCACCAGAGGAGTTGATCATGTTGATTTCATCGTATTGTTCTGAAGAGAAAAGAAAGAATCCACTTAAACTCCTCTTAATCCAGTATCTACCTAGAAAGTACTCACTACCTCCTAGTGTCTACCTAGCATTTTAGAAAGCACTCACTATCTCCCAGTGTCTCCTGAAGGACACACTGAAAGTAATAGGAGTTGTAGGAAAGTCCTGTCATTCCTTGAAGGACAGAATATTCCACAGAATGAAGGGCTGTGGGCTGCTTCACCTAAGGGGCTAGAGACATGCACCTTCTCTGTGGTTAGGATTTATTTTTGTGTGGATGGGCAATTTCTACCATGATACTCTGCTAGTGACTCATGACAAACAATAAAACAGAACCACCCACACATCCTTTTGAACCTTGGAAACTGTAATAGTAGATGCGATGCTTCGTGTTCTGATGCGTAATGACCTGAACCACTTGTCAGTGCATTCGTGGGGATTTCCAGAGGTCCTTTCGCCATTTCACCGAGTGTGGAGCAGAGCTTGGAGTAAGGATTTGCCATTTACTCAGTGAGCATAATTAGTTAAACCTATGGCAAGGCAGGTCATCCATTAGCTGCTTCACATGCCCATGAGGAAGGCATTAGATGAGTGTGTGTGTGTGTGTGTGTGTGTGTGTGTGTGTGTGTGTGTGTGTAGAATCTAGTTGACCCACAGGGCTGGTATTTTAAAGATCCTTTGAAGTATTTGAACAGTCAAATCACATTAGCTGATTTTCCTTTTAATATTTAAACAGTCAATTCCAAGAGCAATATTCTAAAAATCCAAAAAGAAATAAAATTTAGTCAAGCAGAGCAGAAATCTTTGGTCCCCAAGACGGGACTAACATGATCCTCCCCCCCCCCCACATACTCTGTGGCCTTTCTGAAGTATGCCCGATTCAATTTCAGCACCACTTATTACCTAGCTTCATTTCTTAGCCCTGCCTCCTACTTCCTACGGGAACTTTTAGGAATAGGCAGCCATCAACAGAATATAATTTTGATGGGAGCAGAAAAGGCCAAGTGCCTGACATCTCTAATCTTTGAATCATTGAAGGTGAGAAGTTGTCCTCTCTCATAGGCTATCGTCAAAGTTTGTAGGTGTTGTGTTTTGTATTGCTGTAAAACTGGTAGCTACCTTACATAAGAGTGCAGAATAACATTCTCTTTCAATTGGGCCCAGGGACCTTTGGCCTCTGAAGACTATGCTTCATGATTTTGACATTTGTCTAGACAAGAGCAGAGCTCCTGGAGGTGATGGGAAAGCACCATTGTCTGATGGAGATGATGATGATGATGATGATGATGATGATGATGATGATGCAACAGACTTTGTCCAATAGGTAGTCAAGGGGAAACTTGATAAGATGAAGTTTGATGGATGGTTAGATGAGGATTCCTCCATCTTTGTTGGTGGCTCCTCCTAGCTATTCAGAAAATGGATCTTTAGAGGACTGTGAATAGAGGCCACATCAGGCAGTAAAGACGATCAGATTATTTCCAAATCAGCAAAAAGTAGAGCAGGAGGGATGGTTTAGTCCAGTAAACAAGCTAAATGAGTAACTGCTTCAATCTTAGTACATGCCCTGACTCCCTTTCATCCGCCTTCCCCAGTAAAATGAAAGAGGAATATTCAGAGTTAGGAGCAGGAGGAGAAAGTTGTCAAGGAAAGAGCTGATGCCCAATAAAAAGGGAACTATTGCTAGAGAATAGGAAAGCAAAATAGAGTTACTGCACCATGACAAGCCAGGATCCCATAGCTCTGAACTGCCGAGAGTTTCCCATTAATAAATACCACCTTGAATCAGGAGTGGACTCTTGAGGACCATATGTTTTTAAAAGGGGGCGTATTTTTATTATATTAAAATAGTTGTATAAAAGAATTTCATTTCAACTAATTAGCTTATAATTGCAATGCATCTTGATCATTGATACCCCTTTACCATGTGCCTTTTGATTCTGAGAATTCTAATCTATTTTAGAAACCTAATTATTTAAAATCCTAAACCAAAGATACTTTGATTAGGCTATTAGCAGGCTTAAAAAACACTTGTATTATAATAAATTTTGTTTATATAGTATGTTTAGCAATGCATGTTATGCTGTAGAAGCTAATCATGAAATGCAAATTGGTAATATTTGTTTGATACAGGTGTATTTGATGAATATAAATGTATAAGTGTATATTTTCTATTTGCTTGAGAGGATTGAAGGATTTATTCCTATGGAATGGACATCCAGAATTGCAAAATCAAGACATTGCAGAGGTCAAGTTACTTGATTGTCCTTCCTTTACCAATCAAACTAAGCACTGGAAAAGCAAAATGACAGGAGGCCTTGGGGACCAGTAGTCTCAGGGAGAGCACTTGCTGTCTTTCCAGGGAGCATTACCTGTCCCTGTCCTCCATGCAGCCCCAGGTCTCTTGCCATAGCTGTGGGTGGGGGACAAGACTGTGCCTCTTGAAGATGTGGCTTACTCATAATGGTGAAATGTCCTGTTTCTGATGTTGACTTGATATCGCTGTACCAGGGCGCAAACAAGGACTGTATGGAACAATTACTTTAGAGAAAATGCAATTCAGCTTCAGTAGAAAATCTAAAGAGGTTAATTTGCTTCAAAGGCAAACAAATACTTGTTCATAGAGTTGACTAGAAAATTCAGCAATTGTGATCATGAGGAACTTACCCATTATGGCCACTAAAAGAAACAGGTCTTTCCTTCCATTTCTTCTCATTGTTGAGACTACAAGCCCCTGTGTTCCTTGAAGTTTCACCTCGTGAGGACAGGATAAAGTTTGTTCTTAGCTATGGAATCTTTGTGATGATATCACCCACGATTAACCCTTACGTTATTGTTTACCAACTAGTGTAGAGAATGGAAGCTGGCATGGCAAGAGAAGAAATAGTGATCATAGGATAAGGAGCAAAATTTGCTTAGACATGAAGAAACTTGAGTGGTCTCGCATGTTATGGTGATTATACAAAGTGGTGATGCTTTGCTAGTTCAACACTGGTAAAGGGGCAGATTCTAAATATTTTTACCTCTAAAGCTAATAAGCATGTATGGTGGTAGTGATAATTCACATGCTTTAATGCACCTCCCTATAAACATCCCTCATAGATATCACATTGCATCCCATAAATATATGCAATGAAAATAAAACTAAAAAACTCCACAAATGACAAACTCTTGCCTGAGAGTATTAGATATCTCGCTGGTCAGTTAAGCTGAATTCCTATAGGACCGAGGTATCTGGGAAGGATAGCTTTTCCTTCTAGAATCATTTTTTTCTTCAGTCAAGATAGCTTGATAATGGACTCAGCTCTTTTCTGCCCCTACTCACTTCTGTTGACTGTTCTGGAGAAAAAGCAAATGAGTTTAACATTTGCAGCCCGTGTATGGAGGCCAAGACCAGGACACTTAACTCAATATGATACGGTTAGCTTTGTTTTGAATTAAAATCTGAACCAGTAATGTCTTAATTCTCTTGTCTAGACAATTGTCACAGCTGTAAATTATCATCCTAATAGCCACCACATAATTCCCAATGACTTTAGCAAAATATTATTTGGCAATCTTAGAAACTTTCAGAACATGCTGTTTAGTTTATCATAATTAATCTATTAAGAGGAGACATACATGTCCTGCCTCCTTGTGCCAGTGTGACATTTGAAGATTTAATTCCCTACTTGATGCTAAGGCTAGCTGAACTCTCACTGCTGATTTAATTCTGTCTTCTGTCTGTCTAATCAAAACAATCATTAACCAAATTCAACGTTCCGTTTTGGATGTTTGCAGGGAGCCTATTTTTACTGTAGACTCTTGATATTGCTCTTCTTAAGTGAGTAATAGCCGTTGCTGTACATTTAGGGCAGGGGAGGGTTGTAAGTACAACAATAAATGTAAATGAACTCTTTCAAGCAAGAACTAGAAGAGTTCCACAGGGTCAGAACATAGTCTTCTGTATCTAGGGGCTTATTCATGAAGTACATCAGCCGGGTCTTTAAACCCGTCTCAAAAGGAAGCCAGTTCACCTTGCATGTGCATTACAAAGGCAAAATCTCAGCTAATATTGTTGCTTATTGTTTGGGAGAGGGTGCTGGATATCAGGGAGAGAGAAAACACATGCCAAAGGAATTAAAAACACATTTAAAATCCTGGCTAGAAAAATTAACTCACGTCTGTGGAATCTGTCATCAGACTTTGTGTCTTTCCTTCTTTAGCCAAAGCCCCATGAACACACATGGCTCTCTGATATAAACTTTTCCTGCTGTTCTTTCTGCCAGCAAACTGTGATCCCACCAGTAGGGACAATACGATTTCTGCTCCATCAAAAGACCGATTTAAGATTGGGATAAATTCTCCCATTGCTGCTTTGTTTTCAAAGATGGGATATTTTTAGCCCTTTTTTTCTTCCTTTGACTTGGTTTTCTTCCTATGAAAACCAAAGGCAGAAATAATACTGGTTTCCTAGGATTACTGTAAAAATTAACTAATCTTAACTTCCACCATCACCACTACCACCACCATCATCGCACTCCTGTTGCACAATTATTTCAACAAATACATTTTTTCATAGTAGCTTCCATTTCCTTTATCTGAAATTATTCTCTGATCTCCATTATAATTTTATCTTTGGTCCACTGGTTATTTAAGAATGTGTTTGTAAATTTTTCCAGACTTGTGCCTTCTCACATTTCCTCTGTTACTAATTTCTAGTTTCATTCCATTGTTTTGATAAAAAACAGACTTCATGTAATTTTAGTCTTCTAAATTTTATTGTGAGCCTAGTATATGACTCTACCCTGGGAAATGTTCTCTGTGCTCTTGAAAGAATAATTATCTTGGGATGTTATTAGGATGATTGGCAGATCTGCCTATATTATAATGTTATTTGAGAGCTTCATTTCCTTGTTAATTTTTTTAAACCAAAGAATTTAACTATTTTTTCAAAATAGGGTATTGAAGTGTCTAATTATTATTGTTGAATTGTTTATTTCATCTAATTCTGCAGTCACTGCGTTGTATTTTGAGTCTCTTAGTTATATGCATGCATGTAATTATTTCTTATTGATAGAAATTTTTATCATTGCAAAATTACTTTCTATGTCTAGTAATAGTTTTGGTCTTGGAATGTCTTTTGTTTGACATTAATATTCTGTCTATATTAAACTTAAGTTCTCTTCTGGTTAGTTTGCCATTCATTTTTAACCTATTTTAAACCTATTTTAGTTTAAATGTGCCTTTTGTAGACAATATACAATTGCATTATGTTTTCTGTTCATTCTTCCAATATCAGTCCTGAGACTGGCTTATTCTATTTGCAGTTAACATAATTACTGATAGTATAGTTTTTCTGTCATTTTACCGCCAGGATTCTATCTATCTTCTGTTTCTCTACCTTTCCATTATTATATGTTTTTGGGCTAAGTGGACCTTTTCTAGCATAGCATATTAATGTTCTTGTTTCTTTTGTTATAAGTTGTTTTCTTAATGGTTGATCTGAGGATTACAATTATTATCTTTGCAATCTAATTTAGATAAATACCAACAATGTCTACAGCATATAAAACATTGCTATTTAGTCCCATTCTTTGTGCTTTTGTATGTTGTAATTATGAGTATTTATGTAAGTCCATCAACAGTCATATAGTTCTTGCTTTATGCAGATACATTTCAATAGAAGAAAGAAAGTATATAAACCTAAAGCACCTATGGTTATATTTAATTGTATTATTCCCTATTGTAGTATTCTTAGTATTTTTTAATGTGGATTCTATTTAGTATCTAATATTTCAGCCTGAATTCATACTGTAATTCTGTGAGATATATCAGTAAATGACAATTTTCCTGTCTTGTAATGTCTTCATTTCTTCTTCATTTTTAAAGGATAGCTGGTATAGTTACAGAATTCTTGATTGGACTGCTCTACTGTAGTATTTAGAGCTGCTCTGCCATTGCCTTTTAGATACTGGGGGTCTGCTGAGGAATCAGCTGTTAATTTTCCATAGGTTTTCTGTGAGTGACACAATCCTTCCCTCTGCTGCATCCAAAGTTCTCTAGTTTATCTTTGACTTTTCATAACAAATTGATTTACATATCTGGCAAATATCATGTAACCCTTTTATTAATTACAATAAAAATATTTAAAAAATATGTGTAGTTTGTTTAAGCATGTTTTTGGGCTGAATGCTTTTAAAAACCAAGTTTGTATATTTCAGACATCACTTCTGAACTATCCTCTTTTTTCTCTATCCTCTTTTTTCTCTTTTATTTCTCTTAGCCTCACCTCTCTCTTCATATGAACGGTGGTGACATTGACCTTAAAGATTTGTTCATTGTCTTTATTGTGTTTTTTTTTTCTTTCTCCTTCTCAGAGCAGAGTTCAATTGACCTACATCCAAGTTCATTGAGATTTTTTTTTTATCAAATGAAGTCTGTTGTTAACCTCCTCTGTTGAATTTTTCATTTGTGTTGTTAAGTTTTGTGGACTTTAATTTTCTATTTTTCTAAATACTTTATAATTTTATAGACAGTACATCGCTGGTGAGCTATCATTTTCATATTTTTATACTTTTATTTGTCTTCCTTTTGCTCTTTGAATATAATTATAATGGCTTAAAATTAAAGTGATAATTTAAAATAATTCTTTAAAAAATTTGGTGAAGAATTACCACATATGGCCTTTTTCAGAGATAATATATTAAATGTAGTTTTCTGTTCTCTTTCTGTGTTTTTTGTTAAAAAAAAACAGGTATTACATAATCTAATGTGACGACTCTCTCCATAGTTGTTTTGTTATTTGTTGAATTTGTGTCTCTTATAAAACTAGAAACACTGTAGTTTTTCCTATGCAAAGACTGATTGCTTATTGGTAAATAATTGTGTAGATAATGCCTAAATATCTCGACCGACAACTATTTCAGTTTTCCTGAATAGTTTTGTGTGCATTCTCATGCATGCCTTTAATTTTCTGTCAGGCAATTGAAAACTCTCTCTTTGCCTTCATTTCCTACTTACTCAGAGCTTCGAGTTTAGGCAGTGCCGAGGAAATAATATTTTCTGAGGACTTTCCAAAAATAAATGATTTTGTATGTGATGACATTACTTTTCTGTTAATAGGACTGGAAGATTATGAACAAAATATCTGTATAAGCCTACAGTTTCTATGTTGAAGCCTTGAATGCAACTAGCACTGCATTTGGAGATGGGAATGTAGGAGCATTTTAAGGATAGATGAGGTCATGGGAGCAGGGCCTCTTATGACGGATTGGTTCCTTCAGGAAACCAGAAATAATCTTCTTCTCTTTCTGTGTGTGTGTGTAATCCATAGGACCACCAGCCAGACTGTGACAATTTGCGAGCTAAAAATAAGACCAAATTAATTTTGTTTTTTCTTTCTTTTTTTTTTTTGCCAGTTGTGGGGCTTGAACTCAGGGCCTGAACACTGTCCTTGGACTTTTCTCAAGGCTAGAGTTCTACCCTTGAGTCACAGAACTACTTCCAGATTTTTTTCTATATACATTGTGGCGAGGAATTGAACCCGGGTCTTCATGCATGCTAGGCAAGCACTCTACCACTCGGCCAAACTCCCGGCCCTGTTGTTTTTCTAAACTACTCGTTCTATGGTATTTCGTTATAGTGGCCTAAACAAACAAGGACAAACCTTCTGGATAGATCATTTGCTAGATTTTTCCATGAAGATCTTTTGGCACTTTCATGTTAGGCCCACTCTATTAATGGTTTCATGTAGACACGATATTAAACCACTAGCAGTGATTAGTTCTGACTCATGTTCCAGGGAAAGGCTTCCCAACAACAGGTGATCTCTGAGCCAGTTCAAGTTATGGAAAGTTCTGGTAATGAAGATGTCTAGGAAACTTCCAGGTGTAATGAATGATAACACGTGACACTGGTGTGATTTTTCAGGGGAGGAAGGCCTCAAACATGATTCCACACTCCCTCCAGTGGCTCGTAGATGGTTTCCTTTATAGCTGTGACTACCATGTTTGTAAAACTTTTTTTTCATATATTTTTAATTGTAATTAATAGAAGGGTTACATTGTATTCACCAGAGAGAGGGTGAGTTACTTCACATACATTGAAACACTTTCTCATGTCTTGGTCCCCATTTCCTTCCCCTCACCCTCACCCCTCATCTTGTTTTCCCCCCTTCCCCATCTGATCGATGTCAAACAACCAAATACGCATATATACAATATATGAGATAACCAAGTGAGATACTGTAACAATATGAGATAACCAAGGGACAGCAAAAGAGATGAGAGATAACATAATACATCAAGGACAACAATCACTCGTTATATGGCTTTTGTTTCTATATCCTGGAGGTCCTTTCATTTAGCATCATACTATGGCCTTATGTATCTAGGTTTTGTTCTATTGTAAATCTATGTTTCTACTGATTATAACAAATAAGGGAAACAATTGGACATATGTTCCTTTAAGTCTGGCTTGCTTCACTTAATATGATTTTTTTCTAAGTCTTTCCATTTCCTTACAAATTAGGGCAATGTCATTTTTTCTGCTAACAGGATAGAATTCCATTGTGTATAAATACCACATCTTGTTGATCCACTCATCAACTGAGGGGCACCTGGGTTGGTTCCATATCTTTGCTATGATAAATGATGCTGCAATGAACATTGTTGTGCTAGTGGATTTAGTATGTCTTTATTTCTAGACGACTTGGTAAATGCCAAGTAGTGGAATTACTGGGTCATAGGGGAGCTCTATGTTTAGCCTTTTGAGGCACTGCCATACTGCTTTCCACAGTGGTTGAACGAGTTTGCAGTCCCACATCCCCTCCAGCATCTGTTGTTAATAGATTACTTTATCATGGCCACTGTAACTGGAGTGAGGTGGAATCTTAGGGCTGTTTTGATTTGCACTTCTTTTATGGCAGAGATGTTGAGCATTTCTTCATGTGTCTGTAAGTCATTCTTATTTCTTCTTCAAAGAAGACTCTCTTTAAGTCTTTGGCCATTCTTTCAATGGGATGGTTGTTTCTTCAGAGATTAGTTTTGAAGTGATTCAATTTTTTGAGCTGTTGATATATTTTAGATATGAGGCCCTTGTATGTTGAATGGTTAGTGAAGATCTTCTCCCACTGTGTAGGCTTTCTAGTTAATTTGCTAGCTATGTCCTTTGCCATACAAAAGCTCTGCAGTTTAATGCAGTCCCACTTATCCAGACTTTCTCTGATTTGTTGTGATTCTTGGTCCTTATTATGAAAGTTTCAACTTGTGCTAAGGAGACCTAGTGTATCTCCTACTCTTTCTTGTAAAGTTTTCGGTGTATCTGCTTTTACCTCGAAGGTCTTTGATGCTTTTGGAGTTAATTTTGGTGCAGGGTGACAAACAAGGATCCAACTTTAGTTTTCTGCCAGCACCACTTGTTGAAGAGGCTGTCTTTCTTCCATTCTATTTTTTTTTGGCTCCCTTATCAAAGATTAGGTGGTCATAGGTCTGTGGGTTAATATCTGGGTCCTCAGTTCTAGTCCATTGCTCTTCAGGCCTGTTCTTATGCCAGTACCAAGCTGTACACTATGATCAAACAAGATTCATCACAGGGATGCAAAGCTGGTTCAACATGCGCAAATCAGTTAATATAATTCAACACATCAACAGGAGCAAGGACAAGAATCTCATGATTGTCTCAATAGATGCAGAAAAGGCATTTGACAAGATCCAACACCCCTTCATGCTAAAAGCTCTGGAGAAGCTAGGAATCCATGTCACAAACCCACAGTTAATATTACACTTAATGGCGAAAAGCTAAAACCATTCCCTCTAAAATCAGGAACGACACAAGGATGCCCACACTCTCCACTCCTCTTTAACATAGTATTAGAATTCCTAGCCAGAGCAATAAGGCAAGAAGCAAACATAAAGGGGATCCAAATGGGAAAGAGGAAGTGAAACTTTCCCTCTTTGCAGATGACATGATTCTGTATTTAAAGAACGCTATAGACTCCACTCCCAAGCTGCTTGAGCTGAGTCAAAACTTTGGCAAGATAGTGGGGTATAAAATTAACCCTCAAAAAATCAACTGCCTTCCTTTATGCCAACAATGAGAGGAACAAGGCAACAATCAGGAAAGCATGTCCTGTTGCAATGGCCTCAAAGAAAATAAAGTACCTAAGAATTAACTAAGAATGGAAAGAACCTTTTTGATGAAAACTTTAAAACCCTGAAAAAGGAAATTAAAGCAGAACTAAGGAAATGGAAAAACCTCCCATGCTCCTGGATTGGAAGAATTAACATCGTGAAAATGACAATCTTGCCAAGGGCTATCTACAAATTCAATGCAATACCCATCAATATCCCAATGGCATTCTTTAAAGAAATAGAAGAGGCAATCCAAAATTTCATATGGAATAATAAAACACCCTGTACAGCAAAAACCATTCTTATCAGAAAGAGCAACATAGGAAGAATTTCAATTCCAAAGTTTAGACTCTATTACAGAGCTATAGTGACCAAATCTTTTTTTTTAATGGCTACTTGGAGGAGTAAGGATGTGGCTAGTGAAAATTAAAACATCCCAGGCTCTCAGCTTGCATTCCTATTGTGCTATTCTGCACAATAGTTAATGAGTTAATTAAATTAGTGAAGTTTGTGTTGATCTTGCAAACATTGGTTTATAGTTTTCTTTCTTTTAAAAAATAATTTTATTTTATTGTCAGCGTGTTGTATAGAGGGGTTACAGTTCCATTGTCAGAAAGTAGGCATATTACTTCTTTAACACTGATACCCCTTCCCATGTTTTTCTCCCCATTTTCCTCCCCCCACATTTTGTTTGGTTTTATATTTTTCTGTGAAGGTGAGTTTGGGTAGAAACTGGCTGGTATCCATTGTTCAGATCCAGGAGTGTTATGGTTTTAATCCAGTGCCTTTACACTTGCCACTATTAAAATAGTGAGTCCAACAATTTTGTATTATGGAGGAGGGTCATTCTGTACATTATATCATCTTCAGCAATCTCTCGCTTCTCCTGACAATGGCAGTGATGATCCTGTGTCGCTGGCCACAAAGATGGGCAGACATTGCCTAATTTCCTGGCAGGGTAACATTCTTCTTGGATGAGAATCACTGCTCCAATCACGTTAGTATAGTCACACATTTTTTTTTTCTGTAAAATGATTTGTTCATAGAGATAAGGCTTTTCTCTTAAATCATGTGAGCCAGATCCCTGGCTCCATTTACTGGCTCATGAAGGAAGATCTAACAGTTCAAGATAAAGACTCAAGACAGAAGGCTGTTGGAATGAGCAGAAGAAAATTTTCTTCCCTGTTCACTATGTGTTTGATTGCATAAGACTATAAAGTCCATTGGGTGGCCAGTCTACACACATGGAACTAAAACAGCATAAAATGTGTGTGTGCATGTGCATTGTGTGTGTGTGGGGGGGGAGAGAATACTTAATAAAAGTTTAATGTCATGATTACTTCACAGATTGGGCCTATGAAATGTCCATCTTTCTTCATTTGAGACCTTATTTTTAGTCAGTTGTGGGGCTTGAACTCTGGACTTGGGTGTTTTCTTGAGCTCTTCAACTCAAGGCTACTGCCCTACCCCTTGAGCCACAACACCATTTCAAGTTTTCTTGTGGATAATTGGAGGTAAGAGTCTCATGGACTCTAGTGCCCAGGCTGGTTTTGAACCTCGGTCCTCAGATCTCAGCCTCCTGAGTAGCTAGGATTATAGATGTGAACCACTGTGCCTGGCTGAGACCTATTTTAACCAAAGTCTTTGAATTTAAAATGTCACTAAAGATGGTAAAGGGTCTATCTCTGTAATATCTCTTTACAGGTTGCTTTAACTCCTTAGCTTCCATTTCATCTCTTAACTCTTAATGAATTAATACAGATACTTACATTTCCCATAAGCTTATCAATGGCAGTGCTTTATTCACCATAAAAGTTGCTGGTGCATATTTTATAAATGGTCATTCATAAAACAATCTCTGGTCGTAATCTTTGACCTCCCCAGCTAGCCTGTTGAAGGTCTGTGGTGTCTCTCCATGTCAATATCATGTCAGTAGCCCATTTGTTTGTTTGACAGCTTTTCAAATCTATCCATCTTTTCTTTTCTTTCTTCCTTTTTTTTGTGGATCATGAGGCCTGGTGCCTGTCCCTGAACTCTTCAGCTCAAGGATACCACCCTACCGTTGAGCCAAGCCCCACTTCTCATTTTCTAGAGGTTAACTGAAGAGCTAAAGAGTCTCAGGTCCTTGTGGCCTGGATGGCTTTGAACCTTGATCCTTAGATTTCAGCCTCCTGAGTAGTCAGGATTACAGGCATGAACCACCAAGCCCAGCTATCTTTATTTTTTCTATATGATCTGAATTTTAACCAAATGACAATGGGCAGAACACATGTAAATAATTTTATATTTTCTTTCTCTTCTTTTTCTTATGTGATTCCTGGAATGGACAGATTAAATTATCAATTAAAATGAAATGTAGAACTAGCCTTTGTTATATACTGTACCTTATCTAATTTAGCTCTCTCCAACATCAAACAAAAAAAATATTTTCTATGTAGTGTTTGGCTCTAAGAAGAAATTATAGTTTGGAGAGTTAAGGTCATATAGGTCCTTAAAAATATCGGAACTTCAACTCACTCCTTTCCAATTGTCCATATTTTTGTTCTCAGTCGGAATGACATATTTCTTTGACTTTTATTAAATTTCTTTTCATTTCTCTTCCTCTTCCTCTACCTCCATCTCCTCTTCCTCCTCCTCCTCCTCTTTCTCTCCTTCCTCCTCCTTCTTCTTTTGTGCCAGTCCTGGGCCTTGAACTCTGGCCTGGGCAGTGTCCCTAAGCTCTTTTGCTCAAGACTACTACACTTGCACTTGTACTTGCACTACAGAAACATTTCCTGCTTTTTTCTGGAGTTAATTAAAGGGAAGAGTCTCAAGGACTTCCTGTCTGGGCCGACTTTCAACTGTGATTTTCAGATCTCAGACTCTTGAGCAGCTAGGATTATAGGCATGAGCCATTGGTGCCTGGCTTTGCTTCAATTTCATATCCATCTCCTATCATTCTGTGTGCGTATGCTACTACATTCAGTGCCTTTCCAGGAAGGTGCATGATTGGGAGTCATATGAACTATTTCTGGGCACTCTGGCCTGGAACCTCCATGTAGCTTAAGATGACCTGAGTGAGCCACCATACCCATGGAGAGAAGTTGTCTTGCAAGCTGTCCTTCACTGACTTTGACTCGTGATCCTACCAATCCTGGCCCCATCTGATCACTACCACCCTGCTCTAAAACGTGTGTGGTTTTTAAGAAGAGCAAGGATGGAACATTAAATGGAAAGTAGTTCCCAAATTGAAGGAAATAATGGGCAAAAATAGAGACTCAAATTATATGTCAGAGTTCCCAGCCCAGGCAACTTTGCCAGAGCCAGCAACACACATCAGTTGTTCACAGTTAGTGGCACCCTAACTATGTTTTATTCAAATCAATCATTTCATGATTTTCCTTCCTAAGGAAACTAAAAAGCATTAGGTTTATGGCATGCCACAGATAGTAGAGTTGCTTCCACAGCAGTGTGTGAACACTTCCTTAATGCCAGTGGGCTCAGAAACAGTCAATTTTCCTATTACTTTTTATCACAGCCAGAAAATAGTCATATGTGCTTGTGTTTGCATTCCTCAGCTCTCTGGTGCTCCTTATAGAGTTGGTCATAGTATTCCAGTACCTCACTTTTGCATGGCTTCATACCAAAAGCCATACTTATCATATCATACCATTTTCTGCTTTATATTTATGAATTAGTTTTGAATTTTATAGCTGTGAAAGAATAATGAAATAGGCAGATTTTATCTCATGTAAATATCATTATTGTTATAAAATAGCTTTTTACATTGAAAGCCAGACTCAAAGGAACATAGGCTCAATAGTTTCCCTCATTTGTCATAATCAGTAGAAACCTTGGGCTCTCCTAACAGAGATTTACAGTAGAACAAAACATAAGTACACAAGGCCATATAGTATGACACTAAATGAAAGGACCTCCAGGATATAGAAACAAAAGCCATATAACAAGTGATTGTTGTCCTTAATGTACTATATTATCACTCATCTCCTTTGCTGTCCCTTGGTTATCTCATTTTGTTACAGTGTTTTACCTTGTTATCTGATATATTGTATATATGCTTATTTGGTTATTTGAAGTGGGATAGGAAAGGGGGGGAAACAAGATGAGGGGTGGGGGTTGGGAGAGGGAAATGGGGAACAAGACATGAGAAAGGGTATCAATGTTTGTGAAGTAATGTACCTTATATCTGGTAAATATAATGTAACCCTTCTATTAATTACAATAAAAAATATATGAAAAGGTTCCGAGAGTTTGGCCTAGTGATAGAGTGCTTGCCTAGCATGCATGAAGATCTGGGTTCGATTCCTCGGTACCACATGCATAGTAAAAAGCTGGAAGTGGTGTTGAGGCTCAAGTGGTAGAGCTCTAGCCTTGAGAAAGTCCAAGGACAGGGCTCAGGCCCTGAGCTCAAGCCCCAGAACTGAAAAAAAATATATGAAAAAATATTTTTTTTACATTGAAATTTTTTGGGCTCTTCCAGTATTAAATTGGAAAGAAAGTATTCTATTCTATCTTAAAGGACTTGTAAGGCCTAATTCATTCCAGTAAATTATTTCTGAAAAAAGATACTGTTTTCATTACCTAGGGGAATATTATCAATGGTAAAACTTTATTCACTATTATAGGAGCTGTTGCCTGAATCAGATTGTATTTTTCTATGGGGAGAAAATCCTATAGTATTTATCGAATAACACTAAGAACTTTTCTAAAGTGGTTGCCAATTTAAAAATATTTTCCTCATTTAAATAAACACAGAAGGTCAAAAGAGTGAAAAGCCCCCAGCACAGCCTTTCCTTGTGGATGGGTTAATGGTAGCTTCATAGACTTTCCTCCTTTCGCATATGATATCTCATATTAGCACAGCCATGCTGTAAACATGGGACTGGCTCCTTGAACACATGACAAATGTGTAGGTCAAAAGTCCTAGCATATTGGTTATTTTTTTCCCTGCATTCTGTGGTTCAGCTTAAACACTGGTAAAACTTCCAACCATGGGTTCTTTACAGTTTATCATTTGGCTTCCCTAAATTAAATACTTCATAAAGAAATCTTTAAAAGGTAACTTTTAAAGACATCTCACATGGACTTTTGTGATTATATATGTGTGCTCTTGCTGGCTAAAAGACAGGATTCAGATAAAACATGCTATTCTAAGGCTGATCTTTTAATGTGAGCTGAAACATGAAAGTCAAATAAGAGAGGAAAAAGATGAGAATGGAATAAAGTTTTGAAATGTCTCCATTGGAAAAGGTAACCATAGTATTAAATGTTTACCCTTTTCTTCTTCTGGCAAGAAGTTAATTATAATTTTTTTAGTGATAGTTTTTATAGAGAGAATGCTTTTATTTTCCTTAACTTCCAAGAAGTTTATTAATGGTAAAATAACTTCATATAGTATCTCAGTATGGACTAAGCTTGTCCTGAAGTGTTTACTCCATTATAACTATTGGATTTTATTGGGTCTGAAATGAAAAACAGCATATTATATGGAATATAATTTAAGGAAAGGTTGTGAAGAGAAACTTAAGGGAGAAAAATCTTTTAGAATTTATGTCAACATAACTTAACTCCTTTTCCATGGTCCTCATGGATTTTTGAAAGTAAATGTAACATTAATAAGATTATCTTCTCTAGGGCCAGGAGTTCAGCCTAATGGTAGAGTGTTTGTCTAACATGCACGAAGCCCTGGGTTCCATCCTTCTGTACCACATATATAGAAAAAATAGGAACATATGCCTTTTTTGTGTGTGTTTGGGTCATGGGGCTTGTATTTGGCCTGGGCAGTGTCCAGAGCTCTTCAGCTCAAAGCTACTGCCCTACCCCTGGGTCTGGGCGTTGTCCCTGAGCTCTTCAGGGACCCTACCCTTGAGCCACAGTCCCACTTCCCATTTTCAAGTGATTAATTGAAGATAACAGTCTTGGCTTTGGGCTTTGTATTGCCCAGGCTGGCTTTGAACTGCAATCCTCAGATCTCAGCCTCCTGAGTAGCTAGGATTACAGGCGTGAGCTACCGGGCTGGCTAGTGTACTTCTTTTTTTAATGTCATCAAATTTCCTAATGTTGTTAAAGACTCCGTATTCAGTGCTTACAAAGCATTTCACCATGTGGATATACTGTTTTTCTTAAACACATACCTACTATTGAACATGGGTAATTTTCGGTTTCTTACTGTTCCAGTGCCACACTGCTGTGTGTAATAACTTATGTGAGCTGGTAGTTACTAAAACAAAACAAAACAAAACTTCATAGAGCAAAAGATACGAATATTCTGAATACTTTTGATAAATGCTGCCAATTTGTTTGCCAGCTTCATAGCAATTTTTACCTCCATCTACGAAATGCGAGTGTTTCATGGTGTCCTCAGTTACCTGAAAAACTTTCTTTTTCCATTTGACAGGTAGACCTTGTATGACAATGATTTAATCTGCATTGTTCACATGGTTTAGTTGGTTTTGATCATAGATAATGGCCATTTATTGTCTTCTTTGGAAACTTTTCCAAATTTCCCTTTTTTTTCTAACAAATTTACCACTATTCAGAGAAACAAAATTGTTAAAAATAAATAAAGTAGAGAGTGATGCTGAGTGCAGTGATCCACCAGCAGTTCACGTAGACTGGTAGACTAAGGACGGGGAGTCGGAGCTGGTGTCTTCCACAGGTAGGGACCTGTGCTCTGGGCCTCCAGCTGGTGGACCAGTCTCACTCCCAGCTTTACCCTTTGCACTACCCCTGTTTCCTCATCATTTTGTTATTCTCTTTTCAATTTAATAACCAAGAGTTCTCAAGTCCGCAGAAGTCATGGAGGCAGGATTAGTCATGACAGAATTAGAGATCAGAGCAAGACATGGGAACAAAGAGAATTCAGTGCTTGCCTTTGTTTTCGTGTCACTTAGCTTGCCTTGGATCTGTTCACCGTCCACAGCTATGTCTAGGTGTGTAACAGGAGCTAGGAGACCAAAACCTAGAGCCAGTGAGAGACCTAGAGACCTACCCAGAGAAAGCTGAGTGTCCTTTTCATTGTTTTTCTTTTAGCTTCAGTTCCTCTGGTGATGTATATCTATTTAAAATTTACTGATCACCCTGCGCAATGAGCCAAATGGATGATGGCCTGATTGCGTTCTTCCTCCATTCCATCTAATAACCTGATTTTATGTCTGAGCCGGATTCCACACGTGGAAAGAGGCTCTGCCTCTGTGACATAGTGGGATTTCTTCTGACTTTGCAGTCCACACATGGACTTGAAGTCCACGGGCCACCTCAGCTTATGCTGTTCTTGGCCAGATGGACTCAGCTGGGTGGGTTCAGTGGAGCGGGAAGCAGATGTGTGATGATCTTTGCCTCTGATATCAGAGTTTACCAAGGAATGAGGACAAGTGAGAATTCCCAGTGTCCAGCAGGCCCTAGACTGTTAATGATGATTTCTTATTGCTGAATAAATGATGGTTGCTTTCATTAAGGGACCATCTCCTCTCAAGTAAAAGCAGGGTTAACTCCTCTGCAGGGCAGAGGCAGGCTGGCAAGAACAATCCTCTGTTAATGATGGAAACTTTCGTGAGCAATTCATTTCTGTTTCCTTAACTTGCTCTTCTTCAGAATGAGACTACTGATTTCCAGGTGGTGTGATTAACAGTGGTAAGGTTGGAACTCGTTGAATTCACAATTGGTAGGTACAACTATGCATTATCTATCTTTATTGGGAACATAATCAGATTTCCTGAATTCTAAAGAAATCCTCTCAGGGATGAGTTCTGAACATGACGTAGGCAGTCTCATTTCTCAAACAGGAACTACTGAGTTTCTCCACCCTGTGCAGTGGGATACCGCCGTGGTCTTGGATGGTAGGGTCTCACTGGCTCCCTCTGCTGAGATGACTCTCTGGAAGCGGACACCCTACCTCAGGTTGCTCCTCGTTTTTAGACACTTCATTAACTACAAAGATTTTAGTTTGGGGATACATAAAAAAAGCTATAGTCTGCTCAGTCCTATTCATAAGCTTATTGTATGCATTTAGATTCTCTTCCATTTATTATTATTAAGCCTTTACTCTAGAGCATGGACAGAGAATAATAATAAGGAACATTGTCTTTGGAGCCAGACTACATGGGCTTAAATCCCAGACCTACTGCCTCCTTGCAAGTACTTACCCTTTTACAATCTCAACATACTTGTGCATGAAATGTTCTTCAATGTGGTATCTAAGTACAAGGTGATTTGGGAGAGTTCTTGGAAAAACGTGAGTATCATCTAAACGCCACTCATTTGTTCACTGATGGTGAACTCTATTCCTGAGCTAAGCGAACTGCAAGGGCATAGCCAGCAGCAGACTGTCAGTCTCTGCATAGGGAAGAAATGGCTGGGTGGCATGGGGCCCTTAGCTTCACAGGGGAAGACCAGAACTGACAGAAGCCAGAGACAAAGTTCAGGCTGTCCACAGGGCCACTGCTGGTCAGAGCATGTGAGGGAGAAGCAGGCAAAGACACGCTTGTTTATGGTAGAGACTGTATTAATTTTGGGGGGGGGGAATTGGATATTTCTCCGAGGTATCTATTTCTTATTTTTGTTTTGACTTTCATGTGTTATTTTTTGTCTGTGTATTTATGTACTTTGAGATGGCAAGTTTTTACTATTTAACCCAGGCTGGCCTTACACTTACTGCATTAGCCTTCTGAGTTCTGGGGTTACAGACCTGTGCCACCATCTCCAGGGGGTGTATCTACTTCTTTATCAGTTCTTACTTGCTGAAGGTGAGCCCAAGAGTATGTGAGACTTTGTGTTAAAATCAGCCTCTGTGTTTCTTGGTAGATGGCTGCTCATTTACAGACTGTGTAATTGAATTCCATTCAGCAAGCTTCCTTTGGGATCTCTTGTAGTTTTCTTTCTTCCATTTCCCTTTCATTCTCCTATGTCCTTGTTTTTCTTTTCCCCTAACATATTTTCCTCATGGCTGTTCTTTTTTTTTCTTTTTTTTATTGTAATTAGTAAAAGGGTTACATGATATTTGTCAGATAGAAGGTGCATTAATTCACATACATTGATACTCTTTCACATGTCTTGGTACCCGTTTCCCTCCCCCCCCACACCCCCCACCCGTCTTGGTTTTCCCCCTTCCCTATCAAATATGGCTGTTCTTATACTATCAGCTTCCCCCAGGTGTGTGTAGCATCATGATTACAAAAAGTAAATCAGATTTAAAAAATGCATTAATGTTTAAACCATAATCTCAAGTGCAATTTCAAATTAAAGTTCAAGTAACTAACGGTAACTTTTCTGCATTTATATTGGAGAGCCAAGGAATTGCAATGAAACTGGTGACCTAAATCAGCAAAGCCACTTTTTAGTAGCCATTTGGGGGTGGGGAGTTTTAGTGAGAAAGAAGGTGATAATTTGCCTTGGAGAGTTTTGGTTCTTCCAAGTGCTGAAACGGTAATGATGTTTCTGTAGTCCCCATTACCCATGGCTGGGCTCTCCTTCCCTTCCTCTGTCGTCTTCTTTTCATTCTCTCTTGTAGCTACTGAAGCAGAGCAGAGGTGTAGAGATTGTTTTAGGGAAATGACTGAGCTGGGGAGAGGAAAGGTCAGTTGAAATAACAGTGTAGGTAGTGCATCAGGTCATGAAGACATTGCACTAAACTTGTGCTAGAGGTGAGGGTGTGAGGCTGGAGATGGTGGGTTTTTAATGTCCATGAGTCCTGTTGCTGAAAAGGTGAAAGGAATGAATGGACAGACATGTGTTACAGTCTGTCAGTCATGGTCTAATACCATCTCTTTCAAATAGATATTTATGTGGACTTATTAGGTATTTGTGTATTTTCTTTCACAACACATTTAAAAGAGCATAGTGAAATTAGATTTCAGGTAGACATCATGAAAGGAAGGAACTTTTTCTGAGCTAGGAAAGCTTTTTTCTTGAAGATTTCTTCTGTGTCTCCCTGGCTATGAGTAGCTCTCAGCAATAGACTCTCGTAGCATGAATGCAAGATTCCAATGATCCCAACAGTTGCAGAGAAATCATTAAGCAAACTTTGAGAAAGTTTTTCTTTTTTCATCTGCAAATAACTTGCTGACCAAACAGAGTAAGATCATTTTGGTATACAGACATCAGCAGAGGCAGGAATCAGAAAAATTGTATTTCTTTTACCTGTAGGAGAGAGGGTTGCATTATCAGATTTGTGAATATGTGAAGACTGCATAGAAGGAGTTGATTCTTATTTTAACACACACACACACACACACACACACACACACACACACACACACACACACACACACCAAATCTGGAACTAAAAATGATTTAGTGTCAGTGTCAGAGGCTCACAGCTTCAGTCCTAGCTACATTGGGAGGCTGAGTTTCAAAGGATCATAGTTGAAGGATCACAAGACCTTTCTTGACCCATCACTGGCTGCAGTGGTGCACAGTGGCCACTCTAAGCAATGTGAAAAGCTGAAATTATGAAGATTGTGGTTCTGAGGTTGTCAGGGCATAAAAAAATCCACGGTCTTCCATGTCCACAGAGAGAGCTCTAAATGACAGCGAGGACCTGTGATCCCTGCAATCGCAGGAAGCAGGTAGATTTCAGCATAGACACCACTCAGGCAGAAAACAAGAGCCTATCCTAAAAACAGACAGCAAAATCAGGACTACAGGCATGGTTCAAGGTCAGGATCCAGCCTAGCACAGTGAGAGTCTCTGAGATCAAACCCCAATAATGCTAAAAAGAAAGAAAAATAGAGAGTCATGGCTGACGACCTCTAGTTGTCTAATATGGATCTTTTTGTATTCAATGACATAAAATTGTTTACAGTATAGCAGGATGAAGTTCCTTTTGAAAAATTATTTGTGACTTGCAAGGATTTTTACCATGTTTTGTATAAAAAATATTTTTCCAAGAATAAAATGAGAAATGAAAGACATTAAAACCGTTTTCATTTTCTTCTGATAATATACTAAAAGCAAAGATAAGCTTTCCTTTTATCTCTTCCTAGAATGATTTTCCAACTAAGAAAAAATTAGCCCCCGGAAAGTTATCAGGCCAGAGTTAGATGAAGAATCTGATGTTAAAAGCTACTTTATCATTTGTCTTTTCTAATGAATGGATGTAAGTACTTAAGTGTCTTTTTTTTCAAAGACATTAGTAACAAATCTGCTTCTTGAGTGCTTCCTCTGTGACCCTTCATCAGCCAGTCATTATTTCTCTGCTGAGCTGAAGAAGTAGCAGGTGTCTGAGAGCCGACTAACTTTCCTTTCTGAAAAAATAACATTGGAACAGCACATGGTAACTACTGATCTGAACTGATGAGGCTCTAGATACATTGCACATTTGCTAGGGATTATTTAAATGTCCATGTTTACATTGTCCGAACACTGTCTTTATACCCATAACTGTATTGGTTTTCAACTACAGGATGTTTCCTGCAAAATAACTAACAAAACTAAATATATTTTATATTCATGCTAACACTTTTTACCTCATTAGTAGGTTTACAGCAATACTTTAACACTGTTTTGTGTCATTTCCTACACTACTTGATAGGAAGCCTTTTTCAAAAGTAATGGTTGAAAATGTATAGGTTAATAAAGCAGAAGTTATAGCAGAAGAGTACCCGAAGATGAACATTATAGGTCAACTACAAAGAGAATAGAAGAAAATCAGTTAATAATTTTGTTAATCCTTTTAATCCATTAAAAGGATTTTTTTGCACTTATTTTTGTGATCTGGAAGAGTGTGGTTTTGGGTAGCTGATTTTAACAGAAGGATTCCTTTTATTTATTTATTTATTCATTTATTTTAGCAAACCACTGTTGATGAACATATGGAGTCTTCTATAGGTATACAGGAACAAAATTTGATTTATTATATTGTCATTGTAGGTCTTTTAAATTTTACGTTGAACTGATTATAAAAACAAAGTCATTGTGAAAAGCATCACATTCAGAAATAGATAAAACTTCTTCAATGGCTTTTGTCAGCAAAGGAATTTCTCTAAGTTGCCCCAGGGGAATCGTGTACTTGGGTGTCAGATGGAAGTAGTAGTAATGGTATACCAGCGAGAGAAAAGGAGGAAGAGGAGAAAAAGAAAGGAGAGGAGAAGGGAGAGGAAGAAGAGGAGGAAGAAGAGAAACAGGCAAAGAAGAGGAAGGAAAGGAGCAAGGAGAGAAGAAGAAAGGGGCACGCAAGAATGATAGCAACGGGAAGAGTTGAAGGAGAGTTGACATTTTCCACAATTAAATTTTTGATGATAGTTGAGAGCTAGTATTAATTTTTTAAGACAGTTTTTATCCAGTTTCAGTTTCAGTTACTTGCCTGTATGGCTAATCTCAATGTATATTGATTAACATAAACAAAAAATTACCCTCTTGACTCATTACCCACACTTTGGATGCCCGGGGGTCACGTGTGGCTCCTGACTTGCAGGTATCACTGCCAGGCCTTCCAGGAGACAGTGAAGGTCTGAAATCCCACAGGGAGGCCGAGTTCCTGAAAGAACCCTCTGTAGTTACCTGGGATAAAGGGACCGGATTAGACTACTTTTGACTGACTGGTTTAAAGCAGACTTCAGCCATTAGCAAGTGATACATTGTTTTCTTAAAATTTGTTCCTTTTCCTGCAGTAGTGTTTGCCCAAATTTGGTCATAGAAAAAGAGCTACTTATCTTCCTAGCAGAGGAGTTGCCATTGTTCCTTTTGCTTTCTTAAAGGTCTTATGGGTTGGTTGTGTAGAATGCTTTGTGGGCCTTGTGTCCTATGCACTTGGTCCAAGAACACAGAAAGCTGTGATTTAAGTCCTGTGTGCAAAGGCTCAAGTTTCTGGAGTGTGCAGAAGCCTGGGAGGAGACTAGGTATGTAATGGAAAAGTTCTTTTAATGATGATGTTAGAGAAATGTAAAGAAACAAAAATATGGCAGAATAACTTATTAAGGGGTACTATGGAAAGAATCAAGTCTATAAAGGAGGAGAGTAAGACCTTCTCTGATTCTGAGAAGATGGCGGTGCTTCAGGGTGAGTCTTTCTCAGCTCTCTCCAGGATACCAGTTTTGGCATTGTAGCAGAAAGTTTACAGCTAAAGAACAATTCTAGCAAGCTGCAGTAGCACAGAGAATAAGACCTTCTGCCTAGGGATTTTTTAGTGCCAGCTAATCTTTGTTGTCTAAAGATTATTAAGTCCACAGATCTAAATCCATAGGTAATCCATGGATCTTTATGAATCCAGAGATTCACAAATCCAGACATAGAACAAAAAAAGAGCTAACTATATTTGGCCAGCCCCCCCGCCCCCAAAAAGGAAACATCTTCAAATCTCTAGTCTATTCCCTGGATTTCCCCCTCCCCTTCCTTCCCCTCCTTTCCTCCCTTCTTCCCTTTCCCCCTCCCTTCCTACTTCTCTTTCTTCCTTCCTCTCTTCCTTCATCCCTCTTTTCCTTCCTTCCTCTCTTCCTTCCTTCTTTCCTTCTTTCTTCTTTCATCCTCCCCTTTCTCCCTTCTTTCAACTGCAAAATCAACTGCAACACTGAAGATCAGTGTTATACTCTCAGGAAAGTAAACACAAACGTGCTAAATCAACTTTCGAGCAAACTGCCACACGATGAAATAATAATTAGTATTAAACAAACAGCATGTGAGTGAATGTTTAATTATAACAAAGTCAAGAGTAAGCCACTCAACTATGGTTGTGTGACACACACTGGGTTTACTCAAAGAATGCTCTTCCAGTCATTTTCAGTGTCTGCGGTGTGGCACTGCAACCATCACCCGGAAACTGTGCTCTGACATCCACTGCTTAGTCTCAGGAGTCTCATTTTGTTGTCACTGAGAGAAAAGAATTAACTGATGCTTTCTTCCCCTTCCCCAAGAATCTGAGACCTAACCAGAAATGCACTCTCTGTGTCTAAAAATGGTAGTTTGGGGCTCTTGTCTTTAGTTTTCTTGGTTATTTTTCCCCCTTTTCCTTGTTATATGGTAGAGATGGAAGCTGCTCACTTTTCTGTGAATGTGAATATATCTTGTTATGATTACATTTTTCTGTCAGTCACATTCTAGCAGTGGGGTGAAAACTGTTTATTATTCAGGTTGGTTTGCAGAGAGGACTGTTTCTGTAGTAGATTAACCAATCTGGATATGTAGAATATCTGCTCTCAAGTTTCTTGCCATGCAAGGCTTCATTTTGCAGCTTAATTCTCCTAGGAGAGAGCAGCGCTGATTAGACCAGAAGCTTCCAAATCAACATTTACAGGAATGGCCCTCTGTGAAAGGAAAAGAGTGTGTTGTGGAAAACTGAGTGCATGAAAAGAAAAAGAAATATATTTGCTCACAGTAGATCCAAATAGTGTCAGAATTAGCAATACAGTCAAAGGTAAGGACACAGAGAGGGCAGTTTCTGAAGTGCGGAGAATGAGAGCAAACACAGCCAGCCTGGTCTTCAGCTTACAGCTGAGTGAGAGGTCAGGATGATTTATATTCCAATTTATCGGCCATGTGCTGGAAAATATAACCTGCATCATTAAAAGCAGAAGACAGTGTATGGGCGAAAGGGCAGATGCTCTTCCTCGTAAAGAAGGTATAGGTGAACACAGCCAAGGAAAACAAGACGATATGTCTGCAGTTGGAGTGTGACCTTAAGGTTTCCTGTGGTCACAGCGATCCATTGCAGTTTGTATCATTGTTGATCCAAACTTCAACCAGGCCAAATGTCAGCTGAGTTCTCTGCTCCCTGGACTATCAGCCCTGCCTTCTCACTCCCGCTTGCCTTGCTTTTCCCTCCCTTCCTTAGTTTAATCCTTACCAGTAATTTGGAAACATTGTCTTCAGGGGAAAATGGCAAACATGGAGGCATGGAAGATGGAAGGAAAGACAAAACTGAGGAAGGAGGTGCATCACAGATCTAGGAGAGCACCTGTCAGCAACCAAATGCAACACAACTCACTGTGAAGCTGGTCCTGGGTAAGGCAGGGTTACGAGAAGGACGGATAAGGCTGGATCCTTGCTTTTAGGACTTGGGAGCTCTCTGGTGGTATGAGGCTTGACCTTTCTGGTGAGCTGTTTTGTCATCCATATTCCTTCAAAGAAAGGTGAAGAAATCTAACTTTACGGAAATAGTCTGATTCAGTGATTCAGTGACCTCATTTACATGAGTCAATCCATGTAACAATGGTTTTACTGACCACATTCCTGCTTTGTGTAAGCATCATGCTAGGGACTGAGAATGAATGGTGAGCAGTGCCATGCTTCCAAATCTTACAGCCTTCTGGGGACAGATTCTGGCTTAATGAGAGGTGTAACTGTAAAAGCTCAAATTGTTACAAGAGGCTAGGAGGGGATTCCCAGAGGGGTAAGAATGAGAAGGGGACAGGAAAGTTGACAGTTGTGACCGGACACTGGTGTTAATGTAATTTGTTGAGATACTGCAGGTTTGATACCTTTGCCTGGCTGCCAGGCACATTCTTCTCTAAGAATTATTTGCACTCTGCTAGGATCTATTTTCCATATACTATAGGCAGAAAGTCAATGCAAATATAAACTTTCATGTTTAATGAACTGAATGTTTTGTGTATATTTTCATAGTCTGTGAAAAAAATGAAATGCATAACAGTAATTTTATTTTTTAAAAGATTTAGCAAGTGCTTTTACTAAAATACTATGTCAGAAAAGGAAAGAAAATTAGAGACTGTGTATGTATATGGTGTGTGTGTGTGTGTGTGTGTGTGTGTGTGTGTGTGTGTCTGTCTGTCTGTCTATCTGTCTGTAAAATTCCTGGCTCTTTTTGTTTGTTCATTTTTCTTGGTCTATCACCTCAAAGATGGCAAGACTTGGCCTTTTCCGTTCTTGTGATTTGAATATTCTGCAAATATATTCAGCATGGCTCAAACCCATTATTTAAAAGATATTATGTGGTGTGTCAGTTTGTAATACTTTCCTGAAGGTCCTCTAGTGAATTTTTCAAAGCCCAAGCTTCTCTGAAATTGAAATCCCATGTGTGTATAGCTATTTAATGCTGTGTGTTCTGTGTACTTCATACTTTTCAGACTTCCAATTTTCTTATTAGTTAGAGAAATAGAGTAAAATAAAAACAATCCAGGTTGAACAATTCGCAGATATACAGATATTAGAACTCCTCTATCAATTTTTTTTTAAAATGGAAAACCATGAAAAATATTATTTGGATTAGATTTAAAAAATAGCTTGGGCAGGTATATGCCCCCCAAAATCTGGTCCCAGGTGCTGCTCTCCTGATTTATTGATTTCAAGATTAATTTTGAGCAAATCTTTTGTTTTAATTAAAGGGAGCTTATGGTTGGAACGTGGACCATATTGTTCTCATGGCTGCAATGTGAGGTAACCATTAATGTGTTTTCATCAGTCAATTGTTGTCCAGCTTTGATTATGTTGTTCTTTGCAATACCTCTTCTACATAGAGGTAATTCTTGATAGTTGTGATGTGATGGTGACTTCAGAGAACACAACTAATTGAATTAGCAAATGGTGAGCCATCCTATATAAAAGAAATAAAGGGTTAGGTTCTTTTGCGCCTCTGATCACACCATTTTTCCCATAATCTTGTTTTATATGTGTCTCTGTTTATAATGCATTGTTGATTTATTAAAAGTGAAATCGTGGCCAGTGGCTCTGGAATAAAACTTGCCCAATAAATGCACTTTCTCCGTAAGGTGCATTGTAGCTCTCTCTCTGTCTCTCTCTCTCTCTCTCTCTCTCTCTCTCTCTCTCTCTCTCTCTCTCTCTCTCTCTCTCTCTCTTCTCTTTCTCTCTCTCTCTGTCTCTGATTCTGGGCTTGAGCTCAGAGCCTGAGCACTTTCTCAAGGCAAGAGCTCTACCACTTGAACCTCTGCACCACTTCCAGCTCCTTTTTTTTTTCTATATGTGTGGTACTGAGGAATTGAACCTGGGTCTTCATGCATACAAGGCAAGCATTCAGTAGAATGCCAAACTCCTGGCCTGCAGCTCTCTTAATGCTGAGGATCATTAGACTATAGCACTCTAATCTGGGCCATTTATGAAACACACACGTGCACAAAACTAAACATTGTGATACTAAATGATCTCCCAAAGAACATTTGATGTCTGTAACAGAGCAAGACAAGAAAGCAGCCAGTGGCCTTTGTCAGCTTAAGCCCAGGAGTGTGCAAGCTTGCGTCAGGAGACCAAACTCTCCTCCATTAAACTCATGTCTGCTAATGTGTTTTTATTATCTTGAAGTAGTTGTACAAAAGAGTTGGCATTTCCCAAAGCAGCTAATGAATGCTGTGCATCTTGATCAAGGTCCCTTTAACGTCCTCACCCACCACACCCTTCCTGCCCTTTTCTAATATTCAGGTGATGTATTGAATTACTGTCATGAATGAGCACTATATAGACACGATGCATCTTGAGGCGTGCCATCCCTTCAATAGCTTCACCTGCCCCCTGCAACCCATCCATTCCTTTACTTTTTGCTTGGTTCTGTGGCATATACAATACATTCTACTCATTTCATCTGTTCAGTCTTTAAAAAAAATTTTTGGCCAGTCCTGGCCTTGAACTCTGGGCCTGAGTTCTGTCCTTGGGCTTTCTGAAAGCTAGAGCTCTACCACTTGAGCCACAGTACCACTTCTACCACTTTTTCTATGTATGTGGTAGCAAGGAATTGAACCTGGGTCTTTGTGCATGCTAGGCAAGCACTCTACCACTAGGCCAAACTCCCAGGCCTAAACCTGTTCATTCTTCTATTGTTTCTCCTTTACCCCCCACCCCCAACACAAGTACCCAATTTCCACTATTTATTTTATTAGCCTTTGACTTAGTCTTTCCAAAGACTATCTGTGCTCTCCACAGGCTCTTTCATATTTTAGTTAATTCATTTCTAACTGCCTGGGTGCCACCCAGTGGGTTGACTTGTAGATTTATAGGCACAGAACCAGTATAACACAGGTTAAGTTGGTTTTCTGTCCTCACTATCCTCAACATTTGAACTGTTAAAATAAAGTGGAATATTACAAATGCATGTAAAGATATTCTGGTTATATGTTATTTTTTCTAGTTAAAAAAAATCTTCCTGGCTCTTTGCCAAACTCATTCTATGAAGCCATTTAAACCCTCATTCCAAAAGCAGACAGAGATTCATCAAAGAAAAAGAAATATAGACCCATTTCTTTGATGAATATTGATGCAAAACTTCTCAAAAAATACTGGCCAACAGTCTTCAGCAACTCATCAAAAAAATTATACACTATGATCACAGGATTTATCACAGGGATGCAAAGCTGGTTCAACATGTGCAAATCAGTTAATATAATTCAACACATAAACTGGAACAAGGACAAGAAACATATGATTGTCTCAATAGATGCAGAAAAGGCATTTGTCAAGATCCAACACCCCTTTATACTAAAAGCTCTGGAGCAACTAGGAATTCATAGAACATTCCTCAGTATAGTAAAGGCTGTGTATCACAAACTCACAGCTAGCATTACACTTAATGGCAAAAAGCTAAAACCATTCCCTCTAAAATCAGGAATGAGACAAGGATGCCCACTCTCTCCACTCCTCTTTAACATGGTATTAGAATTCCTAGCCAGTGCAATAAGGCAAGAAGCAAGCATAAAGGGGATCCAAATAGGAAAAGAGGAAGTGAAACTTTCCCTCTTTGCAGATGACATGATTCTGTATTTAAAGAATGCTATAGACTCCACTCCCAAGCTCCTTGAGCTGATTCAAAACTTTGGCAAGGTAGTGGGGTATAAAATTAACCATCAAAAATCAACCACCTTCCTATATGCTGACAATGAGAGGAACGAGGCAACAATCAGGAAAGCAATTCCTTTCGCAATAGCCTCAAAGAAAATAAAGTACCTAGGAAGTAACTTAACTAAGAATGTAAAGGACCTTTTTGATGAAAACTTTAAAACCCTGAAAAAGGAAATTAAAGTAGAACTGAAGAAATGGGAAAACTTCCCATGCTCCTGGATTGGAAGAATTAATATGGAGAAAATGACAATCTTGCTAAGACCTAGAAATTCAACACAATACCCATCAATATCCCAATGTCATTCTTTAAAGAAATACAAGAGGCAATCTAAAATTTCATATGGAATAATAAAAGACCCCATATAGCAAAAACAATTCTTAGCAGAAAGAACAGTGCAGGAGGAATTTCAATAACAAACTTTAGACTCTATTACAGAGTTATATTGACCAAAACAGCTTGGTACTGGCACAAGAACAGGCCCGAAGACCAATGGAATAGAACTGAGGACCCAGATATTAACCCACAGACCTATGACCACCTAATCTTTGATAAGGGAGCCAAAAAAAATAGAATGGAAGAAAGACAGCCTCTTCAAAAAGTGGTGCTGGCAGAACTGGTTAAGCACCTGCAGAAAACTAAAGTTGGATCCTTCTTTTTCATCCTGCACCAGAATTAACTCCAAATGGATCAAAGACCTTTGAGGTAAAAGCAGATACACTGAAAACTTTACAAGAAAGAATAGGAGATACACTAGGTCTCCTTGGCACAGGCTCAAACTTTCATAATAAGGACCAAGAAACACAACAAATCAGAGAAAGTCTGGATAAGTGGGACTGCATTAAACTGCAGTGCTTCTGTATGGCAAAGGACATAGCTAGCAAATTAACTTGAAAGCCTACAGAGTGGGAGAAGATATTCACTAACCATACAACAGACAAAGGTCTCATATCTAAAATATATCATCAACAGCTCAAAAAATTGAGTCACTCAAAAACTAATCGCTAAAGAAACAATCATCCCATTAAAAGATGGGCCAAAGATTTCAAGAGTCTTTTCTGAAGAAGAAATAAGAATGACCTATAGACACATGAAGAAATGCTCAACTTTTCTGCTCATAAAAGAAATGCAAATCAAAACAACTCTAAGATTCCACCTCATTCCAGTTAGAATGGCCAGGATCAAGAAAACTAATAACAACAGATGCTGGAGGGGATGTGGCCAGGAGGGATCACTACTACAGTGTTGGTGGGAGTGCAAACTTGTTCAACCACTATGGAATGTGGTCTATGGAAGTTCCTCAAAAGACTAAACATAGAGCTCCCCTGTGACCCAGCAATTCCACTACTTGGCATTTATCCAATTGTCCAGAAACAAGGACATACTAAATCCACTAGCACAACAATGTTCATTGCAGCACTGTTTACCATAGTAAAGATATGGAACCAACTCAGATGCCCTTCAGTTGAAGAGTGGATCAACAAGATGTGGTATTTATACACAATGGAATTCTATGCTGCTGTCAGAAAGAACGACATTGTCCCATTTGTAAAGAAATGGAAAAACTTAGAAAAAAAAATCACATTAAGTGTAGTAAGCCAGACTCAAAAGAACTTAGGCTCAGTGGTTTTCCTCATTTGTTATAATCAGTAGAAACTTTGGGCTCTCCTAGCAGAGATTTGCAATAGAACAAAACCTAGGTACATAAGGCCATATATTATGATGCTAAATGGAAGGACCTCCAGGATATGTAAACAAAAGCCATTTGATGAGTGATTGTTGTCCTTAATGTACTATGTTATCTCTCATCTCTTTTGCTGTCCCTTGGTTATCTCATATTGTTACAGTATTTCACCTTATTATCTGATATATCGGATATATTTGTATTTGGTTATTTGAAATTGGTTAGGGAAGGGGGTAAAACAAGATGAGGGGTGGGGGGGGGTAGGGAAATGTGGACCAAGACATGAGAAAGGGTATCGATGTATGTGAAGTAACTCACTCTGTATATGGTGAATACAATGTAACCCTTCTATTAATTACAATAAAAATATATGGAAAAAAATCTTCCTTAGAGACCCAGCACTTTCCACAAGACATTTTTACACATTGACTTAGTACTTGAACCATTGCCTGTGTGGCTGAAGGCCTCCAGACATATAACATGTATTAGAGAGTTTTAGAGAGTAGCCACCTTTTAAGGATGTTTGCATTCTGTGATGGTGCACCTATTTCTTCTTGCATTTGTTTACATGACTCCAGCCTCTTCCGGTTCTCCATCTTCATCCTACTGCACACCGTGCTTTCCTCTATTCATTTTCCACCAGGATAATTTACAACCCATGACATCTACATGGCAGAGATTCCTATGCCCTCTGAGTCCTCCGGGAATGCTTTGCTCTTTAATATTATCTCTACATAATTTGATTAACAATTCTCTAAGGGCAAAACCTAGTGAGATATCCAATAAGTGTTGCATTATTCAGCAAATAGCTATTTACTGACTGCATACTTCTTATTTTTATATCTTGCAAGACTGGTGTTATGTCTGTGACACTAGCCTAATAGAGCCTTCCTCTGTGGAGAATGAGTAGCAAAATATCATATTTGCGTGAGTGTGTAGTGTTTATTAGAGGATCATTTACAAAATAAAAGTGGAAAGGGTATGATGTCAATAAACTATCAAATAATCTCTTCTCTCCACAGGCATTTGTGAGAGGTCCATAATGGAATGTAAAAAAATGCCTTTACATATCTGAGGAAACTTTTACGATCTTCTGCAAATGAAATGTGTGAGGATATTCTTAGTAAGGTTATTTATTTAGTGCTGCTTTCAAATACGGCTTGGTTCTCTAAGAATGGGAAATGTCATTTATGTTTTTATTGTTTTAACCACTAACCCACATACAAATTAGAGGGACACCGCTAACCACAGAAGTTCAATTATAATATTCTTGAAAAAGTCTTGACCATACATCCATTAAGAAGAAGCAACTGCTTCTTATGCATCAGGCTGAGACACACTTCCAACAGTCAAACCCAGCAAACCATCACTGGGGCATCCAGAGGTGATTTACTCTATTGTTTCTGCCTTTAAATCAAGCTTCATGATCAATGAATACCAACCAAAGTTTCTGCTTACACTGGGAAATCTCAGACACTTTATTGGTTAACTCTGAAGATGAGCAGAGCTGTCCAGCAATACAAATTTAGACTTGAAGTGGACTATGGATATAACACTTTGCAATATTCTGAATATTGCAAAGTATTCACTTGTCAGCCGGGGTATTAGTCTCCATGTCCTGGCATCTCATCTAAAACAAATGATTTTTTTTTGTAAATGCAATGTTCATTTATATTAATTGCTTTGGAAATTCAGTCCATGGGCTTCAATATGCCAAAAGACCAGAATAGCTCACAGTGACTTTTGCCAAAAATCTGTTCTCCTAAAAGCTTTCTCTACAATTGCTTTCAAGTATGTGTATTCCTGTGATCCATCCTTATAATTTATCACAAAATGACCAAAATAGCAGCCTTTGTTCAGCCTCTGACCAAAAGACCATGAGCTTGCTGAAACTAGTTTCCATTTGAGAGAGCAATTGTTTTGAAGCATGCTGCACCCAGCCTCACTGGCTTCAAGTTAGGAAATGTGTGTGAGATCCTTAGCATCTGTTTTCCTCTTCTCAAAGCCAAGTGCAAGGGTTTTCAAGAGCAGCCCCTGTAGAGAATATGGAGTCTGCCCACCAAAGGGAAGGGGGTGTGTTCAGCAGATAGAGGCCGAGGCAGACATGCTCAGCGATTCTGGTCTCCTGGAAGTGAAGAGTGGGGGAAGAGAGCTGAATGGAGGAAATGATGTGGTTAGGGGAGGTGCAGAAGTGGAGGTGGCATTGGCATGCAAAGAGTAGCTTGTTAACGTGGCTTAGTTTCCTAGAGAAACTGGGGATGGAGTGTGTGGAGCGTAGCCAGTCTTGAGCCATCTTGCTGTGACAATGTCTAGAGGAACACCCCAGGAGAAGAGACCATGGCACCAAGGAAAGGTTGCACATGGCAGTGTCCTAGGGAGATACAGAGCTAGGGAGATGCGGGTTGTGGGGCACTGGTCTCCTTTGTGACAGCCCTGCGTGGAGATTCTGTATGTGTCATGTCTGACTGCTGACAGAACCAATAAGGAAAGAATAAAAAAATACACCTTTCCTAGCACCCCTTCTTGAAACCCTGAGTGAGGAGAAATATATATATATATATATATATATATATATATATATATATATATATATATAGAGAGAGAGAGAGAGAGAGAGAGAGAGAGAGAGAGAGAGAGAGAGAGAGAGAGAGCCTTGAAAAATACGTCAAAATGAAGTTTTAAATGGACCCATTCTAACTTTTAGGGACAAAATACTTTGCAGCAAGGAAGAGAAATTTGGCCAAAAAAAAAGGAATATTAAAAAAAATTTCAATAGTGTCTCTGACTGAGTTAACACCTTAACAAACTGGCTGCAAGTGCCAAATTTCATGGTCTGTGACAGGGATAACTTTTCCTTATGATTCCTCCTTCCTTTCTTCCTTCCCTTCTTCCTTCTCTCCTCCCTCCCTCTCTTCCTTTCTCTCTTTCCTTGTGTGCTGGTTCTGGAGCTTAAACTCAGGTCTTGAGTATCATCTCTGAGCTTTTTTCCTTTTGCAAGGCTAGCACTCTACTACTTGTGTCATTTTCCACTTTCAGCTTTTGGGTGGTTAACTGGAGATAAGAATCTCCTTCTTGGTATAGAAACAAAAGCCATATAATGTGTGATTGTTGCCCTTAATGTACCATGTTATTTCTCATCTCTTTTATTATCCCATGGTTATCTTATATTGTTACAGTATTTTATCTTGTTAGCTGATATATATATATATATATATATTTGTTTATTTGAAATGGGATAGGGAAGGGGGGAAAAGAAGATGAGGGGCCAGGGTGGGGGAAGGGAAATGGGGATCAAAACATGAGAAAGGGTATCAATGTGAAGTAATGCATCTTCTATCTGGCAAATATAATGTAACCTTTCTAATAATTACAATAAAAAATATATGGAAGAAAAGAAAAAAAAAGGAATCTCCTTCCTGGGCTGGCTTTGAACCATAATCTCAGAGTTCAGCCCCCTGAGCAGCTAGGATTAGAGACATAAGCCACCAGCACCTGGCTATTATAAGATTTCTTACAGGGAGAATTCCAAAGAAGAAATAAAACCTTCATGAAAATGTAGGTTCTACTGACTGCCTATTGTATAGTGTATAATTTAGAACTTACATGTGTATGAAATTTTTCTGTGGGTCAGGGATCAGGTAAGGTGTTAATATACAACAAAATGATAAGCTTCTATAAAGTAATAAACAAAAGTTATTCTATAATTGATAAGTGAGAGAGCAGAGAGTGAATAGCAGAATGAATAGGTCTTGCCAGAGACTAAAGACTCATCTACGCTGAAATTAATAAAAGTGTCTACCACCCATTCTCTGTACTGTCTTCTGAACTCTTGTCATGTTGGTTTTTCTATTCCTTCTCATCTACTGAGGCCAAATCTGCAGAGTTTTCATTAACCAGGTCTGGTTGAATTAGTGCCTTTTTTGTCAATGCATTTTGTTCCTATCACTGATTATTACATTTATCATAGTCTATATGGCTAGGTGAGTTTTTGAATTTTATTCTTAGTGGTAAATAATATCATTTGGTTGGCAATGGATTGTATATGATCAGTTTTATTTCTACAAAATTAGCTCAATGTGTAAATCTCCATATTCACCCTCTGAATCTTCCAAGTAGAAGCACTGGTGAATTTAGATACTTACCTTCAGTGTCTTGCTATTCTCCATGAACTCTGTGTAATATAGGAACTCATGGTAGAGATAATGAAATTAGAAACAGAAAAATTCTGCCTTTAACTTTTGTCTCCTTAAATAAATATTGTTTCAGTATCTCCTGGCTAGAACAAGGAAAACAATGCTCATCTCAAAGGAATTATGTGAGAATGATATAGAACAGTGTTTACGAATTGCTGTGCCCAACCCTCGTAAGATGTTACAGAATCCTTGTCACTTGAATTGTTTCTATGGTTACTCGGGATCTTTTCTCTCATTCCTTGCAATAGATACGGTTCCAAATACAGGAAAGAGAAAGAGGCATTGGTGTGCATTGGTTTACAAACTTGCTCACCTGCTTTTTCTGTTCCCCACAGTGCCCTAAACAAGGTGTGTGTGGGGGAAATAGGGCTCTCTGAGATTAGTCTACATAACAAATGCCAAGCAAACTATTATGGAAATAAAAGTTTCATTGAAACACCTTCCTACATTTGACTGTTACAACGTTGAGGTGGGGGTGGGGGTGTGGCCTAGTGGTAGCATGCTTGCCTAGCATGCACAAAGCCCTGAGTTCAATTCCTCAGAACCACATACACAGAAAAAGCCGGAAGTGGTGCTGTGGCTCAAGTGACAGAATGCTAACTTTGAGAAAAATGTGTCCTAGACAGTACCCAGGCCCTGAATTCAAGCCCCAGGACTGGCAAAACAAACAAACACCTTGAGGTGTATGCTCAAGATCTTAAGGGGGAATTTGTTTCCAAGAAAATTAAAAGAAAGTTATGGAAATGAATCTTGTCCCTCCAGAAAAATTCTCAAATGTAATCGTTTATATTACCATTTTACTGCCTGTATTGCACTCGATCCACGCAAAGCCCATAGAAAGACTGCACTTAAGTTCTCACTGCTCTACTGCACTTGAAAACGTGAGCCATAGAGGGCAAGCAATTTCTCAGTGGGCATTCGAGAAGCAAGGGGTAGAATGGCGGATGCAAATCAATCCTTATGAGCCAGGATTTGAGTTCTATTTCTATAAATTTCTCTTATAATATAGATCCATTGCCATTATCATTATTTTTGGGGAGGAATGCCTATGTATGTGGTGGAATCCACCTTTAAAATTCTAGTTCTTTCCCATTCTCCATCTACAGAGGATTCCCTAAGCTCTGGTAGTTACCTTCCTTCTCTATGATCTTCTTTTTTTTCTTCTCCAACCTTTCTTGAGCTTTTCAAAATGTCAGGTGTGTCTAGAAAAGCTTTGTCTTATTTGAGGCGATTCTGCTTTCATCTAATTGTTTCATTATATCAGAGAATTTCAGGTTAATGTACGTAGGAAAAAATAGCACAAGGCCTCTCTTTGCAGCTGCACTGAAGCTGTGCCTTCCTCGGTGTAGGAGGAGAATGAAGTCACATAGAAAGTCACAAAATGGCTTCCCAAGCAACCAAAAACAGGCCTCTGGAACAGCCCCCTCACATATTTTAAAATTAAATCGTTCAGCAGAACTTGAAACATTAGTAGATTAACATGTCAATACATTTTTCACATCGCTGCACCAAGGTAAGCTCTAAAAATAAAATGTACTTAGTGTTTAGGCATTTTTTTTAAAAAAAGAGATATAAAAATTATAGATGAAAGCAGAACACAGCAGAACTCTAAAAAGATATTTCTATTTTGGAATTGAGGTTCCAGTTTCTTGTGGGATCTAGATATGAGTTCTAACAAATTCCTTGACACCAGTATTATAAGCTGGATTAGGGTCTTCAAAAACTCACAGGTCAAAGTCCTAAACCCTAAGACTCCCCACAGAACTATGTAGAGATACAGGTCAGTTAGGAGCTAAGGAGAAAGGACTTAGAAGCCAACTTTGATCTCTAGCATTAACTTCTCAGTTGTTGGAGCTTCACAATTTGCCACTATGATGGTGGATGCAGGACACACCACAGAAGCTTTCCTAGTGATGATTGCTCTTGCCAGGCCTTAAATCTGCAGAGACACAATGCTACTGTAGCTGGCATCCTAGACAACAAATTGAACTTGGTAAATGCAACCACTCCTTATCTTCAGAGGTGGAGAAGCAGGATTTGGCACAGGAGCGTGGCAAGAGTGAAGTCTCCCACACCAGAGCTCTTCCCTGCTCTGTGCTTGAAGATGTGTGGAGAGGTATGCATTTAACTAATAACGTAGTGTTAGATTATGATGAGACGTTTGGGAGCTAATGTCTGAAACAGCACCACATATAAACTATACAAGTTCCAAACAAGTTCTTTTTTCTTCATATATTTTTATTGTAATTAATAGAAGGGTTACATTATATTCACCAGATAGAAGGTGCATTACTTCACAAACATTGATACCCTTTCTCATGTCTTGGTCCCCATTTCCCTCCCCGCCCCTCAGCTTGTTTTCCCCGTATCCGATTTCAAATAACCAAATAAGCATATGTACAATATATCAGATAAAAAGGTAAAATACCATAACAATATAAGATAACCAAGGAACAGGAAAAGAGATGAGAGATAACATAGTACTTTAAGGACAACAATCACTCATTGTATGGCTTTCAAACAAGTTCTTTTTTAAAAAAAATTCTGAGTTATTTTTCCACTCAGACCTTTGCATGAAGGCTAAGGTGGAACTGAAGACACTTGAATTCTAACTTAACTTTACCATAGGATACTAGAATGCATGCATCCTTGTCTTTTGAGAAGAGTATTGTAAAGGAATCATAAAAAGTTAATAGGCTTAAGTGTGTGTGTGTGTGTGTGTGTGTGTGTGTGTGTGTGTGCCTATGCTTTGACACATGTCAATGAGGGTATCTTATATTTAGGAGATAGGCTAGCCAGTGCTCACAAACATTCACATCCAGATTTCAGTTTAGAATCTAGCCCAGATGAGTAAAGAGTGTCTGTTTGAAATAATATCATACGATAGAGTATTTTCGAGATTTTGGTTTAAAATTCCTTTCCTAATACAAAGTTGGCCTCCTTAATTCTTTATGCTACTATGTTCTGTCCCACCACCCTCCACCCCCGGACACACACTTTTGAAAAGAGAAACATCAACTTAAGTTACAAGAAGGTTCAAAATTGCAAGAAAATGGAATATCAAAACTCTAACTTAGGGCCTGGGAATGTGGCTTGGTGACAGACTGCTTGCCTAGCACGGTTCAATTCCTTGGTACCACATTATCAAAACATAAATAATACTAATTAAAAAGCTTAAGACTTAAAAATTCTTATTTTAATGAGTATGATAAATGATTTTATATATTTCTGCAAAATATTCAGATAACCAAGTGGTCAGTTTGAAGTATTAAAAATGACTTGTTTTCTCCCCCTAATTATTTTACGCTTCAATATAAACTTGGATAGAATAATTAAACAGAACATTAAATCTAAAATTTGAGACAATAACAACCGAAAATACATTTTATACCAGACACAGAGACTATTGACGCATTATCATTCACAGCCTTGAAGGTTCTATGCTTGGCAGAACACTTTAATTCCTATTTATTAAAGATTTTTCTAAAGATCGGATGCCTTCTAGGTATGGGGAAATTGCTGTATTTTGGGCATTTGCCAAAGCCATAAGAGTAATTATCACTTAAATTGTGTGTGCCGGGAAGAAATTCCCTGTAAGAATAACACCTACATGATGGTTTTTCCCTACTAAAACTCAGCCAGACTTTTGGCACGCACAGGCTTGTACAGGAGCCCTCGTAAGGCCACTGGCTGTGAGTCAAAGTTGGCATTGTCAATTCCTTTGGCCAATTTCCCACAGCTCCCACTAAAAATTTTTTCAGAGATACCGGAGAGGCTATACCCACGGTAGGCCTTTGAGTTCTCTTGCTGAAATATTTGCATTTCAGAAGTCTAAATGGAGAGTATAAATTTTTTTCTAAAGTTGCTTTTGGTGATATTTATGACATGTATAGGAAGGGTGATTTCTAAAAGTCCATCTGTTAAACGTTCATATCTTTCCACTGTGAGACTGGGGGCTGAATCTCTGTGTGTTCCCTGCTCTGTATCACATATGCTGTCTTGTATCTTCTATCACATTTCCTGTCCAGGAGAGATATATGGCAGTGACATGTAAGTTGATGGTGGTGTTAAAGTGTGCATCTGTGTGTTTCTAACATGTGCACTGCTTTCGCAACAAGCCCCTGAGTCTTACCTGGCCACACTTGAGTCTGAAGGAAGTCAGAATGAAAGTTCAGAAAACTCCACTTAGAATCTCCTGGGTTACCTTTCGGCTCACTTTGGGGCAGTGGTTTCATCTCATCTCACATTTGTAGACTTTTCTTTCTTTTCAGCAACCAACTTGGCTAAGGGAGGCCTGAAATAATTACTTCTAGGCCACAGTTTGATGTAGATGGTTACATATGGATGGATTCTGCTTCTATCAAGGAATAATAGCACAGATAACCCTTTTGGTGGTGTAATATAAAGCACAAGTAGAAGCTAAAATGGAATCAGAGACTGGAAATTAAGTTCCTATCAGTACTTTGGGTTTTGTTCCTTTCTCAAATTGTCCCTGTTGTCTTTGTCCGATCATATTTTCCTATGTTGTATACAATCTACTTTTAATTTTCCTGATGCACAGTCTTTGGAGTTGAGATAGGACACCATTAACAAATAGGAATGATTTTTTTTTCTTTTGGCAGTCAGTCGAAGGATTTGAACTTGGCCTGGGCACTGATTCTGAGCTCTTCAGCTCAAGGCTGCCACCCCATCCCTTGAGTCACAGCACCACTTCTGGTTTTCCGGTGGTTAATTGGAGATAAGAGTCTCACTGACTTTAGTGCCTGGGCTGGCTTTAAACCGTGACTCTCAGATCTCAGCCTCCTGAGTAGCTAGGATTACAAGCTTGAGCCACCTCAGCCAACTAGGAATGATTTTTTTAAAGAATAGTTTTTGGTTTCTTTTACAATAAGTGTATTTTGCTTGACATACATAGAAATAGGGTATCATTCTCTAAATGCTCCTTTTCTCTTTAGACAGAATTTCCTGTTCCAAATGGACTAAAATAACACATTCAATGATTAATATTATTAATGTACCAATATTTCCCCAGATGGATTTTGGGCCTAATGTACCTCTTGAGAAGGAGCACATATATCATTTGCTATTCATGCATAGCATGGAAATTACAGAGATCTTGTAGTATAAAGACTATTATTAACTAGTGCCATTGAAGGAAAGTACATATTTAGAAAAGAGAGTGGTCATATGATTTATCATGAAAGAAGAAAAAAAGATCAGAAAACCTAGCTAAAAGGTGCTTAAACAATAAAACAAGAAGTATGAAGGTAGAAAAGTTTTACAGTTGTTAAGTTCAACCACTAAAAACATTTGTCTGGACCTTGCTTTTCTGTATCACTGTTCTAACACGTGGATTCATGACCTCACGGTTGCGAAATAGCTGTAAAAGATCCAGATGTCACTCAACAAAGTCCAAACATTCTGTTTTGGTAGTAGGTATTCTCCCAGATGTGACTGGGCCCAAATTGACTCCCATGTTTCTAAAACAGTCATTGAGGAGAAAAGTGGCCATCATAATTATTATAATTGGGATTCACAAGGTAAAGCTAAGAAAGGTTTTCAGGGTCCCCTAACTAGCACAATTCACACTCTCACTCATAATATCTTGAATAAAATTGAAATTCTGTTAGACTTGAAGAAAGGAGATAATGATATTGGAAACAAAGATAACCGGTCATTCTGTTTGAATAGGAATATTTATTTTCAAAGTCATATACCATGTGTTACGAGAGAATTACTTGATTATTATTTGGTATTCAACTTGCTTAAAATGAATGGACAGGAAGATAGGTGGATAAACAGAGAAAAATTCATTTGTCGAAGGCTTCACTTTTCTCATTTTGGTTATAGTTTAGCATCCATGTTGCTTTTGTTCTTTCAGGTGGAAGGCATTGAAGGAACATGTGCTTTTGATGTGTGTGACTCGTCTGTGAGTGGCAGGCTCCCACAAGGAGGGGCTGAGCATGCTTTACTGGGCAGAAGTTAGAAAGTCTTCCTGGGATAAATGCTGCACTTTTGAACACCGGGAACTGGGCAGACAGTGATGCTGTTCTGCGTGGACCATCTAATGACTGTAACATACAGCCTACATGATCTCACCCGGGGGGTTTCAGACTGGTCTCAAGAAATAAGTTAGTTGTGAAGAGATCCCTCAGGGGATTTACCAGCACTGTTGGAATATATCTCAACACTTATCTTACAAATCTACTAAAATGATATTCAGTGTTACATATTTTTCTAGGATGGATCAGTTTGAACATGTCTGCGATCGTGAACGTGGCACACAAATTCCCATGACTGTAGATACACTGCACAAAATTAATCTCTTTATATGTTTGGGTGAACTGAACTATACTCGTTCTGAGTCTCCCTCTTTCTAATTTAGGTTAGTACACATTGGTTGTGTAATACAGTACAATTTCTGCTGCAATATATGTGTGGTTTACCTAATTGAACACCAGGCAAGGTCCAGGAACCTTATGCCAGAGTATGAAAAATCTGATGTCTATACATGTACTATGAATTTAGATGCTTTTTTAAATGTGATGATATGTAAGTCTGTTAGATTTGCCACAGCAGGTCACAGAGACTACACAGCTTCAGTCTTGTAAAAAGCAGTTTTCTTTTCATGCCATTAGAGTGGAGAGGTTAGCTCTGGACCTGTCGTCAATTTAACCTGACCACTATGATTCTCCCTAACCATCTCTCAATCCACATACAGCCTTTACCCTGGAAATCAGGACAGCGGCACTCATTTGGGAGACGCACATCCAGTTTATACCAAACGTTGAAGAGATTCACTCAGTGATATGAGATGTTCACATGTGATGGCTCAACTTTTAGACCAAAAAACCAAAATCACCAGTATTCACTCTGGCTCTTTTACCAGTATGATTGAAGATTATTCTGACCGCATGACAAGTTATTAAAAAAAAGTATATTGATGCTCAAAACTACTTAGTTGAATAATTTGGGATTTTTTAAGCCATATTTCTACAGCTAAGATAGAATATGGAAATAAATTGGAAAAATAGAAAGAAGCCTGTAGCTATTTCAACTTGTTGTGCAAATATGGATTCTATGATCATTTAGTTACCGTAGATCAATTTATAGGATATTATGTCTATAGTGTTACCAAATATATTAATTTATAGCAATAAATTATAAATAAACTTTTTTTTGGTGCCAGTAACTAGGTACGGAGTCGGGGCCTTTGTCCTCCTTAGCTTTTGGTCCAAGGCCAGTGCTCTACCACTTGAGTCACAGCTATGCTTCTGGTGTTTATCTTCAGCTTTCAGCCTCCTGAGTGGCTAGGATTACAGACGTGAGACATTGGGGCCTGGCTATTTTATATAGTAATTTCTATTCGTAGTTTCGGTTTCTTTTGGATACATGGTTCTATGTAAAATTCCTGGCTTACTTAAATGTTTTGGAAGGAAAATAGTGAGTGATGATGCAATAAAACAATTCAGAGAGATTAGACATCCAGAATGAATGGTCTAGATATTTTATTCGTTCATTATAGCATTCCTGGGGTATAAAATGTTTTTTTGTTTGTTTTAAGACTTGGAAATACTTTTTACAATAATCTGCCTATTGCTTCACAGGAACTCTATGATATAGTAATCTTGTGAACGGCCTGCCCTGGCTGGCTTTGGGGGCTACAGAATCCATCAGCTCAGATGCTTCAGTGCTGATGGCTGAGACAAAACCAAAGGGAAGAAGGTTGTCCAGGCCACTGTGTATTACAGGGCTGGCGGCCACATTCTCAGGTTGTCTTTGCAACTTAGTAACCATGTTCTTTACTGTGAAGAAACCACTGTGCTTGAAGCAGTCCTATTTGTCAGTGGGACTCTTTGATTGGCTGAGTCTCTGGATCCTCTCTCCATGCTCCTGCCCATGCCAGAAGTTCTGAGGATTCTCTGACTCCAATTCCTTCCTGTCATAGTTTTGAGGTTTGGGGTCATACTCTGACTTGTTTTCTACTTTTAAAAATATAGTATCTCTGTAAGATTTGTCCTCTGTTTTGTTTTGATTTCCAGTCTTTGGCATGGCTTGTGACTGATCTGGATCCTTATGAGATGCCTGAAGATAGTCAAGGAAGAGGTGAAATCTGTCACTGTTGTTAGTACTTGTTGGACATTTGGAGTGACAAGATTAGAAACTTTTTGCTTATTTGGGAGAAGGCAGTTTTTCTTTAAAGAGTAAAACAGCTGTTGAAGATGGAGATACTCTATGAGGGTGACTCAGGCACAAAACCACATCCCATATTTACCACAGTGTTACATTTGCCAAGAAGGGATGCAACAATACCTCTTTAGTTACAGGATGTACAATCCATTTTGTAATCCATTTTGTGCTTTATGATTTTAGATGGAAATTACCCTAAGGATTCAAATTATCCTCTAGACAAGTATGACTATTTCTGCAATTTGTAGCAAATTGCTATGCTGCCATAGCAGAATTTTATGTCTCTATTTATTCATTTATAAACAGTTAACATCACTAATTTTATTTATATCTGGAGTCTTATGAGTCATTGATATTTTCTTATTTCCTGAAGTATGATTTTTTTTTCAAACGCTGAGAGAGGGAACAGAGCAAAATGGTACACAGTTAAGTATGAATATATTTTGATTTTTCTTCTCAGATTTACTAAAAACATACATATCTACATATCTTTACTCAGCCACGGTTCCAAACATGGAATTTTTATCATTTTCAAAGCTCTTTTCCCCCAAACTAGCCTTATTTGTGCCCTCTAGTGGTGGATGTACAAATTTATGCAGTAAACGTGAAAAGGCCCACTTGTTTTCTCTGTTAGTATATAATGATTCAGCACCCAGCTGCCTTAGTAATAATGTCAATTGTATTTGAGCAAAACATCACAATAATTGAGCTTAATATATTTTCTGCATGCATCAAAATTATATATTATAAAATCAATCCCACCACTTAAGCAGCTAGATTAAGTTCTTAAAAAGCAAAGATATGCTTCCTTGTGATTTTTATGGTCTATTTATCCAAGTAAATGCTGTTAATATCTGAAAATGAAGGCACATTTAAAACATTTTTGCCAGTCCTGGGGCTTGAACTCGGGCTTGAGTACTGGCCTTGGGCTTTCTCAAGGCTAGAGCTCTACCACTGAGCCACAGCACCACTTCTGGCTTTTTATTCCCCCCCATGTATGTGATACCGAGCCATCAAACCCTGGTCTTCGTGCATGCTAGGCAAGCACTCTACCACGAGGCCAAATTCCCAGCACATTTTTTTTTCTACAAATGCCTTTCTTTTCTTGGAATCTAGTTTCTGAGAGCCCTTCTAAATGGCTACATTATGTCTTCTTTTGTATTGAGAGGTAGTATAGATAGAATATTTATATCTTGTTTATCTCACAGATAACTGATTTAGACAGAAAATGTCCAGATGGAAACTGAGGTTCCTGGCATCAAGGCCCCCTTTAGACATGTCAAGACTGGTCCTAGTCCTTTCTGCAGAAGCAGCCACAGCCTTCAGCCTTCATTGGACACATAAGTTTTGTTACATGTGACCAAAGTTGACAGGGCCAGGAATGTATTTCTTGTCTAAACAAAGTTCACTCATAGTTCCTGTAGGATATATCTACTTCTGCATAGCAAGCCCTATGATACATGCAGTTTTGAAACTGTTGGTAGCCCTGTTCACTAATAGTTTTTAGTTAGAGGTGGTTAGTCAAAGAACTGAGAGAAAGTTCTGATGGAGGCTAGACCTGCTTTCGGTCTCTGCTGATACACAGGACTCTATCTCTCCTTTTTGTCGTCTGGTCATCAATCTGTCCTGGAATTCTTTGTAATTGTTTTTCTTTATAAGTTTTTTTTAATGAACTTAACACAAAAATATTACATGTTGATGTTCCCCGTTGTTCTTCCATGGCCACATTTACAGAGGCACTTTGTCTGAGGAGTCGGGGGGGGGGGGACTTCTGCCATGTGTTTGGTGGCTCTCCTCACACAGCTGCGATGGGCTGTTATATTTCATTTCAGCTACTCTCCCCCCGTAGGCTGCCTTTGTCTCTCTCTGAATACTCTGGCTCTGCCTCCTTTTCCTCTCTTATCAAAACTTGCTAATTAAAAGCATATGAGAGCTCAAGTACGGCAATTTGTTATTTCTTCTAGGTAATTGGCAGCGTTTCCTCTCTTTCAAATTGTGGAACCATAACCTTTGTCTTTGGGGGGGGAGTATTTTGGCTTTAAAAGTGAGAACGGGAAAATATGAGCATTTCTGGGTGAGTGGACCCTCACTTCTTATCTGCTAAATGATCCAGTATCTCTCTCCAGCCTGGCACTGTGAATTCCTGTGAACACAAGGGTAAATACCTTTAATAGCCACAGTACAGCTAATAATGAAAACGTCTTTATGGACATGTCTGGTGTCACTGAGGACAACAGACGGGAAAGCACACAGCAGTTGATATCTATCTGCTTTCTCATCTCTGGGTGTACATTTGCATGGCAAGGGACAATGCATGCTTAATGAGGGTTCTCTCTCTGCTCTGTCATTCTTAATATGTCAAAGTCTGGTCAACCTGAAATCCCAGGTTTTGTTGCCCATCACTGAAGCTAAGGCCATCACCCATCTAAGGCCCATCTCCTAGGCTATCGTCTCCTATGTCGGATTCATCTCTCACTGACTGGCCAATGAGGAACATCATTTCTCTTAGACAAAGTCTCATTACCTGAAGGACATGTCTTGATCCCTGACCTAGAATGGGTCACAGCAGTGAAACATTTAGACGTTCCCTAAGGATTTTGCCAGCATATCTAAAGGATTCCCAGATATGGTGACTGAATTAGTCTGACAAATCAAGACTTTGGGGGGTAGAATACTGTTATGCCAAAACAGTATGCAAAAACTGGGCCATAGGCATCATCCTGAAATCTTGGGGTGTTAACAGTCTAAGCAACTTCATTTGCACAAGCTTTGGTTCATTCCAATACAGAGGATTTTTGTTTTTATCTAGGGTTACAAATATCGTAGTCTAATCTTATTGAAGACACATTAAACACAGGACCAAGTATTCTGACTGGAATGTTTCATCATTAAGGAGCAATGCGAAGCTTAGGCATGTGTAGACAGTCTGTTTTTACCATGCTTTGTTCAAAAATATTTGTTTGTTTATCATAGTGAGTCTTCAGAGACTAAAGTTGTAGTTAGTTTTGTGGAGATGGTAAACATTCTTTGGTCATAATTTTTTTTAATGAGCTGGATTTGCTTAAAGGAGAGATAGATACCTGATGACAGGTTGTTTTAGAAAATGTGTTGTAATTAGTGGATAAACAATTTTACTAAAGCGATCACACGGGACAGCGAAGGTTGAAGGATTACATGACTGTGTAACATATATAATATCAACACCACCACCTTTGTGTTGAAAATTTGGCCTAGTTTAGAAGTGACCTCATTGCTGTTTCTAAAATACAATGGGTAGAGTGGACTAGTTTCAGATTCATACCATTGTGGCAGATTTCATAAATGTTCACTAAAGAACCCAGTGCTCTGGCTTTCCTCTCTGTCTTGAGAAAAACTATCCGTTAGGCCCATTAGACAGAAATAATAGATATGAGGTGGAACAAGATCTAGTTGAGATAGCTAATTACCTTTTTGCTGCTACCTGACAATACATTTTCATATTAATATTAATTTACCTTTTTATATATTCAAGCCTGCAGACTTACTTACTAATCTGTTTAATTTTTTCTTTTCTTAGAATTTTTTTATTTAATCTGTGAGTTGCACTATAGCTAGGCAGGCTGCTTCTGTTGATCCTAGGAGAATTCTTCCAAGAGAACCATTCTGGTTGCTAGAGTGCCTTTTGCAATTAAAGCTTTTTGAGTAACGGAGCTCATTTTCAAAACAATGATGTGGGTGTGTTGGAACTGATTTTTTTTTTGTAATAGCATAGCAATACAGACTTAACTTATAATAAGGCTATTTTACATCTACCACCTAATGTATGACTTTGGACAATACCTACATCTCTAGGATTCGGTTCGCTTACTTATAAAATAAGACTAATAATTATTTATAATAAAACTCCTAATTAATTTTCCCATAGGGTTACATTTTAAATCTCACATATAGAAAACTTCCCTTTATAGGTAGTCCTTTAAATGTGACACATTCTCATCAAACATCTGAAGATCTTGATTATTTTTAACTGTCTTCATGCTACTTGCAATTTAAAAAAACACTAAACTAAAGGACTACTCAAAGGAAATTCCGAGCTTTGAAAGATTTCTTATACTTTTTTTTTCTCCCTGTAAATGTGAAATTTGCTCCTGTGGCATGCAGAAATCAAATATTATTAGATTTGTATATGAACTGATGTTTGCATAACGGGCTTAATTGGTTACAGTTAACATAGAAGAAATGATTTTGAAAGGGACATTGCCATGTTTACTAAGAGAGCTGTGTGTGTGTGTGTGTGTGTGTGTGTGTGTGTGTGTCTGTGTGTCTGTGTGTGTATGCGCACATGCTTAGACTGTTTCTAGAAATTTTCCTTTCTAATTTGCTAGTTTGAGAAAACTGGGCCTGAGGATCCATTAATAAGTTGAAGCTTAAGAATCTAAAAATGACCAGCAAGCATTTTTACCCATATGGATATTTCAGTTGAATTTAAAAAGTCATAATTCAATCCACCTTTAAATTGATAACTAATAAATACTTAATTCTGAACCCGTGTGTTTCAAGATGCCCCTTCATTCTTACCAACATGTATGCCTGTCTTGTGATGCCATGGAGTGTTCATATCTCCATGTCTGAATGAGGATGGATGCCAATCTTAACACTGAGTTTTGATGAATTCTCCTTTATCACTGGTGGGCAGAACACACCTGCAACATTCATTCACTAAACACAGAGGAAAAGCTCACACATTCAGTCAAGAAATCCTACTTCCTGGCCAGGGAGTAGAAGTAGAGTCTTCTTTCCTAAGTCTTGGAAAGATTTAGGAAGCATGAAAAACTGGAGATAACACTGGATAGGAAACAGCCTGAATAATGGGAAATAAGTGGATAGGAAATAGCATGGATGACAGGAATGAATTATTGTTAGCCAGGAAACAGCATAAAAAGAGGTAATTATTTGATAGCAAACAGTGTGATTAAAACTGGAAAGTAACTGACTGAAATAACTCAGAACTTGACTCTCCACTATTCTTTCTCACAGGCCAGGCTCTTGTTGGGAAGGGATGGCACCTGCTGTTTCTGTTGGAATGTGTTTGATACTGGAAGTCCCAACACATATATACAATGTAGGTGTTTTAATGTACTAAACACTACCTAAGGAGAACAAAGGTGGCAAAATCATTTGTCTTGTTCATTGTTTTTGAATTGTGCTATTTCAAACCTGTGTTTAAGTTGATGCTTTTTTCAGAAAGAGGTCAAAGTAAATGAGCTGTGTCCATGTTCCCAGAGTAGACATCTGGGAAGTGTGCTACTATCCATCCTGGTCACAGACCAGGCTCATGGTGGGACCTGAACTCCTCCATGACAGACAAGAGGGATCTCTGAGCAGGGCGCCAGGGGACATTTCTGCCATGTGACTGACAGAACTGAAAGAATGCTCTGTGAGACTTTGCTAGGTAACACTCCTCACTTAAGTGAATTGCCAGCTAGTGACTAATTGATCAGAGAATGTTGCGACTAAGTTTTAAACGTAGGGCATTACAATCACTGGATGAAAATAAATACTTTTCACTTGCCTGGGAAATGTTTACCCTCTTAGGTCCATTTCTGTATGTCCTTTACATATTATTCTGTATAGGTGATGCTTCACCATAAATTTATGTTTGTGTGTGTATACATTTATATCATGTACAAACTGTATACATAAATAATATATATATTTATACTATATACATCGTATGTGTATGTGTATATACTATGTATATAGTATATAAACATATAGTATGTATATACATAGTAATGCATGCATATATGCAGTATATATGTACACTATATGCTAATATTCTATGGTGTCCGTATACTCCAATAAGAGAAAACACATAGAAAAAGCTGATGTGACATGGCCTATTTTGATAAGACTTCTGAAAAGCTGAATGTTTTATTTCTTTAGGTATACACAATCCTTTGTATGTGCTTTTCATGTATGTACTTGTTTAATTAGCAAATCTACTTTAACCTGGTCATATTCTTCTAAATTTTATGGAATCATGATCAAAGAGCAAATTGAAATGGTCTATCAGAATAAAATCAGTGCAGACATAGAATCACAATACAATTATTTTAAAAATACTACTTCTATTAAAAGTAGTGCTGTGCCGAGGGGAAATTATTGATGAAAATAAATGTGTTGAGATAGAAAATAATGGTCAGCAACCCACTCCAAGAGTAATTGTAGGCATTAGAATAGAAAGGGCTCCAGTTTTGATGGTTCTGATAGCAGATATTTAGAAGTTCCCTGCTAGCTCTGTTTCTAGGGGCAAATGCAGCCACTCAAATAAGAATGTATTCAGGTCAAGCAGACACGTAAAAGTCTGCTTAATGGTGCTGTAAACTGCCCATTCCTTTCAGATTTACATAAGGGGGAGGTAATGTTATTTAATCAGACAGTAAAGCCTCCTAAGGAACAGACAATTATTTCTAACTTTTCTTTTTCAGAAAATTTAATTAACATATGATAACAAATCAGATTTATAGACCACTAGGTCTTCATATATGTATTGATGTTAATGATCAGGTAATCAAAATGGAAACATGCTCAGGGCCGGTGTTTGCATCTATCTGCCTTTCCTTTCATGTACTTCTTCAGTGGAATTCCTCACATCTTATTCTCTCTACTGTGATTATTTCTTCCTATCATACACATGACTCACAGTGAGCATTCGGCATATCCTTAAATCCTCCATACTCCTGATGGGCTGTAGTATTCATCCAGCCCTCATGTTCGTGTCAAAAGAAGGCCACGGCAAATGTGTGTGCCATGTCTTCTAATGGGTTTGGTGAGAAGTTCCTAAGAACATATATCCATTAGTTGAGACAAGTATTTTTAATTTCACAATATCTGGTCCAGAATGGCAACTTAACTCCTATTTTTCTTGATTCCTCTTTATTAACAGTTGCTGATATTGACTTTCATAATATTAATCATTTTGATGAATCTGGTATGTAAGTCCTCTCTCATTGTTATAATTTGTATTTCTGTGATTTCCAGTGAGGTCGTATAATTTGCTTTGTCAGCAGAAATAGAAGATAAGATGTGGAGTCTGTTAGCAGGGCAGAAGCAATCTATATAAACATTTCATACAAAAAAGCAATCTCTGTGACCTTCAGTAGAGTAGAATTTTTAAGTATGATCGATCTGAGTTGCATTTGACCAAGGCTTCATTTTAAAAAATAGTCTTGTGAGATGGTTTTGAAAAAAGTCACTATCATAAGCCAAATAATAAGAGTGAGAACATGAAGTTGATAATGTCCTAAGTTGAAATGCGGGGAAGGCCAGACTGGGAGGCCAGAGGACATGTCGGTCATGGGGCTGCACTCTGGGCCTGGGCTCTGTTCCTAAGCTCTTCAGCTCAAGGCTACCACACTACCCCTGGGCCTGGGCATTTTCCCAGTTCAGCTCAAGGCTACTGCCCTACCTCTTAAGCCACAGCACCACTTCTGGTTTTCTAGTGGTTAATTGGAGATAAGAGTCTCATAGACTTCAGTGCCTGGGCTGGCTTTGAACTGTGATCCTCAGATCTCAGCCTTCTGAGTAGCTAGGATTACAGGTGTGAGACACAGTGCCCAGCTAGTGAATTTCATTTTTAAAAGACATAGATAGAGGAAACCATCTGCATTTTCTTGATGTAAAGAAGATCAGGTGAAAGGAAATCTAGCATGCTCTCCCTCTTCTACCTCTTTGCTTTGAAGAGACAACTACATATGTGATTGATAGATCCCACCAAAAGAATGGGCGATACTTCACAGGTAGCAGAAAGGTCAAACTTATACCTTGAGTAGGCAGTGGCTGGTTTTTGGACACTTAGCCTTCATTGCCTGCTGCCTTGGGTACAAACATGGGGAGAGGGACTCCATGCCTGTCTGTGGACATCAGAAGTGTATCAGCTGATCTTTACTTCTAGTTTCAACTTGCTTTGAGGCATCTTGCTTGGAGTGTTGGCTGTGCAGAACCGAGAATAGCTGCAGTTTGGCTCTGTTTCTCCATTTGGTCAAAGTAATATCTAAGCAAGCAGGAAGAAGGGAGTACACATAATTCATCTCTTTGGGCAACATTTACCTACTCTGCAGCCTTTCAGGGGAAACATTTCAGAGTAATAGTGCTGCAATTATAATCTGCAGCTAGTAGATTTCATCCTGGAGACTTAACAAGGTCTGTCTTTTCCATAAAGAATTGTAGACATCCTACCTACTCAGATTTGTTTTTTGCTTTAGCATCTTACATCAAGGCAGGTGGACATGATATTTGAAGGTGACATATTAGGACATTTAACTTTTTCTTATATTTTACTTTTCATCAAACTCCGTTCTCTTGCCTTTTACCTGCACCATGCAGTATAGCAGCTCACCAAATATGTCCAGAATCTCTGATGTATGAGTGTATTTGTGACATGGCCATGGGGAATAAAATGTGATGAGTAAGTTGAGGTTGCTAATCTTCTGACCCAAAAGTTAGCAGGTTATCTTGAATTATTCACATGGACCCAGTGTAATAATGTGGAACCCTGGAAGTGGGAGACAGAGGCAGAAGAGGTCAGAGTGGTAAGGGATGACTTACTATTTCTGACCAAGGATAAGAGCATAAGTTAAAAAAATGCAGGCAGTCTTCAGAAATGGGAAAGACAAGAACACCCAGTTTTATTTCCAGGAACTAAGGAGCATGGTTGTACTCGTACTTTGACTTCAGCCCAGGGAGATCCATTTTGGACTTCTATGCTCCAAAAATGGTAAAACAAAAATCAGTATGGTTTTACATTCCTGTGTTTGTGGTAGTTTACTATAGGAGTAAGAAAAAACTAAAACATGTTCTATTGGTTAATGGGGAGCAAGTAAATCCTGTTTTATAAACTAATGGCTCTGAAAGGAGGAACTTCAGCGTGTCAAGGTTTACCTTAATATTCTCTCTCTCTCTGTCTCTGTCTCTGTCTCTCTCTGTCTCTCTCTGTCTCTGTCTCTGTCTCTGTCTCTGTCTCTCTCTCTCTCTCTCTCTCTCTTTCTCGTGTGTGTGTGTGTGTGTGTGTGTGTGTGTGTGTGTGTGTGCTGGTTCTGGGACTTGAACTCGGTCCCTGGGAGCTGTCTCTGAGGTGTTCCCCGCTCCCCCCACAAGCAAGTTTTTTAGTCCTTTAGCTACTGCTCCACTTTCCAGCTTTATGATGGCTAATTAGAGATAGGAGACTCAAGGAATTTTCTGCTTGGGGTGGCTTTGAACTGCAATCTCAGCCTCCTGAGTAGCTAGGATTACAGGCATGAGCCATCTATACTTGGGGTTTACTTTAATTCTTTATTGTACATTGTTATACATCTTTCTAAAGAAAACCACCATGTATAATGGACTAGAAAAGGTCACATAATATACATCTCCTCACTGGTTTTAAATGAGACTGAAATCTATTCAAATGGTGGAATTTTAATATCATTACTCTTTCTGGGTTTTGATAAAAGGGGAGTAATTTATGGCATGTTCAGTGCTCTTTATGGAATTCTTCAAGGAGTTATAGAGCTATATCACAATGAAAGTATTAATGAACCTCCTTGATTCAGTGTTTAATCAATGTCCCCAGAAATCAATTCTACAGGGAATGAACAAGTTCTTTAAATGGAGGAAGTAATTTTCAAATTTAAGAGAACGCAACATTAAAAAATAATAAAATAGAAGCATGCCTGTGGCCAAAGGCAACACCATTAACCTCTTCCAACCAAAATACTTCTCTTTAGAATGTTGACATTCTTCATGTATGCTCCTTCATTATTTGTTTCCTTTAATTGCTCTTTCATTCCAGTCACTGACACACGGGCATTAACGTTCAATGAATTTAATATTTGGAATGGAAGAATACAACTCTGATAAATTAAGTGGTATTTTTTAATGTTTACAATTTTCTGATGGATGTTTAGGATGATTCTAAATGTGAAAAAATTCGTGCTAATAGTGTGTTTATGATGGATAACTATTACAGGATAGGTTGATAGCACGGATTTTGAATTTCTGCAAATGTAGAACCAAAGTTTTCCCTCACAACTCAGTAGTTGTGAATCCTTGGGAAAGTTCTTCTATTTTTTTCCTCTAAGATTTGGTTTCCACTTCATTTTTAGGAAGTGGAAATGGTAATAACAGCTCATAGGTTTATTGAGATTTCCTTCCTTCCTCCCTCCCTCCCTCCCTCCCTCCCTCCCTCTTTCTTTTTTCCTTTCTTTCCTTCCTTCCTTCCTTCCTTCCTTGCGGCGCCCGACACCCCTGACCGGCAGGGAAGAGCGGACACCACCCGAGGATCCTTCTTGTATCACGCTTTATTGAAGAGCCACTTGATTGAAGGGAGAGCTGAAGCAGAGGGGCCCTGGGCAGGGAAATGCAGCTGCTTATATAAGCCCAAGGAACAAGGGGCTCTCTACCATTGGCTACTCTGTTGCTAAGGCCGTTTTGAGACTCGGGATTGGTCACGCCCTTTTTCGTCATGCGCAGACTGAAGAGCAACTTGATACTTAGTAACGAGTAAAGGCCTCGCACTCACATACCAAATAAGTTACAAGGAGCGAGGCAGGAAACAGGTGCCATCCGGCTCCCCACATCTCCCCCCTTTTGTTTTATAGCAGCAAGCCAACATGCCTGTTGTGAAGAGAGTAGAGGTGCTGTCCTCCAAAGTAAAATTCGAGGTCCTATTCTAGAGGAGTGACCCAGGAGGCCAACCCTGGATCCCTCCCCTCCAGGTTCTCTATCCCCTTTGTGGAGATGGGCTAGGGACGCAGACCCATATGCTGACGCACATGCTCTCCCTGATCTGTTAGGGTCAGGAGTGGTACTTTGTCCAGCATTTCACAACTCTTGGCTGTCCGTACTCCTATTCCTCGTGCAATAGACCAAGGTCTCGAGGGTGCAAAGGCAGTACAGGGCACTTTTAGTTGGCCTTTAAAACCGCAAGCCAAATCTGGGGGGAGTGTCCCTGCTCCAAGGCAGTGAGTGCATGACCAAGCATTGCTCTCTATGGCGAGACCTCATTCGGCAGAGCAACCAAAGGCTAAAGACACAAAATCCAAAGCAAACTGCAACAAACATTCACAGGAACTGGAACAAATGTAGGCATTCTCATAACAACGGCTCCAGCACTCAATTTACACTCTATGGCAGAACAATTTGAAGTTTTAAAGAGTAAAAACATAAACAGGAAGGTCCGCCTCTGGAACAAGTGCAGAAAACCCCACAACCCTTCCCTTGCCAGAACTATACATTAATCAAAGCGACCCAATTTTTAAACACAGGAGGACAGATTTTTTTGACAGGGTAAGGCATACAAAGGGGAAAACGGAAGAAGCATTAAAGGTCTTCATCACTGCCCACATTGGTTTTTTCTTCTGGTCCATTGTCCAACATTGTGGCAGCAGAAGAGATGTCAGAAGGATTCTCCCCAGGATTTTGCTTAGCCTCATCCTCTTTGGGTTTCTGGCTTTCTTCAGCGGCCATGAGATCCTTTAAAGCTCTGTAAGAAACTGGCTCAAAAACTCTCTGTAATGGGATTTTCAAAAACAAGAAAAGCAGAGGCCAACCGAGACCAGGTGCGGGCCTTGATAAAGGAACTTCCCTTTTTCGGGGCGTAGGGAGGCGGGGCAGAGGGGGCAGGGCGGGAAACGTCCTGACCACTCCCTGCGCCTAATTCCCCCCAGGAGCCGTATCTGTCTGCCTCATCTTCCTCTTCATCTGAGCTTAGTTCCTCCGGGGATCCTTCCTCCTCATTTCCTGTCTTTCGGTCTGCCTCCTCTGCATCCTGTGGCTCATGCAAAGTCAGGGCTGAGAATTGGTTATTATGTTTTCTCTTTCCTCTTCCTTCCTCCTGCACCATACTTTGTGAGGGCTGCAGTCCCTCAATTTTTTTCCTTTTCCTTTCGGGTTTCTTTTGTTTACTTTCCTTTTCATTTTTTACTTTACCTTGGGGCCCTACTACCTCTCCCTCCTTATATGAAGATTCTGAAGGACTATCCTGATGCTTAATTAATGCCTTCCCCCCTTCAAACACAAACCACAGGAGAAGAACAATGGGAAGCACCCAGATAGGGTCTTGCCAGAACCACATACCTCAGAGAGAGTCCTCTTCACGTGTCAAGTTCTGGATCCTCTTCGGCCCCTCCGCAGGTCCCGGGTTTCCGGCACCAGTTGCGGCGCCCGACACCCCTGACCAGCAGAGAAGAACGGACACCACCCGAGGATCCTTCTCGTATCACGCTTTATTGAAGAGCCACTTCATTGAGGGGAGAGCTGAAGCAGAGGGGCCCTGGGCAGGGAAATGCAGCTGCTTATATAAGCCCAAGGAACAAGGGGCTCTCTACCATTGGCTACTCTGTTGCTAAGGCCGTTTTGAGACTCGGGATTGGTCACGCCCTTTTTCGTCATGCGCAGACTGAAGAGCAACTTGATACTTAGTAACGAGTAAAGGCCTCGCACTCACATACCAAATAAGTTACAAGGAGCGAGGCAGGAAACAGGTGCCATCCGGCTCCCCACACTTCCTTCCTTCCTCCCTCCCTCCCTCCCTCCCTCCCTCCCTCCCTCCCTCCCTCCCTCCCTCCCTCCCTCCCTCCCTCCCTCCCTCTCTCTCTCTCTCTCTCTCTCTCTCTCTCTCTCTCTCTCTCTCTCTCTCTCTTGTCCTGGGGCTTGAACTTAGGACCTGGCATTGCCTTGGGCTTTTTCAAGGCTAACACTCTACCACTTGAGTCACAGCTCCACTTCCAGCTTTTTCTGTGTATGTGGAACTGAGGAAGTGAACCCAGTGCTTCGTGCATGCTAGGCAAGCACTGTTCCACTAGGCCACCTTCTTGGTCCTATTGAAAATTTTAAACAAGTTAATACATGTTAAAGTATTTGCTCTAATGCTATGAGGAAGACATAAGCTCATAAGGAATTAGGTGCCTATTGTTATTTTGTTATTATTTGTCATATTTATTTATCTCTTTAGTCTGTCTATGACAAAGAGACATTTTTAAGAGAGAAAAGAGAGAGAGAGAGAGAGTGGATATGGGGTTAATGTAAGTCAGCAGGAAGTGAATCCATTTGTTATCCTGAGGAAATCACTTCTCCTTATCAGGACCTTGACTCTAGTATGTAATGACAGCAGTCAATATTCCTTCAGTTTTTGGTAGGGACAACCCTGTCTACCCCTACATGGATCAAGGCCTTGACTTGCTAATCTCCATTTCCTCATCTGTAAAATGGGTTAAAGCTGGTAGCTGTTGCACAAGTTTGCTGAGAAAAATAGAGAAGATTCCAGTATGTGGAGGGAGCTTAGTACAAGTTATGTATTTATATTAATTTCATTCTTAGTACTAGTTTTCTTAAATATATTAATTTGAAATATGTGTATTTGAAATTCATATATGAATTTGAAATATGTTTGTGCCTACAATTTAAAACAGTTTGATAGATCCTCAAAATAATTGAAAGTAGAACCACCACATAACTCAGCAATCACAATCCTAGGTATAAACCCAGAGGAATAGGAAGTGGGGACCGCAACAGATGCTTGCGCCCCATTTGGCCAAAGAATGGCAACAACCCAGAGTCCCTCAGAAGGTAAATGATTAGCAAATCGTGGTCTCTGTTATTCAAGCCATAGAAAAGAGTGAAATTCCAATCTCCACTCCCACTGTATATAAACACTGACATTCAATAATCCAGACACACTTCAATATGTCTCTCGAGAATTAAAATGATATTCCCTTTGGTGAGCAACATGAATACTCTTAAAAATGACATCTAATTTCCTTTTCTACAAACTATAACTTTGTATTCCAGCTTTTGTCCCATATCTACCCTTCCCAGTTCACTGTAATTTTTCCATTTTGTAACCCAATTTAATACTTTCAAATGGGACAACTTCTTAATTTTTATCAATTAATTAATGAATACTACTTTTTATCCTCTCTTCCCTTCCCTTGTTTCCCAGAATTTACCCAAGAATGAACTATTCTCATTCCCATTCTCCTTGCTCAGATTTCCTTCATGTCAGCTCTTTCCTTTCTTACTCATGTTCTATTGATATTACAAGAAGATCCCAGGAGACTGTCATCCATATGTCATTCTTCATCTAAATGTACTCATACTTGGAATTCTGCACCAAGCATTGAGATACCATTAGGTGAAATTTCTGTTGACTAAGTTCATTATTTATATTTCTAGGTCCAGAACACTTGCATTCAAAAACATCCTCCTAAATGGCCATTGTTATCTATTCATCCCTTTTATGTGAAGGGCCTTAGCTCTTTAAAAATAAATCCATTGTGAGTCTCAGCATGTGAAGAGTTTAAATTGAGCTGGAGGGACATCAGACACTCCCCAAATCGGTTACCTCTGAAGCTGTCAGTGACCCCAGCTATATTCCACACACAGACTCCTTTAAAGACATAGAACAGTAAGAAACCAAAGAAGTAATGGGGAGAATGGAGACACTGGAGGTCACACACAGGGAGCTTAAAAGCTTCCTATTATTTGAACTTGGAAACTTGAGCAAAGAATTATCTTTTGTTTCCACTCCTCTGAATGGTAGTGTCTCTCAGGAAAAATCAAGTTTTTAATTTAATATTCCTCTCTGGGCTGAATCCTGAAGCAGCATCATTATATGATTTTAATTAAGTGTTCTAATATTTTCCTCTAATATCCTTGCTTCCAACTTAATTTAGTTATCGATTAACCTTGCCTTCTCCATCCTCCCATCTTGGGGATTTTCTTTATTTTTTTTGAGGGAAGGCCTTAAAGGAAATATGTCTTCTCCCTCTGGTATCAATCACAGCCATCTGCAAAGGGCTTAGAGATGTTGTGTTAAACTTGATGTGTAAGTGTATGTGTGTGTGTGCGTGCGTGTGTGCGTGCGTGTGTGTGTGTGTGTGTGTGTGTGTGTGTGTGCATTAGTACTAGCGCTTGAATTCAGGGCCCTATACTCTGGCTTGGCCTTTTCTGCACAAGGCTGGTGCCCTATCACCTGAGCCATATTTTCACTTCTGGCTTTTTACTAGTTAAATGACAATAAGTGTCAAATAGATTTTTCTGCCCTGACAGGCTTTGAAGCCCAATCCTCAGATCTCAGCTTCTTCCTGTAACTAGGATTAAAGGTGTGAGCCTCCAGTGCCTGCTCAGACTTGAATTTTATGATCTGTAACAAATTCTTTCATCTTCCTGTGTTTTGGTTTTTGTGTACCTGCTGCAAAACTGCATCCCATGGAGGTGTCTGCATTAGTTCATGCCATTTCCACATTTATCTGTCACGGTCTTGGTAATTCTGCTCTCCTCAGGAGCAAGTCCCAATTAATCCTCTACCTGGTTAAAGAAGCACAGGGAGGGCAGGGTCTGAGCCAGACAGCATACATTCAAATACTTACCACTCTCTGCTCTGGCTTTAGGCACTTGGGACAAACTTTCTCTTTAGATCTTAGGAGTGGAGAGAGTTCAATAACTCCATGTTAACTGGGGGATTACATGTTTTAATTAATACGAGCTGCTCTATGGAATATATGGAGCATGCAGAACACTGAATTCCTTGATCAGTTTTTGTTGTTGTTACCACTGGGGATATTTATTTCAAAATCATTTTAAGTACTGTACTCTGAAGACCAAACTGTTCATTTTCCTGCCAGAGTAAATACAAACTAGGGGACACAACGAACTTTCCATGATGAGTGGAATGCTTATAAAAAGGTGTGTTTTCACTTTTAGCAGTGTAAAATACTGCGAAATGGTCAAGATTTTTAAGGCCTGAAAACTGTCTGTCAGTTTTAACAATGAGGTGAAGGCCCAGTATGTGAGGGGGATTCCTTAAGAAGTTAAAATGGGTCCCCCCCTGGGGACAGAAGGGAAAGTGAACTGTGTATAGTGAGATATTCTGTAAAACCTACCAGTGAAAAAAGAAATGATGGATATCGGCAAATATGACCTAACAACTTATTGTCCTGAGTTTAATGATCAATACTGTACTGAAAGTAAGATGCCTGATGCAAATACGAGTGAAGAGGTAACAGAATGGAATGTGGTAAGTGCTTTAAGAAAACAGGGTTTGGAAAAGTCATGAGGACAACATGAGAAAAACCAAAGCTAGGATCAATTGCGGTGCTACTGATTTGTGGATAGTGAGTGATTCTACAAACAGCAAACTATTGAGAAACTGGCAACTTTCTGACTAAGTGGAAACTCTTTGTGTGTTGGCTGACATCTTGCTTGGGTGAATGTGTGAATAAAGTAAACTGCTTTTTAATTTGTTGCTTTCAAAACTTCCCTGGAGAACAAAACCCATAATTCTAATATATCCTGTGAACTTATCACAATTACAAACAATATTTCAGCCATTAATGGGATTTCACATTTTGTCTTTTTCAATTTACATTCTTTTCCACTCAAGTGAAATATTATTTTTGGGTGCCAAAGCAAGGGTCTCCTAACAGGAAGTGTTGTTTTTTGTTTTCTTTCTTTCCTTTCTTTCTTTCTTTCTTTCTTTCTTTCTTTCTTTCTTTCTTTCTTTCTTTCCTTTTCCTTCCTTCCTTCCTTCCTTCCTTCCTTCCTTCCTTCCTTCCTTCCTTCCTTCCTTCCTTCCTTCCTTTCTTTTTCTGTTGGTTGTAGGATTGAACTCTGGGCCTGGGCATTAACCCTGAGCTCTTTAGCTCAAGGCTACTTCCTTACCCCTTGAGCAATAGCACTATTTCCAGTTTTCTGGTGATTAATTGGAGATAAAGGCACAGACTTTAGTGCCTGGGCTGGCTTTGAACTGTGATCCTCAGATCTCAGCCTCCAGAATAGCTAGGATTACAAGCTTGAGCCACCTCGCCCAGCTTCAGGAAGTGGTTTTCTTCTGCGATTCTTCAAAGCTATACCGATTTTTTTTCTCCTAGTCCAGGGGCTCATGATATTCAAAAGACCCAGCTACTTGTCAGAGAGTTGACCTGTGTGCTTGCTTGCTCAAAGTTTTGACTAATTTTTCCTTTAATGTTTATAGTCTCCAGATTCAGCTGGCTTTATCATTTTAGATAATAGTACCTCAATTAGATGATGCCAGGAATTTTAAATTGCATAGAGCCTTCTGTCAGCCTAGTAAATAGATATGCCATAATTTCTGAGGCCCTAGAGATGAACATTTGAATTTCTGGTGGACTTCGGCAGTGATGAAGAACACCTCTGCGTGCTCATGCTGTTTTGTACCTTAGGAGGTATGTGGTCAGCTCTCATTTTTACTTGTAAAATGGATATTTTTAAAGCATCACAAGTGGATCTAATGGGAATGGTTTAAGGTTCCTGGGGTAAAGATAATTATGGTGAACTGGATGATTTCCAGATGAGATGCTTAAAACCACAGAGATGGTTGTGTTCAAGTTTCTAGAGCAGAGAACCCAGTATACATCAGGAGAAGCAGGCTTGCTTGAATTGCAAAGCTGAGGGCAGAAAGGGGAAAAGGGGGAGAAGGCAAGCAATGAGACAGGATATTAGGGAACAGTGACTAGCATCTGCCTATCTTATACCAGTCTCTACCACCATCACCATCATCGTCCTCACCAAACAACTACAGAAGCTATACAGGAAGGGATGGACAAGAAGTTTCAAGCAAGTGAAGAGCATCCTGGTAACTAAGGGCATATGCTGGCTCTGTTGGAAAGTTCTTCCCATCATGACAGGGCCAGCTCTGCCCCCTGGCTCACCAGGCCGCCCAGGTGAGGGGGCTCTGTGTGTGTCTTTCTCTCCACTATTTGGGGAAGTGAAGTGCATACGTGGGTTCTCAACTATGGCTGCACAGCAGAATTGTTCATGGGGCCTTGCCACATACAGCCCAGAAATTCTGAATCGGCTGCCCTGGAATAGACTTGGGTCAGATATCTCACAGAAGCTCTGACAGTGGCACTTACATAAGTATCGATAGTTTCATCCTAAATCCTTCCATGTCCACAATTACAGTGGAGTTGCTTTGAAAATGTCTATCTGGCAGGCAGTTTAAGGAAATATTTGTATTTTTTTCTTGTTCCTTTCTGAGATTTCGACAGAGTTTGAGCAACATCTCATCTCTGAAAGGTATACATTGGTTGGCCAACAGGCAGGAAACAACCAAAGCAAGCCCTGGCCTAGGATCCATTTACAAATTGTTTCTGACCTTTCCATTTGGCACCATCACATCCAGGTCAAGTGCTCTCTCTTGTAGCCCTCAATGGAGAGGAATGGTTTATTAGAGTAAGTTGGATTTTTACAGCAGGCAATTAACCAACCACTTGTTTTAGCATATATGTGTATAGCTATTTGGACTAGCAAATTTTTAAAAACTCATCAAATATTTGCATGCTATAGAGCAGCAGCTTCTGATCTAAGTGGGAGGCAGTAAAGCTGATAGAGAATTGGGGACGTTTTCTGTAGAATCATGAGCCCCCTTTTACAAACTTGCAAGGCATGTGTCTTTTTTTGATATTTTTTATTGTAAATAAAAGGGTTACATGATATTTGCCAGATAGAAGGTGCATTAATTCACATACATTGATACCCTTTCACATGTCTTGGTCCCCATTACCCTCCCTCCCACCCACCCATCTTGGTTTTCCCCCCTTCCCTATCCAATTTCAAATAACCAAATACAAATATATCCAATATATCAGATAACAAAGTGAGATACTGTAACAATATGAAATAACCAAGGGACAGCAAAATAGATGGGAGATAACATAGTACATTAAGGACAACAATCATTCATTATATGGCTTTTGTTTCTATATCCTGGAGGTCCTTCCAATTAGCTTCATACTATATGGCCTTATGTATCAAGGTTTTGCTCTATTGCAAATCTCTGCTAGTAGAGCCCAAGGTTTCTACTGATTATGACAAATGAGGGAAACCATTGAGCCTAAGTTCCTTTGAGTCTGATTTACTTCACTTAATATGATTTCTTCTAAGTCTTTCCATTTCCTAACAAATGGGGCAATGTCGTTTTTTCTGACAGCAGCATAGAATTCCATTGTGTACAAATACCACATCTTGTTGATCCACTCATCAACTGAGGGACATCTAGTTTGGTTCCATATCTTTGCTATGGTGAATAGTGCTGCAATGAACATTGCTGTGCTAGTGGATTTAGTATGTCCTTGTTTCTGGATGGTTGGGTAAATGCCAAGTAGTGGATTTGCTGGGTCACAGGGGAGCTCTATGTTTAGTCTTTTGAGGAACTTCCATAGACCACATTCCATAGTGGTTGAACAAGTTTGCACTCCCACCAACACTGTAGTAGTGATCCCTTCTGGCCACATCCCCTCCAGCATCTGTTGTTATTAGTTTTCCTGATCCTGGCCATTCTAACTGGAGTGAGGTGGAATCTTAGAGTTGTTTTGATTTGCATTTCTTTTATGACCAGAGATGTGGAGCATTTCTTCATGTGTCTATAGGCCATTTTTGTTTCTTCTTCAGAGAAGATTCTCTTTAAGTCTTTGGCCCATCTTTTAATGGGATGGTTGTTACTTTGGAGATTAGTTTTGGAGGGATTCAATTTTTTGAGCTGTTGATATATTTTAGATATGAGGCCTTTGTCCGTTGTTTGGTTGGTGAAGATCTTCTCCCACTCTGTAGGCTTCCGAATTAATTTACTAGCTATGTCCTTTGCCATACAAAAGCTCCGCAGTTTAATGCAGTCCCACTTATCCAGCCTTTCTCTGATTTGTTGTGATTCTTGGTGCTTATTAAGAAAGTTTCGACCTGTGCCCAGGAGGCCTAGTGTATCTCCTATTCCTTCTTGTAAAGTTTTCAGTGTGTCAGTTTTTACCTTGAGGTCTTTGATCCATTTGGAGTTAATTCTAGTACAGGGTGACACAGAAGCATCCAACTTTAGTTTTCTGCAGGTGCTTAACCAGTTCTGCCAGCACAACTTGTTGAAGAGGCTGTCTTTCTTCCATTCTATTTTTTTTGGCTCCCTTATCAAAGATTAGGTGGCCATAGGTCTGTGGTTTAATATCTGGGTCCTCAGTTCTATTCCATTGGTCTTCATGCCTGTTCTTGTGCCAGTATCAAGCTGTTTTGATAATTACAGCTCTGTAATAGAGTCTAAAGTTTGGTATTGAAATTCCTCCTGCGCTGTTCTTTCTGGTAAGAAGTGTTTTTGCTATACGGGGTCTTTTATTATTCCATATGAAATTTTGGATTGCCTCTTCTATTTCTTTAAAGAATGCCATTGGGATATTGATGGGTATTGCGTTGAATTTGTAGATAGCCCTTGGCAAGATTGTCATTTTCATGATGTTGATTCTTCCAATCCAGGAGCATGGGAGGTTTTTCCATTTCCTTAGTTCTGCTTTAATTTCCTTTTTCAGGGTTTTAAAGTTTTCATCAAAAAGGTCCTTTACATTCTTAGTTAAGATAATTCCTAGGTACTTTATTTTCTTTGAGGCTATTGCAAAAGGAGTTGCTTTCCTGATTGTTGCCTCGTTCCTCTCACTGTTGGCGTAAAGGAAGGCAGTTGATTTTTGAGGGTTAATTTTATAGGCAAGGCATATGTCTTATAGGTCATACTGTCCTTAATCTTTAGAATTCTGTATTGGAACTCAGAAGAACTCAGCGAGAGAACCCTGAGAAAATGATGAATTCATGAGTTTATTCACAAGGAACATGGAGAATCAAAAGTGAAAGGGAAAAGTGCCAAAGCTATACCTAAACAGCACCATGTGTTTTAAAATACAATTAGTAAATGAATTCATGACTATCATTACCAAAGACTTTGTGAATGGAGCCAAGAGCCATTACTTCTTAGTCATATCATTCCCCAAATCATTTCATTTTAGGTACCAATTCCCAGCCTTTTGGAGGGTGATAATGTGAATGCCCTAGCAATTAAGGAGTGAACTTCTTAGGAAAAGAAAAGCAAACAGTATCCCTGAAAGGGGAAAGCTGAAGGGATATGAGCAAGGCATTGACAGTCACTCCCATAGCATGGAAGGGAATAACATAAAATATAACTAATATTTATTTTTTCCTCTGTTCAGTGAGAACATCTGTCCTTGTATAAAGGGAATAAGCAGCTGATGATATTTTAGTGTTATTGCCTTGTGGGGAGAAAGGAGAAGAAAAAGAAAACTTGCAACAGTGCAAGAACGGAGAGGAATCAGCAGCAGAAGGGAGAAGATGAAGCCAACTTGAGCCTTTCCCTGGAAGTCTGCTGAGAAGCTGGGAGATGGGTGTGTGTGTGTGTGTGTGTGTGTGTGTGTGTGTGTGTGTGTGTGTGTGAAGGACTTTGGGAACTGCAGTGGCTACTGTCTGGGAGGAATGGAGAAGTCAAGGAAAGTGTGGCCTGGGGACTGCATGCTTGTTCTGTAGGTTCTGTCCGCAGTGGGGGCCACTGGCTGTGCTGGGACTGTGTGATTCCACCAGCACAGCAGAATGCAGGATTTACAAGACTGGATTCTTGTCCACATTCATTGGACCTATTTATTTCATTGTATTTATTGGTATTTCTGATAGTGTAGAATTTTACGTTCTCAAAAAAAATATTTTTAAACCTGTTAAAGAATATGATCTCCTTAAGAATTTAAAAACCACACAAATATGAATAAGGACTACTCAATTAAATGTGTAAATTGATATGTACATATATGTGCAAAACTATATACACGGTCTTGTATAAACAACGTAGATTTGAACTTATCCACTGGCTTTTTACAAGGAGCAAATATGGTATATTAGTAAGGTTTGGAAAGCTCCAATTTGATTCCAGATTGCACTTACACCACATGTTTTTTTTTTGCAAGCATTTCCAATTCTGTCTTCCAAATGCAGTATTAGAAATACAAATATGCATAAGACACAGTCTCCTTGGACAAATCAGTGAAAAGTAAAGAGAAGAAACTAACCATATCTCCTGTTGTCCTAATTAGTAGAATTTGAGTATCTCATAAAGAACAAAATTACATGATAGCACAAGGCCAATGGGATAGAGAAAAATAAAGGACAACTGGTATTTCCTTAAAATGACATTATAGAATTTAGAAAATCAATCTAGATAAAAGATAATTATGATCATTTAAAAAATGAAAAAGTCATATAAATGATTAAATTCCTACTTAATGGTTTGCATTTAATGACTACTGATGAATTATAGTTAATATGATTCAATTTAATGCCATTACTCTAAACATTTCTAAATGTCCTAAGAAATTTCTATAAAAATATAATCCCGTAATCCATTAAAGTCACTGAGGATGCTTTGTACACACTCATATGTGAATATATGAGTTCTCAAATAAGACTAAAGGTAGTTAGAATAACCAGTCACTAGAAGTCTTATCTTCCTAGTTGAAGAAGACAAAAATCTCTCCTTTCTCTGACATGTCTACCACAAAGGCCAGCTCCACGACTTTCTGTTCTCTGTACTTGTCCTGGAGATCTTTGGCTCATGCCTTTGCCTGGGTGATTTCATCTTCTTTAAAGGCCATTAACTCCTTCCTTCCTTCCTTTCTTTCTTTCTTTCTTTCTTTCTTTCTTTCTTTCTTTCTTTCTTTCTTTCTTTCTTTCTTTTTTCCTTCCTTCCTTCCTTCCTTCCTTCCTTCCTTCCTTCCTTCTTTCCTTCCTTCCTTCCTGCTTGCTTGCTTGCTTGCTTTCTTTCTTTCTTTCTTTCTTTCTTTCTTTCTTTCTTTCTTTCTTTCTTTCTTTCTTTCTTTCTTTGCCAGTCCTAGGGCTTGAATTTAGAGCTTGGGCACTGTCCTTGAGCTTTCTTAAGGCCAGCATTCAGCCACAGCATCACTTCTGGCTTTTCTTGTATATGTGGTACTGAGGAATCAAATCCAGGGCTTCATGCATGCTAGTTAAGCACTCTACCATTAGGCCACACTACTGGCCTGGATGCCATCATCTTCTTCCTTAGAGTTTAGGATCTACAATTTTAAGAAAGTCTCATTTCCAGCTGCTCACAGAAGATTACAGTTCTTGTTTCAGATGACTTTTTCAGAACTCGGACACAAATTTCTCATTCTCTTCAGATTATCCTTAGTACTGGTATGAATCAGTTGATGGATTTTTCTCTCATGCAGGTAGCATTTATTTGAATGGAGTATGGTTTTTAACTTGAGTAAAGATGAAGGTAGCATATCGCTACTAATTAAGATGTCATAGTTCAGTTCCCTTATATGCTGCAGAAGGCACATAAGCATATTTTTAAAGCCAGTCCTGTTAGAAATATATGATGCTATCTACAATAAAAAGGGAGAATATTTATAGTTAGCTGTGTACTTCATGTAATATTTTTTAAGGGTAAAGATTTTTCACCTATTGAGTGTTAATTGTTAAATCATTTATTCTAAGAATATATGTACATCTGAATGGGTATTTTGGTATTGATCACTCAGTACTACACTGGTTAATTGAACAGCAAATGTTCTATTATCCTAGAAAGGAAAATGTATTTATTTTACACAATTAGTGTTTGAATGACACAGAGAAAAATGTCCTTAAAATTCAACTATTTTCAAGCTCTTTTTTTGTAGTCCAATATAAAGTCTGCTCTCTTTGAATGTAAACTTCTTTGGATGGAGACTCTAAAATGAATGATGAGCTTGCTACAGTTTAGACTTCATCACCATCACGAGTGAATGATGATGGAGTATGCAAAAATGTCATTGCTAATATGTTGCTATATAAAGCGGCATATGATAGTAATTAATAGATGGTGTTGTAGCCTATTGAAAATGAAACACATTGTACACTTCCCCTGCTGTCTCCTGATGCTCTGGGTGCACTGAATTGCTCTGGAAGCTCAGTTCACAAAACTACAGTGCCTGTTTTATTTACTTCTGCTTAAAGAACTTTTGGTTCTGAAGCTTTGAATGCATTGCAAGAATAATATGTCAGCCAAGCCCCATTTGGAAGATCAAAATAAATGAGACAGGCTTCATGTCCCACTTAGCTATATTTAACAAGAAATGTTTCATCTACTCTAACTGTTAAGAGACCCCTGTACTGCAATGCTGACTTATAACAGATAAAATACCTAAAGAGGCCTCAGAGTTTCTAGAAATGAGCAATTCATAAACATTTATAATCAAACTAGACCATTTTCACCATGATGTCAGATATTGTAAAAGGAATAACAGTGGAATAAAATAGGTCAGTGGTTCCTCATGAAAAAAAATTAATTGTCTCTCATAGAGGTCAACCATGGTCAATTAAATGATCAGGGGAAAATATCTAATTATTCCTCTAGACCTACTTAATCCTGGCAGCAATTTTCTGCCCTTCTCTTAAAAATAAGAAAGATTTTGCCTGAATCAGTAGTAAGACATTTTGAGTCAAAACGTGGCATCCTAAACTCCAGTGGCCAATTATGATATGTCGTCTCCAGCACATCATCATTGGTTTACTGACAGGAAGAAATGAGTCCAGTAACCTTATTTTTTAGTATAAGTTCCCTAGCAAACACCTCTCAGTCAAAGCAGCAGGGCACTGATATGGTGGAGCAGAGCCATCTTACTTTAGAAAAATTGTGATTCTCCTTGCATCTGACTTCTCTTGCTGCATCCTCTGTGTTGGTTTTAGTGCCAGTCCATGCTGTCACCTGGTTTGGAGTCTAGAGATGTGCTTTCTTCTCAATTTAATCCCTCAGTATCCCTGAATGTTTGTAAATAGAGCACTGTCTGCAGCCTCACAATTTCAGGGAGGAGATGGAGGGCCTTGGTAGCAGAGGCAGCTGAAATTTCCAGGTAGCTCTTTTTCTCTCCAGGCTTCTGAGATTTCTAGACTGTAGATGCTTTGGAGGTTGGGAGTTCTGGAGTCACAGATCACTTATACCTGGGTATAAGTGAATAAATGCCAGTAACCTGTAGTAGGTGGTTGCAGTCCTCTACATTTCTTAGCCATAAAATGACGTAATGATAGTTATTTTGTGATATCATTTGGGTGCTATTTAAAACATTAAAAGAGTAAGATGCTTAACTCAATACATGGCAAGTGACATCGATTTCATAGATGTTGATTCTGATTTCTCTCTCCTTTTAAACTAGTCTTCCTTAATGAGAGAAGAACTCAGGGTCTCTTGCTTGCTAGGTGATTGTTCTACTAGTCAGTGCATGCCCCAGTCTTGGTAATTTAAGTTTCATTTTTAGATTGGATCTTCTGATTTTGCCCAGATTAGCCTCAGGCTACAACCCTCTTGCTTGTACCTCCAGAGCAGCTAGAATGGTAGGTATGTGTCACCATGTTCAATTCTTCACATTCCCTCCTGCTGGCCTCAGTACAAGTTCAGAATAAGTCCAGAAACTCATTGAATACTCCTGTTGGTAAGTGGAATGTGGATAGCAGTTTTGAGAGCTAGCTCAGGGGAAAGAACAGAACTAGAAGACAAATGAAGACAAATGCAGAAGACAAATGCATTGCTTTGTGGTTTCAGTTCAGGAAAGGAGAATGTGGAAGTCCTGGTGGTGAATGAGGAATTGAGAACTGTAGCAGAGGCAGGCAGTGAGCATAAAGAGGAGAGTGGGAGGAGACCCTGGAAGGAGCAATTGGAGAGACAGGACTGCGTTTCAGCCTCTGTCACCTGCTTGCAAGAAGACCCGGTGGATGTCCTTAGGTCTTTGTGAGACTGAAAACTCATGATTCTAAGGTGACTTCTGCATTATCCTGTGGTGGGCAATGGCAGAGTCCTGTGAGGAGGGCAAAGACCCCACGTCATGTCTACACAGGTGGAATGTCGTCATCGTCTCTCCTCAAAGTTTGCTCTGAGGAGAAGGCTGGGCCGAGCTCCTGGGCCCTCTTTCATTGCTCAGAGTAAAGAAGCATGTTGTGTCTCCTCTTCACCACCACACTACAAAAAGCAATTTCCTTTTCTAATTTCTAATACCAATGCTTCTAAAAGGAAGTTTGTTCAACATCGAATTGGCAAGTTGACCTAGAATGGTAAGGAAACCATATTTAAACCTATTAAGTGTTTAGGCAGCTTTAGGCAAGGGAATATCTGTCAAATTATATTCTTCTCTTGTTACTACTGATTATATATATATGTGTGTGTGTTTATAAAAACACACAGAATATCTAAGAATATAATATATGAATATATACTATATATTTAAATAATATATTCATCACCCATGACAAGTTTGTTGGATTAGTTTCCAGTATGTCTTGTCTTTTATCCCTGGATAAAATGCTCAGTAAAGTATTTGGCAACTTCTGTTGATTGTCATTCTTCTTACTGGATGTAATGGTAGAATAGTAAGTGGGTGTGCCTAGGGACATATCCATTTTACAATTGGTTCTTGCACATCTACAGAATAAGAATCTAAAGACACATCAGGGGCTTTGCTTAGGATACACACAATTTATATTTGAGATAATGGATAGGTACAGTCTGTTGCCTTTGTGAACCTGTACCACACTATAGCATTTGGTAGACAGTTAAAAGAAGGATTAAATAGTGGGTTGAAATAGTGAATTTTCATGATGTCACTTTCTGTCAAGTGTACATGTGTTTGCTCATCTTTCTCTCTGGGCCTCTGTTCATCATATCATATTCTGCTTGCAAATTAATCACAGATAAGGGCTGTAGTCATATTCACTGAAAATTCTGTCCTGTTTCTTTTTTCCATATATTTTTATTGTATATTCACCAGACAGAAGGTGCATTACTTCACAAACATTGATACCTTTCTCATGTCTTGGTCCCCATTTCCCTCCCATGCCCTCTTTCTTGCTAACCATTTTCGTTAAGGTACTTTCACTGTAACAATGATATACAGAATTTATTTGTATAAAAAATTGTTTTGTAGAAGTCCAGGGACCTGAGGCTCTACGCTGAAGTGCGATGAGAGATCAGTTGAGGAAGTGGAAACAGGAAGTACACAGTGAGGGGCTTCTGCACACTCTTCTAGCTCCCTGAGCTTCAGGTCGCTCAGCTCTGAGATGTGCATAGTGCATTGTTCCCTAAATGCTCTGCAGGACTGAATGAGCCTAGGTATGTGACCTGTCCAGTTGGCACATCTCTGCAGTAAGTGACTGATTTTACATTGGAAGCTGCGGGATTCTGGGAGAGAGGCAGTTCTCTCCCGTGGAACCCCACAGAAGCGTCCCCAGGAGGAAGTGGTCTGCTGTTGTTCCTCAGGTTTTCCCATCTCCAGTCCCTGATGTCACTGTTGCCACCAATCATGGCATATGACATGCCGACTCCACAGGCAAGGCGACCTGCAACTCTGTAAGGTGGAGAATCAGATGCTATTGCAATCTGGTCTTGAGTAACTCGTCTGCTTCTTTATGGTTCCCCAAAGGCCTGGCAGGTGGACAGAGGGTGAGGAAGAGGAGGCTGTCCGTTCAGTGTCCACTGCAGTGGAAACATCCTGGACAGCATTGCTTGAGACTCAATCTGCAGATTTTGAAAAGACAGTGGTTTTCTTATGTGTACAATTGTGCTCTCCTTGGACTTCTACTCTGTGATTATGGCCTGGAGAGAACAGTATAAGACATTAACCATCTTCCAAGCAGACATTTCTATTAGCTTGATTCGTGCCACCCAGGCCTACGTAATTGTGCCACACTGTTCTTTTATAAGAAGCTTTCTTTGATGGAATAAATGAAAACCTGACTATGTTATTTTCCTCTAGACTTATCCCATTCCACAGGACTAGTCATAGTTAACGGCTTAAGATCCAAGTCCAAGGTTTTAAGACTTGATCCTTAAGTCCAATTTTATTTTTAAAAGATGGCTCCCAGAAACTTATATAAACCCCTGGCTGTGAATACATGTTTTTGCAAGAGGAATTTTGTGGACATACCTAAATAATGAATCTCCTATTGCTGGAGTCCTATTCAAACAATAAAATAAAATAATAAAATAACTATACATTATCATCATTAATTTATTAAAATTTTTGTTGAAAAAATACTAAGAATTTGATCAGTACATTTAGTACAAATATAACTTTGAACTCATTAAATAATGTTACTAAATAGGGCATATTAACAAACACAAAGCAGAATTATTTAGGAATATGCAATGAATGAACTGGGGTTTTAGGGTCAGATGAAGCTGGATTTAAATTTTGGTTGCCCCTTGTTAATTATTAACTTCGAGTGATTTGCTTTGATTATTATTACATTTTGAATTGGGAAAGACAGGGACAGGAAGAATGTTGCAGGAATGTATGAATTTCTAGCTCAGTGTCTGTAACATGGTAGGTGCTTAATGAATTGGAAGAGTTTTTATTTTATGGCCCTGGAAATCTAGTTCTAGGAAATGGCCAGCAGTTATGTGGCAGGTGGGTGCAGACTGGAGCTGGGGATCATGGCGAGATGAAGATACTGATTCACTCAGTAAGGCTGTGCTATTTCTTTATGCATGAAGACTCGGTTGTGTTGGCTACTTCTATTCTCTTTCTGTTGGTTTCAGTCCTCATTCAGCATACGGGCATTTTCTCTTTCCTTACCCCCCCATTTGTGTTCCCTTCGTGTGTTTTCCTGTGTCCCTGGCAAACAAACAAACCACAAGGATGGCTCTTAGGACCATGTAAATATGTTACATGGCTCAAAGACCCTGACCTGATACAAAGTAGGTGTAAGGAAGAATGATTCACCCAACATGACCCAACCCTGAGATGGATCCTACAGAGTATTACATCTTGATGTTACATGTGTTCTCTTGGGGTAGAGACTCGATTTTGACCTGATTTGTCTGTGATGGTTTATCTGTGCATTATCTACCATTCCTTGCTTATTTGTAAAGGAATTAAGGAAAATCCCTTGTTATCCTTTCTATCTTAATAGTCAGTCTTTTTCCTCCTCCCAGGGTATTTAGCTTTCGAGGCTTATGTTTAATTTGTCATAAAGGCTTTGCCCTTGTTTAAAACATTTTAGACAACACACCAAGAAAAGACTCAGCAAGCTTCAGCAGCAGGGATGTTTCCTGTCCCCAAATCACCCTACCCATGCACCTCCAAAAGCGGTGGAAGGGGCACTGGGATATGCAGGCCCAAGGCATCTGCTCACCCTTCCGTCGGCCATCCTCTGGTTGAAGCTGTTTTTAGTGATGATATTTATAACCACTTCTGCTTTGTAAACAAATTCTTACTTGCATCATCGTTCTGTATCTAAATGATGAACTGCAGGTTATTGATATGAGTATATCAATAGAATGTAGCAGGAGCAAATTATTAACCGCTGTCGGTGAAACATCTTTCAGAACTGTCACACACTGTGTTGACGTAACCACAGGAAACCTGGCAACAATACATATGAGACTTGGAAGAATTTGTTCAAAAGAAGCCATGATGGAGCTTTTATTTGTAAGAATCAAACTTTAGATTATTTCAGTGTGGTACTCGGATATCAGTCATATGAACACCAATATAACTGTCTGGGGACTTTCTAGAAATGAGCTACTAAATAAAAAGCCGGTTGCTGACAGTCTGTACCCTTTCTGCATGGAGGCACAAGGGAGTGTGTGGCGTGATGCTTGGATTTATTACTGGTGGTGATACACAGGGCTAGTGATTGGGTCTCAAGGCAGCTTGCTCAAATGTGCAGAATGAGAATACATCCAATCACAGGAGTCCAGGTAATGCAGGAGACGGGAACCGACCTATCTCAGAGGAGGCTGAGCTGTCAAGAGTCTTCGGGCTACACTGCGAGCCGGTATATTTCATAAGTAACACTGTCCCAGGCTTGGGCTAATAACACTCAGCAATTTTCCTTCGGGTGTCTGCTCATTGCGACAAATAGAAGCAGAGCTCTAGCTCACACTTTGCACACACTGTTGTCTGCTGTCCTCCATAGTGAGCTTCACATACCTGGCACTTATTATTACCACTATGATTATTATTATTTTCCAGTAGCTCCAGTTCTGTTCATGTTCAATAGAATGGCTTTAAAGCCTCCTCTGAGCACTGTTTGATGAATACATTCTAGCATAAAAACAGCTTCCTGGTAAAGGAGAGAAGGCTAGTAATTTGAAAACAGAAGAATCTTTTCAATCATTTGTATATCCCTCCCAGCCTCCAGGGAATCTTTGACGTCAACCGTTTGGCTTTCTGCTCCTCTATTACTTTTATGTTTGCGAATGATTGAATTAGTCTACAAATTTTGTACTCTTAATCATTTGGATCATAAGGAATATGGCTGAATTTCAAGTGTGCTTGTGAGACAGACTGCAGTGTACTTAAAAGAGCATGATCAATACGTCTGATTTGGCTGGAGGATCAAGTAGACAAAAGAATTCATTCAACTTACTGTAAATTTGTCCGATGGATATTGGGAAAAAACCATTCTGGGCACAGGTATGAAAGGTCAAAGTGCAGAAACTTGGGAAAATATTGAATTCGAAATCTTCCTGTTGTAGAGCTTCAGTCATTTGGGGACGTAAGATGCATAGGTATATTATGATAATAACCTGGTATGACCATTTAGAGATTAACATGGCCAAAATTGTGAAATAAGGAAAGTTTGTCTTCAATACAATAATCACTTGGGACTTTGGAATTTGATCTGGAAGGAATTTGTGTGTTTGTTTGTGTTGTGTTTGTGTGTACGTGTGTGTGTGTGTGTGTGTGTGTGTGTGTGTGTGTGTGTGTGTGTGATTTCCCATTGCTGGGACTTGAACTTCAGGCTACTCACTGTTGCTGAGCATTTGTGCTCATGGCTATCCCTCTACCACTTGTGTCATGCCTCCAGTTACTGGAAGCAACATCAGTATCAGTATCAGTGAATGATTATGCCAACAAGCTGATTCGCCTTAGTAGATAAAGCCATTTATTTCAACCATTGGGAAGTATAGGAGGACAGACTATTTACAAATTGACAACTCCAGCAGAGATTGGCCCTGGGAGGAATTAGTTTAGTTGAAAATATAATATGTGTTGTAATGATTTCTTATGCCCTGGCTCATACTTGGTGCCATTTACCACTATATTGTTTCTGGTCATAAGGCTTGAACTCAGGGCCTGGATGCTGTCCTTGAGCTTTTATACTCAAGATATGTGCTTTACCACTTTGAGCCACAATACTACTTTGGTTTTCTAGGGGTTAATTAGAAATAAGTCTCATGGACTTCTCTGCTTTGGCTAGGATTACAGGATTACTGGCATTTGACAATTTTTTTCTACTTCTTGGGTGCTTCAGAAGCATGTGTCCCTAAGTGCTTGCATTTTGTGTTCACTCTTCTCAAGAAGAAAAATCTAGGCATGTTAAGTAGCAACTTCAAATCTGATAAGCAAGGTCTACACTGCATATTTGGAAAAGTCAAGTTGGAGTCTCTCAGTATTGTGAGGTATAAAACAGCACAAATGTAACAAATTCCCTTTCCTGGTTGGTCCAGTGAATAACTGAAATCTCATATGGAAATCCTGAGCAATATTACATTCTTATGTGTCCTTGTTCTTCCGTGTGTGTGTGTGTGTGTGTGTGAGTGTGTGTGTGTGTGTTGGTGTTCAGGCTTGAACTCAAGGACTGAGCAATGTCCCTTAGCTTTTTTTGCTCAAGGCTGGCACTATCAGTGAGCTCTAACTCCAGTTCTGGCTACTCATAGGATTTTGTGCTCTGGTTGCCTTTGAACTATGATCCCCAGATCTCAGCCTCTTGAGTAGTTAGGCTAATAGCAGTAAGCCACGGATGCCTGGCTTACTTGCTTTTTAAATTTTTAGTTGTTATTGTAAAGGTGATATACAGAGGAGTTACAGGTACATAGGTCATGCAATGCGTTGCCCCTTTCCTCCATCTCTCCCTTCCATTCCCAGTTAGATGTTGTATAGTTCACTTTTTAAAATGAAACTTCATGTTTCTAAGTTTTCAAAATGGAATTTCCTTCATCCATGTTGTTGTTGTTGTTTCAGAATTAAGAAGAACACCATTAACATCCACCAGGGAGATAGCCTTACATCAGGGCTGTCCTAGGCAGGGCAGTACATCGAGCATTGTTTTCCATTGTTAATGAGTTTAGGGTGTGACAATTTAGTGACTTTGACTCCTCCTCATCTTGGAATAGAAGTTTAAATGGGCTTCAGCATTTCCAGTGTCCTTTCTTTTCAGTTGACTAGCCTTGCTCTATGTGATTTGCCATTCATTTCTGATTTTATATTTATTGAGCTGACCTTTGCTACAACCATTGTAGTTCCTATGCCATCTAATAACTCTTCTTTGATTTACTAAATATCCAAAGTGATGTGATTCAACTCTTAGTAATTCAGAATAGCATACAAAACTGACAGTGCCTTAGTTATGCCAAAGAAGTAAGTTGTATTCAAATATCTCCACCTCCATCTGTACTCATGCATCTGTGCCACAGCCAACAGATTTCCAAAGTGAAATATCCATGTTACTGATTCCTGTTCTCGCCTAGCCTCGCTCCCCCGACACTGACAGGACACCCTAAGCCTAACCTGATTCCTTTATGTATCCCTTTAGCCTTGTTTAAGTTGTATTCCACTTGGCCACACATAAGCCCTGCTCTTATTGGTGTGGTGAGACATTCTGTGGTGATCTTACTAGATCCACAGACAGCCAAATATCTCCCCCAGGGAACCCCAAAGCAAACCTCCTCTCCTGCAGCCTCCCAGACCTCAGTGCCCCTAGTGGCCTTCTTAGAAGGAGGCCTTCTGGGCTGACTGGAATTCGTCAGAGGTCAGCCCAGCCAGAAGAAGCAGAAGATGGGAACATGAGCTTAGACCTGAGAGACAGTGAGGAGAACGAGTCACTTAAATCAGGTCATTTAAATCATGGTAGCTGTACCAAGCATATACATACAGAAATACTTTGTTATCATGCCTTAGTCTTTTTCCATTGTCTTTCATGTCACAGATTTTACATATATTTATGGAGAGTTCATTTCACTTCAGAACAGCAGAGGAGAAAGTATTGATAATTTGTTGCTATACATGGAGTTTGGGTCTTGTGGTTTTGGGGCATTCACTTCATTCTGGTAGTGGAATGAATCCTTGGACTGTCTCTTTGCCAACTCTGATGATCAGTGACAACTGATCTCAGGTGTAAGATACAACTGTGCACAGAAAGGCCCTCGGCGCGGTTAGGGACTCAGTTCATGGTGGTGCACCCTGCTCTTTCTAGAATGGGCATACCGGAATGGGAGGTGAACTCTGGCGGTGGCTTTCCTTGTCCTCCTCGGATGGACCCTGCTTCTGGAAGCAGCAACTTGTAGGCAATAAACATCATTCCAATTTTACTCAGCACTTACCAAAGATCAATAGAGGGGGTATTTTACTTTGTCTCAGAAAGGACCATCGCAGGAAGGAATGATCCCTTCATAGGGTCTTCTGACACGTCAGCTTCAGATATGCCTAACTGACTTCACAACACAAGAGAATAAAAAAGAAGGCTTTATGAAAGACAATTCTTCCCGAAAGAGGGGTTCCATGTGTAAACCTTGAACTGAAATCTGAGGACTGTGGTTCAAAGTCAGCACAGGAAGGAAAATCCATGGAAGTCATTTCTGATTGATTACCAAACAATGCAGAGGTAGAGATGAGGCTCATGAGGTAGAGCAGTATCTTTAAAAAAAATAATATACTTTTATTGTAATTGATAGAAGAGTTACAGCCAGATAGAAGGCGCATTACTTCATACACATTGATACCCTTTCTCATGTCTTGGTCCCCATTTCCCTCCCCCACCCTCACCCATCATCTTGTTCTCCCCCTTCCCTATCCTATTTCAAATTAATAAACATATATACAATATATCAGATAACAAGGTAAGATACTGTAACAATATGAGACAACCAAGGGACAGCAAAAGAGATGAGAGATAACATAGTACATTAAGGACAACATTCACACATTACATGGCTCTTGTTTCTATATCCTGGATGTCCTTGCATTTAATGTCATCCTATATGGCCTTATGTATCTAGGTTTTGCCTTATCTTTGAGCAAAAAAATCTCCAGGGACGGGATACCTGGTTCAAGCCCCAGGAATGGCACAGAAAGCAAATGAAGAACACTTTCACATCTCAGTTTGAACTACTTGGAGGACCAAATTAGGATGCAATGTGAACTTGCCCAATTATATGACTGATGAGTACTTGTCATGCATGGTCACTCAGAAAGTGAGACTAACCAAAGCTGCCATTCTTGTCTATTTCCATGTCCTAAGATTCAGTGAAGATTATATTGAAGACTTGATATCATGAGGAACTTTAGTTATTAGCTCCTTCTGTTACACAAAAAGGACTTTAACACTATTAAATATAAATTTCCTTGAAGATAAATGGTATAGGGCTAGCCCTGAATCCTTAGGGAGTGATGTTGACAAGAACTCACTCTTAACCTGGCTGTTGAAATTAGGTTGGTGATAAGAGTAGTTGTGTCAGTTTTCAGGAATATTGATAGTCTTTGCAGGACAGGAAAGATTTTACTGCGTCAAACTAGATGTAAGACATTTTTTCCAGTTCTTTTCAGATGCTCTTCTTTGATACTTAAAAAAAAAAAACAACAACTACATGCTACTTTGGTCTACCCAAATCCTTAATCTTCAGGATTCATTGTGGGGTATAACTTCCTGAACTGCACAGTGACCTTTTATAATTCAAATCCTATAAACTTTTATCAGTTCTCTATCCTATTTCTTGAGCCCACTAATCTGATGAGCTAAACTATGTTAGGGTTTTTTCTGGCTCTCTGTGTTCCTCCTGGAAAAATGATATATTTGCTCTTAAAAATGGATCTTTTTTTTTTGCTTTAAATTCTATAAGTTGAGCTCTCAGGTGAGCCTCCAGGTAACACATGTCAGCAAAGAAGGCTTCAGAAAATGTGTTACTCATTTCACTCCACATCAGTTTACCACCTGCCGCTGAAATGGGCTTTTTCTGCCCAACATATTTGAGTTTAAAAGAACTTAAGGTTCTGATTCATTTGTGTAAACCTAGCTTCAAATATTGATGCAATATTTCACATGTTGAATTTCAAGCACTCATCAAGATCAGAGAAAATGTTGACCCTTCCTAATAGGATTGGTCATTTGGTCTTGGGATGAAGAATGAGAAAAAATTATTTAATTTAAATAATTATTTAATTAATAATGAATAATTATTTAATACCCATGAATGCTAGAATATGTAATATTCAGTCTTTGATTTAAAATTTTATGTGGCTCTTATTGCTTCAATGAGTTGTTTTGATAAGATCAATTAAGTTTTCATATGTGAAACAAAGGGATTGCATAAAAAATATCTAAAAGACTGAGAGTATGTTTAATCAGAATTGAAATCAGTAGCAGACTGTAATTGTAGTTAAGATCAACTACAAGCCATATAAAGACCATTTAAGAAAGTTAAACCAACATATTTTCTTACTTTTTAGCATTTTGGTGTAAGATATGGCCTGATACGGTCTACATAGCCCAAGCTGGGACTTGAACTCCCAAATTCTGTTTTAGCATGCCTGACTTGTCCTCAACTTTATTAATGGAGACATAGTGTTCAGCACACTTTTTTTTTGTGGGTAATGGGTTTGAACTCAGCCTGGGAGCTGTCCCTGAGCTCTTCAGCTCAAGGCTACCACCCTACCCTTGAGCCAAGCCCCACTTCCTGTTTTCTAAAGGTTCATTGGAGATAAGAGTCTCAGGTTCTTTTGTGCCTGAGCTGGCTTTGAACCTTGATCCTCAGCTCTCAGCCTCCTGAGTAGTTAGGATTACAGGCGTGAGCCACTGAGCCCAGCTCAGCATACCTTTCTAGCTCAAGTGTTGATTGATTCTTATATGAGTTTATTTATTTATTTATTTTTCAAAAAACTTTGTTTCCACTTCTTGGAGTTCCTTTTGACAAGCTATTATTTTATGTGGTCAGATGCTCAGGCATTATGCCTTGATGCTCCTCTCCTGAGTATCCTCCTTTCATCTTGCTGTGTGAATGCATGGAGTCCTATGTAATTTTTCATGTCCTGTATATTTGTTGTTGTTTTTTTTTAAAAAACAGTGGCCTGTTTTTTTGCTTGCTTTAGAGATCTTGGGTAGTCAGCACATGCTAAATAACTTTTACCTATCACTTACTGGGGTTGAGAAAATATCCCAAGTATGATTACAAGATGCCTACTGAAAGAAAGCAACTCTGCCACTTTGACAATAACCAGTGCTGTTTGGTGATTATTTTAACTTCCCAGGTCTTTGGGTACCCAAGTACTTCCTCTCAACCAAGCACAGTTACTCTCAAAACTGTTCTTTGTTAGAGAAAGTACAGGACTCACTTCTGCTTTTCTGGATAACAAACTAGGGAATGGCCAATACCGTCCATTGTTAAATATTGTCAGTCACCAATCAGAACTCTTGTCTTAATAACTTATCACAATGGACTAGTAAAGTCCTAGGTTGGTTAAGAAAACTAAACATGCATTTGTACATCATAAAGTGGTATGAGTTGAGGGATTGTGAGCTAGGAGATCTTCAATTTTACATTGTTTGCTGATCAAATGCGCCTAGATTAAATAAAGTACCTTGTGCATATATTCTCACATGCTATTGTGTGCACTGGAGGCTGAGCAATGGAGAGAGGATAAGAGAGATAAATTTAGCTTTTGTCTTAATAGAATTGAATTTATTCAGTAAAGTGGGGAGCAGATGACACAGTGTGGGCAGAGGAGAGGTGGTAAATGTTAAGGCCAATTATACTACTTGTTAACTTTCTTTGTTTAACTCTGCTTTGTCTTATATTTGGGCAGTGGCAGACCCTATAAAAAATCCCAACTGCCATCCAAGTGTAATTATTTGGAATTATTTGGAGAAGACTAGGAATTGTAGAAGTAGGAGGGATTGAAAAACAACATTGCTGTAGTTAGGACTGTGATTTGATTGGACATAACAAAGCAGTTGTGGAACACGTGAGGGAGTGTACCATGTGCTGACTGGGACATTTGCAAAGCATTTCCTATGGCTTTCCCCTCCCGTGATTGCCTCCACAGTGACCTCCTCTATTTGACGAATATCCCTCATAGCATTATTATAATGATATCTACATCTCACTGCCACAGCAGACCTCAGGCCTCCATTTTATACCCTGTCCTGAACTGATCCACAGAAAGTACTAAGCATTTTAATTACCAGTCTCTATCTAAGGCTTCTTGAATCTCTGTTAGAAAATGAGAGCAAACTATCAAACTAAATAGAAATAGGAAAGCCAGGAAATAATATAGGAGTTAAGAATGGTAAAAAAAGTTAAGAATAGTGGATATAGATAGACATGGATATATACAGATAGATATAAGTATAGTTCCACAAATATATCATTGATATAATTTTTTTCAATGGGTATTTGCTATGAACTAGTCCTCAGTGATGGAGATAAATCTATGAACAACAAGAAAACCCCCCAAATTTCCTAGCAGCATAGAATTTATACTCTAGCCAGGCAAGAAAAATGACAATAGATAAGATTAATGCATAATCTATTTAAAACTATTGGAACCAATATGGTAAAACAATGGAATCCAGTTAGGGCTTAGGAGATGAGTGTGGAAGTTGTCTTTTGGAGAAGATGATATCCAAATAAATATTTGGAAGTCAGGATGAAGCTTATCTTACAAATATGAGTAAAGAGCACCTTGGGATGGGAGAATACCTTGAGTGAGTGGGATTCGTGTGGAGGGCGGAGCCAGTCCCCACACTGGAGAAAGCAGTAGAGAAATGGAAGGTGAGCCTGAGAAGGAAGAGAGGCAAATGTTAGAGGCTCTTAAGGTGATGGTGGAGATTTTAGCTTTTATGCTGGACAAAATGAGAAGCTATTTATTTCATGATTTCGAAAACTGTGTTGAGAATCTGTCTCAGATTTAAAAGGTACAGAATAGCGACGACTAAACGAAAACAAGGAACCAGGGATGCAGCATGTGTCTACATGTGCAGAGCTTTGGGTTTAATTCCCCAGGACACATGATTGTGGGGGAGAATAAGGACTAAATTCAGAATGTTCAGACTGGGAAACAATTGATAGGTTAGATGCTTGGAGAAGAGATATTCTGGGTGGTGCTAATTTGATGAAGACAGAACAGACTCAGGTTGAATTAGGGGTGATTGTGACAGACAGAAAGGAATCAAAGATTGACCCATCTCCTACCTTGAAATGATGGGACATTGTTAAAATTGGGTGAAGGGTCCAACTCAAGTGACCATAGGTAAATCGGTTCACTTGAGTCATTAAGCGAATTGCTTGCATGACTCTTACCATTCAAGGCGCAAGGTTTTGTGCATCTGTTTTCTTCTTGACTATTGGCTTCATTTTTATTTTTTTCCTGTCCCTTCTAGTTTTGAGTCACACAAGGCTTTGAACACATCATCGAAATGGACATCTATTCATTTTTGTGGCTGTTGTTGACCTTGTGGTTTTGGCTCTGGTTCCTAAAATTAATGAGAACTAGTTTTGGAGAAAAAGAATGGGTGTCATTTGACAAGTATTGTCTTCAGTCACAGAGCTCTTTACAAGAGAAAAATGTCACCTTCTTTCTGACACAAGGGAGAAGCATTGTTGGGGTCTTGTCTCATTCCAACAACTGCTTGTCTTGTGGTATTGGTTTATCATTGAGGTTCCTTCTGTGAGAGGACAGCCTTGCACAACAATTTCTCTGTTTCACAGTTTCTGCCTCACACTGTCTCTAGAGTACCGTTAGAAAAAAGTTATAGTACTAATTTATTCCTTTCCCGTTTTGAAATCATACTGAATTGTATTGGTAATAATTTAAAATATAGCTCCCTTATTGTATTATCATACTGGATAGACTCCGTAATACAACTTGCCAAGTGACTACTTAGGAAGACGGGAGTGGGAGAATCAGGTTCAAGACCAGCTCAGGCAGCCAGGTTCATGAAACCCACCAAAAACAACACACACGCACACCCCTAAAAAATAAACCCCAAGACAGCAAAAGGCAATACTGGAAGCATGGCTCAAGTGGTAGAGCACATCCTTAGTCAGCGGAAGAACCTTAGTTCAAACCCCAGAATGCTATCCCTCAGAAGGAAAGGTTAATCCAAACATGCTGAAATTGTGCTACTTGTTTGTTTTGGCCGCTTATGTAATCACAGCTATTTATTTTTATTTCTTCCTTGGTCAGGGAGCTTGAATTCAGGCCCTGGGCACTGTCTCTTAGCTCTTTTGCTCAAGCCTAGCATTCTACCACTTTGAACTACAGCTCCACTTCTGTTTTTTAGGTGTTTAATTGGAATTAAGAGTCACATAGACTCTCCTGCCTGGGCTGGCTTCACACTGTGATCATTGGATTTCAGCTTTCTGACTGATTAGAATTACAGGTATAAGCCATTAGTGCCTACCTAATGATAGCTATTTTTAAGGAAATAAGTGTCAGTATTTTGGAGTTTTTAGTGTCAACAAAAATATTATTATTATGATTGCACTTACAGAAATGAAGTCTGTCTGCAACATTGGAATTATATATTTAGAAACATATTCTAAATTTATTTTGACAATTTCCACCTTGCTTGTTCTTAATTAACATGTAGGCATGTGCGATATTATTTGAAGTTTAGGTTCATTTTCACAATTAGATATTGTCCTTACATAATAAGAACTTATAGAATGGAATTTTATTCAGCCATAGAGAACAAAATGGTGTCATTTGCAAAAATAAAAATAAATAGATGGAACTAGAGATATGATGTTGAAAATAATGCCAAGCCAACCTCAGACAAATGTCACATGTTTTCTCTCAAGTAAGGAATGTAGATTTCAAAAATATATATGGAAGTAGAATGGGGACTATTTAAGGAAGAAGACAGAAACCAATGAGAGGGGAGAAAAGGGAATAAAGCACATTATACATCTATATGAAAGTTTCATATTGAAACACATTCCTTTGGGGGGGTGTCATGGGGCTTGAACTCTGGCCTGGGCGCTGTCCTTGAGCACTTTAGCTCAAGGCTACCACTCTGCCCTTGGGTCTGGGTGCTGCCCCTGAGCTCTTCAGCTCAAGGCTACTGCCCTACCCTTGAGCAACAGCCCCACTTCCCATTTTCTAGTGATTAATTGGAGATAAGAGTCTCAGGTCCCTTTGTGCTTGGGCTGGCTTTGAACCTTGATCCTCAGATCTCAGCCTCCTGAGTAGCTAGGATTACAGACATAAGCCTGGCAAAGTATCATTCTTTTGCCTAAATTCTTTATTAAGTAATTCTTTACTTAAAAATTTGTTATGATAAAGCTGATTGACAGAGCAGGTACAGTCATGTAAGTCAGGTGGCGTATATTTCTTTTTGGATAATGTCACCTCTTCCCTTGCTTTGCATATAACTTCATGTCTCCATTCAAAACTTTAAAGACTGAGTCAAAGAAACAAGTTGAACTATTACTCTGTTTAGAAAGTTTTGTTTTGCCTAAAGAAAATGGACAATAGGAAGTGTGCTTGTTTTAATTCACTAGTTAATAGATGTTTATTTTCTGATCCTCAGGTACATTAATTCAGATTCTCTGTGTGTGTGTGTGTGTGTGTGTGTGTTTCCATAGTTTACCATTTCTCCTGATAGTTCAACCAAATGCTTTTAATGATTCTAGACCATTAGAAGAAGGTCACAGGCAGGGTGAAGGCATTGATGATCTTATCATCTTTCATCCACAGGAAAGGCTCAGTGGTTCAAAGCAAGAAGGCTAGCAATGTGTTCTTTAATTTCACAAATGTCTGGTGGCTTTGTCTGGGAGGGGGGTATTGTCTGGACACTTGCTGCTTGCCTCTCCCCATGAGTTCTTGCCGTGAGGCATATGCAGATGGAGAGAGAACTGCTTCCTTGTGCTCATCTTAAAAATGACCAGCAAGGGAGCTTTTGGTCATAGGGTGAGAGAATAATCCAGAGGAATTGAGGTAGGTCCTTTGTTCAAGGCTTGATTAAAGAAGACGTGACTGAACTCCCAGGTTCGGGAGTGCTTTCAGCTTGTAACTTGTTTCCTCTAAATCTATTGACACATCTTCAAAATGGGTCCAGAAGGTGAACATTTCTCACACCCGTGTGGCTAGAACGCTAGCCAAAACCCATGGCTAACCCTTACTTATTGAGGCTCCTCCAGCAGCAAGAATGGTGCCTAGCCGGTCTAGGTGACATACAGCCCATGAAGTTTAAGAGTCTTGTGGAATCCTGCCTTACAGTGCAGATTACAGATATCACATGGTATTATTTTAAGTGTTTTATTTTATTTTTTTTGTCAGTTATGGGGTTTGAACTCAGGGCTTGCATGCCATCCGCAGGCCTCTTTGTGCTCAAAGCTGATGCTCTACTCTTGAGCCACAGGGCCACTGTGGCTGGGTTTTGAATGGTTAACTGGAGAGAACAGGCTCACAGGGACTTTCATGCTGAGCTGATTTCCAAGGGCGATCCTCAGATCTCAACCTCTTGAGTAACTAGGAGTAGCTAGGTGTGAGCAGTTTTGTCGATGTTTCCCCTGGATTACAAGTTCCTTTGCTCTTGATTTTGGTTTATTCATTTACTTTTTTATTAAAGAATTTATCAACATTGATTTTTTACATCATATTTCAAATGTCACGTTTAACAAACAAGTAAGTATTCAAGAAGGGAATCTCTATATACATTCATATATTCATTTATTTTTAAATTGACGAAAGTCACATTTTTTGGCCTGTGGAATGAATAAATTGACCTATTTAACATATACTTCCCTTATAGATACATATTATGTGCACTTATTATTTTTATAGTGAGCTTGCCAAGAATCTATTCAGTTGGCAATTATCTAGAAGTCATTAATTATAGTCACCATCGTGTACAATATTCTTTGATCAATATCTCTTTATCCAGTTTCATACATGTGGTCACAAGTGTAAGATTTTAAAGGCAAAATAGTACTCAATTTTTCATGTGTGTACATCCGTATTCCTTTGCATATCATCTGTCTGTCTGTCTGTTTGTCTTGTCTCATCTGTCTGTCTATCTATCTGTCTGTCTATCTATCTATCTATCTATCTATCTATCTATCTATCTATCTATCTATCTATCAAGCATTTCCTTTTCCAGCCATTTTCAATAGAAACTTAGGTGGATTCCATCTCTTGACTATTATAAAAGATGCTATCATGAATAAGAAAGTGCAGACATCCTCTAATACACTAGTTTTCTTTTATTTGAATATACAGTGAATAGTAAGACTATGATATATATACATGTGTGTGGGGGCGTGTTTTTCTAGTCCAGGGTCTTGAATGCTAGGCCTGGGCATTGTCACTGAGCTTCTTTGCTCAAGGTTAATCTCCACCTCTTGAACCACAGCTCTACTTCTAACTTCTTGGTAATTGATGGGAGATGAGAGAGAGTCTCAGAAACTTTCTTGTATAGACTGTCATTGAACTGTTGTCCCCAGATCTCAGCCTTGTAAGTTGTTGGAATTATGGGCAATAGCCATCAACCTCCAGCAAAGGGATATTTAAGGTTTTAAATTGAGAAAACTCTATGTTGGTTATCATACAGGGAATTTTACAGTAGCAGTGTGTCTTAATTTCTTATTGTGGGTATCCAGTTCTGCCAGTACCACTTATTAAAGATACTGTCATTCCTGATTGTGTTTTTGGCACTTGTATTAAAAATTGATTGACCACGAATGCATATGTTTGTTTCTAAGCTCTCCATTTCGTTCCATTACTCTGTCTTACTTTTAACTTTAGCACCTTGCTATATTGATTACCATAGCGTTGTATATGCTTTGACTTCAGATAGGATGCCTCTAACTCTCAATTTTTTTTATTAATGACAAGACATTTGACTCTTTGAGGTATTGTGTGGTTCCATACAAAATTTAGAAGTTTTTATTTTAGTTCCATGAAGAATTTCAATGAATGTTTGGCAGAATTGTGTTAATAATTTTTTATAGTAAGGATATTACACAATATTTTTCCAATCTATTGACAGAGGAGGTTTTTCCATTTACTTGTTTCATCATTCATTTGTTTCTTTGATGATTATTCATTGCTATAAAGTCTTTCTCTGCCTTGTTTAAAATTATTCCTTAAAATTTTATATTATTGAATTATTATAATTACTGTATTTTAGGTCCATTTTGAATGATTTTTGTTATGTAGGAATGCTTATGATATTTGTTATTTTATATACCTTATTAAATTTATTTACTAGGTTTTGGGTGTCTTCTAGGGTTTTCTACATATGTTTCCACACAAAGGACAATTTAACTTCTTTTCCAAATGAAATGTGCTTAGAATCTTTTCCTGATTACTCTGGAGATGACATTGAGACAATATTGAATAGAAGTCATGAATGTGAGGATCTTGGTCTTGTATCAGAATGAAGAGGAAAACTCGCAACTTTTCACTATTGAAAATGTAGAGTTTTTACTATGATGAGTTACGTTCCTTTTTATGTAATTTGTCAGGACATTTCTGTCTTAAAAAGGTATGGCATTTTTCTCAATTACTTTTGCTGCATTTAATGAGATGATCATGCATTTTTTTCTATATTCTGCTTATGTGTTACATCTTTTTGTTTATATTTGTTTCTGAAACCATCCTTGCATTCTTGTGATTAACTCTACTAGACTAAGGAGAAGGATACGTTTATATACTCCTCTCTCTCTCTCTTTCTTTCTCTCTCTCCCTCCCCCCCTTCCTCCCCCCCTCCCTCCCCACCTCTCTCTCTCTCTCTCTCTCTCTCTCTCTCTCTCTCTCTCTCTCTCTCTCTCTCTCTCTCTCTCTCTCTCTCTCTCGGCTTGAACTCAGGGCCTGAACACTGTCCTTGGGCTTTCTCAAGACTAGAGCTCTACTATGTGAGTCACAGCCACCACGTAGGTGGTACCAAGGAATTGACCTCATGTCTTCATGCATGCTAGGCAAGCACTCTACCACTAGGCCAAACTCTCCAGCCCAGAATATTTTTAATATGCTCTTACATTCAATTTCCTACAAGTCTATTGAAGGTTTAGCATCTATGTGCATCAGGGACATTAACCTCTAGATTCCCTTTCTTGTCACATCCCCGTCTGTCTTTGGTATCAGAGTGATTCTAATATCATAAAGTGAAGTATTTCCTCTTCTTTAATACTTGATAAAGACATGGGCTAAATGTGTCCTGTTCCCCATTGTCTTTTCTGAAATACTCAGACATATTAAGTGGGAAACACAACAAATATCAAGGGGAGGATTTCTCTGAAGTGAAATGGTTTTTATCTCAAAGGCCTATATGGATATAGCTGCACTCATTATGTATAAAATCTATATATTTTGGCTAGGCATTGGTGGCTCATTCCTGTAATTCTAGCTTCTAAAGAGGCTGAGGTCTGAGGATTGTGGTTCAAAGTCAGCCTAGGCAAGAAAATCCATATGAGTCCTAATTCCAATTAACTACAAAAAATACAGAAATGGAAATGAGTCTCAAGTGGTAAAGCATCATCCTGGAGAGGAAAAGATAAAGCACAGCTCCCCAGGCCCTGATTTCAAGCATTTTTTTAACGAGGTACACACACACACACACACACACACACACACACACACACACACACACACGCACACGTACATGTACATACATATTTTTACACAATAGTGTAAAAATTCAGTATTCTAACACTGTCATATATATATGTAAGCTTTATCAGTTGTTGCTAGAATAGAACATATGTGGTGCTAACTTCCCACGGATGTGGTAGTAAAGGATGAGATTTAATACATGGCATAGTCTAGAATAGAGGTGAGAATGAAGAGCAGGTGAAAACAAAGGCAAGCTCAGATCTGTCTACTTAATAAGGCAAATATACAATCATTTGTAGCATGAAATCGTGAAAGGAAAGCAAGGCATTTTGCATATTAAAACTCAACATTGGTGTCCCACTTTGGTATTTGCGCTTCTGTCTTTTGGAGGGGCATGAACTCTGATTTGGCCCCCCAAATCTCCACTATTTACTGCCTTGCTTCAACCAGTTTGCAAGTTTATAGTACTAGTCTTTTTCCAGGAAGATGTTTGATATTGAGACCTCAATTTACAACTTTGATGTCCCTGTCGAGTTTCCTATTATCTGAGTGAGATTGCAGGTATTTTTTTCCCCCAAGAAGTGTCAATAAATGATATGTACGTTTGTACTTGTTTATCTGAGCATCATTCAGTTTTCCTCACACATTACAATTACTTGCCTGTGGAGAAATTAATGAGATATGAGTTTTTCCATAGAACTGTACCTGCCATTTCGATGTCCTATATGGATTGACTGTCATTGCTGGTGGGGTTTGAAAAAGGGTATAATTAACTGTTTAGAAATCGTATCTCCTTGTATCAGATGACTCCTCCTAGTCCAGAAATATTCTTTCCTTGGTGTGCAATTGCTTCTGTTTCTGACAATTGCTTATTAATCTTATAAATCTTGGAGTGACATTTTTCTTTTCTCCCATTGTGTTTCCTATGCCACTTGATTGATGATGAGTTAATATTTTTTATTTTAGTGTAGTTCCTGGGGAAGTTTTTGAAGGTCCTATATTAAATCAATGATGCTGTTTGACCGGCATATGAATCTTACTCTTGACTACCACAATAAGGATGGCAATTCTGTGTATCACATTCTTACCCCCCACCCTCGGGTATCTGCATCATAGTCTAATTCCTTTGTCCTTTGCCTTTTCCTGGTTATGGTTTTGCTATTTTCGCAAAGATTGAAGGCTTCATAGCAGCTGTGACCTCAGCTTTATTCTGCTGTAATTTTCAGGGGAGAGGAGACCACTATATTGTTCCCTAGTGAGTATCTTCTGAGAAGAAAGAAAGAACAGAGAATGGCTGGGTATTTTTTTGTATCTACTTAGGGGCCATTGGTGTGAACACAGAAGAAAATTACCATTTAATAATGCAGAAATGTGAAAAATAGTGTATCCTTTTCTATCTGAAAATACTGTTCATATAAAAGAATACAGGAAAGACAGTGATGAATCAGTTTGTTGCTGCTTCTGGAGGAAATGATTTGCTGTTATTTAATCTTGGCTTGACGATTATTAAAAACAATTCAAAAGGTAGGAGTAAAAGTAGAACAGAGAGTAATTGGAGGGAGGCCAGCAGAAAGCCAAACAGGGCCAAGTAATGTATCAGATAGATTAATGTCATTAACTTAAAATGGAATATCCCCTGGAGATGGCTGGAGCTTCAGCTCCTCAACCCCAAACTGGCCTGTTACACATTTTATTGTGAGTCATACCCATAGTGAAAATTTTGCTTTGGTTGTTTATTTTCCATTTGTTTACCTAGAAGACACTATGTTTCAACCTCTCTATAATCTTTCTCTGGCCGTTTTCCCTTGTTTTTATGTTACTTTTTCACCTGCTATCAGCATATAAGTTTATTCAAGGGCAATGAATAAAGCTTCAGTTTTTATTCTTTTTTTTTTCCTCTTCTCTTGTGATTTTTACCTGTGATATAGAGAGGAGGCAAGGTGGCTGGTTTTGCTGCCAATTCAATAACGTGATCACTACTACTTATTTTTGTACTGACGTTATAGGGTGTTTGCCTTTCCTTTGGACTAGCCTTGAAAGCTTTTCTGTGATCAGGTATTCTCCTTACCACTGAGGTCACATTCCATCGTTAGAGAGCCAGTTATCAACTAGTGTTATTGTATGCAGTTCCTCTTCATTGCATTTTTCATGAGGACAGACAAGATAGATATAGAGGAAAAGCAACCATCTTGTTTAAAAATGGTTTACTTAACACAAATAAATTTGTCTTGTTTCCCATGAAAATTTTCTACTGTAGTTCTATTCCTTTGTCAAAATGGTGGTATGTCAATAGATCTATTTCCTGTAAATTTTGGGGGGTATGGAGACCCAGGAGTTTTTCATTGAACAAATACATCTTATCACATCCATCCTCATTATTATCAATATTTCTAAATTGCCTGCATGATATGAAACAAATGATGAATGGTATTTCTGTGAGGCAGAATTCTGATTCTCATCTGTAAATACCTAGTTAGGTGTGTTTCTGTATAAACTAGTTAGTCTCCTTCACAGCAACCATATACCCACATTGATGAAGTGGCAGGATTAAAGTAAGTGCTTTCTGAATGGAATTTAGATGATCACATAACTCAGGGCAAATCAAATTTCTCATGCATGTGGCTTGTTTTGTGCAAACTTCAGCTGGAGAAAAACAATTGGAGGAAAAACATTACTTCAAAGTGAGGCTTGGATGCTTTTGAAAGAGAATGCAATGTAGAGGTAGAGACAAGAGTCTATGCGGGTAAACAAGAATGTAGTGAGAAGGCAAGTCAACATCAGGCTGTGGAGATCTCTGACTATAGATGTTTATCCTGTATGCCACAGGGTCCATGCAGCTCTGGGGCAGGCACATTTCACGAGTAACTCTTGAAGCTATAGGCCAGGTGGATGGGAGAAACTGGAAACAGGAGGGTAGACCTGTAATGCCTAGGTATGACGTCCAGGTCTGTGCATACAAATGAAGATGAGACAGGAAGTCTGACAACTAAAGAAAGATTTTAATGGAAGACCACTAGAATTCAATAGTAATCAGCAAATTAGTTTGAGAAAGGCAGAAGGATTTAGGGCTTACAAGAATAAGGAAAGAAATAAGAAAGAAAAAGAAAGAAAAGAAATAAGAAGAAAAGTTACAAGAAATAAAGAACCTGCTTCCTTACAGGAACTTTGGCAACATTGAGTGTATCATTGGGAAGTACAGAGGCATATTAGAGAGAATAAGTAACAAAATAAGCTACGTCCCACAATGAACACTCATGTGTATTACTGCTATTACAGTTTTCTGTCTTTGATAAAAATCACGGCATTATTGATGAGATAATTTCACTGATTCTTTGAAGTGCCTAATTCATTTCCAGTTGAAAATTAAGAACCCAATGCAAATTAGATGTCAGGGAAAGCAATAGCTTTTTAGGCTGCTATCAAATCACATGCCACAGTAACAATGATAAAGAATTCCTAGTGCATGAACTAAGACATGGAACTAAGATGAATTTTTCAAACAAAGTTACTATTATGAATTAGCCATCTATTTTAAATTCTGAGCATTCTATCATGGTAATGAACATGGATTAATAACCACCTGCTTAAAATTAGGGTATATTTTAAGCCAAATATTATTAATATAGTAAGTGTATTCTTGTGTGCTGACAATTTTAACTAGCTACTGCTAAAACATAGTTGACTAGAACCAAGAGCTATATTTTCTACTCAAGATCTACATCACAAAAATGACTTATTATACATCTGAAACAGAAGCACCTGAACACCTCGTTAATTGATTATCAATATAAATGGCAGAATAAATTGATGGTTTGTTGTCAGGCTACTTTGTGTTAAATTTCTGTTCCAATAACTCGTGTGTATATTTATATTCTAAATATGTGATATTCATTTATCTATTTGCATCTAAAATTTCATTTTGATTTATAGTAGTATATTTTGAGACTGGATCCTGCGATGTAGTCCAGGCTTGCTTTGAACTCATAATCTTCTGCATTCTCAGTTCTGGCTTACAAGTGTGTACTGGCATCCCCATCAGCTCTTCATTAATTTTTAATTAAACACTATTATCTTAGACTTTTGGAAATACATTTCATAGTTGTAGAAAAACTAATATAGGGAATATTCTACAGAAATGCTTTATGTGGGTTACGGTTCAGTCACAGACTCTGTGTTCATCATAGTTAATTGAAATATGTTATTTTGACTTGAAAACCCAAGAGACCTGGGCGCCATTTAACTTCACTTCTTAGGAACGGGTTACAATAGATTTTGTTTTTTTGTAGGTCATGGGTCTTGAGTTGGGCCTGGGCACTGTCCCTGAGCTCTTCAGCTCAAGGCTACTGCTCTATCCTTGTGCCAAGCCCCACTTGTCATTTTCTAGAGGTTAATTGGAGATAAGAGTCTCAGGTCCTTTTGTGCCCAGGCTGGCTTTGAACCTTGATCCTCAGATCTCAGCCTTCTGAGTAGCTAGGATTCCAGGCATGAGCCTGTGCACAATAGATTTTAAACCAATGTTTTGCTTCAAATAGAAGTGAGATGTGGTAAACTTTTACAGTAATTGTGTCAAAAGGTTGAAAAAGGGTTACATGAGCAATATTTCTATTTGAGGGAAATTTCTAGAAATTTTATCTACATGAAGTCTATCTGGCCTAAAAGCTGAGCACAACAGATTATGTATTTCAGTCATAACGTTATTTGAAGCAGATAACAGTGTTTAAGTGCTTCGAACTCTATTTTCTGGAAGTATTTTAAATTTAAAGAGAAAGCGGTATAACATCCCCACACAGGCATGATGTGAGTCAACGTTTTCAATGGTTTATGTTTCATGTATTGTCCACAGTCTCAGTTCTACACATTTGAGTTGTTTGACTTATAAAATGCTTTGCTTTTTTAGGGCAATCTTTATTTTTATCTGTTTTTTTTTTTTTTGCCAGTCCTGGTCTTGAGCTCAGGGCCTGAGCACTGTCCTTGGACTTTCTCAAGGTTAGAGCTCTACCGCTTGAAACTCAGCACCACTTCTGACTTTTATTGTATGCGTGTGGTACTGAGGAATCGAACCCAGATCTTTGTGTATACTAAGCAAACATTTTACCACTAGACCAAACTCCCAGCCTCCATATCTTACATTCTTCATGTAAATGTAATCTTAAATGTTCACATAGACTACTCTTTTTTTTAAATTGAAGTTGGAATGAAAGAATAATGTACTTTAATTATTTCAGATTCTTAAAAAAAAGAGATCTTAATGAGTGTCAAATGGGCTGTAACATGGAGGTGGGTATTTTCTGATTTCAGAGTCCATGTGTTTGTATGTAATATTCCTGAGATGAATCAAAGAAATAGGGGCATTTAAACCACCTTCAAACCAGCCCGTGGCGAAGACACATTGCCTTCTGACCTTAAAAAAAAAAGGAATAGATTCAACAATCTTTCCACCACTGCTACCCAGCTCATGTACACTCATTCTAAGAGCACAGTGAGAGCAATCAGTTCAACCTATTCTAATTAGGAACTCAATTAATGAAGCTTTATCTTTTTGCTTTCATTTTTTTTCACTCTGACTTCTGATAAGATGCAGTCACTTTTATGTAAAATAATATCTCCCTTGTACACTGGGTAGCACCTGAGGATTTTTCTTAGACCATCTCAAATATTTGGATGGTAAAATTTTCAACATTCTTCTGCTAATCTAGATGACAGGAAAATTAAATGTCATTTTCTCCAATAATTAACACTAGTTAAGTCGGGTAAAGGACTTACTGTGTATCATAGAAGGACAAAACTCCCTTGCTGGGCACCCAGCAGGATTATAATAGGATCTTTAGTGCACCTTAAAAGAGATCCCACCAACTGCAGTTTGAAGAATAAGCGAAGCACGGAGGAAGCTCAAGGCAGCAGTAGATGTGTCACAGATTCAGAGCCCTCCATCAGGAGCACAGGGCCATACTCTGTTCACCCTACAACCAGGGAAAAGCACCTCAGGTACAGAGTATAGTATGGAAAACAGAATCAAAAAGAGCTCCACACACACTGGGGATTTAAAGCTGGGTTGAATTCCTGCAGGACTTGTAAGGTGGTATACTATGAGAAATAATTGAGAAACTGGCAGACTTTTTATTGGGAGAAGGTGAGATTTTATTGGGAGCTAGGAAACTGGGACTTAGGGGGTAGGTAATGAAAGGATAGCTGGATGTGCGGTCATCCACAAAGACGCTGATGACATGGAGGTGTGGGTATAGGAATGGAAAAGAGGAGTGAATATCAGAAGGAATTGTGGAAACCACATCAGTGCGACTTGGTGAATGGTGTTCATCGCATGCTGAAGGATGACTGTGCCAGAGAGTGGAAGTAACACCACTTCGCACTGTGTTGAGGGAGAAGGAGGAAAGGAGGACACACACAATGACATGCGTTTTAGATACAAGACATTGTATTTGGGCTGCAACAACTAGGTATGTCTTCCAGGACATAGAAAATAAGGGGTTTGGGAATACTTGCTGCTCAACAAAGAGTGAATAGTCATCAGTGGCATCTAGAAGGTAGAGAAAACCCAAAGACAATGTGAGGATCAAGAAGAGAACAGAAAATGGCAGTGTGATTAGCCAGCGAGGTGCTTACTAGTCCTTCTTTATCTTCCAGGGTTGTGTCTCCTACCCTAAATAGCTATCGTTGTGTATGGTTTAAATAAGGTTTATAAATTATAGCCTTTCTATATTATAGTAAATTCTCATTTTACAACATGTAGTCTGAATGTTACAGTTTTCAAAAGTAACTAACTCGGCATTCCCTTATGGGAATGAAGAAAACCAAACTGCTCTTTCAGCTTTAACTTTAGCTCATTCTGTCTTACATTATTCTCAAGGTTTTTGCGAAACTGTAAGTAAATTCTATAACCACAGTGACATACATATCAACCACTAAATAAATGCTGCCCATATATCTGGAGTTTAAATGAATTTGAGCAATGAATTTTCTTCTGTCCGTTCACTTACAGTACATGTCAGGCCCTGCCGCATGGAAGCTGGCATATAGTTAAAATAATGAACCCTTTTTTCTTAAGACTTAGCACTTAGCAAAATAAAAAGAAACTGAACAGAAAGAAAAAAGAACTGAAGTTCTATTTAGTTTTGTCTATGAAGGTATGTAATCACATGATTGGTAGATCCTTTGTTTCTTTCTTCTTTTGTTACAGTTTTTCTTCATAATCTCCTGTAAGAAGTAGGTTTGAACAGCACCTAGGCTCAGAGTTCAAGCCCCACGACCAAGATTTGATTTCTTGCTTGTTATCTTTTGTTTTTCTAAAGCAAATGATTTTTCTTATTGATTATCCATGCGTCTTACATATGGTATGATCTGAGTAAAAAATTAGCTGTGATGATATACACCATTACTCTACCTCTACTCCAGTTTTTTTTTTTTTTTGCCAGTCCTGGGCTTAAGCTCAGGGCCTGAGCATTGTCCTTGGACTTTCTCAAGGCTAAAGCTCTACCACTTGAGCCTCAGCACCACTTCCGGCTTTTTTCTATTTATGTGGTACCAAGGAATCGAACCTTGGTCTTCATGCATGCTAGGCAAGCACTCTACCACTAGGCCAAACTCCCAGCCCTCCAGTTTTGTTCTTATCATTATTATTATTTTTTACCAGTCCTGGGGCTTGAACTCAGAGCCTTGGGCACTGTTCTTGGGCTTTCTCAAGGCTAGAGCTCTACCCCTGGAGCCACAGCTCTGCGTCTGGCTTTTTCTATGTATGTGGCACTGAGGACTAGAACCCAGGGCTTCATTCATGCTAGGCAAGCACTCTACATCTAGTCACACTCCTAATTCCATTTATGTTTTTAATGCCTTTGTTTGAATCTTTTTATGTCATAAAACGATTGAGAGATTGTTGCAGCTATTATTTTACTAGTTATTATCTTAATATTATTATTTTTTCCTTTTATTTAGATTTTCTTTTATTCCTATTACTGATTTCTTTTTTGTTTATTAAAGAATTTATTAACACTAATTTTTACATCAGATTTCCAATGACACGTTTAACAAACAAGTATTCAAGAAGGGAAACTATATGCAATCACTGGCACGTAGATTTTATTTATTTTTATATATGTATATTTTTTACAAGTAATATTCATTTATTATTTACAGATCTTTTTTCTGGTGATTTTCTAGATCAAAGATTTAATTTGTAAGACAATGGAAATAGAGATATCCATTGTCATATATTTCTACTTTCAAAAAAATGATTTGGTCTTTACTAAGGAATTCATTTACTGCCATTTCATGAAATACTAGGAGCAAATTATGTTCACATAATTCGATTTAGACTTTTATTATATGACTAATACATCTTATTCTTTTTTAATTTCTTTTTTTCACATATTTTTATTGTAAATAATAGAAGGGTTACGTTATGTTTGCCAGATAGAAGGTGCATTACTTCACATACACTGATACCCTTTTTCATGTCTTGGTCCCTATTTTCCTCACCCCACCCCACCCCTCATCTTGTTTTCCCCCTTCCCTATCCAATTTCAAATAACCAAATACGCATATATCCAATATATCAGATAACAAAGTGAGATACTGTAACAATATGAGATAACCAAGGGATAGCAAAAGAGATGAGAAATAACATAGTACATTAAGGATAACAATCACTCATTATATGGCTTTTGTTTCTACATCCTGGAGGTCCTTTCATTTAGCATCATACTATATGGCCTTATGTATCAAGGTTTTGTCTATTGCAGATCTCTGCTATGAGAGCCCAAGGTTTCTACTGATTATAAAAAATGAGAGAAACCATTAAGCCTATGTTCTTTTAGTCTGGCTTACTTCACTTAATATGATTTTTTTCTAAGTCTTTCCATTTCCTAACAAATGGGGCAATATCGTTCTTTCTGACAGCAGCATAGAATTCCATTGTGTATAAATTCCACATCTTGTTGATCGACTCATCAACTGAGGGACATCTGGGTTGGTTTCATGTCTTTGCTGTGGTAAATAGTGGCACTTATATTTTAGAACATAATTAAAATTAAGCTGAGCGTTTGTATGTCACAGATATATATTAATCTATGTAATAAAACATTATGTCTATATAATCATAAATTTTTATGTCTATGTAGTTATGTTTATATTTCTAATACCATGTGCATAACATTGGGTATGCAAATATTGAGTCCTTGCTCTTGTATTGTTTGTTAATAGCCACATATTAAGGATACCATGCACCTTTTGTTCCTTTGGTCTTGACTTAGCTCATTCAACATGATTCGCTCTAGCTTCAGCCACTTCAATTTTATTTTACATTATTTTATTAGTTTAATAGTTTTCACTCTTGTATACTAAGATATTGGTGATTTACAAACCTCTAATACAGTATTAAAGTATTTTGAGTTTGACTATGTGCATACTTTTAGTAGTTTTATATACTCAGATGTTTTTTACTGCCCATTAGCATACTTTTTTCTACCTTGAAGAACTCTCTCTACATTTCTTGTTAAACAGAAAATAATATTCTTCCCCAGCTTTGGATTGTCAGAGAAAATGTTTGTCTTGTCATTTCTGAAGGACAATCTTACTTGTAATATATATTTTTATTGAAACTTTGTTGCTTTAACTTTAATATCCCACTCTCTTCTCATTTGTACTTTTTCTGATCCTTCATTGGGACTCCATGCAGAATGAGTGCTGGAAAGTAAGTCTGTATTGTGAATCAGAAGACTTTCAGAGGAGTATCATATGAACAATGAGTGAATCACCAAGTCTGAAGCCCTGAGTGACTCAATTCACATATGGAGATAATGCTTATCTTCCAGTGTGGTTGTGAGTGCAAAACATAGGAAACTAAATTAGGAGGTACAATAAATCAATGCAGAGTCTCATAGCAATCATGTAGTACATGCATTTATCATTATCCCAATTTTCAGAAAAGAAGAATAAAGCTGATTACTTTTCCTAAAAGCACAACAGCTCACTTGTGGCACAGTCAGCACACAGTATAAAAGCTGTGATTTTTTTTCCAGACTTTTGCAGAAGCAAGTGGTTTCAGACCATCCCAAGGAAACATCTGATTCTATAAGGCTAAAGTAGATCATTTCATGGCTAGAAATTCTGATTCTAAAAGCTTAAAGTAGATCATTTCATAGCTAGAAATTCAAATGAGAAACTTTACATCAGTTATTACTTTGAAAGAAACCTAATCTCTTCTTCCCTTTATCTATCTCTCTATTTCTTTGTTTCTGTCTGACACTGCTTCTGTGTCTCTCCTGTCTCTTTGTCTATTGCTCTTTCTTTCTCTCCTTTCCCACCTATTTTCTTCAATTAAACAAGTGCTTTCCTCTTGAATCACACCTAAGTCTTTTTGTTAGTATTTTGTTTCTGAGATAGGATCTCACTAATTTTGTCTGGACAGGCTTTTAACCATGATTTTCCTGTCTCTGCCTACCAAGTATCTAAAATTACAGGACTTCAGGCATTCCAAGCCCCCCTCTCACTCGCTTGCTTACTATTTCTCCTTTTCTCAAATAAAACTACCATTTTGCTTCTAGATAGCAAGTCCCCAAAAAGGTTGGGTTTAACTTTCTTTTGTTAATGTTTAAAGTGCTCATAAATAGATGTCATAAAATTTTTCAGTCGTTATTCTAACTTGAATAGTACAGTAAGTAAAAATACCTTTCTTTAAAAATCTCTCAAGATCAAGAATAATTACAGGAATCTTTTGAATTTTTCCCCTCCCTCACTCCCTCCTTTCTACTTTTCTTTCCTTCTTTCTTTTCTCTTTCTCTCTCTCTCTCTCTGTCTCTCTCTCTCTCTCTCTCTCTCTCTCTCTCTCTCTCTCTCTCTCTCTCTCTTCATTTTGTGGGACTTGAACAGGTTTTGTCTATTACCCAGTTTTTTCCACTCAAAACTCTCATTCTACTACTGGAGCCAAACCTTGCATTGCAGCATTTTACTATTTTTGGAGATAATAGCTTCATAGATTTGTCTGCACAGGCTAGTTTTGAACCTTGATCTTTAGAGCTCAGATGCATGAGAAGCTAGGATTATAGGCATTAGCCACTGGCACCTCGCTAAAGTTTCATTATAAAATTATTGTTAAAGTAAATAATACATTTGACCCTTCTAATACGTGTATGTGTTTGTATATTTCTGTGTGTACATGAGAAAATAAATGCTTCGATGATTTTCCTCTCATTGTACCATTTCTGCTTAAAATGCCTTAATGTCTTATTTAGGCTGTAATCAAGAAAAAAACGAATATTTACTTGTTTTGATAAGTGAGTTCTGAGTTCTACACATAGTTCTTGAATTTGTCACCAAAATTATATGCTTGGCTCTGTAAATACTACACAAAGTAACCCATTCATAGAACTGTGATGGTAAAATCTATCACTTATCTGACACCTTCTCAGTTGATCTAGTGGCGCAACTGATTTTTCTCTGAATAATTAAGGAAGTAGTGGCCAGGGAGAGATGAGTTATTGAGATATCAACACCTATTCGAAATCAAGTCAATAATGTCTAGATCATGCTTCAAGTCCAACCTATGCATACATTTAATTTCTTCTGTTTAACAACAACAACAAAAAACACTACTGGTGGTCAAAAAGAAAAAAGTTTTCAGCCAATCAATCTGTGCTTTTTAACAGCTGTCTGAAGATGAGATAAAGTAGTTTTAACACAATCTTTCAGTATGCTCTAGAAAATATTGACTCTTACAAACAGTATCCACAATTTGTTCACCATGCTGTTTGAGGGAGGAATAATGAAAGCAAAATGGTAATTTAATGCAACAGTGCTTTAGACTGAGAAACAGAGATTGATGACTAAGTCTCTAAATTTAAATTTCAGCATCTATGCTTTCTTTTCATGTTTCTGCATTATCATATTCTTGCTTTTATGGCGTTTCAGATTTAATTCATGTTCCTGTGAAAGAGCAATAATTGTGAAAGTTTCCATTAGTGTTTCTAAAATCAAACTCAAAAACATCGCCTGATAGTATGTGCTGACTTTTCTTGATCTTTACAGACAAATGTGAATAATAATAATGCCCCTTTGTAGTTACTGCCACATATAGTGCAGCATAGTCATCATTTATTGTACAGATATATCTTTTTCATGTGAATAACTTTAGCATGAGCATCTTTGCAAGAATACATTTTTAAGGAGGACTAGAGGAGATTAGGCATAGGAGTTTAGAGGGTTCAGCAATTAGGATCCTTTTGGTTGGGACAGGATTAATAGTTTATATTAATTTTGGATATAGTACACTATTGAGTATTCAAGCTTGAATACTCTATTCAGGATTGAATACAGAAGAACTTTTTGTCTCTCTGTCTCTCTCTGTGTTTCTCTGTCTCTGTCTCTGTCTCTCTCTCTCTTCTTTACTATCCACCATAATTGACAATCAGATTTTCAGATCTTCTATCTAAATGCTATGTTTGATACTGTGGTGTCTCCAAGTAGCTACTAGAAAGAGTATTCTAGAGGACAATTCTTAGAGATTTCCAAACTGACTTAAGATTCATTCTTTACACAGTTTATGTGCTCAATTAAAAACAGGCTACCAGAATCAACAAAAAAGACATGTAGTTGGTATTAGCTATCATCCCACGTATTAGGCAACGTATATTATTTGTTACCAGATTCACAGAAATTGTGCTACTTCTTTTCAAAGATCCTTGTGTACAATGCAATGTGTTCTGTAGCCCGATTGTCCTGATCTCGTGTGGACACTCGTTTCACGACATTTACTATTTATTATTCGTGGTGAGTATCCTGTGGCTGCATCACATAACAATCCCCACTGGAAAAATGATTTCTTTACATGCTCATTAAGTACTCCTATCTCAGCCTTTGTGCCATTTCCATGAATGGAAATGAAGTTCTGAAAACTTAATGTTCATGGAAGAAGTCAAGCCTTCCCATTCTAGGCATCCTATAAAACTTGAGTGCTTCCTGTGAATATCCATGTGATTAGGTCTGTGGTTACTGCATTTCTTCCCTCGAGGCATTCCTAAGAATCAGATTTAGCTGATTCTGGGGTGTTGTCAGATGATATGCTTGACAGGAAGTATCTGAGAGCATACTTAGAACATCCTCTTCCAGTATGCATTTTACGAAAGCAAATGGAACATCAGAATTACCAGATAAATGAAGACAAAATTACAACAGACTTTGGGGACAGCTTAGCTGATGTGAGAAGGAATGCCAGTAAGTTGACAGACAGATTTTTGTCATTGTTGCCATTCTGTTCTTTGTGCAGTGTGGCGAGGAGCAGGCCCTCTATTTGTAGGCCACAGAGGGGACCAGAGTTCATCAGTTGCTGTTCCACCAGAAGATGTAGAATCTTGTCCTAGGCAGTGGTTTCATTGGACTGAAAAAGTTCTGAGTCTACCTGAAGAAATAACCTTCTTGTGATTTGGTGTGGGAAAGGTGGAGGGGACAAACAATATTTGTTCTTCTTGATTGCCAGAGAGTTTTTTTTTTGAGACTGCATTCTTTTTCCTGAATGTATCCTGTGTTACAATTAAATAACTTCACAGGATCTTTATCTTGGAAATAATTCATGTGAGGGTCATTTTTTTTTGTCAGGGCTCTTCCCTGCCTGGTATTCCCATGTCACATAAAACTATAATAAATGTTATACATTTTTGAAAGGAGAGAGTTTGCTTTCATTCTTTGAGAATAGGATCAAGTATTTGCAAAATGCCTCTTGCTATAGAATGAACATAGAGCACAGGGTTTTTCTTTAATGAACAATGACTTAAACACAAGTGGTTTTTTTTTTCCAAAAAAAAAGAAAGGAAGGAAAGAAGGAAAGAAGGAAAGAAGGAAGGAAGGAAGGAAGAAAGGAAGAAAGAAAGAAAAAGCTTGAGGAAAAGCAACTTTCACAGTTGGAATCTCTGACAGTCAGGAGGAGGAACAAAGAGAAGCATATTCAATATCTTATCTTGTATAATTAGTAATTAGGGCAACCACAGAGTCTGCTAAAGGCCAGCTCCCGGGCAGGTGCTGATAAGGTGGCTGACTACCCTACACTTGACTGAGGAGAGACTTGATAGGAAAGCAAACTCACCAGGTTCTAGAGGGAGGTATCCCCATGCAAGTAGAAGGCTTCAAGGTCAAAGAAAACAGATGGTTGGAGCCACTCTACCTTGACTTGGGCCTTTACATTGTAGTGTCATTTCTGTGTAATCCAGAATCAGAGCTTAGCAGAAGGCCAATCCTGCAGGCTCAGCCATCGCCTCACTGCCATGTGTTCAAGGATGATGCATTGGCCATGACAAATGTGAAGCAGTAGGCCAGAGGTAGCAAACGCATGGGCATGATGCAGACTTCATTGTTTAAACATTTATTGCAAATATTTTAAACAACAACAAAAATTTTCCTGGCCCTGTTCTTGATGCTGAGTGATAGCACTGAATAAAAATTATTTTTAAAAACACGAAGGGCCTGGAGTTTAGCCTAGTGCCTAGTGGTAGAGTGCTTGTCTAGCATGCATGAAGACCGGGTTCAATTCCTTGGTACCACATACATAGAAAAAGCTAGAGTGGTGCTGTGACTCAAGTAGCCCTAGCCTTCAGGAAAAATCCCCAGGACAGTGTTCAGGCCCTGAGTTCAAGCCCCAGAACTGATTTAAAAAAGATTAAAAAACCATTTTGTGTTGGCATTTCTATTCTAGCTATTGGAGTATATTCACTGTGACGTGTGCCTCTTGGACTTAAAATTCAATGCAAGAGCCAGATGCTGGATGACACCTGTAATCCTAGCTACTTAGGAGGCTGAGAGCTGAGGATCATAGTTGGAGGCCAGCCCAAGTAGAAAGTCCCTGAGATACTCATCTCCAATTAACTACCAGAAACTGTCAATGGAGCGGTGACACCAAGTGGAGGACTAGCGGAAAAACTCAGGGAACAGTGCCCAGGCCCTGACTTCAAACCCCATGACCTAAAAAAAATTAAATATATAAATAGACAAGGTCACAAAGGAACAATTATGACTTTCTAAATCCACTGGGCTAGAGGACAGCGACTAACAGGAAAGAGCTAAGTGAATCGCCCTAACTCATTGGTATGAGATACATTAGCACACGTTTCAGACAGGTGTCCTGCATGGAAGTGCTTGTCTCACTAAGTGCTGCCATATTTTTATCAGCATTTCTTGTCAGCTGTCATGCAGCAGACCAGCCTCCTCATCACCTTTCATTGGACATGTGGATTCCTGCCTGTGCTAAGTCATAGGCAAACCAGACCTTGTGCAGAATTTTATTATTATTTTAGAAAATGTTTTATCCAAAAGAAAATGATCCAAAAGGAGCTCCCTCTCTCTCCCCCCCTCTCTCTCTGCTATCACTTTTTTACTATTTATTTTGTTGTATTGGACATGAAATGATTTCCCTAGTTTGAGCCCTGGCTGACCCATGAGAGGATGATGTTGAGTATTTTTAGGTAATAGCATTTAGGAAGAAATATGAAGAAAATTAGAAATTTCATTCAGAGGAAAAGGGATACAAATGTTACTTCAAAGAATAGGCAATAATGAAACTGGTCTTAAATGAGAGCCCAATCTTGTCATAGCCTTTATTAAACGAATCTGCATGCAAATTAATGAAATAAAAAACAGTTGGATCCCACATAATCATTAGGTAAAGATCATCATTTTTCCAATTAGTCTTGGGCTGACTGTTCAAGAACCATGAAACAACTGAAATGCATAACATAGCTTGTCATTCACATGTGCTAGAATTTTCAGAAATTTAATAAGCTGGAACAGAATCAGGACACTGACACCCAATAAATATTTATTCATTATTTACAGTTCAGTCTATGGAAGTTTCCCAATGTTTCACTATTTTAGTGATCTCAATAAAAAGTAGTTTTTATTATCTACATTTTACTGAAAAGTAATCAGGGCTCAGTAACATGAAGTGACGTTAGAATCTTGATGATTCTTTTCTAAGCAACTGTCATTGTAAAAATGAAAGATTTTCTGAAATTCTTGACATTATATATGTCAAACTGACAAGCATGTAAACAGCACTCTCTGTGTAAAAGTCACTGTATACCTGGAAATAGGAGAGATGTAAGACAAATGTGATTATTTGCTGTGCCCACAGGTAGTAAAATATAAGATATAGAAGAAAAATTTGATCACATCAATTATCAAAGAGAATACAAAAAATGCAATAGCACAGAAACAAGAAGAATTTGTTAGTAGGAAGAGGAGGGTGAGAATTGATTTGGGCATCTCACAAAGATGCTCATCATTTTAAATGCCTTGAGAATGGACTTGATTTTGACAAGACACATGGCAAGTTGCAGATGAAAACGCTCTGGAGATGGCAGTTTGGGTTGGCTTTGGAACACTGCAGATTAGCCAGGCTGTGAGAGGAGACAGCTCCGTGGAGGCTTGCCATCTGCAGAGAAATATGAATATTCAGTCCATCTCACAGTAAGTGGACACTGGAGTCCATATTGGGGAGGCCCTAGTTTCTGCTAATGCTTCATATGGCATTCTTTGGAAACCGAATCTTCTAATCATGCTAAGACAAAATCATGAGGGTAGTCCCCGATCCAGTGCAACTGATGCCTTGAGAAGAAGAGGGAAATGACAATAGAGACACACTGAGACCTCCATGTGGTGACAGGAGCAGGAATGGAGCCAGGCCCACACACCATGAGCACCAACAACGAGCAGAGCCTACGAGACCGAAGAGGACTGGACCCAAGCCCAGAAGCATCAGAGCAAATCTGCTCATGCTATGATGAGGACCTTCTCACCTTCAGAACAGAGGCAGTAGATTTCTCCTCCTCTAAACCATTTTGTGTGTGTGTGTGTGTGTGTGTGTGTGTGTGTATGAAGGCTTGAACTCAGAGCTTTGGAGCTCTCACTTAGCTGTTTTTGCTCAAGGCTGGTGCACTACCACTTGAGCCATAGCTCCACTTCAACTTCGGTGGTATTAATTGGAGAGAAGTATCTCATGGACTTTCTTCCTGGACTTCCATGGGCTTTCTTCCAGCACTTGGCCTCTAAGTCAGTGTTTGTAGCCCTTTGTTCCAGGGGTGCTAGGAAACCTACTGAGGGCCTTTTTGAAGGCTTCGTGTACTCCTGGGATGGGATCCTTTTGCATGGAATCCCCTTCTTTCTATTTTGGGAAAGGAAAATAAATTTACCTTGAAATAAGAGAACTAAAAGGGTAATATGAATGATTATAAGAAAATATCCCTTTCATTAATGAGAGCAACTAAAACAGATCTACTATTCTAACATGCCTATGAGGCAATGGGATTTGAACTAGGGCAGGCTTGAATTTCAGTGGCAGAGTTGTGATTTTACCTTGAAGTGATCCATCTGTTTCTTGTACCTGGGCTCTGGTCTCCCTCTAGTAAACAGGAAAGATAAGAGAAGACCTAGCTGGGAAGTTTCTGCCAGGAGAATGAAAGCAATCCGTGCAAACACAATTTAGCCACTGAGGTTATACATATTAAAAACGGGCACGTGGCAACGCTTTTGTAGAATTGATATTATCCCTTGAAGCTCGCTGAAAAGCTGCACAACCTGTCGCCACAGACTAGCGAGCAAACAGTCACGATTCTAACTTGACTTCAATGTGCGACCTCACTCCCTGTGACCATCTCTGCAGTAGTTTTTCATGTCAGACACATTGCATAAGAATAGGACCTTGATATATATATATATATATATTAATTTATGGCATTCTCTTAAATTTTGTGCCTGTGCATAATAGCTGATCTTCACTGAAGCCTTGGGATGGGAGAGCAGGGACTCTCAGAGAGCCAGATGTGGTGGTTGATGCCGCCCCATCCTACTTAATAGCCAGGGTTAGCGTCAAGGCAGCTGTACAGACCACTTATCCCCCCTGAAGCCTCTGAGTGCTTAGAGCCCCCTGGAGCATTGTTCATCCCACAAGGAAGAAACACCAGGTCTCCACCAGACCTTCCAGCTGACTTCTAACAGGATGACGTGTTCTGCCTCATTGAGTCAGCGCCATTGATTCTTGCTGGCATCCTGGGCTCCTGGTGTGGGGGTGCGCAGTCTCTGGGGAAACTGGGTTTTAGCCTCTGCATTAACATTCTCTCCTTTTGTATCTGCTGCCACAGTGCGCAATCATCTCCTTTTCCTGCTGTTATAATTTTTTTTTTGAAGTACAGCTGTGGAAGGCACAGCAGAAGCCACGTTTGCATTTTGCTCTGTTGGGTGGAGGTGGGAGGGGGTGGAGAGGAAGAAGGGGGAGGGGGCTGCGCAGTGTCCGGAGCTGGCGCACTTCCCAGGGAATCATTCTGCAAGCAGATGTGGTGTGGACACCGTGGGGTATCCAGACACAGCCTTTCTAGACCGCACAGCTTCCGGCTTGCCAGCAGAGCTGATGTGGTGCGCTGGTGTCAGTGGTTTGCAGTTGCAATTGTGAAAGTGTTGCCATGTCTGTGTTTTGCTGAATCCAAACAATTCCTAGCCCCCCAAAATAAATGAATAAATAAAAAGCTTAAAATTGACAAAAGTATCTCAGAAGCAGTGAGCGCTCTTGCTAAACAGACAATGCTTTTTTGTTTCTTTTTTTGTCTGTCTTTGTTTTGGTTTGTGGGGCTTGAACTCAGAAAGCTAAAGCTACCCTTTAGCTTTCTTGTTAAAGGCTAGTGCTCTACCACTTGAGCCACAGCTCCACTTTTGGCATTTTGGAGGTTCATTTGCCTGGGCTGGTTTCAAACCACAACCCGAAGATCTGTTTCCTGTGTAGCGAAGGCCAGAGTTATTAATAGGCCACTAGACACTGCCCTTTAAGATAGCAAAGTGTTAGGTCTGCCCTCTTTTCCCTAAGCTTATATTTCAGCATGGATACTCAGACCTTGTCTAGAGCCCTAAGAAAGCCTTTGCAAATCAGAGACAAGTAATTCTGAATGCAAAAGCAAAGAGGACAAATTCTGTACCGTCTCTACATGCTACAGTGTGTGTGTGTGTGTGTGTGTGTGTGTGTGTGCACAATGTTGGCTGAAACATGGATTAGATTGATATGACCAAATGTGTTCTAGTAAAAGCAAGTTTCTTTATTTCCAAGCAATTGGTCCCATCTTGGCCTTTCATCCCTAAATATTCTGCTTGCTAGTCATTCATTTACTTCTCATAACGAGCCTATCATGGAGCTATTTTATTTCATTTAGGTCTGTTCTGTGACTTGCTGGCATTTGACACACTTTTGTTTTATATGTTATAGTCAAATGCATTCAAAATAAATCAGAATGTCCTTCAAGTTCCATGAAAATAAATAACATTGATCCCAGAAAATCTATAAATGCTGTCATGTGCACACATGGAAAGAGAGTTCAGATTTCGTAGCCCGTGCATACATGATGCAGCGATACTCTCATTGTCACTCACTGTGTGAATGTATGAGGAAAGTCCAGAAATCAAATACATAGCCACAGTCAAGTGAGGGCTTAATTATGGTCGTCAAGTCGACTCTTCTGAAGAATTTTGGATCAAAGTTAGCCTTCATGAGCTCTTAATTATGATTTCTTCTTGTGTAGATTTCATTAAGAGAATGCCCCAAAGTACTAGTAAGAAGAAGAGAGTATCCAAGAAATAAAATACACATTTCTGGACTTTCTGGAATCAATCCTCAAGACTTTGCATATGGATGGTCACATGTGATGCTTCCTGTGTTTGTCTGTTACCATCACGTCAAAGGAACAATGTCATTTCTAGGTCGGTCCCAGGCCTGGATTCCCACCAAACCACATTACATTTTTGTACACCAGAGCAACCCTACAGGGTATACCTTAAAGAGCCTTAAAGCCTTGAAGACCCACACCAGGTGCGAGCAAGTGAGCAGCACAGATCTGAATGGAATCTCTCAGAAACTAAGAAAGACTACACAAATCAAACCTGTCTTCAAGCTGAAGGACTATCTTCAATCCTACTTTCATATGGCACTGAAGGCACCAGCATTTTGCCAAACTACTGCTAAGTTGAGAAGAAAAGAAAGACAGTTGAGGAAAGAAAGCCTGGGCTTTATAGTTTGAGCACTAGCACTAGCCCTAAGACAGAGGAGAATCACACATCTGAGCTCAAGTATTGAAAGTGCACTGACTCCTCATCGTGAGGAGTAAATAATACAGAATGTGTGCTAAAACTCAGGCAACCATGGTCTTACTCTAAATTCATTTTTCACAACTGAAGCTATTCTGCTCAAATCTCTCTCCCTGGAATTTAGTTATAAAAGATGAAAAAGGAATATGTCAAAGAAGAAGAAAATTAAATAGCATATATATTCTTTGTGGGTGGTTATATAATATGACAATGCGCAGAACACTTGGTAAACCATAAATGTACAGTGTGAATGTTTTTGCTACTTAAGACTTTTATATAACTATAGGGGAGGCATGGAAACCAACTTTATTTTGACTTATGTTATAAAGCTGTTGCCAAACACCCTACGCTTAAGTCAGGGTTCGTGTGGAGATCCTAACACTTAGTGCATTTCTATGTAATGTGCATCTTAATTTTTCCCTGTAAGACAGAATTACCATGTGATTCTTTTGAAGTTCACACTGTGCATTCACTGATGCAATGTTCCATTGAGAATAACCTGCTGTTGGAGGCTGGTTGGTTTGTGGCAGTTGTTTCAGTAATGATACCCAGCCATATCTGTGGCCTGTGGATCCCTCATCTAATCACTGAAGGGAGGTAAGAGTGTGCATCCCACACACAGGTCTGCTGGGCACTAGGATATTAACTCACGTCACCTAGAAGACTTTCTAAAGTCAAGATATATTCTTACTGTCTTCCACATGAAAATAAGTTTATTTTAGTAAAATCTACTATTTTCCATCATAGAATATAATCCTACTAGGAAGGAAAATCTTTCATACCATTGATACATTTTTGCTTTAAAAAAAAAGATTGCGAATTTAACACACTGCTTTCACTGACTGCTTCTCCTACATGACCAATTGCTCTTTGAAGATAAGAAAAATCATCTATCTGTTGTTTAGCCAATATTCTAGCATTCTACAGTGAGCTGAATGTCTGTAAATAACCTAATAGGTAATATAAAGCAGCCTAGACATTTTCCTACCATTCTTATTAATTAGTAGCCCTTGACTTACAGAGAAATTGCCAGTTCTGTTTCCATTTTGGTCACTGTTTTATATGAATAGATAATGGGAGTGGAGAGCAGAAAGCAGTTTTATTCCATAATGCATGTTGTACGAAGGTGTTCATTGTTTCCTGTCATAAAATCTCAAAATCAAGTATTTTGATATATCCTATTCTTTGAAAAAAAACACTAGAAACATACATACATAGAGAGCCTTAGAGATCTCAGTGTTAACACAAGCTTTGAGTTAGTAATAATGACACAATTTATGTCAATCTACATACATGGTATTAAAGTGACTCAAGGGGTTCCACTTCTCAAAATGGGTTCAGATATTTGTGACACCTGCATTGGGTAGGAGTGTGCCTCTATCTCATTGTTTTTTGCTTATCTCTTGAAAATAAATAGTATAGTGAAGTAGTATATAGTTTTTGTTTCCTGGAACCTATAATGATCTTATGTCACAGGAGGACTAAGTGTTTTAAACCAACTGCTTTATCTCTAGGCCCCAGAACTTGCATTAGCTCCTCAGAGCTAAGCTCTTCTTTCAGGATCCCAGTACCCCAGCAGTCAGTTGAGCTCTGCAAGCTAGCAGGAGGCATGCTTGTATCATTTCACCGGTTTGCTCTATGAAAGACTGAACATGGCTCGAAAGGAAATATGGGGGGTCCGTTTATAAATACAAAGATGTAGTGAAGGATAAAATGGATAAGATATAGTATTAGTAAAGAAAAAGTATTTTATATGATACATTGCAGCAACAGAGGAATCAAATCAGCCTCTTTAGATGTAAGAGCATCTGTCCTTACTAGATCTGGCACTTCACTTTGAGGAGAGACACACACATACAAAATGAGAATCTCCTAGCCAGTGAAATCACCACGTGTACAGTACAAGCATGTCACCATCGTCTGTAGGTTAACCAGACAAGTTTGACTTGTGCCCTGATGAGCTGGGATTCCTAATGTGTACGACCACATTCTGTGGAGACTTGCCTTCAGGGGGAAGGTGATTCCTCTGTGTGAAGAGAAGACAGAGGCCTGGCTTGAAGAGCCTAAAGCTAGCCAAGCAATATACTTGCCATGCCTGGGAGCTTCTGATAAACACTCCAGGGAAGTTTTAGATAAAAATAATTCCTTCTGTGAAATTTGTTTCTCCATGGTCAGTCTTTGTTTTTGTTTTTTTTTTTCAGAAAGAAGGACATCTGTTAATTAAAGCTTAAAAAAGAGAACAACATCCAAAAAATCATCTCCTCCTGGAAAGACTTTAGAGTCTGAGCAGGGATTACATTTTGCAATATCTTTCCCAATGTAGGAAGCCCTTTCTGTGGCATGGATGCTTGAAGAAGTGTTAAACTTTAGCATGTTATATAGTAAACATTTGGCAAATACTTTCATTCACTCAGACTACGACAACAAAAATACCTGAACTAACATAGCTTAAAAAACAATAGACATTTATTTCATGTAGTTCTAGCAGCTCATACATTCAACATCGAGTCACCAGCAGAGTTTGTCTATGATGGAGGCAGACTTTCTGGTTGATAGATTGTGCCTTCATATTGGGTTCTTTTGTGGAAAAAGGGTAAAGTAAGTGTCCTGATCATCTCGCATAAGCCACACTCTTGAATTTTTAAAAATATAATTGCACTGTTATTATTAAGATGTTGTACGAGGGATTAGCATATCATGTCAGGTAGTGAGAGTACATTTCTTTGGTGGACAATGTCACTTCCTTCTTGGCTTGTCCCAAGTTTCCTTCTCCCATCCCTGCCTACAAATTATGTAGTTCATTTCCCACACAGTATAAACAGAATGGCATGACTGTATTTGTTTCACATCTTTCCTTTCTGAACCAGGTCCCACTTCCAATATACTTTGAACCACACTTGTGAGTAGGTTTCAACATATGAATATCTGAGCAACATAAGCATTCAGAAGACTGTCAGAAGGATCAGCAGAGGAGAGAGGGGGGCATTCATGTACCTAGCGGTCTTTTGAAAGTCTTCCTATCTTCCTTCCTTTTTTCCTTCCTTCCTTCCTTTGGATTGTCTAGTTGTGACAGATGGCAGAGTTGTGTTGTACCACCACAGAGAAGAGGTGAGAAATTTGAGTATGTTAAGGTCAAATCAACCCACACCAAGACTCAAAAATGGCTGCACTTGTGGTCAAAATAAAAGTTGATAAGAATGATACCATTCAAAAAGAAATGAGCTCATTACCTGACTTATATAATGTAACCTCTTTATGCATCACCTGTACAGTATTTTTTAAAAGGTGATAAATAATGAGAACATTTCAATTAAAGAAACATCTCTCACATTGTGAAAGTCTTTTTTTTTGGACAGCAACAATATCAATATGTTACTACAGAAACATTAGTGTCCTGGTTTATAATGAATTAGCCCTTACATCTGAGTCAACTCATATATAAGGTGCTCTTGCATCTGGGAGAGTTTCCATCAGGGAAATCAGAAATTGCTCACTTGCAGGATTTCTGGGCTCTGCCTACTTTATACTATAGGGGAAGCCACCCGAACTCATAAGACAAACCCTCACCCATCCTCTTGCTGTTACCCATAGTCCTCCTCATTTTTGTTCTGCTCATGTCCCTATTCTTGGTCTCCAAGAGAATCTGAAGCATTTCCCTCAACTTTCCTTCGAATTACCAGCCCCTTTCTCCTTTATGCGTAGACTGGTCATAAATACCATGTTCATCAAATGAGGCTTGCTTAATAGCAATTAAGTAGAATGTTGCTTCCCTAAATATTTTTTAATATAATTCAGTCTTTCATGCTTTTATTTTTGTTGCAGGCAAGTATCTCACAGGGGTAAAACCATTCCTTCTTTCTGAGCTAAATGTCACCCTCAATTGAAGGAATCTTTACTGCTCACCTGCTGTGAATTGGGGTGACCCTCCTGCCTGACAAGAAGACAAGCCCAGCTCTTATCCTTTAATGACAGAAAGACAATTTTGTCTCTCTTAGCCCTGCATTTGAAGTGTGCAGTTGTTACGTAAACAACAAATACATAACTTCAGAGCAAAAGTAGCAGAAAATTGGAATACTATTCTGTTACTTATTAGTTATGTAAACTTAAGCACTTTGCCATTTTTCCAAGGGAGAGGCAAGAGGACAAGCGGATCTGGGAAAACAAATATGGAATGCTTATCCATTTTGATAATTGGGGAAGGCAGACATAAATTTCTGGGACAGAAAGCAAGGATCCTGAAAGTCTTAATTGGTTGAGAAGGAGGGAGCTGGGCACATGGATGTCTGTCTGGAATCAAGTCCACAGAACCAGATTGTAGTAGATTAGAAGCAAATGATTCATAAGTCCCATTTTTTATTTGGATAAGGGAAGGCTGTGTCTTCATTAGAGAGAGATGTGATGCTGTACACTCCACTTGATGGCCTGGAGTGGATTCGAACATGAGGATAAGATCTGGCCAACAAACTCTTCTTTTCAAAATTTTCATAACTGTAGTTAGCTGTCATCACAAGGCTGTGTCTGTTGTTCTCATGCCTTACCAAATGTCTTCACTGAGCTACAACTTCATCTTGTATCGTCTCGTACTTGAGAGGACTAGCACCTGAGGACGCATTTGCATGGGATAAATGATCAAGACTGGAGTCCCCAGCTTCGGTTGAGAATTGCTGAGGACATCAATGAAGCATACATGGGTGATCTCTGACCTTTTAGGTTTGTTTCAGCAGGTTTGCAGTGTTGCATGAGAAACTAATGCTGTGAGTTTCCTATTGATTCAAATGGTGGCACATTTAAAACTAGCAACGATATTTGAAAATATTGTTTGCTCCCTGACTTGTTTGGAACCCTGGAGTTGGTAGCTTGCACCACAGTTAGGCCTATGGATTTGTATAGGTTTAGGTCTCAAAGTTGGAGCTCCCAGGAAAGTCAGTGCCAGCTAAGAATTCATCCCAAAGTATTTGCATGATTACTTGATTCTTCTATGTGGCATTGTTCAGTATTTGTTTCTAATTTATATATCTTTGTTTTATATTTATGTTTTGAATTTCAAAACCTTTCAAAATTACTCTGACAGCAGTTCTAAATTTCTAAATACATATTATAGTGTGGGAAGAGAATGTGGAGTTTTTCTTCACTGCCATCTTTAACCTATAAAATGGTAATTACATACAATAAAGCTGAGCTGGTCCTATGGTTATGTGAATGATTAAACAAGCTGAAATAGTTATGAATTTTGTCTTAACTACTTCAGTGTTAGCTGTTATTCATTAAAGCAATAACTTTTCTTGTTTTTTATTGAAAATATATTTATGCCAAATCAAGATAATTGTTTGCCGAGGGAACTTTCTATCAGCAATGATTAATGATAGATTGAATTTGAGAGACATTTCTGTTTGTTTAGTGCTTTGAAAACAAACTTTTAGCACTGATTGCTGAGAATGCTTCTGAAGCTGAAAATCTTAGCCCGAACTAAGACTATTTTCAGTATTTGGAGGGAAAGAAATGCACACTGTGTTTTAGGGGCATTTTTTTTCCATTTGGTCACAGCATGCATTGAGCACTTAATTTTATTGAGATGGTTGCTTTAGGTTCTTTGGGAAAATGGCACAGAAGGCACTGGCATTGTTCCAGTCCCTCTCCCTTTAGGCCCTGACTCCCTAGGGAAGTCAGAGTTTAAACTTGACACTAATGTGTAGCTTCCACAATTGATGCAAATAAAAGAATTGATGCTAATCAATCTGAAAACCACATTTAGGGACAAAGACTTAGAAACAGGCAATCATAAGTCCCTTCAAAAGAATTTATCTTTAGTGTCTTCTATGTGCAAGAACCAGATCAGGGGAGAGCAATTAACAGACAATTAAAGAATGGCTCAAGCTTTTATTTCTACTCAGTGTTTCACAGTGTACCTGTGTATACTAAAAGATTGAAAAACTGTAATTTAAAAAGATATCAACTTTTTTTTGTTTAAAACATGTTTTCAATGATTAGGGATTCTGATGTAAAATATAGTTTGTATTCTTATAATTTCTCCTTAGCCCATAATTAAATTTAGAATTTATTATTTAGAAGAGGCAACATAGCCATATCTATAATTCTTGATTTCAATTTTTCATCTAGCAGATTGGCTTTACTGAAGAGAGTAATTGTATTTTCTGTTCTTGGTAGGGGCTTATTTCTGTGTCACGGTGAGCTGCTAAAGACATCTTAACAAACCACCTTATTGCTATAATAATATTTTATTTTTATTGTGTTTAGGCTCTCAAATGCATTTGAAAATATGTTCTCATTTTGTTCCGGGGAGGGGGGACATAATATGCAGACCACGCACTCATGCTTAGAGAAGGTGGCATTAGGAAAAGTGTCCAGATAGTGAAAGCTTGTAGTAGGTAAGCTAAGACAGCCTCTAGTCCAGGGACTCTCATGAGAAAAATTTGCAAAAGAAGTATTATGGCAAAATCTGGACAGCTCTTCTCCTTTCTGATCGGTTCCATTACAAAGTAAGAATCTTTGCTAGGACCTCCCAGACCCAGATGCCACAGCTTTTGAACTGTGCCTGACTGCTTGACACCCATTCATCTGTATGTTCCACAGTGATGTTAAACGGGTAAAAGCACTTTCCCATTTCAAAAGCGAACTGCCTTTGTCAGACAAGCAAAAAGAAAATTGCCAACAAAGATAAGGAGGTAAATTTAGGATACTTAAATGTTTACCACTTACATTTTCCTCTCCATGTTCAGGTAGAATGAACTGGAGTTCAAAACTTTATCTCTGGAGTGAAGGTTGTTCAGACATCCTGCCTCCACCATCATTTTTTTTTTATTTTAGGTTTGTTCCCCGATTACACAGTGATTGTCTTCGTATCTAAAAGAGGACCTTTTCTGATCTAAAAAAAATCCTGTTAAGTTTATGACTCCATTGAAAGTGTCTAGAATATGGAAAAGGCCCAACAAATACTAGCTTATAATCTTGTCCTTTCTGTTGGAAGTTCTCTGTCTAAACCTAATTCTATCTCTTGGAAGTCATCAGGCTTTCAGCAAATCCCGTCACTTCTCCACCTGAACTTGTCCTCCATTACAGAATGCTTGTTTGACATAATAGTGCCAGGGATGAAACTAAATGGTCTATATGACAGTGCCTAGTAAAGGACTAGGAAACAGATAGATGTCAAAAATAATTCTTCCCCAAACCCTTGTGCTTCAGCACACACAGCAAGATTGAATGGGAGATTGCTCCTTATATTTAAGTTGTCAAATTGTACAGCTGATGGGTTTTGTAATTCCAGAACCGCATCACTCCATTTGCTTTGAGGATCTGTTTATTCATAAATTCTTGTTTCAGTGGAAGGTTTCAAACAGCCCCATAGACCAACAGCAGATCATTTGTGAGCATCTCAGAATTTGTGACAAGAACTGTACATACCATGCAAGTGAGGTTTGTTTTTTTTTTCAACCAAGAAATTTATCTCTAGAAAAACTAGTAATGTTTCTTTAAATCTTTGGATTTTTGATGCTTAGTTTTCTTAGAAAAGCTTAGGAGTAGATAACGTTTTTTGTTGGTCATGGAGATTTGAACTCTGGGCCTGGCCACTGTCCCTGAGCCATTCAGCTCAAGACTACTGTCTTACCCCTAGAGCCCCAGCTCTACTCCACATTGACTTTTTAGTGATTAATTGGAGATAAGAGTCTCTTGTTTTTTAGTTCTTAGTGCCTGGGCTGGCTTTACACCACAATCTTCAAATCTCAGCCTCCTGAGTAGCTAGTACTATAGGCATGAGCCACCGGGCCCAGCTGATTAGGCAAGTTTTAAAGTACTGAACACGTTAGCAGGAAGGTGTAGATGTGTAGCCCAGTCATGTTTTTAGGTTTACATCTTTTTCTTTTTCAACCTCTTCCACTTCCCTTCATTTTCATCTGCCTCCTCACCTCCCTATGTGTGATGCTGCTTTGATACCTGTATACTTTCACCAAAAGGAAAGATAAGACATTTTGAGGGAGTAATTTGCATATAATAGTCATTAATACCACACATTGCCATAAATCAATGGTTGATCTCTTCACTGAACAGTCAATAGAGCTAAGTTTAGTATGGGCCCCCAGTGATGCAATCCTCATGCATGTGTCAGTGAAATATGATGGGCTATGACCAGCAGAGCTCTGTCCTTTTCAGCCCAACCTGGCTTTTCCCTGCTCCTCTGCACTTACGCCAAGTCTTAAAAGCCTGTGATCTTTGTTTCCAAGCCAAACCCAGATAATTTCAGCAAGGTGTATTGTTTTAGGGGTAAGAAACAATAGCTACATTCCCACAAATGACCACTCATTCATGCACAAAGCCATGAGTGATACTTGAAGCTAGATGCTTTGTTTCATCTATTCTTTGGCTAAGCAGTTCTCAATTCAAGTGTAGCAAAAGATATCTCCTTGGCAGATGGGTGGAATGGAGCCAGGTATTTATAGAAGCTGTAAACAGAACTGGGCAGCCAAAGACATTTCACGCCTGTGTACTTTCAGAAACTCCTCTGTTAATTGCCGCCATATATGTGGGAAAGCATTCTTTTCAATCCATCCTGGGTAACATCAAAGCTTCTTTGCCAACCTCAAGCTCCATAGCTGAACAAAATACCTGTACAACATTGGGAAACACTTCCTGGAAGTTTTCTCCTTGGTAGCAAGAAGATCAAAAATACAAAAGAGTGTAGGTTGTCTATTAAAGGATGTAAATATATTAGATGAATTTTATTGGATGCCTTGTGAGAGAAGGATTAAAAGTCCATCGCCATACTGATTTTATCCAACCAATATTTAGGGGACTATCACCAAAATTAGAAAGTTAATAAAATAGGTTTATAACAATATCACATTAAATGATTCTCAAAGAAACAAAATATAACAAAGACAAGGTCTTTGAGTTTTTGAAACTGTGTTTCCATGGTGATAAGGACTCCTAGTTTCTCATACAGGGCATATCAACAGAATAATATACTAAAATGAACAATGGAATTTCTAAAATAGGAAAGCTAGCCTAAGCACATTCATGTCTTAGATTTAGCATATTCTGATTTACATATGTGATGATAACAACACAAATTTACTTTTTCCAGTATACTTTTTCTCCTTTTTTTTGTCAGTCATGGGCCTGGGTGCTGTCCCTGAGCTCTTCAGCTCAAGGCTACTGCTCTACCCCTTGAGCCACAGTACCGCTTCTGGTTTTCTAGTGATTAATTAGAGATAAGAGTCTCACAGACTTTTTAGTGTCCAGGCTGGCTGTGAATCGTGATCCTCCAATCTCAGCCTCCTGAATAGCTAGGATTACAGGTGTGAGCCCAGCTCTCCTTATTTTCTTATTGCTCATTTCTACTCACAGATAATAGAAACTGAGGAAGTAATTGTTCTTCTGATCTATTATTTCCAATGTTTCACCATTTTACCTTATGTTGGATACATTGTCTACAATCACCTGGCGAGAAGATCATTCCTATGGTGTTCATTCTGCAAAGAAAGCTGAAATTGAGAGAAGCTCACATATCTAGGCAGTAGAGCTAGCAAGTGGTAGAACCAGGTTTTATAATTAATAATAGACCCAGTGGCTCCCCTCTTCCCTCCAAAAAAAAGACTAAGCTGTGATCATCTCCCCAGGGTCTTAGCTTTGGCAACAAAAGCAGTGTTTTATACATGCTTATTTTGTAAATAAACAAATGCATTTAACTTTGCTTTTATAAACACTGCTTTCCTTCTCTGCACCTAAGAGCAAGAAGTAGGCTCTGGCAGAGCTGGTTGGATTCCTCCTTTGCAGTCCTGTGGACTGAAATGCAGAAGGCCCTGGAGGCTTTCCATCTGTAGGGGCAGCCTGTCTCCACCCTAGATTGCCATTTTAATGGTTTGCTTTGATGGGATCACCTCAACTTTTATATTTTGTTTCAAGCCTGTTATATAACATAAACCTACTGTGAGAGAATGTTCTGTTTCCAAATGAAAGTGAGGAATTATGCTATTTCAACTCTGTGCTTAGTAAAAAGAGAATGGTTCATTTAAAGTGTGAAAGTAACTAAATAAGGCCCAGAGGTAGAAGCAGAATGATCTTCTTTTCCTCTACTGATGCAAAACTTGACTCTTTCCTTCATGTTAATTTGGATTAACTCCAAAAATTTGTGGGTCCTAACATTTTTGGAGTTAACCTTAGGTTTCTATGAGTTGGAAATAAAAATGTGTTCGTTGTGACATCGTAGTCTGACTTTAGAAAGTTTGGCTGACATGCTCCATGTTACTAAAGTTCATGGTACCTGATATGAAGGAATAGTCTAGAAAGTATTACACATTATTCTCATTTGAAATCTAGAAAACAGGGACTGGGAGCGTGTCCTAGTGGTAGCGTGCTTGCCTAGTGTGTACAAAACCCTAGGTTTGATTCCCTAGTACCACATAAACAGAAAAACCCAGAACTGGTGCTGTGGATCAAGTGGAGGAACACTAGCCTTGAGAAAGCCCAAGAATAGTGCTCAGGCCCTGAGTTCAAACCCCAGGACTGGCAAAAAAAAAAAGAAGGAAGGAAAGAAAGAAAGAAAGAAAGAAAGAAAGAAAGAAAGAAAGAAGAAAGAAAGAGAGAAAGAAAGAGAAAGAGAGAAAGAGAGAGAAAGATCCAGAAACTAGTCCATAGTTCACCTATGAACAGAGTTCATCTTTAAACAAATGATTTAGATCTTTTATTAAAATATTAATGTATTTGGATACATAGAGAACTAGATTTCAAAGGAAGCAATAATTTTGAATATGTACAGGAAATATTAAGTTCAGATTATGGTAGTTGATGTCTATGTTAGTACGTAATGTATCACAGATACTTTTGGAATAAGCACAAACTAGTTTATAAAAACATGTGATTTGCCTGAGATTTTCTGTTTCCCATGTCACAGCCTACCAAAGTAATATTTATATATGCATATAGATGTAGGAAGTAAGATGATTATAATGCATAGTAAGACTATAAACTGGGCTGGGAGTTTGGCCTAGTGGTAGAGTGCTTGCCTAGCATGCACGAAGACCTGGGTTCGATTCCTTGGTACCACATACATAGAAAAAAGTGCCAGAAGTGGTGCTGTGGCTCAAGTGGTAGAGCTCTAGCCTTGAGAAAGTCAATGACAAAGCTCAGACCCTGCCCAAGCCCAGGACTGGCAAAAAAATAAACAAACAATAATAACAAAATTACAAAGTGTTGTACATCAAACGCATGTACAACAAATTCCAATGCCTTGATCAAACAAGATGCATTGCATTTAGAGCCTGACTTATAGGATTGTAACCCCTTTGAACAACTACTTAATGGCAACAATAAACAAGAAGTAGATCAAACTGGTGTCTCACACCTGTAACCCTTGTTACTGAAAGAGACTGAGAGGTGAGGATAACAGCAGGAAAAGCCAGCAAGGGAAAGGAAAGTCCTAGAAACTCTTATCTTCAATTATTTACCAAGTAGCTAGAAGTGGAGCTATGGCTCAAAATGATAAAGCACTAACCTTGAGCAAAAAAGCTAAGAGAGTACCCAGGATCTCAGTTCACTACCCAAGGCTGCGCTCTCCAACAAAACAATAAAAGGAATTGGTTCGAATGTATACCAATAGAATAAAATAGTATATAGTCAACAAACAATATTGTAAATATTTATCAATCTATCATCTAAATGTCTCATAGAGACTCTTCAAGAAAAAGGGATTACAAATAGGATTTATCAATGAATTTATGCATAAAATATGCACAATAAAAATGTAGATAGTATAGTATGATATAATATACAGCAAGGTATCAAACATGTAAAAATATTTTAATTTGTATTTTCTGGAGTTTATTTTCTTAAAAATATGCCTGGCTTTTAAGGGAATACGTTTGATAGTACTTGGGTTTGAATTTAGAGACTCATGCATAGTAAGTTGGTGCTTTACTACTTGAATCACTCCATCAGACCAAAGGGAAATATATTTTTGTGCATGTTAATCCACTTTCGCAACCAAAAGGTGTTCTAAATTTTCCATTTCTGTGGATTATAGTGTATATATTAGATACATTCAATACTTACTGATGATGTGATGTTGACCTGGAATTGGTTGAATTAGACCAACAGATGTTACAAGTGAAACTTGACTATTTCTCAGTCTATTCCATACAACAATTTATGTGAGGCTGTGGTTGCTTATCAGTTTTATTGGTTCTAAAAAATTCACAATGAAAAATGTTTGATTTATCTTAAGTAGATTGCTTCCAATCAAGTTTAATACAGCATCTGCTCACATCCTAGAAAACACAATTATGTACAAATTCATACTTCCTTTGTTCAATAGAGCTGTCAAAGCATCATTTGAACAAAAACAAATAAAACAATAATCTTGCTATTTAAAGACAATTAATCGTGTGTTTGGTCTAAAAGAAAAATAAATCACATGACTAAGCATCAGTGTCAATGTTTTTTTTTTTTCCTAATGACACATGTCAGGTATTTCTAGCACTCTGTACTATAACACGAAGTTAAATAGCATCAAATTGAAACCCAGAACATTAAAAAATACCATAGAAAATACGATGTAAAAATCAATGTTAATAAAATCTTTTTCTAAAAATGCCATAGGAAGTGAAAAAATCTGAAGTCTGTCCATCAGGCAGAGGCTATATTAATAACTATAAAGTGATTGGCAATTGGGTTGTAGTAAGAAATTCATTAACGGTGGGAAATGAAGCATGGATCAATTTGTTTGCTGTCAGATAGTTCAGAAGACCATAGCACAGCTTTCAGGAATGAAAAGTTTGTCATAGCTCTTAGCAGCTAATATAAACATGGTAATTGCATAGCAAATAGAAGGGTGATTGATTCTCGTCATCCAGTGTAATTTGAAACTTCTCTTGGCTCTCATGACTGAGCCATCCAAGAACATAAAATTAAGGTATGTCAAAACTTATAAAGAAATGATATTTCTTATCTTTGTGATAATCTGTATATAAATTCCAGTGGTTACAGGAAATTGAATTACCTCATCCATTTATTCAATCTCTATTCATTTCTCCATTCTACTTTGTTTTATCTCTACCTATCTCCTCTCCTATCTTCAGTGTGACTTAAATCTTCTTATTTTATTCCCCTGATTTCTTCTTCATCCATCCCATTTCTTCTAATGAATAATAGAAGGTGTCGGGGTACAGTAGAACCTCATACCAGCTTTCTCTTTCTAGTACTATAAACACATCACCAGGTGACCTGAATACAAAGTAAAAGGTCAATCAATTACCCCCAGGACATTATTTAGAAAGAAACCACAGGCCTTGTCACAGGCCTTCAGCTTCCAAATGAGTCTCAACCTGGGCAAACTCTTTAGTATTTCAGGAAAGTACAGTTTGATTGACAGGAAAAATCAGATTGTCCTTTGGGGACAGATAGAGAAATATAGTGAGTTGCAGATTCCTGGACTGCTACCGTGCTGGACTGGAGGGTGTCAAGCTATGGTGCTGTTACTCATAAAAATCTCTCCCCTCCTGGTCACCTCCCCTGCTCTCTTCCCTCCTTCCCTCCCCTTTTTCCTTTCCCCTCCCTTCCTCTCCTCTCTCCAAACCTCCTTTCCCCTCTTTTCCTCTCTCTTTCTTCTGAAACAAAATAGTAGGCCTTAGAATTAAAGTACCTGTATTTAAATTATAATTAAAATTTTATTCAGAATAATGTATCCTTTGCTTTCTAAAAGTAGATTTCTTTCTGACCTTTCAGTGTTTGTTTACAGCCTCAGAAGTCAGATTTTGTGACTCATGTGGTTGATCTTGGCATTTTCCTAAGCTTTAAGTTATAGATTTTGGCTTATTGGTAGTATTAGAAGAGCTAATATATTTCAAATTTCCGTTTGGTTACTTTTGGTTGATTTGATTCTATATTTAACTGCAAAAGAGCATCACCTTTTATAAAAGGCAGGTAATTTCTACATAGTTTCCATTTTGTCAGAGGTATTTGTAAAATAGTTTTGCTTTTAAAGTTTTGCTACATAGTGGCTTCACATTGAGGCAGTTTCAGCACATCAACCTCCTGGTTAAGGAGACGGCTTACTCTGAGTTCCTCTATTACCCATGATGATTCATTTTTATTGTTGCCCTGATTGTATTAAGAAGTGCTTGGAGAAAAGCATGCTTTCACCTGTGCCTGTGAAAGTACTGCTGAAGGCCATTGGCTCATCAGACTCTGGCCTCATGAATGGGTTAAGCCTTGATGAATTCACAGTAAGATAACATTCCTACATGGTGGAGAAGGTAGGAGGTGATGTCTGAGGCATATCTTGTCCTGCCCCCTTCTATTGCTTTCTCTGCTTCTGGCTGCCATGATGTGAACTGCAGTACTTTACTATATCCTTTCCCCAGAATGGCGGGCTCTGCTGAGTCTGTGCATCCCAATAGTAATTCCTCCCTGAGTTATTCTCGGATACTTTGGTCACAGTGACACAAAGTGAACTAAAGTAATGATGGATAATTAAGTAGGACTACTGCTGTTCTTTTTCTTTAATTTGCCTGAGACTGGGCCTCCAATTTGGTATCTGATACTTTTGCTCATTGGCTGACGTTCTACCACCTGAGCCCTACCTCCAATCTCCCACTTTGTGCTCATCTTTCTCAATTTCTGTTATTTCTTTGTCATTGCATGAACACATATTTTATTTTACCCTTCAGATTCTTAATAAACTTTTTAGAGAGCAATTTCAGAGCTAATGAAAACTAGGTGATTATCTAGAAGAGACAGTTTCCATAGAACCTTCCCAGCTTCCATCCCAGTAAGACTCACACTTCTTGATGACAAAGGCCCATGCAGCTCCAGAGTCCCTGAGAGCACAAGAATTGCTCTTGCACCTAATACTTACTAGGTTTCAAGGTATTGGAGGCAGTAGGGCTGGGGATAGTAGCTCACAGCTGAAATCCTAGCTAGACATCACAGGATTATCAAAAAAAATTCAATCTCGGGGTATAGTGGCTCACGCCTCTAATCCTAGCTATTCAGGAGGCTGAGATCTGAGGTTTGCAGTTAAATAAGAGCTTTATCTTGTGTGATTGTTGTTCTTAATGTACAATGTTATTTCTTTTCTCTTCTGTTGCACTTTGGTTAATCTGTATTGTTATTATATCTGACTGTGTTGCCTGGTATATTGTATATACATTTGATTCTTTGAAATAGGAAAGGGAAGGGATGATTGGGAGGGGGAGATGGAGGGAAATGGGGAAAAAACATGAGAAGGGGTATCAATGTGTGAGCAGTAATGCATCTTCTATCTGGCGAATGTAACTGTAATCCTTCTATACATACAATTAAAGAAAAAAATTCAGCCTGAGCACTAAAGTCCATGAGATTCTTATCTCCAATTGACCACCAGAAACCAAAAGTGTTGCTATTGCTCAAGGGGTAGGGCAGTAGCCTTGAGCTAGTGAGCTCAGGGACAATGCCCAGGCCCAGAGTTCAAGACCCATGACTGACACAAAAGAAAAAAATCTCAACCTTGAAGTCAGACATGGTTCACACTTGTGAGCTGGGCTTTGTAGGAGGTGTATGTAAAGTGGCCCCAGGCAAAATATGAGACCCCAGAGCCTGTCAGAAAAAAAAATTATAAAGCATTGGGGTTTGGGTTCAAACAGTAGAATACATATCCCAGGAAGTTTAATACCCTGACTCAAATCATAGAGGATGGGGAGGGGGGAAGAGAAATTCAGAGTAAATAGACAACCATAGAAACACATTTTAGCTTATTTACACTTTACAGATAAATATGAGTAGTGGTTATATTTCTTATATGCAGGATTCCCAAATTCAGAAACATTTAATTGGTTCAGAAACTGGTTAAAATATTTCTTTTAATCCTCCTTATGTTATTTTCCAAAATATTATAACAAGGGGCCGGGAGTTTGGCCTAATGGTTAAAGTGCTTGCCTAGCATGCATGAAGACCCAGGTTCGGTTCCTCGGTACCACATACATAGAAAAAAGCCGGAAGTGGTGCTGAGGCTCAAGTGGTAGAGCTCTAGCCTTGAGAAAGTCCAAGGACAGTGCTCAGGCCTTGAGCTCAAGCCCAGGACTGGCAAAAAAAATATTATAACAAGAGCTTTATTTTGCCAAGGTTTTATATAAGCTAACTCAAAAACCCTTGAGGGATCAATACTGGTCCACATCCCTATGTAGATTCCGAATTACATCAGCAATAACATTTCAAGAACGACTGGTATTTGCTTTATGTATTATGTTAGGTAGATGTATTTCACAAGTTGTATGAAATAAATGAACATCGTTGGGCTTTTTCACATTTGATTCATGAGAAGAAGCCCATGACAAGAAGCGTCACCGATGACTGACATACCCAGAGAGCCTCCCTATAAATATTGTATTGTCTTTACCATGTCAGCTAGCTCATATATGTGAGGTTCACTGAGCTTCAAAATGCAATCAGAAAAAAATACCTACCAATCTCTCTAATATGGGAGCTCTTGACAACCCACATTCTTGCCACTCTGTATAAAGAAAGTAAAACAAACAAAAACAAAATCCACTAAAACCTTGAGTCCTAAGCCATTCTGAGATCAGTTTGGTGGTGCTGGCTTTGTTCAGAGACAGCCATGCAAGTTTAATAGCTGCAATTTGCATGGAGGATGCTATAATTCAGGAGTCAAATCCACATTTCTTGGGCTTATTTGCATTTGATTACCTAACCATGTAGGGATTTTTTTTATATAGCAGCATCACTAACAGGTTATTGACACACAAAAAAGAAGTCTTCTCTCTGTGGGAAAAAGATAATAATGCAAATGAGCACATTTATATTTATCTGAATTCTTTTCTTAGACTAAATCCCAGTAATAAATTAGATTAAGTGTCCCAATGTCATCCATTGCCTGAGATTCCTAATAGAGTCTCTTTTCTGGAAAGGAGTGGATGGTTCCCTATTGATTCCTTTTTCTCCAAAGGCAAATCAGCCATAATGGTTACTGAGGGGTGAAAAAAAAATATTTTACATTCAGGCCCAGGAGTTAATCAGGTTAATCTGTGCTTGGAGAGGAGTCAGCAGAGAAGTATGTTGCTGTGGAGAGAAGGCATTTCCCAAGTTGACAGGGATTTGTCTCTGTAGGGATGAGGTTGATTCTATGGCTGTAGGGAACAATTGGCTAGCAAAAGGAATCTTCAGGCACCTACCAGGCCTTAGCATGGAATTGTGAACCTGACCCAGACCAGACTCAACTTGGGAAATAATTGTGTTCTAGTCCTCAGTCAAATCATGTAAACACAACAATCTGAAGTGACTCTTTTTTTCTTTCTCTAAAAGTAACCAGAATAGAATAACTTCTGGTCTTTTTTCTTTTTTTTTCAAGTAGAAACCTATTAAAATTATGTTTATTTTCTCCTCTGTTAAATGCACTGGATGTTCCAACCTGAGTGAAGAAATAGTGCTTTGTTTTATTTGTATTTTTTTGGTTGAATGAGGCTAGTCCATGTGAAAGAATGGCCTACCAGCTGCTTGAGAAACTGGGTCTCTTGTGTACGTGTTTGCCCTCATCATTCTTCCGAGCATGCAGATCACATGTGGACACTCTGGGAGAACTATGAGAAAAGTAGAGGGCATTTTTGAGGCAAGAAATAATAGAAAGCACCAGGTAGTGAATTGGGAGTCAGGAATCTGGTCACCACGCATGGGTATCAACTGTAGTTTGCTGACTGAATTTAGTATCCATTGGTTCTTGAGCTACATAAAATTGCTAGAAGTACTTAAAATTTGTTTTTGAGTTTGAGCTTGCCATTTGTAAAACCAGAATAAAACTGGCAATAGAAAGGGCAAGCAGTTATCCCTTTGGTCATTTCTATATCATACATTTATTACCACTATAAATTCAACTGGGAAAAAAATTACTAAGAAGCACAAGTTTTTTGTTTATGGTTTTTTTTACCAGTCCTGGCTTGAACTTAGGGCCTGAGCACTGTCCTTGGGCTTTCTCAAGGCTAGAACTCTACCATTTGAGCCACAGAACTACTCCCAGCTTTTTTCTATGTATGTGGTACTGAGGAATCAAACTCGGGTCTTCCTGCATGCCAGGCAGGCACTCTTACCACTAGGCCAAACTCCTGGCCCTAAGAATCACAAGTTTAATGTCTCACACGTGTCCCAATGATCAAGTGATTCAATATTACAGATTTCAATCCTTCCTTTTTTATTTCTATGAATACAGTACTTTAATTTCGAAGTCCAGCTGTTCATATAACACATTAAAGCAAGTGTTTATATTAAACTTTGGAGGTTTGCCATCTTATCTTCTTGCAAGGTTTTTTAAAAAATCTTTTGGCTTTCCTATTTATTACAGAAATAAAATCTCATCTTTTGGGTTTAATAATTTCACGTGATTATCAATTTGCTCTTCATTGAACTAAAAATTGATTTGGTAGCCCATAGCAATAACACTGAACAGGTCAGAGTTGGAACTTTCCATAAAATGTATTTGTTTAGAAGGCATGCTAACAGAGAGACTGTTCCCAAACATTCCTGAACATTCCTTCCTTCTACTTCCTGTCCAGACATAGCCTCCTCTGCTCAGTAATGTCCTCCCTTCCATGCTGGGACTGTAAACTCTGAAACAGTAGCCAAAAAACCATAGTTCCGGTCTTGAATTGTTCCCTTCAGGCATTTTGGTCACAATTTCACAAAGGAAACGCATAAGATAAGATACAGCAGATATTAAAGCTAATGTACAAATAGAAAAACAGCAAGTAGAAGAGTAGGAAAATACAAAGGAATCACTGTATCCTTGTGTGGTACTGAGATTGGATGAAATCCTGGTTTCTGGTAAACCAGGAGAGGTCAGTGCCATCTTGCTAATTCCATGCTCACCTGCCCTGCGGTGATGGGGGCATGGAGAGAGGCGGAGGGCCTGCTACCTTCTATGAGCTGGCTCTGGACTCGCCATACGTTAGTGTGTGAATCATGGAGGTGATCCAAATGTCTCTTGGAGCTTAACATTTGCTGAGTTTTCTGTTGTAAAGTTTCAATGGTGCATTCATCACTTAACATTTCTTTCCTGGATTGCATCCATCTTCTGAAATGAGATTGCATGCTTTGAAGTATTTTCCCTATTTCTAATCATTAAGTGAAGCATTAATTTTTCTTAATAGAGCCTTTCCTAAAATCTGCCCATAAAAATGATATTTTGACTGTGAGCCCTTGTAAATATTTCCAGCCAGTTCTTTAATTGTCTTGGCTCCGCTGTTATAGATGAAGGAGCAATACTTAATACTCTGGATCTTTTGTCTTGTTTCAGTGGCATCTCCATGGCATCACGTTCTGCTGTGTTTTTCCCCCTCTCTGATTCCTGACTCCTTTCTTCATTTAACTCCAAATAATAATCTCCAGCCTTGAACTTGTGTTCTAGTCTCTTCGCCTTTTAAGAGCTATTCTCTCTAAGTAGGTAAATAATAATCTAGCCTTTCTCTCTAGCTGGAGCTTATTATACACAGTTTCAGTTGATTACAGGACATTTTCTATCATAGCCAAATCATAAGACGGAATAATGGAGCCTAAGGCTTCTCAGAGATGGGATGGGCAGGTAAACCAGCAGTGATAGTATCAGTGTAGAACTGAGAGCAGTGACAGTGGAAGAACGCACACCTAGTGGAACAAAAACACGAAGACCAAAGGCCGACACCAAAAGTAGTGTGTCGGGTCAGTTCAGAATATTGACTCACAAGATATATGTTTGTTATCCAACTCTTCTCTTATCATCACAAAAATCACATATCCCCTTGAAGAAATATCAAAGCCCAAATGTCATTTGCCTTAATTTTGCTGCCTAAAATTTTAAATTTTTAAATGTGTTTTTAACTGCCACTAATTTTATAAATTCTGCCTATGAATTTTTCATGGGTATACTGTGTTTTTACCATGTATACATGGTCTAGCTTAAGAGTGACTTTTGAGAAATTCTGCAATTCTTTTTTTTTTCTTTCTATCTTTTTCAATCAGAGAGCTTGAACTCAGGACCTGGATACCTGAGCTCATTTGCTCTTTTGCTCAATGCTAGTGTTCTACCACTTTGAGTCACAGCTCTACTTCCATTTTTAGGTGGTTAAGGTAAGAGTCTCACAGCCATCCTGTGACTTTTAGACATCAGCCTCCTGAGTAGCTAGGATTTCAGGCATGAACTCCCCTCAACTAGGCCAAGGAATCAGTGTGGGCTCTGTGGAGATTCTTGCACTGGTGGATCCTGAATGGCTAAGGCAGAGGAGGGACACACTGAAGACGTGTCCCAAGTCAGAAGACAAGAGTATACTTTTTACCACCTCAATGACTGGCTATATAATTTCACATTTCAGTGTTGTAAAAATGGTTCTATGAGGGGCCTTGGATTCATTTTCCTATCTTGACTCTTCAGCTCTGCTTTTAATAATTGTTAGTGCCTGAAGTTAATGCATTAGGAATAGTTAGCTGCATGAATATCAAATGATTCTGCTGGAAGGGAGAAATGTGGAACTCAGGTCAAAGCATGAAAATTTTGCATTTGCAGAACACCCACTGGTGTAGCCCTGTTTCTCACAGGCAGATGTTTCTCCCAAGGAGACTCACTTTGCCTAATAGTTTAGTGCTGTTAGAGGAGAGACTCTGTGCAAGGAGAGAATGAAATGAAGACCTGAAAGGCCAAAACAACGCATCTCCAATAGTAGTGGGGAGACTGCATGCCACATGATGGAGAGGATGGGTAGGAGAGGGTCACATTACTAGATTCGTTGCCATTTTCTTTGACTCATAATTCAGTGTGTTTTGTATGGATTCCACCAGTGGTTCTAATCATTTACAAACTCACACCATCTCTGATGACTTAGACATACATTCTTTTAATAAAAAGTCAAATTATAAGAGGGATACTATGACTGCTTAGGAAACAAAACTGAACTCTTCTCATTCTCTCTCTCATTCTCTGGTGCTTATGTCATGTCCATTTCGTACCCTTTTCCTCTCACCCAGATATTCTAAGAAGCAAAGTTGAAATATGCTACTGAAACAAATAAATGATACAAACCTCTAGAACAATAGTCTTAAGTATTTGCCTTTCAGACATTTACAAAGTATTTCAAAATAGAAAACGTAGTAAGTGCAGACTGGTTTGAGTGGGCTGTCCAGCCAGTGTATATAATTCTCTGGGCCAAATGTGAGAGTCTATCACTGAATGACTAGAAGTGAAGAGACACAGAGATACAGAGCCACCCTGGACTATGTTTGCCAGACACCATTCTGACCTCTGCACACACCAAGTGCAAGATTGCAACCTTGTACACCCACAATAAGCTCTGTGTGTAGAGCAATCTTTCTGACACTGCATCATATTCACACCAAATATAGTTCAATATGATAAAAGTAATAACAAATTAACATGAAAATAGAAACAAAGCAAAAGAGCAAACTGAAACAGGGCTTTCAGTGATGTGGTAGCAAATTGCTGCTCTTTAGATATTTCATAAGCACTTAGATGTGACAATTGACAACAGGCATTAGGGACTTTACTTTATTAGGCAGATGCTCTACTCAAATTGCTGTAATTATTTTTTATCTCCTGATTACTATAGTGGCACAGAGAAGTTAAAGAAGAAAGATAGGTGTTTATAATGGCTTTGCAGTTTGATTAGCTATCTATTAATGTGTGATGCCTAATTACATAACAGAATTCATGACAGTCCCATAACTGCTTTTAATCATGTTGAGAATATACTATAGCATGTAACCATATTTCAAACAACTAGAAATTGACTCCTCAGTGAGGCTCAATGTTTTAAAGGAATAGCAAGACGTAGAATTGTAAATTTAGTAAAACTTGAATTTGTAAGATCATTTTTAATTTCACATGCTGGTAATTTTATTTCCTGCAGTCCATATAAACTTCCAATTACAAAAATGTATTAGTTAAGAAGTAAAATTAAAATTGTACTGTTGTGATTTATGGGTTTGTGACTAGTAGCTGATTATCTCATAGTCTCTTAAGGTCAAAACCAATTTATAGTAATACTCTAGAAGTTGTTTACAACTTTATCAGATGCAAGAATCTCATTTTTTGTAAATATAAAGAATGGATTTTTATCCAGCTCATTAGCAAAAGGTTCTTCAAAGGATACTTTAAAAGTTAAAATGTGAATTTTCGGAAGGAGTTTGGCCTAGTGGTAAGAATGCTTGCCTAGTTTGCATGAAGATCCAGATTCAATTCCTTGGTACCACATACATAGAAGTAGTACTCTGGCTCAAGTGGCAGAGCTCTAGCCTTGAGAAAGCCCAAGGACAGTGCTCAGGTCCTGAGTTCAGTCCTCATGACTGGTCAAAAAAATGTGAATTTTTGTAAGATCTTTGACATACAACCTACTCTATACCAAATAAAGGGGATATATATTAATAATAATCCATTCATTTAATTTTCAATTTAATCCTCCTGGACAGCTTAAAAAGCCACACACCAAATAGTACACAGACACCATCTAGAGTACAAAATGACTAGAATTTTGAGTTACTCTGACTCTGTGTATAAACACACTGTCCAAACCATTCAAGGTATCAGAAACTCCTAAATTCACTATTCTTTACTCTCTTCTCCTTTTGTTAACCCAACTACATGTATATGCACTTCTTGTAATTATCTGGCAATTCTGAATATACTGTGTCTTTTCTTCATTGTTATTCATTTTTTATATTTTTCAGTTCAAAAACCTTTTTTGCACTTATTTCCCAGCCCAATGGTTATTTTTCAGATAAGTCAAAAGTTCTGATCAGCCTCCCAAGAGTTACTCTTCATTTTTGATTTCCTTTCCTCTATAAAAACCATGATTTATAATTCCTTTTGTTTCTTTCTTAAATTTTTCATTACTCTGTTTAGATCCTATCTATTCCTACATCTTTAATTTTTTTCCATTAACTCCTCAGCATATTAGTTTTTTCCATTAACTCCTCAGCATATTAGTTTAAATTAACTCCTCAGCATATTAGTTTAAATTCCTGATCTGATCATTCCTATTCTCTGTTAGATCTCAGTTCTGCTGCTTAGTGTGTGTGTGTGTGTGTGTGTGTGTGTGTGTGTGTGTGTGTGTGTTTTACTTTCTTTTCCTTTCATTTTTCAATTTAGCGTACCTTGCAGTTTTGTTGTTGTTATTGAAAGTAGCTATGATTTGTTAGATGAAAGATTCGAGGTACATAGTCTTCAGCAGAGAGCTTCTTTTTCTCTTTTCTGACTAGGAAAAGGCTGTGTTTGTTGTATTTACAGTCTTAGAGTCCAACATGTCCTCATCTGCTTTCACTGTTGTCTTGGGGTTTTCCCACCAACATCTCAGACAGGCTCCTCAGCTCACAGTTCTGATAGCTGAGACCCAGGGCTTATGCCACTCACCTCCAAATCAAGCATCAAATTCAGGGATGGTATGTACTGTTCAGCTTTCATGGGACTGAGCCCAGTAAGTCTAGAATGGCTACCTGTTGTGACTCTGAAGAATAAAAACTTGTCAGACTAAAAGATGGGTGTTCTTTGCTGCACTGTGGGTTGGAAACTGCAGCACTCCGTGTTGTTCAGCCGCAGTCTGGTGAGGGCCCTCGTTTGTGAAGTGTGAACAGACATTGAAGAGGGTTTCCTCTTGGTGTTCCGAGCCTGGCCACCTGGGTTTCATGGGCACTGCGGCTCATGTGATTTTTGAAGCGTTACTCTCAACTGAATCAGTGACAAAAATATTTGGAAGGAGCTGTGAGACGTGGCTCTCCTCAGAGTAATTTATTAATCTTCCAGTGGAATCTTGCTTGTCTTTGAGAAGAGTAAGAGAAAAAAACTTGGTGAGAACTTAGAGTGAGCAGTTCCCAGTGAAATAATTGCAGGATGATGCCCAAAAATATGAAAGCAATGGATACAGTCAGAGAGTTAATTAGTTATGTGGGAGATGCCAGCTAGAAAACCTAGTTAAGCTCATAAGTGTTATTATGGGAAAACCCATAATGTTAGCAAGCCCATGCACTCAGCAGGTTGACTAAAACATGTATTAATTAAAATATTACTGATGTAGTTGTGTATAAGAGTTATATGTATATGGACAAAAATACACTCATGTCTATGTGACAGTCTAGGAATGTGTTATTTATTAAAAAGAATAGCTATGGAAGTTCATTGAACTATCAGTTATTTCTGTCTAAGCAACTGACAAACACTACCTGTGAAACTGATTACAAATATTCCTGCATTGGTGGCATAGAAAAGAACATAAGAAACTAAATTTATATCATCTGTTTTATAATCAATGCAAGACTCTATAATTTCAGAATACTCATGTATAATTGTTTTGTGTACAGAAGGTGAACTTGGGAGACATAAGATTCCACTTGCCAATTTTATTTCTGAAATGGACCTTTTAATAATTATAAGTGAAAATGTCAACTTTTAAAACATCTATTAAAGTCAAATTTGTAATAGCAATATATCCCCAACAGTGAGGACTATAAATTACTTGATGGGTTTAAAGACTAGTAATTATCTCAAGCATTTACAGCTCCTGTAAAAGTATATCCAAAAATTAGTTATTATTAAAAGAATCTTTCTACATTATTGTTATGCTAGAGGAATGGAAGGATGGAGAAAGCTTAGCAAGAGTTATCTAAGAGGTATATCTGAAGCAATTAGTGAAAATGTAGACCTTGCCTGATCCTGGGGAGTCAGACCTAAAATGATACATCAGATACTTGAAAGCAATGATGTATATCATCAACGTTTGAAGTGAATCAGAAGTATTTATTTGTGTTGAATGTATTGGAAAATGTTACACCATTTAGCATAGTTCATGAATTAGCTTCCTCCTCCTCCTCCTCCTCCTCCTCCTCCTCCTCCTCCTCCTCCTCCTCCTCCTCCTCCCCCTCTTTTTCATCCTCTGCCTCCTATTTGTCCCCCTTCTTTGGCTATCTACTACTTGAATCACTCCTATTACATTAGGGTTTGTTTTTTTTTTCGGGTAAAGTTTCACCTTATACTGGGACTGGCCTGTAAAGCAATCCAATATCTTTTTCCTGAGATGACAGCATTCACTGCTGGACCCAGCCACTGTGCTTTCCGGTAAGCTCGGGATGAAAGATGTCGACCACCTTCTCTGTCTAGCCAGTAGTTAAAGTGGAGTCTTGTGATGCTTTATGCCTGTGCTGGCTTTGAACCACATTCCCATGTCTCCTATTCCTAAGTAGCTAGGATTAAGTGGAGCCATCACACCAGAATTTCTGCTTCCTTTTCCTCTGAACTGATGATCAGCTACTATATTGTTCTCCATGTTGGTTATTTCGGCCTCTGTCTTCCTGGGTAAGGCCCCCACCTCTCTGCTTAGGTTTGCACTTAATAACATTGTTCATTAGTACCAGAAGTAATTACAGTTGATTTTATCACCATTTTTTTCTCCCAGTTTTGCTTTATCTAAATCATGGTTTATCTGTTTGTTGATAATCTTGTCACCTTTCTAAATCTAAATATTTCTGTTTATTCATTTTTACATAAACTTTAATGTCTCCTGGAAATTTGCCTGTGGTTTATTATTTTAAAAAATCTTTCTACACGTTTCAGTTGTGATCCTAGAGCAGGAATAAAAATATGCTGGGTGCTGGTGGCTTATATCTATAATCTTAGTTACTTAATTGACTTGAAGCCAGCCTGGACAGAAAAGTCTGATAGACTCCATCTGCAAAATAACAAAATCTAGAGTGGACATATGGTTCAAGAGGTAAAGGACCCACCAAGCCCAGTGAACATGAGGTCCTGAAAGAAAGATGAGAAGGCTTCTAAAATCATGTGCATTTATCTGATTCATTATGATGATATTTTGTTTGAACTAGAGCACTCTTTTCCATTGGGATTTCTACAAGCATTAAGCCAAACACTTGTATTTCATGAAGCACAGCTTGAAATAAGTCCATATAGACTATTAATGATTTCCAGGTTAAACTGATGTAACATCAGACTATAAGAACGGATTGAACTATTACTTTATACATCTTCAATAGGTATGGTTGTGAAGTAGAATGGACCAGCAGAAAACTAGAAAACATGTTTTTCATTTCTATTTTTTTTCTGAGAAGGAGACAATGGAGAAACAAGCTATAAAATGTAGCCGTTATTGTTACTAAGGGAAATCATGGAAAGTTTGGAAAGAGGAACAAAGTCTAGTTGTGATTGGGCTTTCCCCAGCTAGTAGCAATGCTATTCCGATACTAGAACAAAATGATAACCAGCTTTAGAAAGTACTTCTTAGGACTCAAATGGAAGGGTTGTTTCTTTCCTCTAAGAAAAGTTACTTTTTCAGCCTTGAAATTGTACTTCTCTCTGTTTTATCTCTCATCTGTGTACAACTAAATGAGTCGATAAGAGTCAAGCATAAACCTAAGCATCAGTACCCATTAGGTATTTTCGTAATCTAGCAGAAAGAGTGAAAGTGGCCAGCCAGTGTGTAGACATTTGAGTGAAACTTTGGGGAGAAAAGAGAATTCAATATGACATTTTATTTTAAAATATCCAAGCTATATCAAAGATTATGCAGCTTACAGTTTGAGTACTTATTTTAGTCACCTGAATATTAATGACTGTCAAAATAGCTACCCATAGCATTTCATAGGTTTTGCTTGCCGTTGCACAGTGACGCAGAGATGAAGATGAAAATGACACATTTTCAGGTTTCATTGTATGAACCACACATTTATTTTTCAACAAAGGAAAATCTAGTTCCCTGGTAGGTGCCCTCTGTCCCTGAAGGACAGTCCTAATGCATTAGAGATGTGTCATCTATGATTAATGCGAACGATTCAGCGAAACCCAGCAAGACACGGAAATAATGAGATTTTTCTGCAGTTTAGGAATGCAATCATCTTAACACATGGCCTGCAGGATATTTTAATGTATGTGTTAATTTGTTTTTAATTTTTAAGTTACTTAACATAACATAAATGTGTTCTGAGAAAATAATGAAAAAGCAAATACATCTCATTCTTTCCTAAATGAAAATCACCTGCACAGCTGGGACTTCAGTTTATTTAATTATTATAATTTAGGGCATGCTAGCAGACTGAGGACTCCCTCTGTACTTTAAGCAGCCATCTCGGGGCAAATCTCTATTAGAAGTTGATGGTCTCTGCCTGTGGAAGAATGCTGAATTTGTTTTCTAAGGCAAACTCTGAAATAATCCACGACCAGTTCTTAGGTCACTTATGACTACCAATATGGATAAATGATACAGCTATTTTTCACATTTTAAGTATTTGCCTTTCCTAATCCTACAAAATCCCAGGGTTTAAGCCATAGCCTAAATAGATATTATATGCATTTAGGTTAAAAACAACAACAACAACACTTCTGTGATTTTGTAACTCCATTTTTCAGATTCTGTTTTTCTAGATTCTTTGATGCTGCCTGCATGGATTTAATTGTAATATTTTCATGACTCAGGATCACCTTTCCCAAGACAGTACTTTTTCTTAGAATCTTATGAACATGTGTCTTTGATATGATTTTGCCATTCTAACTTGACTTCAGTCCAAGTGTGTGCGTCTTTAGAGGACACAAGCTCAAGTTCATAAAACGGCCTTCTGTAGGAGTTGATTATTTGGAGACTGAAAAAAATCGCGTGTGCTAACATGGGTTAAATAATTTGGAGTTAAATAAATCTCTTTCCTAGTAACTTTTAATATTGTAGTTGCAAGTGAGTTTTGGTAAATATATTTGGCTCATTTATATTTCAGTGATTTTTCAGAGAAGTATAATTTCATAGCTTCACCCCTATTATTGAACAAACAAGAAACCAAATAAAGCATAACCTTTTACAAAATAAATCTTTGTAAGTCTTGGATTATCAAATACGTAGGTAGGTAGTTAGAAAGATAGGATCTCAATATAGTTAAAGATAGATATCATTTATTTTTAAAAATGTTGTTTGGACCAAAGGAGTTTGAACTTCTTTGAGATTGGGTTCAAGACTCTTAAGCCTACCAAAGACCATCTTTTAAACATTGAAGATGTGCTGGCAATTAGTGTTCAGAAATTGACTAAAATCTTGAATTTCAAGTGTCCAGGTTTAACAGTATTTAGAGTGGACTATGTCCCAGAGATAGTTCAATATTCAGTGGAACGTCTTATCATCCTAATATAAAGATGCAGAATTCACATTGTATACTTATAGGCTAATTCTGATTTGAGGAAAATTGAAAGATGGCATTGAGTTGGAGGAACATAGGAATGAATGCACACGATTCTGGGCAGGAAGTTGCTGCAAAACTAATTCATTTACATCCTAACAGGTTAACCCTGAAAAACAGGTTGTAGATTTATAAATGCAAAGTAAATACCCAAGAGCCACAATGATCAATTATTACCATGAATCAGTTGATAGGGTTTTGAGCAGCACCTGAGTTAATTGTACCCGTGAGAATTTTTAAACAAGATGTTCATGCATAGGTGGATATAATTGCATTAGAGCAAGTCAGGTGTATTGCGTCTCTTAAATATAGTCAGCCCCTCCATGTCCTTAAATTCTACATCTGCAAATCTCTCTGATTGCAATACAAAAATAGCTTGCATCTGAGCTATGGCTCAAGTGATAGAGTGGTAGCCTTGAGCAAATTAACTCAGGTTCAATATGCAAGCCCTGAGTTCAAGCTCCAGCACCACCCCCCACATACACACATACACAAGAAAAGCAAGCAGACAAGCAAACAACTAAACGCTACATCAAGTTTGGAGGTAACAAGGACCCAGATTCAAATCACAGTGGCCAATAAGAAAGTTACTTACATCATTTGCTCCTCCGCAAAATAGAGGTGTGCTTATGCTTGTCTGGAAGTTTGTACTGGAAAATTAAGTGGGACAAAGAGATTACATTGTGTGTTTCTTCACCCTTGTGGGAGGCCATAAAAAGATAGAGTGAGGCACAGTCAGAGTCAGTGTTCGTCTCACTCTTATTTATCCAATACAAATGATAATTAGTATTGCTCTGGGTACTTAACAAATATGAATGTATTTAATTTTCACAACCACCCCTACAAAGTAAGTCTTATTAGGTTTCCTTTTTCCACATTCAAGAAAATGAAATTTCTGAATGGTTAAGTCTCTTAATGAAGGCTGTGCAGCTGGACAGTTTCCGAAGTAGCAGCCTTTGAGCCCCATGGTCTGGTCATGTTCCAGCACCCCTCCAGGGGGCGCATTTCTCCTTGCTGAGTGCCTAAGAAAGCAAAGGTTAAGTCACTTGTCTGGAGATTTGCTGGCACATTGGTTCAAGAGTTTCTCTTTTATTCTCTGCTCTGCTATTGGCCTTGGGGATTCCATCGCATATTGGCCACTTCCCCAAGAAGTCTCTGACAATGTGACAAGATTGAGCAGGACATCACAATGGGAATGAGGTACTTCTCTCATCCACCAGGGGTCCTGATGTCCTTCCAGCTCCTCGGTACCTTTGTTAAACTGCATTTTCACATCTGGCATTTACATCTAGCAGCTAGAATTAGTATTCTTTCTATTGATACCTCATGAATTCAGATGATGCTATCAGCACAGTGATCTGAGAGGCCTTCCTATTTGGTTTTGTGCTAACCTGATTATAAGGCTTAGAAAACCCACTTGGTATTTAATTTCAAAGCCAGCCATTCATATTTATTAAAAACATTATGCAAATAACTTCTTTAAAAAACAAAACACTTGCTTTTGCCTTTTATAGCACTGGCAGAAATGTCTTTAATAACAGCCCCCCCACCCCCAAGTGCTATTTAGTGGCACTTGTTCTCCGTGGAGTTCCGATTAAAATCAGAAGTTAAAGAAAGATGTCAGCTCTACTCACATGCAAATGAAACAGAGACAATAAGAGCAGTATGATTACAGTAGGATAGAAATGTCAAGAAAATGCCACATCAAAATATCTGTGCTCCACACAGACTGGGGGTAAGTGGAAAACTTCATTAGCAAGACAAGGGCAACAAGGAAATTGGGCTGTGAAAGTGCAACTCAATTAGAAGAGATTCGTCTGTTACAGTTGGAAGGTTGCATGGAACAGGGTACTTTAAAACCATCGAAAGCATCCCACTTTTGTTCGCCTTTTAAAATGTCCCTCTTTTTCTTTTTGCAAGAGGTATAAGTAGGTTAACTATAGAAGCGACAAAGATGAAGTGATTCCATAAGCCAGTATGGCAGATTTTACTCTCAAAAGAAAATTTTAACTCACTAGTGTCTTCTTTCCTGCTAGGGAAATTGTATTCTAATCCTTTTACATTGCCAACTGGGTTGTCTTACATGGTTGAAATGTCCAATAATCTGATGTTTATCTGCTTTTATGATTTAGTAGACAGGCAAGTTACATACAAAGTAAACTTAGAACTACTATAAATGCGAATCTATTGCCTCATCAATATACCCTGTATTCAGGGAACATTGTGGTCTTATTTGTTTTTTGTACTGTTCACCTGCCTTCTATGGTGGAGGCACTGCCTGAAGACTAACTTAGCTTCCATTTGAAGACTGCTGCCTGGCTGGCTACATTTACTAGGGCTATCTGCTTCCCTTCTCCATGTTAGAGAGCAAAAGATACAGCTATGTTGTTGTTTGTTGTTTGTTGATTTGCGGGTTATCTTAAGCAAAATAATAAAATAAGAGAAACGTGTGGGACCCTTCTTTGACTTATTTGTCCACCTTCACCAAAGAATGAAGGAATGGAATAACTGGTTTCAGTTCAGGAAAAATGTCTGTCCTTGAATCTTTAGACCAATCTGCTACCTTTCGCTGTTGCATCCCAATGAGGGAAGGGTAGAATGGCAACCAAGAAACAATCATTTTGTGCACTGAAACTCAGAAGCTTGACTTGTTCACCAACAGGCATTTTGCGTCTCACTTGTGGTCTTAGATGTCAGTGCTGTAGGTCAGCTTTAGGAAGGAAGGGAGGATTCCATGGAAGGGGACATTTTGGGGTTCTCATGGAAGCTGCTAGCCTGCCGTTTCTTGGTCTGGTCAGTAGTTACATGGTGTGTTGGCTTTCCCCAAATCCATTCAGATATGCATTTGCCACTTGAATGCCTTTCGGTACCAATCATCCTTCCATGAGAATAAAGTGTAACAGAATAGAAAAGGTGACTTGTGTGAAGTGTGCTGAGTGACTCGAGGATTACAATAGGCCCAAGCTGCAGGCCGGGCGGGGCGGTGTGCAGCATCTACTCACCACTCATGCAACCCAGCCAGGGTAATGCTCACAACACACACGCCACCTGCGCTTCGGACATAGCTTTCCTTCGTAAAGATATGTTTTGCTGTTGATGCCATGTGAAAGAGCTGTAATAAAATCTTAGTACTGCAGGAAAAATGACTGATGGAGGGGCGAACAGGGTGATTCCGTGTCTAATTGGACTCTGGCATTGACAGAAGTGTGCAGTACCCAAGAGAAGCCCATAGTACCTCAATGATTGTGGCTATCGATGACTGAGATGAAGATATAGTTAAATTACCTTTGTCTACCAAATTGTGAGGGCATCAGTGTCTATTAAGTGGCAAGGATATAATTAATTAACACTTAGGATTGCAATGTATGTTTTGGCCTCGATGTAACGTAAAATGTATTGAGATCCATCAAGAGTAGGGATAATGGGATTGTAGTATTTGGGGCCTGTGGATTACTCTCCAGTGATAGGCTCTTCTACAATCAGTCAACAAACAAATGCTTTGTGAACAATGGAAACGTACATTCCATCGTGAAAGACATACAGCCAGAATCCGGTAGGCATTTTTGACATCCCTGAGGTTGCAGTTGTGATGGATTTGTCTTTACAAAGCTATAACAGAAGGCTCTAAACCAGGTAAGTGATGGAAGCCGAAGCAATGGAGGCTTTTTCAAGTGTAAGAAGAACAGAGGAGCAAAGAATTATTTCTGGATAAAGGAAGACAATCAGAGGTGAAGTTTCAGGCACCAGGTTTTTGACCAGACAAAGATGCGTTTGAATGCACTGAATTGGAGAGAAGAGCTGAGGTTAGTGATGGGGTCAGAGCTAAAGCAGGTCAGGTCCCTGGGCTAATGCAGCTGGTGTGAGCTACTTGAGACAGAGGCAAGGTGGTGACAAGACCATGGAATACAGCTAGACCCGGATGGAGTTGATGTTCATCGTGGTTCAGGGAGATGTTTATTATTGTTTTCTGAAAATTGGTTTGAAGTGGAGCCAGATGAGTGAATCAACAAGAAGTACACCCTTCATCCTTCATCTGTTTTACTCACTATTTTTCTCTTCACCTTTCAGCTCTCCCTACAAGTTCTCAGCTTAGGTTTATTTTTCTGATCCATGTATTTACCAGCTTTTTTTTCTCAAGAAGTCTGGTGGTTTTGTCTTTCCTATTCAATGAAAAATTTTCTTATTTCTTCTAGCTTGGGCCTGTGCCCATGTGTTCATCTGGAGAAATTTATTGCATGGCTGTGTGACCTTGGGTATTATCTGAAGGATTATTGGAGGGTTACTTAGACTGTTCATCAGTTGTTGTGTTTTTTTTTTTTAAGATCATCTGATATAGTTTACTCTGTTAACTACCAAGATTTTGTGTGTAAGTCTATCACAGATGGCTATGTAAGGTCTAGAGAGCAAGAGCAACATTCCTACAGTGTGGGATGGCATGAATGGTAGATGCTGGTCCTGTGGCCATGTCTAGTGGAGGAGGAGGAGCATATTATATGTATGTGTGTGTGTGTGTGTGTGTTTGTGTATATATATACATATACATGTGTGTAACATGTTAAAACTATCATGATGGGGCATCATTCATAAACAGAGATTCTTCTAGATTCTTCTACAACTTTGAGAATTTGACAAGGATTTTTGATCATTTCTACATTCCCCGCATTTTGATGTAGACCTAATCTTTCTTTGCTCTGTAGAAGATGCTGCAACAGGAAGACAGAGTAGTTAAATTTTAGGACTGTCAAAATACAACAGTCAATGACCATAACAAATGACACAAAATATTTACTAATACATAATAACAAAATAAGTTAGACCTTCAAGGAATGTTGAAGAAAGAATGTAAAGCTAAAACTAGCAAATGAACAATGGCCATCATTAAATGGAGATGTCTGTAAAACATAAAAGGGGAGTAAAATAACTACTGAGGTATAAAGAGTCTTTCCAAGTCAAGTTATAATACTTCATAAAATATTTATATGGTGTGAAGACTTTTCCCTGGAAACGTGGATTATAATATTTCCATGGTGATAACTTCTGTAGGAAGAAGATAACTTGAAACAAAAAAACACTCCCCATGTATCATCAGGTCTTATTTTTTGTTGAACCAGCTGGTTTAATGATTTTCTCAAGAATTTTAAGCCCACAGAAATAAAGTAAAAATAAAGCATATTTTTGAATGCACCTTTTCAATAATACAACATTTTCTAAGAGCCTAAGAAGGTTATATAACTTTAAAAATACTGAAATGAACTAAAACCTAATTTTGCATAGAGTAGTATGTCTGTATGGCCCATTAGGTAATTGCAGACACCACTGAACAGCTCTGTAAAGTCAATATTTATGTTCTCATCTAGGATTCTAGGAGCCATATATTCAATTAATCTAAAATGTCACTTAAGAGATCTTCTAGACAGAACAGATTACAAGATAATCTCAAAATTATTTTGTGCATAGAACAAAATAATACTGTGATGGGATCAGAGTATAGCTCAGTGTTAAACTACATGCTTAGCATGTAGTTAGGACCAGCTCCAGAAAACACAAATCTGAAGGAATGAACTACTCTTAAATATGCCCAGGGAAAAATTAAATTGAAGAAGTATTTTCTGTTCTACTAAGGAGTTCAAGGATTTGAATTCAAGATCTGTATCACTAGTATGTCCCTATTATAGGTTGACAAATATGTCAGAAAATGGTTGTAAAAATATAGTGTGCATAGGGATATGAGAAACAAAGAAGAATCATGATTCTATATCACAGGATTCTACAGGCAATTTCCTTTGTTTTCTTCTTCAGCCTCCTTCTTCCTCCTTCTTCCTCTTCTCCTTTCTTTTTCTTTTTTGGTTGGTTGTGGGGCTTGAACTTTAGGCCTGGGTGTTGTCCCTGAGCTCTTCAGCTCAAGGCTACTGCTCTACCACTTGAGCCACAGTGCCACTTCTGATTTTCTGGTGGTGAATTGGAGATAAGAGTCTCATGGATTTTTTGTGCATGAGCTGGCTTTGAACTGTGATCCTCAGAACTCAGCCTCTTGAGTATCTAGGATTACAAGCCTGAGCCACTGTGCCAGCTTCCTTTGTTGTCTTACTTTTTTACTTTATTGAAAGAAAACTTAGAGCTCAAGAACCCTCAGAGTCAGGAATGTTCAGGATTTGCATTTATTCAAATAAATACTTGATTACCCTCAACTTAGAGCCACAAGTGTAGCTAAAGTTATTTAGCTATTTGTTGGCTTGCTGGCGCTTTATGGTTGCCAACTCTGAAGTGGTCATGAAACTGGGGCAGTGTGTCCCGACCCAAAGCAGGTTCCAGGAATGTTTTGAAGACCTAAGTCCTTAGCTAAATCTCACACCTTCCTTTCCTTCGACAGCCTCCTCCTCTTTGACCTGATGAGTTCATGCTAACCTCAGGCTGTAGGCACTCCGTGCTTTCCTTTAGAAGCATAATTCAAAATTGTAGATGGAAAAAAAATACTAAAATCAAAAGCAAGCAAAAACTAAAAATAAAAATGAAAACATCAGGCTACATGCATTCCCATAACTCCTCCAATCCCCAGCAACACAGAGAGAAAAGAAATGGCTCCATGTGAGAGTTCCTTCTATGGAACCCGGATCCTTTCAAACAGTGGTCAGATCCAAAGCAGTCCGCTGTTGAATGAACTGTTAAATAACGAATAAGAGAGGAATAAAGGAATTATGGGAGAGAACAAAGGATTACTATCTACATGTCCTGGGATATTTGTAAATATAAAATTGTAGATATCTTAGGCTGCTGAATGTCTGTCATACACATTTGCATTTGAGCTATTCATGTAAAAATATGTCCAGTGACCATCATAAACACAAAGGATTTTGTGAACTGAGTATTTAAAATACTTACTGCTATGTGGGGAGCTAAAAATAAAATCTAATAAATACCTTTCAGAATCCTTGACAGTGTTATGAGTACATGTTCATAAATTAGATATATCTGTTATACCACGATTTCACCTTTATTCACTTACATTAATCCATCTTCATTTATGAGACCATGTTTGTCACTTAATGCTGTACTTTCCCTTGTTGGAGTAAGAGATTAGTTGTAGAATGCAATCAATTACAGTTTCCCCTCTGAGTCATCCACCTTAACTAGCAAGATGCAGTTGTCTTAAATATCCTAAAGCACTAGAAGGAAGTTTGCTACAAATTCACAAAGTAAGGGTTAACCTGGTGACTCATTTTCATTACAGTGGTAGGCAAGCTTCCAACTCTGGAAAAGAAAATGCTGTTTTCCATCACCAAGGTTCCAGAACCATTATCCTCTTTGATCTCAACTGTATTCGTGGGTTAGAGTTTTCTCTTTCAAATTAGACAGCAGGGATTTATTGGGATTTTCATGTGTCCAAGGCACGTGGTAGGTTTTGTGGAGGATTCACATGTGATTACAAGAGTATCACAAACAAAGCTGTGACTGCCTCTCCTTCCAAGGCTTCCCACTATGATGGGGTCTAAAACACAGGGGAGGTAAAAACAAAATGTATAGTAATATTGGTTTAGAAGAGGCTGTAAAAAGGAGAATAATTATTCATGGTGTCTAGCTCCCGTTGTTTTATTCTTTTCTTTTTTGCCAGTCCCAGGGCTTGAACTCAGGGCCTAGGCACTGTCCTTGGACACGTTTTGCTCAAGGTTAGGGCTCTGCCACTTCCGGCTTTTTCTGTGTATGTGTGGTGCCGAGGAATCAAACCTAGAGCTTCATGCATGCTAGGCAAGCACTCTACCACTAGTTTACACTCTGGGCCCTGTGCAAGCTATTCTTGAGTAGGAACAAGAATTTTCCTACAGCAGGTAAATATGCTTGCCCCACCCTTAGACATCTTTCAAACATAGGAGAGGAAGTTTGAAGGTTCATTCTTACTGTCCCATGGCAGGAAGCCCAAGGCCACACCATGAGGTGTTAGGCTAGAATGTAGCCTAGCAATGCCACAGTGCTCTTCTCCGCAGAGCCGAGCATTATGCATCTCATCCATGCTGGGTGTTCTTACTCGAAGCACGGGTTAGGTAGCTGTGGACGCAACTTCAGACTAATGAAATGAAGTCTTACTTTGATGCAGTAATTTTATAGATATTGCATTAAATCTTTTTTTTTTCCTGATGAAGAACCCTGTTGCAACTTCCTGCATCTTGATATCTTTAGATTCTTCACCCTGCTCATCTACCAAATGGCTTTTACCAAAAATCAGTTGAACAAACCAAAACAGAAAGGAACTGGCATAGTCTACGGGTTCTGAAGACTAAGAAAGCCAAACTCAGGTGTCTGCAGAACCAAACTCAAAAGCGTATAGGGACAAGCCTGGCTTTTCCCTAGCTTCTGGGGATAGTGACAGAGTGACATCACTGCACTTGCTGTTGCTTGTCTTGTAAAGCATCACCCCAGCTTCTTTCTTCATCCTGCACACGTACCTGTTAGCCTGCACCCACTTTCCTGTTTGTGTAAGGACAGTGGTTCCATGTCCAGGTGGTAGGGCCATCCAGGGCCTCATTTCACCTCCATATCCTCTGTGAAGACCCAGCTTCCTCATAGGACCACGTTTGGAGGTCATGGGTTTCACAGTTCTAGTGCTGATAATCTTCTTCCCCCGATTCTGTTGTGGATATACTGCAGTACTTTAAAAAATACACCGTGGCAGCAACAGGCAGGGTGGGTTGCGGTGGCTGTGCGACTCTGGCTGGCTCCTTATCGAGGACGAAATCACCACTGTTCTCTCGGATGTCACTTTCCTTGAAAGATGTTAAGATGGGCAGTGATGAGTGAAGGGGAAGTTGTTAAACTGCTGCCTTCCAAGGGCAAAATCAGTCCTGTCCCTTAAAAAGGATTGTTGTGTATTTTGAGCATTTGTTTCCCTCCCCCCCCCAGAGCAAATTGGCTTTTTCATCGTCACATGTCTAGATTTGTTTTCCCTGTCATATTAAAAGACCCAACAGGGCCAGGAGTTTGGCCTCGTGTTGGAGTGCTTACCACATACATACAAAAGCTGGAAAGTAGGGCTATGGCTCAAGTGGTAGAGCATTAGCCTTGAAGAAAGCCCAAGGACAGTGCTCAAGCCCTGAGTTCAAGTCCCAGGACTGGCAAAAAAAATCTAACAAAAAATCATTCTCTAAGATTTCCTCTTCACTACAGCATGAGATACTAGAAATCAATCTTCTTTTCTCCCCTTAGTATTTAGACTAAAATGAAGCTTACCAAATTACGACTTTTTAAAGGCAGAACCTCTGCCTAGTCTCATCTGTTTTAATTCCTGAGTCATTAAGAAATTTTACATCAATTTGACTCAAGTCAAAACTGGATAAACTTTAAAACAGTCCCTAATCTTATAGGATAACTGAAAACACTGTGAAGTTACTCCCCGAGGTGGCTATCTGTGGTGGTCTCGTGGTCTCTGCCACATGTAAAGGTACATGTAGGGTTCATGATAACTTCCTTGCACAGAATAGTTTTTAATGAAATGATATTCCAAAAAGTCAGAATGAGTATGGCAGAAAATGGAAACAAAAAATAGTAATAATTCTTGGGAGTTTATCCATGGGAGAACATTACATAGCTATTTTATACAGAGGAGATACACAGGCTTATGAAGGTTGCCATGAAAAATAAGGCATTGTGTAAAAGAAGGAATGGAAAGGGAAATAATATTCTGTGCTTGCTAGAGGAGAAAGAAGAATTATATCAAGCAAGATGCCATGCAATGGGTAATTAATTTTATTATTAATACAGTACTTCTGGGCCCTCTAGTAAATGAGGCAGTTAAAATGGGACTCTGGGATCCAAGATGCAGGATGGTGGCTTACATCGCCCTATTTCTTTGTTGTGTTGTGTGTTAAAATCATGTGGTGAGTCTGGGATTGATTCTTTTCCATTTTGTTTCCTGAGCACAGATGGCAGGTAAAGCTGTGGGACAGGATTGAATTTCCCAGCCACTTCCAAAGTAGCTTGTTTCTTAGACTAATGTACTTAACTCCCAGATTCACAGATCCATTAAATCAGAAATCCATAAAGCAACACTGTGTCAAACTTCATTCTTTTGAGCATATTTGTGCTTCATACCTAGCTTTGGGGCACACATTTATGAGTAGGAATAATATGGTTTTAGTCATATAAGACATACAAACTTTTAAAACCCAATTAATATGAGTAAGAATGCCTTTAGCATTGGAAGGCATCACGCAAACACAGTTTGGTCAAAGAAAATAAGTCCATAATTTCACATTTTAAATAAATCAAATTACTACTTTTTTGTAATGTTCAAATACTATTAATGAGCTTATAAACCAAATATCTATGTTTTGCATGCAGCCATTTGGCTGATGGAATTGTTGTTCTAATTGTTGTTCATGTTCATGATAAATTACTTTGAAATTTTGTGATAAAACAAAAAATGCTTATTATACCCTGATATACCTGTAACTTTTATCATTATAGCTTATCATGCTTCGTATTTTGTTTAAAAGTAAACAAAATGCAATATATTATATTATTCTGTTATATAGAATAGAATTACACTCTGTAGGATAGAATTGATAGCATTCTCATTTCACACTGAAAATATGAAAATTCCACGTGTGTGTGTGTGTGTGTGTGTGTGTGTGTCCACTTGGAAATTTCCCTGTGTCTATCCCCATGACTAATGCAATATATGAAATGTAGTAGACGGCAATTACATCATTGTTGAGGAAACAAGGAAATGATTCATTTTAAGCACAGAATGAGTGTGAGGATGGTTCACAGACCAACAAGGTCCTCAATAAGTTTCTTCATATGGGAGAATGACAGAAAGCAAACCTACAGTAGTACATATCTTGAAAGTCACAGGAGCTGAGGCATGTTGGTGAAGAAAAATGGGAAGCTACTGCATTGTTGTCATTTTCACTGTTCAAAAGGAACTTGAGAAAAAGGACTGGGCAATTAAAAAAGCAGTAGTTTGTAAGATGGAGAAGACCAAGGGCAAATGACTAACCCCAGGATATCAGAATTAGAATGACATCTAGGACAGATGAAGATAGCAGAGAAAGAAGGAAATAAGGAAATTACCATTCTGACTAAAGCCAAAGGCTGTGGCTATGAGTAAAATTTAAGAAAAAGGCAAGAAAAGGACATGGCAAACCTACATACTTAAAATAGAGAATTGACATTGCTAGCATAGAGAAATCACAAAGGGCAAAGACACAGCAGTATGAAATAATTGTCACAAGAACATTGTAGGTTGGGTAGATCAGAGGCCATGCCCACTGGCACTCCAGCAGCTGAGAGGGAATGGGACTGAATGACATGAGAGTGTTGTTGGACTGGAATCTGCCTAGAATGTTGAATATTTGAGCGATTGAAACCACAAGGAACACAATTACATCTGAAGGAATAAAGCTAGGAGAAAAGTTACGGCAAAAATACAAAAAAAGAAAAATTGTCCTAGTAACAGTTCATCTTTTTCTTCCATTTCTTATGTACAAGTTGCCCTCATGAGTGCTTCCTTTGTGTGTATTCACTCAACCCATATAGCAAATAGCATAGTTACTTACTGTTCAGATGAGGGAAGTGAGGCATAAGGAGACTAGTTAATTTACCCTAAATTTCTTTTTTTGGTGCACATATATATTTATTATAGGAAATACATATATTGGTTTGTGTGTAAATACATTATATGTATATATATATAGACACAATGTTTGATAGCAAAATAAAATAAAAATAAAACTTCAGTGATATCTTGGCACATTTGCTCCAGTAATTTGTTCTTTTCAGCCTTACTTTATTTCAGAGTGAATTCCCCTTCACTTTACAAGCAACTAGCAAAGATTGCTTAGATTCAGCCTTTTTCACTCATCCTATGCCCCTCTGTTTTGCTGGAGATAAATGGGGAAGTTAGAGCTTCCTGACTATCCCATTCCCATTCCACTCAGGCGAATCCCTTCATGTCTCCATTTTTATCCTATGTCTTCACTTAACTGGAGATTCTTTTTTTTACTTGGAATTCATATTTTCTTTTTTTTCATATATTTTTATTGTAATTAATAGAAGGATTACATTATATCCACCAGACAGAAGGTGCATTACTTCACAAACATTGATACCCTTTCTCATGTCTTGGTCCCCATTTCCCTCCCCCCAACACTCATCTTTCATCTTGTTTTCCCCCCTTCCCTATCCAATTTCAAATAACCAAATACACATATATCCAATATATCAAATAACAAAGTGAAATACTGTAACAATATGAGATAACCAAGGGACAGCAAAAGAGATGAGAGATAACATAGTACATTAAGGACAACAATCACTCATATGGCTTTTGTTTCTATATCCTGGGGGTCCTTTCATTTAACATCATACTATATGGCCTTATGTATCTAGGTTTTGCTCTATTGCAAATCTCTGCTAGGAGAGCCCAAGGTTTCTACTGATTATGACAAATGAGGGAAACCATTGAGCCTATGTTCCTTTGAGTCTGGCTTACTTCACTTAATATGATTTTTTTCTAAGTCTTTCCATTTTCTTACAAATGGGGACATGTTGTTCTTTCTGACAGCAGCATAGAATTCCATTGTGTATAAATACCACATCTTGTTGATCCACTCATCAACTGAGGGACATCTGGGTTGGTTCCATATCTTTGCTATAATTTACCCTAAATTTCACAGGTGACAAATGGTAGAGCTTGATTCAAACCTAGAATTCCACCTTTGTCCAGTATTCTAATCTGTTGGTTTGTTTGTTGGTTTTTACTATCATCATTATGAGCTTGGGCTCTGTCCCTGGGCTTCTTTTTGTTCAAGGCTAGCACCTCTACCACTTGAGCCATAGCTTTTTCTGTCATTAATCAGAGACAGGAGTCTTGTGAACTTTCCTGCCCTGCTGGCTTTGAACTGGGATCCTCAGACCTCAGCCTCCTTAGAAGCTAGGATTTCTGGGTGTGAGCCACCAGCATCTGGCCTTGGTCCAGTATTCTAAATCACCACATAACTGAATCTCCTCAAACAGCACATCAAGGAGCAAAGCACATGTCATAAGGCATAGGTCAAGTATAACCAGAATCATGAAATCATCAGAAAAGGCATGTTCAAAATATGGGTGGTTTAGCCAGAGCTATCTGAAAAGTATAATGGAAAGCAGTATATAATTTGCTACTTTAGGAAAATGATTTTTTGGTTTCCTACTTTGATTTTTGAGTTTTTTTCTCTCTAAATATATATTTCAGTAGTTTTTGGTTTGTAATTGATACTTGATTAACTTTGATTTTCACCAAAATTTTAATTTGTGGAACATCGAGACCCATGAATTCAGCTGACAATTTTCATTTTATTATCTGACTAAGGGAAAAAAGTAAACATTGCTTTGAAGGACAAACATTTAAGGTCAGACTATGTGCTTAATAATAATTATTTTTAATATGTATGCAATTAAAAATAAACACACTGAGTAAAGGCAAATAAAATAGAATGGTGACACTCAGTAAATACTTGATATTTTTACGTTTTTAAGTCAAGGGATGCTTAATTTGATTGCTATCATAGGTATTAAAAGGGGGACTTGGAATTATTGAACAGACTTAAATTTCTCTCTCAGAAGTTTCAACTTCAACTCAGAAAATTTCAAATTACATCCCAAATGCAATTTGATCAAGATGGTTCACATTCTATCATAACAAGGCTGAGTACTCATTGGTTATCAGGGAAGAGAGACACAGGACCTGATTGGAATCCCCAGGAGCTCCCAGAGATGGAGAAAAGGGACAGACATGCACAAGTAGCGGTGGGGAAACTGTATTTTTAGAATAAATGTTGCAAATGCACAGAGCACCAAGGAGAAAATGATAGGTTTGGATCACAGAAATCAGAGAAATTGACTTGTAGAATTTAATCTGAGCTTGCAAGATGAGCAGTGTTTAAAGAGTTGAGAAGTTATGGAAAAGTTGAAAGAAACATGAGTCATCTTGTAGTGGGATTTGAGACTGGAAATCACAGCATCAAATCAGCATCGCAGAGAAATTGCTAGGACCTCTCAGTGATGTCCAGGACACCCGCGGACAATGCGGGAAACATGGGGATCTCACTAAAGGGACTTAGAATGAGCACGTTATAGGATGTGGCCTTCAGCTCTATGGTTTGGAATAGGTCCAAAGTAATGGGTGATGTGGTCTAGATAAGGTACTGTCAGAAGGTGGTGGAAAGTCTGTGAGAGGGGTCTAATCTTAGAGATGGGGTATGGGGAATGTAAGTAGAGGCACAATTGGTAAGTTAGTGATACTTGCTCTTTTTGGCCCAAAGACAAGATATGTTCTTGTTGCTGTTTGTTTTGTTAGCACAGTGACCTGACTTTTGTCATTGTTTAAACAGACTTCTGAAGTGGCCTTGCTTTCCTGTCTTCATTATGGTCTCAAAATGGCCTTCATGGGAGGAGTGTGTTCTGAGATTATTTCTAAACAAGAGACTCTCTGAGTGCCAGGATAGCTTTCTAAATGACAGGAGGGCTACTTCCTTTCTCTTTGCCAAGACTTGTAACAGTGCCCTGTCAGTGGTGAGCTCACACAGACTGGGGAGCTAGGAAAAATGCATTCTGACTTCATTTCGCCTTGAGTCTCAGCCATGGAAGTTAGGCTAGGACCTGATAAAGCTGAAGCCGGGACCTGCCCACCCTGCACTCAGCCATGTGGAGAATGGGGGATTCTTGCCATGTCCAGTGTCTGGCTGTGTCCTTGGATTCCAGTGGGTGAGGGCTCCGCCCTCAGAAATGACCAAGAAGAAGCAAGAAAGAAGTCAAGGGCAAACAAAACCAACACACAGTTTCTCTTGGGCTAACACTTTCCTAGACTTAATATCTTCCTACACACTGACAGCATTGGGAGACGCCAATGAAAGGTCACTGTTGGTTAACTTCTGTCCTGCAGGTTCTTGCAGTGTTGCTTCTGAAGGAAAGGAAGTGACCTAGAGAATATATTCTTCCAGCCTCACAGACATAAACCATAGTTTACAGAGTACTGTCATTCTAAGCAGCTCAGATTTCTTGAAATCCACAGGCAAAGAGAGCACATTTTCCCAGCCACAGGGGTGTGCATGAGGACTGTCTTAGAATGCTAACAGATTCCCATTTTAAAAATGTCATTGTACAGAGGGGGTGCAGTTACATAAGTCAGGTAATGAATGCATTGCTTTGTGAATAGTATACCTCCTCCCTTCTTTTTTTTATTTCCCACCTGACCCCTCTATCAGCCCCCCACATCTATAATCCTCTCCAACATAGTATCTACTCAATATCACTGTTAATTTAGTTCTTCCTTGGTCACACCATTTCTGTGCTTACCCTTCCCCTCCCCAAGTCAGATAAACCTACAAATAAGACAAAGGGAAAACCAGTGACAAAAGGGGAAAAAATCAGAAACAAAATATAAAAGAACTACAAACTTGGACAGTTTTGGTATTTTCATTCCATGTGCCCCTCCATTGTTGACTGCTGCAATCTTATCCTATATAGAAATCACATATGAATAAAGGAATGCTAATGGTTTCCTTAAACTACGCCACAATCCTACTGTTGGGTCTCAAATGTTTTTGTATACAAACCAATAGTAGGCATTTCTAAATAGGTAAAAATTGGCCACAGAATGTGGTGATCTGATTGAGACAATGAGATGGAGGGCAATTTGTTGAGAGATTGCTCTAATTTAGAGCTTTCCAAACTGGAACATACAGATGAGTCACCTGAATGCCTTGTAAAAAGAAATAAAGATTCGGACTTGTCAGCTGAGACTGAGAATCTGTGTTTCCGAAAGTCATGGAATGACGTGAGCCTGCTGTGGAGTGGAGGCTCAATTTGTCCTGGCACTCAGTTTATTGACCATTTCATATTCTGTGCGCCCTGGCTGGATTTCTCCGAGGTTACCATTCCCATTCTTCTGTCTTTGACACACATGGCTTCTTTTCATTCCTGTCATCTCTCATCAATCTTTTCTTTACTCAAAAATAAGTGTAATGAATTGACTTACTTTATTGCTTTATTTAGAAGACATACCTAACTTTTGAAAAAGATGCAACATTGAAGGTGCATGAATCTAGATCTTGTTGCTTTATGTATTTTCTTGCATCATATTTTTCATAAATAAATCTGACTACCAGATTTAAGCACTGGGACTGGAGCTCCGCCTTAGAGCTTTGTATCTTATTTTTTTGTGTGTGAGACTCACTGAAGCCACCTTAGATTAGCATGTCAGGAACTAAACCTAACTGTGGTGCACAATGATATATTTGGGCAGTTGCCTACCTGTTCAACGCCATTGCTGAGAAGTGAGCCCAAATGGTAAACACCTTGTGGAGTAGTGTTGTAATTTTCAGGCTCCTAAAATGAGGAGCTTCAGGCTGCGGCAGCTGGGGGAGTATTGATTCTGGCCTGCCAGATCCACCTGCAATCTCCCATGGGAAGCAGCCTGTTGGCACTGACCCAACCTAGAGGCTTTATTTTCAAAGCAGCCTTTATTTCAGATTTAATTTGGGGAATAAGGGTTGCGTAGTCAATAACAGCCAAATTATGTATTCCTTTTGCATAACACACTCTCATCAGGATGGGTCCACCGAGGCTTACTAGCCATACACACCCAGTACTAATCCTTTAGCTTGTGAACTTCCATAATTGTGAGAGTTTGAGGTCTGGTTAGTTCTAATGCTTGTGCACATGTGCATACATGTGTGCGCACGTGTGAGCGCGCGCGCGCACGCACACACACACACACACGCACACACACACACACAGAGTTAATGTTAAGTTGTGCTCAAGCAATTCCCTCAAGGATCATGGGGAACAAAAATTAGCCCTGTGTTTTATTCATTGTGGTTCACAGAAAAGAAGTAAAGAAGTATATTAACCACTAACATGTCCCATATTTTTTTCTTCAGTTTTTTAAAAAATAATTCTATTAGCCTGGTGCCAGTGGTTCATGCTGAGGTCTGAGGATCTTGGTTCAAAGCCAGCTGAGGCAGAAAAGTCCTTGAGACTCTTATGTTTAGTAAACTGCTTGGAAAAAACAGAAACGGTGCTGTGGTTCAAGTGGTAGCGTGTTAGCCCTGGTCAAAAGAAGTGCAAGGACACAGTTCAGGCCCTGAGTTCAAGCCCCAGGACAGGCATACACACAAAAGCTTTTATTATCTTTAAGTAGTTGTACTAGGAGTTCAACATTCTCACTTACCCTTCCCAATCTACCCTTCCTTCCGTTTCTTTAATTTTGTGGGATATATATTGAATTGTTTTTTTCATATATTTTTATTGTAATTAATAGAAGGGTTACATGATATTTGCCAGATAGGAGGTACATTAATTCACATACATTGATTCCCTTTCTCATGTCTTGGTCCCCATTTCCCTCCCCCCCACCCCCATCCCTCATCTTGTTTTCCCCCCTTCTAACCAATTTCAAATAACCAAATTTAACAAAGCACACTCACTACACACACATAGTGATAATAATGCATCTTGATCTGTCATCCTTTCCACATCCATGGTTCATATAAAGTATAACTTCATTTTTTCCTACTGCCAATTTTCTCTTAGGACCTTATATATTGTTGATGATCTGTAAATATTTGCTGTTGGACTAATTATAATGGACAGAGCAAATCAGCATTAAGCCCAGTCAGGTTTTCTATGGTGTAGAGAAATTAAGTTTGACATCACGTGCTCCTAAATGATTAGCTGACAGTTTTAATTTTACAGAAATGCTGTCAGTGCTGAATGTTGGACAGATAAATTTAATCCATTCATCCTATACTCACCTGTGATTTCAAATTATTAGAAGAAGGTCGGATTTCTATCAAGCCCATAGTACTGGAGAGTAATAACTTTCCACTGAGGAAAGAAATAGAAGATTTCTAGTCATTCACCCCAATTAAGACTTTTCTTGGTGGGAATTAGGCAGAGAGTAATAGATGTCTGAAGTAAAATTTATAGGAATAGATTGTTTTACATTGATTTTTAAAAATCTACCAACCTAGCAATAGTCCAACAACATTTTATGGCATACTGAGCAGTGGAGGCATCTTTACAAGGGAATCTGAGCATGAATATGGCACCTCCTTCCTGGAGTTTAGAACTCACCTTTATTTTGCAGCCACATTCAACTTTGTGGGCTCAAGCTAGCACCCAAGGTTCCCCTGGGTTAGACTGATTGGTCTGTGTTTGATGGAGGAGACAGGGTTGACAAAACTGAGTATAAATGGCAGAACAAATTTTTAAAGGAAGATAAAAAGGGAAATTTTTTTTTTGGCCAGTCCTGGGCTTGAGCTCAGGGCCTGAGCACTGTCCTTGGACTTTCTCAAGGCTAGAGCTCTACCACTTGAGCCTCAGCACCACTTCCGGCTTTTTTTTTCTGTGTATGTGGTACTGAGGAATCAAACCCGGGTCTTCATGCATGCTAGGCAAGCAATTTAACCACTAGGCCAACTCCCGGCCCAGAAAAAAAAAGGAAAAATTTTAAAATAAGATTGTGTACAGGTGAATGTGAAGAAAAGATAACTTAGAATCTGCTGAAAGCTAACAGGTAATGATAAGAAGGGCAATTGTGTATGAGAGGTTGACTAACAGCTCAAAATAACAGAATGTTCTTGAAATGGTTACCTACTTCAGCAACTCTGGACAGAGTAATAAAGATAACCTAATCTTGGCTTCACCACTTTCAAAGATAATTTTTAAACATTCAGGAGAAATGGTTTAGGAATGGTGTAGGTAAGGCTTATTTTAGATCCAGGTTTCTTGTTGGGGCATTGTTGAGCATTTCTGAGACTGGGTTCACACAGTCACCATTTTATCTGTGACCATATATCTCTATATTTTGGCAAGGGGTGTTGTGTAATAGTTTATTAAAGCCACGAGTACAAAAGAGAAAGTTTTATAATCATGGTATTTTGGAGGTTCAATATTATAAAACACATCCGTAGGATGTAAAAATAGGGCTACCATGGTGAATTCTAAATGTTGATCCATACCTTTTCGGTAAGTTTTGTGTAAGTGTTAATTAAAATGTTTTACCTTCTCCAGTAAGACCTTGCTTTAGGCTACATCTTACTAGTGTCAGTGATTGATATTCAGTTAAGGCTATAAGACCTGTGCACACTAAGGAGGAATATGGAGGAAGCAGCAGAGGCAGTACAGTATTCTTGGTCCCGGAGGTCCTCAGACTTGCTTCTGTAAGGATAACTAGTGCGGTCTGTTAGGCACTCCTAGAAAATACCTAAGTGTGCAATTAGGATGCATTCAGCTGCAATTACCAAGTGACAAAGCATTAATAACTTGATCTCTGACTAAACATAGGGCTATTTGTGTTTTAATGGAAATCCATGATCAGCTCATTCTGTTCTCAGAAACAACTTAGAAATCCAGACCTTTTCCACCCTCCCTGCACATCACCTGGCCTGGTCACACAGTGACTTCTGTGAGTCCAGGCATGGCTTAGGTATCCCGGTGTCTCAGACTGAAAGAAAGAGGCTGGGTGGAAATGCATTGCCCCTTTCTTAGCAGCGGCCCAATTCATTCCCTGCCCCTCACAGTCTATTGACCATTGACTTTCTCCTATACCTGCACACAGCTGCAAGGAAAGCAGAGGAAATTACTATCTAGAAAAAGAAAACTAGGTGATCCAGAGATGGCTTAGAGCAATTGTGTTTTAGTCCTTGAGTTTGAGCACATTGCCACCAAAGTAGGGTTCTTAAAACACAAATGGATGGAGTGCTATTTGATGGATATTCAAACCCTTTTCATAACTCTTGATTTGAGCCTATTCAGTAAGTTAGCATTTTTCTGTGAGCAATTTAAATCTCCGGAACACAGCAATAAAGAAGCATACATTCCTAAGCACCAATGTGCCCTGACTTGAGTTTTCAGTTTACTTTTCAGAACTTACCAAATAAAGAGTATCTATAAACCCATTAATTTAAAACATACAGACTCCCTGGCCCCCAAAGCGCTGACCAAACCCCAGAAGAGCAGTTATACAAGGCAATCTCAGGAAACATTAAAAGCAAAGCAGCTACTTCCCAGGACTTCCCACCATCCTGTCAGCACCACCATCTTCCAGGCACATACAGGGCAGGAGGAGGGCCAACATGGCGCGATTTGGTGGAATTATTCCTGGTTTCCTCTGGTGAAGAAAAATGCTGGGCCATTGTATAAGTTACTTTTCTATCTCTGTGACAAAACACCTCATATAGGGAGTGATGAGAAGGAGAAAAGGAAAAGAAAAAGCTGGCAGGGGTGGCATTGCTCAAGACCCATTGTACTTTGGGGTCAGGCGTTTGGCCTAGTGGTAGAGTGCTTGCCTAACATGCATGAAGACCCAGGTTCGATTCCTCCGTACCACATACATAGAAAAAGCCGGAAGTGGTTCTGTGGCTCAAGTGGTAGAGCTCTAGCCTTGAGAAAGTCCAAGGACAGTGCTCAGGCCCTGAGCTCAAGCCCCAGGACTGGCTAAATAAATAAATAAATAAATAAATTGTAATTACAATCCAACACATGGAATTGTAGCCTCTTAGTCCTATGAGTTAATAATAAAATCAAAATGTAAACAAGGGCCGGAATATGGTCTAGTGGTAGAGTGCTTATATAGCATGCACAAAGTCCTGGGTTCAATTTCTTGGTACCACATACACAGTAAAAGCCGGAAGTGGTTCTGTGGCTCAAGTGGTAGAGTGCTATCCTTGAGAAAGCCCATGGACAGTGCCCAGTCCCTGAGTTCAAGGCCCAGGAAGGACTGGCCAAAAAGAAAAAAAAATTAAAGCCTCTATAAACAACAAAAACTACCTGACACAAATGACATGGGGGTCGGGGAAGAAATGATCCCCCTTGTAGTTTCAGATGTTTACTTCATCATGGCAGAGTAGAATAGACTTGACTCATAGTTTCCAGACAGAAGGATACGCCAGAAGTGGTTAGTATCAAATTTGTTCTTGAAAGTCAAGTACATGGTAACCTGTTTCCTTCAATCAAGCCCCGCGGTCCACACTTTCATACCATCTTCTCCCTTCCAATTATCTGTTCAGATGTTGAGATGCTCTGTTCATTCAGCCATTGAATAGGTCCATAGTGTAACTGGCTCTGGGGAAGCTGGGAATGCCTGTCCCACACCCACGCTGAGGAGAGTGTCACGAATCTCCTAGGCCCTGCTTAATCTGCTAGGTTAACAGCCAAGACCCACCATAGGAGTATTCTTTCTGCTTTGCCAGAATTCAGTTCCCGCGATACAAGATTTGTTGGTCATTTTCTAAAGCAGAAATCTAATGTGTGGACCCACTGCTGGACGGTGAGAAGAGGGGCATTTCTTTGCAGGCAATTATGCAATTAGTACAGCTGCCTCGTGCATACACAAATGGAAAAGAGAAGGGGATTCATCTCTTTTAATCTCATCTCTTTTAATCTCCCAATTTGTGAGAATTAAAGCAGGGCAGTCCCTTGGACTCCATGTGCCGAACATTGATGGTAAACAAAGCAAAACAACACAGAATGGTTGAGAAGCTTGAAAGCAAAGAATGTTCATATTTCAAATGTCCAGGAGCAATGAGTACTGACACGTGTCCTGATTTAGGAATATTTGGTTATTGTGTTTGTTTTAAAACTTTTTTCTTCGCAAATGTGAACAGTGTTGCAGACTTTGTTCTTTTTAAAAAAAGAGAGAAAAACACTCACTTTTACTTCTTCATCATTAATGAGGTTTGTGCACAGGGAACTCGTGTAATATCATTGCTAATGAGCTTATTTTAATATCTGTACTTGTAATTAAGCCAACTTCATTGGAAGGACCTAGGTGTCCGCTCTTTGTGATAGGGAAGGTGTTAGGCAGCTAAATCAAATACAAAAGCCTCCTTGACCTTCCCTCTCCCTTGCCTGTCCCTGTGTTCTTTTTCCCTGTCCTCACAAGCTCTAGCACTCACCAGATGCCACACTCCTTCAGTCCCAGCTCCACAGCGATATTTCATGAGTGCAGCCATCTTGATGCACTGTGTACAGACTCCTGTTTCTTGCCTTGCACGGCAGTTTATTTCTTCAGGGCACTGAATGAAAATCACCACACAACAAATAGTCATTATTTTATTAAGAACATATAATTTGTTGTACGACTTGGTGACTATGATTAATGATAGCACATTGCATTATTAAAAATGCGAAGAGTGGGTGGTAAGTGTTCTTGCCGCAGAAATGGTGGTGATGTGCGCCTAGGGCCTAGGTTAATTAACTTGATTTAATTATTCACTCTGCAGTGTACCAAATGCAACAAAACAGCATACACACACACACACACTCACACATCCACACACACACACATACACACACACACATACACACATATATATACACGCACAATTTTACCTGTCAATTAAAAAGGTTTTCCAAAGAACATTAAATTTGAAACCACACAAATTAACATATGAGCTAGTTATTAAAATAAATAGTTCTGTAGCCCAAGGATTCCTGAAGATTTAGCTTCAAGGGACAATTCTGAACTCTGGGCAGAGAGAGGAAATCCATCAGGAGTGCTCAGTTGTCTCACTCACTTCGATGTCAAAGTGATGAAGCTGGTAAAATCCATAAAACAGAGAACAAAACCACTCCAAAGGCAGTTGCAATAGAGGAAAGAAGTTTATTTGTCTATTCATTTGTTCTGCAAACATGGGCTGGGCACTGGTTCCCACTAGGTTATGAATTTGGGTTAAGAGAAAGCTGCTTTAGGGAGAACAATGCACTTTCGAGTTCAGGAAAGCCCAAGAGCTGAGGGGAGGCGGTGGAGGTGGGGTCAGAGGGGTCAGTGGGTGCTGTGTGGTGGTATTTGGGTTCCATCTGTGGAGATGACACAAAGCTGTGATTCTTCAGGTAGAATTATAGGCCAGCCCATGTTAGCAACTTCACCATTATCAAGCGTTCCATGAATTCCTCCTCCAATCATAATCACCATGCCACATATTCACTCATTCATTTTGGAGGTGACCAGGAGGCTCAGAGAATTCAAAACTCGTCAAATAACTCAAGTTCACCTGACAAATAACTGCAGAGCCAGCCTCTATTCTATAGCCTGCACTCCCAACTTCAGGATTTGCTGATACATATATGCGAATTGTGTTGTTTGGTGCTATGCCTGGGCACTGTAGAATGTTTACCAGACTTTGATCCATTTAATGTATTCTTTTAGGAAAGGCCTACTTGTCTGTAGTTAGTAGGAAACATAAAAGATCAGAGTGTTTTTAAGAGCATTAGCCTTCTAGTACTCTGGCTTTGAGATTCCCACCCAGGGTTTACTACTCTCATGCAAAGGCTGATTTTTACTGTGCCTCAGTTTTCTCATCCATAAAAGGTATAATAATATCACCTACCAGACACAAAGTAAATGCCCTGAGTCTTCAAACTGAGTTTTCCCATACTTAGTGCACGTTGAGAACAGGAGTGAGCATTTTTCTATTTTGAGCCCTCTGTCTGATTTTCATTAGCTCTGCAGGTTGGTTTCCATTAGGTTTGCCCTGAGGGTTGGAGCTGATATTTCTGGTCTCATTAAGGAAGGAAGAGTGTTTTATGTGCTTGTTTTCTGGATGGACATTAAACAAATAGCACCTTTCCTGATTATACAAGTGAAGCCAAAGCTTTTAGCTCTATTCTGTCCTGGGAGAATCATAGAAACAGAGACACTGGGGCAGGACTTCTTGATGATTATATAGGAGCTTCTTTTGCAGATGTGAAATGACCCAGAGCAGAAAAAGAGTGTAATTATCTGCCCAGGCTTGGCGAGCAAGTTCTCAGCAAACCAGGACTGAGCTCAGCCATTCAGTGTGTTTCTCTAATTTCTGGAAGAGATATACTTGAGAGCAAGTTTGGATATTTTGTAGCTGATAGCTCTAGTTCCATGGATTTACCCTTTCAAGTCAAAGAAATACTATGCTTTCAAATAAAAATAGTAATTTCTTACTAATTATCTGGGTGTCTAAGAAAGTCATTCGTATTTTTCTAAAATACACTTGATTGTTTTCCCACCAGAATAGTCTTCTATATTGCTCACATTTGCTTAGGTGAAGGAAACACAGTGCAAGCTTTTCTTGTGACATTAGCAAGCTTTTCTTTCTGCCCTCCCTAGGAATAACTAAGGTAACAGTGTCCACTACTGGCAAATCAGATAATTGCACCATTCTTTCCTCAGACTGTAGCACAGCCAAACACCAGTTGCCTTTTCAGTATGCATTTCCAGAACCAGCCTTAGGCCTTGCATTCTGAACGAATACCACCACTCTGGCTTTAAAAACAAGAACATTAGCTTTATACTTGTCCAATAATCATTTAATGATCTGTAAGTAATGTGTATACCTATAAATGTAAAATCATAACATAGTAACCATTCCTGTTAGGAAACATTTTTTTAAAAATATTAACAGTAGAATGTCATAAACAAGGAAGTTTGTGTTCCGCACTATGGAATAAAGAAAATTAACGGTCGCTTTATGATGGCATACTCATTAGAAAAAATCACTTCAGATAGTGTTCCACCAACATTTTCCCTGGCTTTATTTTTTAGAGACCATTCACCATAGGTTTGGAAAAAGGAAGATTAGAAAACTATTGCAAATAAGATATTTTCCCAAAAAGTATGTTCATGATGTTGAAGGACGCTTTCATTTCCTAAACTTCTTTAGCACCTATTGTTTTTGTAACCTAAGAATTTAATTTATTTATCTGGATACCTTAGGGAAAAAGAAGCCTAATTAATTTTTTTTCCTCCCAAGATTTCTGTACTTTAGAAAACCTTATTGGTTTCAATGCCAGAAACAGTCAGCAGAGGGCCCAGCAAATTTAACTATTATGAGGCTTGCTGAAAAGAATATAATTTTTCTTTGCTATTCTTTAAAATTTCTCCTTAAAATTGGTACTTGTGAATGGTAGAGTCTAGAGAGATTTTTGCTGTAGAAAGGAAAGGATGACAGAAAGAAGGACATACTAAATCCACCAGCACAACAATGTTCATTTCAGCACTATTTACCATAGCAAAGATATGGAACCAACCTAGATGTCCCTCAGTCGATAAGTGGATCAACAAGATTTGGTATTTGTACACAATGGAATTCTATGCAGCTGTCAGAAAGAACAACATTGCCCCATTTGTTAGGAAAAGGAGACTTAGAAAAGATCATATTAAGTGAAGTAAGCCAGACTCAAAGGAACTTAGGCTCAATGGTTTCCCTCACTTGTCATAATCAGTAGAAACCTTGGGCTCTCATAGCAGAGATTTGTAATAGAGCAAAACCTTGATACAAAAGGCCATATAGTAGGATGCTAAATGAAAGGACCTCTAGGATATAGAAACATAAGCCATATAATGAATGATGGTTGTTCTTAAGGTACTATGTTATCTCTCATCTCTTTTGCTGTCCCTTGGTTATCTCATATTGTTACAGTATCTCACTTTGTTACCTGATATATCGGATATATTTGTATTTGGTTATTTGAAATTGGATAGGGAAGAGGGGAAAACAAGATGAGGGGTGGGGGTAGGGGGAAGGGAAATGGAGATCAAGACATGTGAAAGAGTATCAATGTATAGGAATTAATGCACCATCTATCTGGCAAATATCATGTAACCCTTCTATTAATTACAATAAAGAATATATGAAAAAAGAAAGGAAAGGATGAGGCTATGCAGATAAAATGGGTTTATAATGTATGGAAATACACAAGTAATGATTTATTGCACATATAGATTTCCAGCTTGGAGAGTTCAGAGCCCCTGTGTTATTCCATTGTTGATCTGAGAATTAATAATGAGAGTTTCCACAGCAAGCAAATCCTACTTGTGAAGATTAATGATGATACATTGACCAAGGCTGTGAAGTTCTATAGAAATGCTATGACTGTTCAGTCTAGTTTTATGAGGAATCTTCCATTTTTGAGATCTAGAGCTCCAGGACCCCAGATACCAGGACTGCAGAAATTTCTTCAGAACCAGATGACATTCCTCTCTCCACCTTGATTGCTTTCATAAGTTTATTCTTTAGTGATCCCATATGGCTTTGCTTGACCTATCCAACTAAGTCCTGTCTGTATCCAAGGCTTTGACTCACCATGCAATAAAAATCTCCTCCGTTACAGGACTTCATCTGTTCTTAACTTATTCTGTTTCTCTTTGCTGGATATCCCCATGGGCAGGTTTTATTTGCAGCATTTCTTATGCATTTATTCACTTGTCCTTTGACAAACATGTATTGGCTTTTAAACTCTACACTAGATTCTGGAAACAGAGGAATAACAACCCAGGAGGCTGTGGGGTTCCTGGAATATTTACATGAAAGTTGCAGAGAGACACCAATCAATGAATAAAGACCAAAGAATCAAATTGAGATGTGGTACTGAGGAAGGACTGGAATGGACAGATGAAGGATACAGGCAGAGCCTTAGATGGCTACTTTAAATTTCTGTGGGGGTAAGAAGGGAGAGGACACTTGAGGGACAGGAGAGGGTCAGCCCTACAGAAGACTGCAGGGAGTAGAAAGCAATTTGTGTAAAATTGATTCAAGGCGGCAGCACAAGCACTTTCATGTCTGAAGAAGGGAAAGTAGGCCGCCCAGTCTCCCTGTGCCTTTTCTGCTTCACCTTGCAAAGGTCAGGTGAGCATGAGCGTGGGGAGGGAACATCTTTCTCCTCATCTAGCAGGAGAATGGTGGCTACATCCTGTGTCTGGGCCCGCCTTCCTGTCCCCTTCACTGCTGCCTTCTGGGTGCTTCCAGAAGCAGAGGTGACCTCATTTGGAAGACCTCCAGTACCTTTTAAAATATTCCCCAATCCCACTCTTTATCCTTGGTGGGAAAGCCTGCGTATTCCTGGACATCTCAGTATTGAGTTTCTCACTAGATAAACCGAGGTCTGACTCCTGACTCAGTGCTCTGAAGGAAGGATTGTGGTGATCAACTCAGATTCTCTGCAGCTTCCCAGGGAAGAGAGGATTAGATAAGACTGTTTTTGCCCACTTAGGGAAGAAAGAAAACCAAGCATTTGTCAGCTTTCTCCCCACCCATTCCCCAGCTCTTTGAATGACCTTGTTCAGTCAGTTGCTTTATAGCCATTTGCAAAGTTCCATTTTTCCCTAGCCACTGTTTGCCTCTATTGTCTTGGATCTCCTAGTTCTTTTACTTTTGGCCCTTCCCATGTACTCTATTTCTTTCTAAAACAAGTCATTGTCATTTTATTTAGAACAGTTTGGTGGTCTTCTAGTTCCATTTATTTCTTCCAAAGTACACAGAAAAAACTCTGTGTGTGTGTGTGTGTGTGTGTGTGTGTGTGTGTGTGTACTTATGACTCTTTGCCAGTTAAGACAATCTTAGATGGATTATATGGTTAAAATGGATTGGCATTTGTTGTCTAGGATTCATGAAGAAGGATGGAGGTATTATTGGCTCATAATAAGATCTTTACAACGCTTGAGAAACAAGATGAAAAGCTAATCAACAGCAGTTTATTGTAGAGTCCTGCATTACTGGGTTCCTTGAGGCCTATCTGGCTTAGTACTAAGCTCCTCATTGATCAAGACTCAGATGGGCTTACAGTCAGAGGAAAAGGGACTGCTCTAGATCTTTATTTTGCTTGTTTCTTATCATAATTTCTCCTTGCAATCTTTTTTATTTAATAAATCTTTTTTCCTTTATTGTAATTACTAGAAGGGTTACAGTTATATTCGCAAGATAGAAAGTGCATTACTTCACAAACATTGATACCCCTTCTCATGTTTTTGTCCGCATTTCCCACCCAGCTCCCCTCCTCATCTTGTTCCCCCCCTTTCCTATCCCATTTCAAAGAAACAAATAAACATATATACAATATACCAGATTACAAGGTAAGATACTTTAACAGTATTAGATAACCAAGGGACAGCAAAAAAGGTGAGAAATAACATAGTACATTAAGAACAACAATCATTATATGGCTCTTATTTCCATATCCTGGAGGTCCTTTCATTTAGCCTCATTCTGTATGGCCTGATGTATCTAGGTTTTGAGCTATTGTAATCCTCTGCTAGTAGAGTCCAACGTTTGTACTAATTATGACAAATGAGATAAACCATTGAGCCTATGTTCCTTTGGGTCTGGCTTACTTCACTTAATATGATTTTTTCCAAGTCTTTCCATTTCCTTACAAATGGGCAATGTCGTTCTTTCTGATGGCAGGATAGAATTCCATTGTGTATAAATACTACACCTTGTTAATCCACTCATCTACTGAGTGCCCTAGTTTTTGAGAGCATAGTCAAGTAAAAATTAAGCAGGAAAGGGATTGGATACAGCTAACTAACAAAGGCCATTTTAAACATCATTCAAATGAGGGAATATAATGATGCTGTAAATAATTTTAAAGTTCCAGGAGGACTAGAGAAGCCCTTCCACAAATGTGTGCAGAATGATGTCAGATCAAAAGTATATATTAAAAAATTACAGACTAGTTCAATAGAACTCAAAGCTTATGAGAATTTCTTCATTCATCAAACATTCAAAATTTTACCATTATCCAGCTATTTTAATGCTTCACAAATACTCTATGGCAGGCTTACTCAATCTCTTGATATTTTCGGTTGGTTAATTTTTTGTAGTGAAAAAAGATAGATGAAATAATGCACACTATTTGGCCATTTTTTTGTTCTGTACCTCCTAGTAGCCGGTAGCACCCACCCACCCACCATTCCTCTATTTTCTGAAACTTAAAAAAAAATTGCCTCCAGACATTGTCGAAGGTCATTGGTAAAAATAAAGTTGCTCCCAGTGGAAAACCATTTTCACTTAAGGATAAATATATTATTGTTTATACTTCATCAGATTCCAAGAACAGTATTTAAAGAGGTCTATTGAGGATGAGAACACTGATTGACACAATTGTTAGTTTATATATTGAAGATTTAATGGAATTTAGTGGTTAGGACAATAGTATGCTAGAAGACCAGGCTAAGCGATGAGTAACAAGTATATTTAAAGAAGACATTGACTTTAAGGTTTCCCTTGGGGCCAATTTAAAAGAAAAATAAGTTATGTCATAGTCATTAAGTGATAAAATAGGAAAATAATTTTGTTTTGTTTTGTAACTGGAACCCAGGGTCTCATGCATGCAGAGTAGTCATTTAATCTTTCACCTAATACAAGTTTTGTAGGATTCACATTTTCTCTTCAGCCTGAATTTGATTGGGAGAAACATAATACAATGGTATTATGGTAACAATTTCCATTAGAACCTAAAATAGTTTTATTCTTATATTTAGTTGTACTAAGAACCCAAAAGATGAAAGCAAAGAGTAATTTTGTGAAGATGTTTCTATCAAATGTTCATCATAATTATTTTTGGCCATACTTGGAAAGGAGAAGCCATTCCTACTAAATACAAGTGCATATGCCAGCCTCTCTCTGCCTAAGAACTTCTTTCTTTTTGTATGATAAACAAATGTCTGTGGCAATGGTGCCTGCTTACAAGGGTTACACATTGTATTCACAAGTTTATTAGGCCTTCAGACCCAAGTGTGAAGTTACAAATGAAAGCCTGGTGAGACGGCTGTGACTGAACCACACAGTGGCCTGTTGCTGGGACGTCCTGGAAGGTTCTGGTCTCAGTGGCAGTGACAGCTGGTCTGGAAGCTTGTGAAAAGCAATCACTTGTCTGAGTAGTGTTTCAAGTGCAAAAGTAGCTTCCTTCATTATAGGTGGTTTTGTATTAACTGGAAGATAAATTCATGTTCAAATAATGTATTAGCTTACCAGGGCTTTCCTCACAAAATAGCACAGACCTAGGACCTGAAGCAAAACAGAACGGAAGGGCCAGGTGGAGGTGACTTCACACTAGCGTCTTCTGAGGTCTCTCTCCTCAGCCTGAGGCTTGTCCTCCACTGAGTCTCACATGGTCTCTCTGTGGGGTCGCTCCCTGCTATCCCTTTACCTGTCCTGGTTGCCAGAAATATGAAGAAGACTGGATTAGAATCCACTAAACTGCCTCATTTTAGGTGAAGTGCCCTTTCACCCCAACTGTCATATTCTAGGGTAAGGAGGTTAGGGCTTCAGTATATGAATTTGGAAGGAAGTTATAGTTCAGCTAATGACAAACAGCTTGCATGTTAATATTAATCAACGAGGAATGATTCGAATGCATTCATTATCCTCCATTAGTTCCATTAATCCAAACAGGGTCACAGATGTAAAGGAGGAACAGTATCACTGTGACAGAGAGTATGAATACCACTCCGAAATATCTGTCAGGGCTGAGGCAGGCTTGAAGGTGTTGTGACAAATTAAAGTGTCACCCTTTTTATGCATATTTAACAGATGTGACTTGTATTTAAAATAAACAACTTCTTTTGCTTGTGTTTCATAATTCTACCTTGCTCAGATGTTTTGAATTGAAATATCTTATCCACAATCCCCACACACTGTTGAAATAGCTCAGAAATACAAATACTTGGGAATGCACAGTTGTCTGCATCTAGATGCCCCTTGATTTTTCTCTCTGTCTGCATCTAGATGTCCCTTGTTTTTTCTTTCTGTATTTGCAACATCTCATGGAGGGTATGCTGAGGCTTTCTGGCTTCCAGTTGAGTCTTGTCTTCTGAAGGTGTGTTCTCTGAGCTTTCATTTTCTTTCAGGGAGTATTAGATATAACCGCTGCACGTGCTAGATGTATAAGTCAGTGACGCTGAACAGATATCACTACTTACCTTCCTCTAGAAACCAGGGGGAATAAGACAGAGAATTTCAGGAAGAGTCTGGTAAGCCTGCAGAGGAGTGGGGTATCTAATCCTTACCATTCATGGTAGCCCTATATTCTGAATGTCTGGCATCAGACACTGATTGATAGTTTACTCCACAATCCCCCACACTGTTGAAATAGCTCAGAAAGGCCAATCCTTGGACCTATGAGATCATCTCCTCCTCATAGTTCAAGAGCAAGATGTTGGTGACTGCATAGGTTCCCTGACTTGGCTTTTGGAGTTTTATGGTGAGTGTACCTCTGAATTGTGGGGTGAGACACAGCCTTTAGGGACTAGAAGCAGCTCTACTGTGGCCTTCAAACTCAATCCTTCTCCTGAAATCACTGGTACCTACATTGTGGAGCTCTGCACAATGGTGATGGGAGGCCATCACCAGCCCTTCCCACTGCCCGCTCATGTTCCCTGTCACAGGGGGCTCTGGGACTCTTGCAGAGCTCTTTTCACTCCGTTACCATGTGAATGCCCACATGACTATTGCCTGGCCACCGAGAAACAATTTTGGTTCAGACTCAGCAGACTATAAATGCCATTACACATGACACTCTTCTCACCTGGGGAACGGAACAGAGGTTTTCTCCTAGGTGAAGCTATCCCAAAGTTTAAGCGAGATAATAGATACAAAAATATATGCAAAACGTCTATGCTTTTTGCATATATTAACCCAATGGATGCTTATGTCTCCATGGTGCTTAATCATCATGGAAAAGCTATTCCCTTACCACTTTTAGTCTTTCTCTCCTCAATACCCAGCATTTACTCTTTGAGATTACATACCATGTTTCCAAATCGCTTATTAAGAATTAAAATGCTTTCCTTGATTAGTAAGAGTTATGCATTGCATGAGTTCTAAGATGAATTGGTCACACTGACTAGAATACAACATATAAGCTTTGCAGAGAAATGGCATTTTAGAGTACACATAGAAAGCCTATATCTGTTTTGTTTAGTTTCACATTTGCATGCTGGAGCTGTTGGGAAAAAAATGGAGAACCATAAATCAACAGCTACTCTGTTGAAATGTGAGATTTCAACCTTCACAAATCTGGTGCATTCCACAGTGGGTACTGAGAGGGGGACGCCTGGCCGAGGGCCAAGGGATACAGAGATAGCCCTGAAGGATGAGAGCAGGATGCTATCTCTCATGAGCTCACTCACAATTACGAGAAGCCTAATTTTAGATCATTTCAATGTTAATGTGAAATACTTTACTAAAATGTATTCTTAGGAATAATTCTTTGCTTTGGTTTCTTTATATTGTATCTTATACTTGTTAATTTCCTTTTGTATTTCTGGGAACATACAACACGTTAAGCAAGATGAATAACTTTCAGACAACTGTGATACACATTGATGTGCCTGGATAACAATATTTTATTGTCCAGTTAGACAGCTAATGAAAAGAGATATCATGATAAAGCACCCTTTAAAGTCTAAAAATGAGACCGCCAGCCGGGATTGATTTGACTACCTTTGTAACCCTTTGGAATGTGGAGGGATCCAGCGAGGGGAAAGTCTATGGGTATGAGGAAAGACGTTATGTTCCCTTCTTCTCCTCCAACTATAAGAGGCCTCTCATATAGATGGTAGTGATACTCAGGGTCAATGGCACGGAACCCCAGAACGTTCCACCAGCCAGAGTGAATGTTTATGTGGGGGGGGGGGCGGGGGCGGTCATGGGGCTTGAATTTGGCCTAGGTGCTGTCCCTGAGCTCTTCAGCTCAAGGATACCACCCTACTCTTGAGCCAAGCCCCCCTTCCCATTTTCTAGAGGTTAATTGGAGATAAGAGTCTCAGGTCCTTTTGTGCCTGGGCTGGCTTTGAACCTTGATCCTTAGATCTTAGCCTCCTGAGTAGCTAGGATTACAGGTGTGAGCCATCATGCCTGAGAAAAGTGAATGGTTTTGAGTTGATTCTTCGTTGAGATCATATTGTCATTTTATTCTAATGCTACTTTATTGTGGTATTAATATATACAAGATGAAAGGCAACTAATTTAGATGCTCATCAAAATAAACAAAGGCAGCTTATACTTTTACCCAGGCAAAGCATATTTCCAACATTCCAGAAACTTTTGTGGTACTTTCCAGTCTGTTCTTTCACCACAGAGACAAAGACTGTCCTCTGAATTTGAAATGACTCATTCAAGGTCTTGTTCCTTGTGGACCACTAGCATATTTAACAACTACTTTTTTGGTGGGGAAACTCATTACAGAAGTTTAAAACTAGGATGTTCTTAAAAGTGATTCGTATCTTCATTTTATTTCTTAATGATTTCAGAATTCATCACTTGGGAATATTAAGCAAGTAAGATGTGGGAGTTTATAGTTTCATGCTCTGCCAACAATTATAACCACAGCAAAATTGGGAAACTGAAATTTGTTGGATTTTATTGCTCTGGAATGTGTGTGTGTGTGTGTGTGTGTGTGTGTGTGTGTGTGTGTGTGCGTGTGCACGCGTCCATGTGCATGCATTCATTGTTTAATGGAGTAGATATATTCGGGGAAAAAAAGTGTCATTAGGTGACTTCAAAGTTGTGTAAGCATAACAGAGTGCGTGGACACAGACACAGATGGCCCAGGTCAATCATTTCACAGGCCTTTCATGGAGACAGACGTGTCATCAGCTCAAGATGTATGGGAATGCTGCCAGAATGACTTGCCGCCCCATTTTACAGCAAACATATTTCTAAAACAGAAAATGCAACACTCTAAAGTTTAAAAGTATAGTATAGCAAATACATAAACAGTGTAATGAGTTATGAATAGTATTATACAGTGTGTAGAATCTGTATCTGGTAATCTCATTCGAGTGGCTTCTTTGTACTAACGTGTGATGGTATCATGTCTGTAACTCATAGCAGTGATGACATCATGAGGCTTTGAAAACTAGCAGCTCCACTATGATTTTATGAAACAATCATTCTCTATTATGCATCCTTGACCACAAATATTGCTCTGCAGCATATAACCAAGGAGGGGTGTCTGTGTACGTGTTCATCTATGTGTATAATTATGTAGAGGAAAGCAATGGACATCTTTAGACCAATACTCAATCACTGACGTTGGTGTTTAGAAAGATCAGAATAATGAAATAGAATAGATGAGTCAAAAGTTAGAAAAAATATTACACCAAGATGTTATTGGTAGCGTCCAGGGGAATTTCTCGGTTGTTGTCTTTTGAGTCCTTGTTCATTCAGCTGTGGGAAGCTTAAAATAGATGGAGAAAAGAATCAGATTACAAACATACTGACTGGAAAAGGAGATATACTGATTAGCAATAATGTGTTTGATATTTTGAGAGATGACAATAATTGAGACTTTAGAATTTAGAGTTTTTAAATATAAAATATTACAAATGCTGGGCTGGGAGTATGGCCTACTGGTAGAGTGCTTGCCTAGCATGCACAAAGCCTGGGTTCAATTCCTCAGTACCACATACACAGAAAAAGCCAGAAATGGTGCTGTGGTTCAAGTGGTAGAGCATAGCTTTGAGCAAAAAGTGTCCAAGGACAGTACCCAGGTCCTGAGTTCAAGACCCAACACTGGCAAAAAATATATTACGAATACTGCTAATGATAAACCAATCATTTCTCAGTTATGGTAAGTGGAGATAAATGGAGTCCAACAGACTGGAAACTTATCCTAAAAATAGTTTGTAAAGCATAGGGGCAAAAAAAATCCCAGGTAGACAGAAAAATTGAACATCTGGGGGTTGCAATAACTGATTAGCTGCTCCCTTGTACTGTTTTTGATTGTTGTTGTTGTTGTTTATTGCCAGTCCCAGTGCTTGAATTCAGGGCCTGAGCACTGTCCTTGGACTTTCTCAAGGCTAGAGCTCTACCACTTGAGCCACAGCACCACTTCCAGCCTTTCCTATGTATGTGGTACCAAGGAATTGAACCAGTGTCTTGATGCATGCTAGGCATACACTCTACCACTAGGCAACACTGCCAGCCTCCCTTTCACTGTTTGCATGGAACTTTCTTTTTCCGCAGATTTGACCATTGTGGGGAGCATTGGCTCTGAGTTTTAGACCCTGCTTCCTGTTCCTAGAATTCTTCCTATATAGTTTTATTTTTATTTGGAGTAAAAGCAAATAAATGGGTGGCTCTCTTTTAAAAACTTACCTGTAATTACATGATGTGTAGCCCAACTCCCCAAACACCTCCAAAGCCACTTTGTGAAATCCCACAATGAGGTTTTCTATCCTGTGTGTCTGTGATTTTCTTCATGTAGTCCCTTCACAGGAAATGTAAGGCCCACAGTACCTTCACTGAAGAGTTTTTTTCCTTACATGCTAACAGAAATATCAGAGCAAGTTGACACCTTAACATGTAAGATAGATGGTTTTGTTTTCCAACAATCTTTGGAAAAGTATGCCACTAATTTTAATGTGGTGTTTGATCATTCACAGGATACCTTAATATTTCAAAGTGATCTTAGAAGGATTTTAGGAATAATTTCTTTTGCAGTATTAGAGTTGAAATTCAAGACTTCATGCTTACTGAACAGGCACTATATTACCTGAACTATGCCTCTAGGTTCTTTTTTTCCTTTAGGTTATTTTTTAAATGTGATCTAAAAAATCATAGCCTTGCTCTGATCCTGCTACCTCTGCCTACTGTGTAGGTGGGTTGCGGGCATGTACCACCATGTCAGTCAGTTTGTTTATTGAGATTTATTGAGATGAGAGCTTGCTAAATTATTCCCTGGTCTTCAACTGTGCCCTTCCTAATTCTTACCTCCTGAGTAGTTCAGATTACAGATGTCAGCCACTACATCTTACTAAACAGTTCTTATTTCTCCAACCTCCCATCACACACACACACACACACACACACACACACACACACACACACACACACACACACAGAAGATTCTTCTAAAATGTTCCCCCCATGATTCTAATAAGCAGCTCAATGGAGTTCCTGTGGACTCAAAGGATAAACTAATCTCTGATAGGACCTGATGTACAGAAGATAGAGGGGGGTGTGGTAGAGGCGCCCATTCTCAGGCATTCTCCCTAGCGAAGGCTCTAAATCCTCTGAACTCCCATCCTACTTGTGACTCTGGCTGGTATCCTATGATAATGTTTTAACATGGTCATCTGTATTCCAGTCCAGCTTACCTCTGACCATGAACGGGATAGATTTGAATAATGGAGGAAAATGGTAAATCACCATTCATTGAAGTTTCTGCAGGCCAAGCGTGATGCTAGGCTCTGAAAGTATAGTGAACCAGCAGGGAGGAAGAAAAAGGCCCCAAGTCAGTGAAGCTGAAAATCTCTACGGGGGGCAAGGAGGAGAAAGCGAAGATCCAGGCTTAAGGTTTTGGAGGACTGAGGTAAGCAAGGTTTCATTTTGATGTCTTTTAGTGTTTAGGATTTAAGAGAAGATCTAAATGTATTTTCTGAAGTACCAAAGTACAAAAATATAAAACCTGAAGTACCAGCAGAACAGCCTGGAGACAAAATAGATGTGCAGACTCAGAGCTCAGACAGATGACAGAGGGTGTGCAGACTTAGGCAGTCAAGGACAAGGGAGAACAAAGAAGCCAAACTTGAAATGGCTCGCTTGAGCGCCAGACAGCAGCAGAGAGAACTTGAAGGTCGTTGTGTCCTTGATGAGGATTCTCATGGGTGGATCGATATTCCTACATTTGGAGGGACAGAGAGAAATGGAGAAATGTGGCTTTAGCCCCATGTGCAGTCTCTTGTGTGGATGAGAGGAATGTTTTATCCCAATGGGTATTGTGTGCTGAGCGATGTCTAGATGTTTTCGAAAATCAACCTCTGATTTGTTTTTTGCCAATCTTGAACTCAGGACTTGAGCAATGTCCTTGGGTTTTCTCAAGGCTAGAGCTCTGCCACTTGAGCAACAGCATCATTTCCAGCTTTTTCTATGTATGTGGTACCAAGGAATCAAACCCTGGATCTTTGTTCATGCTAGGCAAGCATTCTACCACTACACCAAACTCCCAGTCACATAAAATCGACCTTTGAGACTAATTCTGGGAAGACAATTGTAAAATTCAGGCCATCTGAAAGAGGAGTGGGAGACTCTGCTCGGGGCTAAATCACTGAGGAGTTCAAGTTGAAAAACTGACAACTCTTCAATGTGAGAACAAAGAAGGACTAAATGATGAGGACTGTTTTGATGGAAAGTTTTAGCAGAGGAATAAATGTAAATTCAACAAGCCAGGAACTCTATGTGATGACCATTACTTTTATTTCTCTGGCTAGACCCCAACATTTTAACAATGTGTGTGTGTGTATGAGCAGGCGTGGACAGGCATGCGCTCGTGCTCACATGTTAATCTGCACTGATGTTTGAGGACTGTTACAGTATCAATGATTTGCTTCCTTGGAGAAAATGAAATTGACCTGTTAGTGCCAACTAGCCATGAAAAGGACAGGGGAAACTTGGCAAGTGACTTTCTTTCTCCAAACTGGAAAGAGCATCACCCAGGGGCCATGTAACCACGCAGGGGCATTGTGAAAGGCACCATGCCAGGCATTCAGTTCTGACTTGGGCAACGCAGCATTGATACTGGAATATGAAGACATGAGTGTAACAGAGATAAAACTAAGTTTGTTTACCTGACATCCAAGGACTAGCCATATAGAGAGTGATATTTCACTGCCAGAAATTGAGAGTATTTATAATTCTCAACCTAGGAATTACGTTACTCATACCCCTATGAATCTATATTGAAGATTATCCTAAAAGCTTTTAAGAATGAACTAGATCTTTATTATTATTTTATTGTTTCCTCTACTTTTTGCTTTTTTAAACTTCCTTAGCATCATTTTAGGGGCACAATAAGGTATTTTTATCTCTAAAAGCACAAAGGGCTTGAGAAAGATTTCAGTGTTTCAGCATTCTGAGTGTAAAGTTTTGCTGTCATTCAAGCAGGATAATCTCTCACATGGAAAAGATACTCGGGCTATATGAAATTTTGAAGAAAAGATTTTCTTATCAGCTCCTTGGCTGTCATGTGGTATCTATTACTTTCCTTCTATCTCTTCTCAATCAGTATCTTTGATTTTCATTAAAGGTCAACATTTTATGAGTAAACAAGTAGCACATGGTTCTCCTGTGTAAAGACTTAAAAAGGAGAGCAACAGTTTTCCTTAACTAGGTAGATGTCCTGTTCGTTTTCATAGTCATTTTATTTTTATATTATAACAGGCAGTGTCTTTGTGTCAATGTTCACTGCAATGAGTATATATAAAATAGTCTTTAAGAACTGGGGAACAGTCTTCCTGAGAACAATGAGGTGAAATGAAAATATCCAGGGAAGTAAGGGAAGCATATTGTTAAACCACATAGCGTGGATTCACATCCACTGATTTTTCTCTTATGAAGCTGTATCAAGCACTTGAGATTTCTCTCACTTGACACTTGCTACTTAGAATCTCCATTGCCTCAGTAGAGTGGTGACCCACTCATCCTTTAAACCTCAACTCTAAGTTCTGAATCACCCCAGGTAGAACTGATTCCCTGCCTACCTGATACAGGGTATCTCAGGCATAGGAGGGTACACTGCTATCTCTCCTCCCCCTACCCCACTTCTTGTCTGCATACTGAACCTAGGAATAAAGAGAGTCACTATTCATTATATTTTTCTTTTTCTTTCTGTCAATCTTGTAATTTAAATTCACAGTTGGTAGACATATGCTCTACCTCTTGAGCTAGGTTTAGTATGTTTCAAGCACAGGCTTGGAACTTTTTATTTTATTTTTCCCTAAGTCAGCCTTGGATAGTAATCCTATGCTTTTCATGTGGCTGGAATCCCATGCTCGGTCCAACTTGATGAAGAAATGGCTTTGCCTCCTTTTTGCTTGGGCTGTCCTCAAACCATGACTTCTTATCTCTGCTTCTCAGGTAACTGGGGTGAGAGGTGTACACTACGATGGATGCCTTCTCTAGCTGTGTGATTTTAAAGACTAGACATATAAAATGAAGTGCTTTGTTTCAACATCTATTAAAACTGGATTAAGTGAAGGTTGATCATATCAACCAAGATTTTCTGTCTCATTATTGTCAAGGAAGCATACGGTTGGCCTTGGGGCTACTGGTTTTCATTATTTATTGCCTGACTTCCTCTTTTATTAAGCTATCAAGACAACCCACTGGGTGGCTTTATCTCTGCTTTCTCCTAGAGCCAGGATAACACAGCTTGGGGTCTGCAAACTTCCACAAGCCCCTTGGGCTCCTTCCAGGGATCTGACATGCACGTTTGACAGTGGTGCTATTGTGTAGATCAGTTGAAAAGTCATCATAGTGCTTGGATTAAGGAAGTGAAATGAGGCCATGCACATGGAGGCTTTGTCCGTGGAAGGAGGGATACTCACAGGGAACTGACATCCAGATCATCCAACTATTCTTTTCTGTTCTTTTCTCTCCTTTGAATCAGTGCTGTGTACTCATGTATGCTCTGCTCCTGTGATCAGGAGCTCTGAGCAGAGGAGACAGTGAGTGGTCAGAGTCCTAGAGATCCTCAGAGAGGCAGAGGAACGGGTGCTGGTAGACGTGTGTGCACTGAGTGGCATTATGGAGCTTAGAGAAATAGGATAGAAGGGCACCTTAGGTTCCTGAAATCAACCTCCCCAGAAGGCTGAGAATCAGGAAACCTATGTTTTCACTGTCAGCTCTGCCTCTTATAGCTTTATATGAAGGCTAAAATCTGAACTTTATAGTACTAAAAATATTTTAGGCCAGTTCTCCTGTAGTAACCACCACAACAAAAGTCTATCATAAATAGACCTGAAACTTGACCTGACAGAGTGAAATCTCTCGAGAGCACTGCTCATCCCATCTCATGGAGAACTGAACAGGTGCTCTAAACATGGCAAGCCCTCTCAGCACAGCTGATTGCTTCTGAGGTGTCCTGGGAAAGAAGTTGTGTTTGGAGTTTTCTTCCTTGCCTGTTTGGAGAGATCCATTTATGGATATGCCTTGGGCATATCAGTAAATCTTCCATGTGCATATGAAATTTATGCATAAAAGAAAATCTATAAACTTACAGCCAGAGGCTTCCTTTAACCATTGGCTGATCTTATCAATGGAAACCAGTTCCAGGTATCTGTCAGGACTCAGGAGAGGGAGGCAGACAGAAGGAATATGAACACAGACAGGCCAAAGGGAAAAGAGCAAGGGAACTTCAAGTAGCCCAAATTTATTTTAAAAGGCTACATGGCATTCTCTGCCTGAAATTATTTCTCTTCCCCATCTACATAAAATTCTTAGGAAATATTATTTGATTCCCTTAAAATTTTTTTACTTAGATTATACCTGTACTAAAATCTATGTCAAGCTTGATGGTTAACTCAAATTCTTACTTAAGGAGCTAATCTAAATGTCTAAGAGCATAGAGCAATTACCTAGTACTACACCTACAGCTACATTTTATTTTAAAAGAAATGGAATGAATAAAAAAAGACATGGAGAATCAATTTTCTTCATTCTGTGGTAGCCTTAGGCCCCGTATCTCATTTTGTAGAGAATCTCAGGTTTAGCTTTTTCATTTTATTTAGCTTGGTTCTATGGCCCTTAATCTCCAGAAAGCCATTTGATAAACTCAAGAAATTAAATTCTTCATGGCTTCTGTGAGGCTCAAGAAAACACATTTTCACAATCTACAGGGGAGTAGAATGCTTTAGTTTCCAAGATAGCTGAAAATGGCTCTGCTTTTGTTTCAGAGAGATTCAGTAATTAAAGAATATGATATTCAGATACACATGGTATCTGAGAAAGTCAGTGTGTGACCACATGTCATTTAAGCAGGGGAAAAAGCACCTGAGAACTGTGATAAATTCAAGTAAATAATGTGTCTACTGGTAAATGACAATAATAATTAGTGGTAAAAACAATAATAATGTGTCTACTAGTAAAAAAATGCAACTACTGGTAGGATTCAAAAAGAATTAATTCTGGAACTGTTCACGATGATGATGCTCAGTGGGTCATCATCACTTCTATTTCCATGTAGGAATGGGATAAGTGTGATAGGCTAAAAGGTATCAGTCTACATCTCCCAAAGATGCTGGCATCCCGGTACCTGCAATCTCCTAATGATCAAAAAGGAAGTTTATAGATGTGATGGTCGTAAGGATCCTGAGATGGGATTCTTGGGTTTTCTAGTTGTGCCCAATGAAACTGCAGCAGTCCTTACAAGAAGGAGACAGGAAGCTGAGAGTTTGTAGTGGATGTGTGAAAATGAACTCCATTAGTTTAGGGTGGCGGAGTCAATAGCCTATGAATCCCAGAACAGCAAGGCCATAGAAAGGGTGCCTCTAGAAGGTATTTCTAAAGAAAAAGAATGGGACATCTCATAAACACCTTCCTCCATAGTGTTTTGAAACTTACTTTCTCCGGAGTTATATGAGAGAGAAAAAATGTGTGTGTTTCTAAAGTGACTCAATGTTTGGTACTCTATTACAAAAGCAGTAGCAACCTACACCATTAGTGGGAAAGACTCAGGAAATAAGGTAACAATGTTCAGGAAAAGGCACCCGCTTGTAATGACAGCATTTCCTAAGTGCATATACTTCAGAAATTACATTCACCTGTATCTTTCAGAAGTAGAGGACAAGATCAGAGACAAAGTAATAGTAACCTTGTTGGAACCTTAAGGCTTTTGGCTTTAGCTAAGTTTCCTGGGAACCTGAATGCAAGATTTAATGTTAATTCCAAAGAACAGAGGCTGAAAAGCATTCCTTAGCACCCACAGTGTTCGGATCCTCTAGGATTCATAAGTCCCCTGTGGACTTTCAGCTCACATAATTAAAGTGTGACATCTTTGATGCACCAGATTTTACCTCAATTGTAACTTCACATGGTCAGTGAATACAATAGAAACATACACCAAAGATACACTAGAAAAAATTCATGCAGAAGTCATTCTTTAAGCAACTTAAGAAAGTTGCACCAAATTTTTACATTGCACATTGAAAGTGTTTCATTTATTATTTATCATTCTAGTCCAATTTTTTTCTCAATAACTATGAATTACTTTTTGTGTCAGGAAACAGCATTGAACATTCTTCCTTTGCCTCTGTCTGCACCTATAGGTTTTTATTCTTGGTAAGTCTCCCTGACAATGGAATTAAATCTATTAGGTTTGATGGCATAAAAGTGCATATGCACATTTCAAAGAGAATTGAAGAGAGTTAAGCCATCCACAGAGATGCCAAGAGACCCACTTTCTGTGTGAGAACTCCTTGTATGTGGCGGATACTGTAACTGATGGCTACATTTCAAATAGCTGACCTCTGGTGGAAGATGGTCTTGGAAGAAAATCATGAACTTACAATCCGGTTCATTTATTTCCTAAGAGTAAAAACTTGGCAATCATAAACCATCTCTGGAGCTTAATTCTCTCAGGGACTTTTGTACCTAGAACACAACATGTAAAACTTATTTGCAAACTAATATTCTATCTCTCTCTCTATTTCTCTCTTTCTTTCTATCTCTATTTATCCATCCATTCATCTAACTATATTGTTTTTAACATGTACATATAGAGAAGCATAGTCTTAGTTCACAATGAACTATAGTATTGATGGCCAGCTACACTTGACCGTTATGTAGCAAAATCCTTTTATTCTTTGTCTCTCTCTTCATACACATCTATATGTATACACATATATATATATATTTGGAAGTCATTAGTGCTTCATAAATACATTTGACAAAAACAGAAAAATTACATGTCTTCTGTATGCATGCGGATATGTGCATGTATTTAAATAATATTCGCCAAATGTGGAGAAAAATTCTCAGTCTGAAGCTCTCAGTTCCTGTGAGGGTGGCCACTCTAGTTTCATTGTAATATGAATTGTAAATAAGATTATATCATAAAGGCACACAACAGTCTTGGCATTGAGACTTCAAATGAATAATTATTTCTCAGAGCTTGAGGACATTGGGTAATATTTTCTTTTGCTAACAGATACAGTTGTCTCTAAAATTGATCAATTGATCACTAATGATTGACACTATTGAAATCAATGTCCCACTCCTGATTCACACCTCTACAATAAATACTGTGCTCATTTTTTAATGCACTCTAATATGAAAACCTGAGAACCAATGAGGTTATTTTTTCCAACTTATTAGCTATTTTAAAAAATACACTAGGCTTATAAAGCTAAACCATCTGTTATTATCAATATAGTATTCCTTCTATAGGGAAAAATGTTCACAGATTTTTGGTATCAATAGTTCATTTTCACTTTTTTCTTTTATGAACCAAAATATTAAGCAATTATAAATTCCACTCAGAGTTTCTAATAGATGGAAATGTGTTGCTTACTAGAAATGAATGCATCCCCAAAAATTAACTAAAAATATTGTTGTGACATTACTGCGGTCTTATAATCCTTGAAAATCTAAACATGAATTAATATTTTTGATTATCCTTTAGATCTAAAATAATGACCAGTGTTACACTGATGGGAAAAATAATTAAAATGTTATTTTTGAACTTAGCCTTTACTGAGTAGGCAGACACTCATCTTAGATCACTAATTGAAAATTTGTCCAAAGCATATATTAATATTGTTTGGCAATCTTCTTCTAGATAAGTAAAAAATATAAAAAGGGACACCCATACTGATTGTATCTCTAAAAGTATCTCTAGACATTTAAAAATGAAACCCATTTACTTAGAACAGAAGATGAACCCAAAGCCAAGATACCCTTTCTAATCGTGTTTAAGTTCACCCTGAATTCATTTGTAATCATTTGATTGTAAATGATGTCATATTTCATCCTCAGTTTAGGCTATGTCAGTGACATACATTTGTAGTGTATGAAGTCATAACAGAAGGATCTTGGTTCAAGGCCAATTTGACAAAATAGGACTTTATCTGAAAAATAAATTATGCCAAAAGGGGTCATGGATAGCTCAAGTGCAGTGCCCTTCCCTAGCAAGCATTAAGGGTCTGAGTTTAAACCCCAGGAGTGCCAAAAAATAATCATTTCAAAAATGATTGACAAGCCAGGCTCTGGTCATCCTAGCTACTCAGGAGGCTGAGAGCTGAGGATCAATGTTCAAAGCCAGCCCATGCAGGAAAGTCCTTGAAACTCTTATCTCCAATTTACCCCCGGAAAACCGGAAGTGACAGTTTGGCTCAAGGAGTAGGGTGGTAGCCTTGAGCCGAAGAGCTCAGGGACAGAGTCCAGGCCCAGAGTTCAAGCCCCACAACTGACTGAAAAAAAAAAAAAGGACTGGCAAACAGAAAACCATGGGACAAGGTGGAATAAGTTATTATTTACTGTAAGATGATCAAATGAATAAATGAGCAATATTGCTGCACTATTTGTTTCCTCTTTAGGTGCCCTTCCTGTTCAGAGCTAATAGGAGATAAAAGCATTAAAATCATAACAACAAAAACATATTTCCAAATATATTGGAAAATTTATTTTTTCCCAAAGTTATCTGATTTCTAATGAAATAGAGTACAGTAGGTTAGCAAAGGTTAATAGATCATTTATGGAACTTCCATGATCATCAGCATGGATGATGATTCATCACATGCTGTGATGAATCCATGAGATCTTTGATCACAGCATGGAAAGTCTTTCTAGGTATAAACATATCTGAATTTAGAATGCATGCTGTAAATATAATGGCATTTATGGAATTGAAGTCCAAGTATGTAATGTAAGAAAGTGCATATTTCATTTATTTTGGTACCTAAGTATATTTGGTACCTAAGTATATTTTGGTACCTAAGTATAGTTTCTTAGATCTGATGAATTTCGGGAAATTGAAATAGTGCCTGTGCCAATGTCACAGTATAAGAAAAGTAGGCACATTATCACATTATGAGAAATAATATGTGAAAGAATTAATAAAAATGTATCAGTGCACAAAAATTGTATGTTTTGTGGATTTGGGGCTTTCAAAAGTATGAGAAACAAAACTTGTGCATTATTTTAGCACGGCACACAAAAATTTATCAGTTAGAACTCAAGCAAAATCACCTAAAACAAAAAAATTCAAAAAGCAGAAGCAAAACAAAATTCCTTACATAATGTTATTTTTCTTTATATACTTTCTTCCTGTAAGTTGTTTACTTTAATATTTATAGATAATTCTAGAAAATAACTTCACTTGGCTTCTAGTTTTATTATGGATCGAATGTAGCAAATTTGCGAAAGGATATATTAACAATTAGACAGTGAGAGGCTGATGGAACAGTGAATCAAAATCCTACCAAAGATCCCAGGAGGAAGACTGAATGGCAAACAACAAATGGAGGGAAACAGATGATTCCAGAAGGTATGGGTCAAGTTCAAATTGTCATGACATAGGATATTTTTTTTCCAGTCCTGGCTGTGAACTCAGGGCCTGGGCACTGTCCTTGGATACTTTTTGCTCAAGGATAGTGCTCTTCCACTTGAACCACAGTGCCACTTCTGGCTTCTTCTTTGTATATGGTACCCAGGAATTGAACCTAGGCCTTTGTGCAAACTAGCCGAGCACACTATCACTAAACCACGCTCCCAGCCCTAAAGCATAGAATTTTGATGAGAGTTGTCATAGAATCAGATTTACACCTTCAACATTTTGTGGCTACAGTACTAAGCATTCAAAGAACAACAAAGTAGAAAGCAAGAGGTCAATTAAGTTGCTATTGTAGTAATCCAAATTGTGATTTATGTTTAGTAGTTAGTGTAGAAGTGGTTAGAGCCATACTGTTGTATATATGTTAAAAATAAACTTAATAGATTTCATATTACTATATATGGAAGTTAAAACAAGACAGGCTATGAAACCCTGAAACTGCTACATGATAGAGTAGGAGAGACACCGGAACTCATAGGCACAGGCATAAACTTCTTGAACAGAGTCCCAGGGTCACAACAGATTGGAGAGAGACTCAGCAAATGGGACTACCTAAAAAATGAGAAGTTCCTGCATAGACAAAGGCATAATAGCTACTAAAGCAGAAAGGCAGCCAACCAACTTGGAAAAATATCTACCAATAATACATCAGACAAATACTTAATATCCAATATCTACAGGAAACTCAAGGAACTAATCCCTCCCCCCCAAACCCAACAAACCAATCACTAAATGGACAAGGGAACTAAAGATAGACTTACCAAAAGAAGAGGTTGAAATGGCAAAGAAACATATGAGAAAATGCTCATCATTCACTACTACACTGTTGGTGGGAGTGCAAACTCATTCAACCATTATGGAAAGCAGTATGGCAGTGCCTCAGAAGGCTAAACATAGAGCTCCCGTATGACCCAGCATTTACCCAACCATCCAGAAACTAGGACATACTAAATCCACTAGCACAACAATGTTCATTGCAGCATTATTCACCATAGCAAAGATATGGAACCAACCTAGATGTCCCTCAGTTGATGAGTGGATCAACAAGTTCTGGTGTTTGTACACAATGGAATTCTATGCTGCTGTCAGAAAAAACGACATCGCCCCATTTGTTAGGAAATGGAAAGACTTAGAAAAATCATATTAAGTGAAGTAAGCCAGACTCAAAGGAACTTAGGCTCAATGGTTTCCCTCATTTGTCATAATCAGTAGAAACCTTGGGCTCTACTGGCAGAGATTTGCAATAGAGCAAAACCTTGATACATAAGGCCATATAGTATGAAGCTAATTGAAAAGACCTCCAGGATATAGAAACAAAAGCCATATAATGAATGATTGTTGTCCTTAATTTACTAGGTTATCTCTCATCTCTTTTGCTGTCCCTTGGTTATCTCATATTGTTACAGTATCTTACTTTGTTATCTGATATATTGGATCTATTTGTATTTGGTTATTTGAAATTGGATAGGGAAGGGGGGAAAACCAAGATGGGGGGTGAGGTGGAGGGGTGGGTAATGGGGACCAAGACATGTGAAAGGGTATCAATTCATATCAATATATGAATTAATGCACCTTCTATCTGGCAAATAACATGTAACCCTTTTATTAACTACAATAAAAAATATATAAAAAAGAAAATGCTCATCACTCATGGTCATAAAAGAAATGCAAATAAAAACAACCCTAAGATACCATCTTACCCCAATTAGAATGACCAATTTTCTGAACTCAGACAACAAATGCTGGCAGGGTTGTGGAGAAAGAGGTACCCTACTACACTGCTGGTGGGATTATAAACTAGTTCCGCCTCTCTGGAAAGCAGTGTGGAGGTTTCTTAAAGAACTGAAAATAGACCTTCCCTACCATCCCGCCATACCACTTCTGGGCATCTACCCTTAGCATCATAACCCAGGATATGATAAGGACACTTGCTCAGCTATGTTCATCTCTGCACTATTCACAATAGACAAGCAATGGAAACTATCCAGATGTTCTGCTGCAGATGAATGGATATAAAAAAATGTAGTACATATATACAATGGAATTCTACATAGCCAACAGACAAGATAAAATAATGGCATTTGCTGGGAAGTGGATGAATCTAGAGCGAATCATGTTGAGTGAGATAAGTCAAGACTAAAGGAACAAAAGACACATAGTCTCCTTGAAATGTGATGTAAAAATTAATGTTGATAAAAATCTTTCAAAAAAGGTAGGCTATTACTAATATTTTGGCCTTGAGGGACAAAAAAATAGAGTTGCTATTTCAGTGAAGAGAAAGATTAGAGGAAGGGTAGCTTTAGGAAGGAAGAATAGTTTATTCTTGGCCTTAATAACTATAAGATACCAATTGTAGAAATATCAGTATGGCTTTGTCATATAATGAGCAAGTACTAATAGCTAGCTTAGATAAGAAAGTTGGTGAGATTTTTATCTCTAGCCACCCCAAAGCTGAAAGTGGCACTGTGGGTCAAGTGATACAGTGGTACCCTTGTGTAAAAAGCACAGGGATGAAGAGTTCAAGCCCCAGGATTGGCACAATGTACAAATGTGCATTGTGCATTGTGTGTGTGTGTATTGGCTCACCTACCGCTACTGTTGACGTATTAGCATTCAGTAAATACCTAATCAATGAATAATGAATTATGGGAACAATTCGATGATGAATTCAATGATTTTCAATACTCACTCTTCATTGAATTTCAATTGTGTGCCAGGTACAGCTTTCAGTGTTTGATGCAAAGGTGCAATTTGCATCTCATAGTGACTTTATTGGATTATGATGATTTTACAAAGGAAGAAACGTGCTTACAAGGCTAAAATAATTACTCAAGGACGCTTGGTGGCGCCCCTAAGGGCTTCCTCCAGGGTAAGATTAGCTATGGCTTCCTATTATAAAGAGCAGTATGAGCGAGGAGAGTGAAACCATTCAGACGAAGGCAGAAACATGTCCAGAGTGTGAGACCCACAGGGGCCACAGAGGCCACGAGGCCACAGGGGGCCACGGGACCACAGGGGCCATGGCCTCTTTAGGAAATCTTCCCACACAGGGAGGTGGAGGAATCATTGCCTCCAACTCATGTTTGTGTGGTGGCACATAACAATTTTACAAGTGTTTTCTCATAGGGGCTTCTGACCATTTCTGAAGGGTAATGTTTCAATTATCATTATTTTGGCAAGGGTTGTAGAAATAACTTATGGGGCTAAATTCACAAATCTAGTTAATAATAGCCGAAGTTTGAACTTGGACCCTCCCTCCCTTTCTCTCTCCTCTTTCTCCTTCTTCTGTTTCTCTCTCTCGTCCTTCTCTGCTCTCCCTGTTCTCTCTCCCTCCTCTTCTCCTTCCTTCCTTCTTTCTTTTCCTTCTTTCTTCCTTCCTTCCCCTTTCTTTCTTTCGTTCTTTCTTTTTCTTAGATCTTAGACTCCAACTTCTTTACCTGATGCTTTTGCTTACTGGTTAGCAGCTCTGTACCAACTGAGCCACGCCTCCAACCTCCCCCTCCTCCTCCTCCTCTTCTTCTTCCTTCCTCTTCTTTCTTCCTCTTTCCCTTTTTTCCTGCCTCCTTCCTTTCCTCCTGACCTCCCTCCCTGCCTCCTTCCCTGCAGTGCTTCCAGCCTCCCTCTACCCTCCTCCTTGTAAAGTGTCCAGAGTGGAACTAACAACTGGGAGGAGTTCCCACAGGGACACTTCTGGTCTGCATTGCCTTAGGGGTTGGACCTGTGTTGGCAGCTAGATTTGTGCTCTCTCTTTATCACAGCTTAAGACAGCAGATGGCTCTCTTGCGTTTTCTTTCACTTATCTCTATCTGTAAACAACTAAACAGTTTTTGGGGGGAGGGAAAAGGAAAACACAGGAATTAAGGTAAAAGACATGGATTATCCTCCTTAAAATTGGAAGCCACATGGAAGAGGAAGGAGAGAGGACCTGTTTGAGGTTGGTGAAATTCAACAATCAGCCCGCGAGTCCAGAGTCCACCTCCGCGGGCGGCGCTGCGCAGGGAAGGGAGGCTTTAGCCAAGCGAGAGGCGGATTTCACATCTCCATCTCCGTTATGGAAAAGGCAGAAAGGCTTTGTGCTCCAAGGTGTGTTATTAATGTCAGTTGACGCTGCGAGGATTACTTCCCTTTCCATCATGAAAGAAAAAGTAAAGGTGGAGAGCTGCTTTTCAAGGGAGGAGAGCCTGGGAGACGCGCTGGTGCCAAGTGCCTTCTTCTGAGCCCAGGGGATGGAGCAGGACCTCTGTCCGAGGTGCTGACCTCCTCCTAGGTCTGGGACTGGCTCCACACCCCCCAGGAAGGGATGAGGGGCACCAAAGTCATCTTCCTTGGAGAAGACTGAAGAGACTTCAGAAAGTAATTAACAAAGCAACAACCATCATGAGAAGCTTAGCCTCGATCTTTGTAATATTAATATAATCGACACATCAAAAGTCTTAACCTTCACAAACAAAGTAGGTGTGTTGGTTGGTGAAACTGTGATAGGTCTGGAATTTGACACTCTGACAAAATCTCTCTAAAAGCTTTGAATGAACTTATTTATTTTAATCATGTGGTGTTTCAGGAGTTCAAAACTAGAACTTCTCAATGTCCAAATGGCTTCTTTTCTATAATGGAAGCTAGACTCTAGGTGCTGTTGTGGGCGGGGAGAGGCTTTTTTTCTCTCTCAGATGGCAGAGACTTGGTGCATCTACAGTTAGAAATTACTTGGGCTACCTGGTGAGCTTGCCTCAAGAAAAAAAGAAAATGAAAAAGATGTAGATGAAGATGAAGAAAGAGGGGAGGAAGAAGAGAAAACAAAAGCCTACGCAACAGAAAAAGCAGTAGAGTAAATAGCTAGCACATTTCTTTTAAGGCCTCCTGGGTGATGAAGAACTGCAAAATTTGACAAGATTGTTCTTGTGTGTTGCTTAATGACTGTGGTGTTTCCTAGATGTAAGTCTTACCTGCAGTGTAGCCACACCATCATGTTCTCATTGGATTAAAGTATGTCCCCTACAAAGAGAGTTGATACATAGGGAATGAGCTTGCAGAAGAGCATCTGGCATGGAGTATCTCCATGCTTGCCTGCATGGAGAGATGGTGGCTAAGTTGGGTAGACAAGGCCTGCAGTCTCTCTGTTGCCAGGCCTGGGAGGCCCTGCTCACTCGCCTGCTGGTGTATCTTTGTAGTACTTCTTGCTGATTCCTGAGACAAAGGGAAAGTCTGCTTTAGCTTCCAGCTGCTCCCAGGGTTTCCCTCACAATTACAGAAGGAGTTTTCCTTCTGTTCGTCTGCTTTACCTTTGTCGGATAGCAGGGGAAACAGGAAGGGAAGAGACAGAAAGGAAAGCCAGGAATTCCTCCAGCAAGGGTTGCACGTGGTTCTGCCACTGGGGTGTCAGCTAGCAGCTCTGGCCTGGTGTACATCCCAGCAGGAAATGCTTCTCTCCCAGCCTCCTTCTTCCCGGGCCTCCACTCGTTTTCTGCATCTGCTGAGCCACAGCCATCTAGGAAGGAGCACTGAGGGGCGGCGGTGCTTGCCATTCTATTTGAATTTCAGGCACAGTTTCAGTGGCTCTGCTCCTGGCCGGTGAATCCCCACCTCTCCTGGTGTGGTGTCTTCGGTCTGGCTGCTTCTTTTTGCTGTCACTGGAATCGTGTGCCCCTCTTTCTCACGCCTCTACGTCCAGCAACATTTTTGCCTTGACTTCTTCCACGTTTCCCGCCGTGCCTGTCCTATCCAGCCGCCGTGGGCGAGCCCTGTGGTGGCAGCTGTGTCTGTTGCAAGTGCTGAGAAGCGGACTTGGGACTGCGTCCTTCCCTCTCCTCTCCTTTCTTTCCTCCTCGCCGGTTCCAAATGACAAACCTGGCCTTCTTCGCAGCACAAGAGAGAGGCCAGCAAGTTGGGGTGCACTAGGAGAGGAGTGGAGGCGCCTCCTTCCCCTCCGCTCCGCCCCAGGAGTTTAGAGGCCACAGGGATTAACTGGAGAGCTGAAAGCGCCTTGCCCGCCCGCCCGCCGGGGCCTCCCGCTGCAGGTTGAGCATTTGGGGTGGGGAGGACAAGGAGTCATCTTAAGATCCAAAGCCCCCCGCTCGGCCAGGGCAGCCTGACGGGAATACGGCTCCCCACTTGTCCCTGCTCTGGGCCGGCCTCAGCACCCCACCCCCGGCGCTCCATCGAGGAGGGTTGGGGTGATCTGAACGCGTTCCCGGCTAGACTTTCTCTGCGTCTGCGGAGATGCAGGGGCAGGGACCCCTGCGGGGGGGTCGGGGGGTGGGAAGGCAGCGCTTTGATTAGCGATCTCAGGGGAGAAGATTGCTCTCTCCAGATGCTGATTTCCAAAGCACTTGACAATCACCGGCAGAAGCTAAGAGCGGGCGGTGGCGGCGGCACCTGCCAGGGGGCAGCGGGAGCCCGCGGCTGAGAGCTGCCCACCGCGCCCCGGACCCGCAGCCCGGCGGCTGCACCCCGGGACCAGCCCTCGAGCCCCGCGTCCGGGAAGGAAGCCGCGGCGCTCCCCCGCGCCTGGCGGGGCGCACTGGACCCCGGCAGCGCCGGTGGCGGTGGGTGGCGACCCCCTGCCAGGGCTCCAGGTGACCGCCGGCGCCGGCGGGGATTTCCGGGCTCCGCACCTCTGGGAAGCCGGGCGGCGGTGGCCAGGACCTCCAGCTTCCCGGACTGGGCCCGCTGCGCGCTCGCTCCGGGGACCCCGGGAGACCCGGCGAGGGATCCCCGTCTGGACTGAACGCTCCCACCTGCCTGCCTGCCCGGCGCCGCTGCGCCGCCGTCCCGCTCCTCCCTCCGCGCTCTCCCGGCCGGCGGCGCCGCCCTCCTCGGAGCCCCCCTCCCCCCAGCTGCCCTCCTTCCGTCCTCGCCCTCCCCGGGACCCATTCTCTCGGCCACCATGGCCGCGGCCATCGCCAGCGGCTTGATCCGCCAGAAGCGGCAGGCTCGGGAGCAGCAGTGGGACCGGCCGTCGGCCAGCAGGAGGCGGAGCAGCCCCAGCAAGAACCGCGGGCTGTGCAACGCCAACCTGGTGGATATCTTCTCCAAAGTGCGCATCTTCGGCCTCAAGAAGCGCAGGTTGCGGCGCCAAGGTGTGTGTGTGGGGGTTCGCGGTGGGGAGGGGCGCCCCGGGTCGCCCCCACCCCCCGGCTTCACCACCACGCTTCCCTCCCCTCCACTCCCTCCCTCCGGCCCTCTGCACTCCCCGGCGCTTCCCCGCGGCGCCCGCGCGCCTTCCGCCGGGGGAGCTGGGACGCCGCTTCCGACAACCTGTAGCCTGGGAACTCAGCCCGCCAACAGCCAGCAAGTTGGCCGGCTCTTCCCGGCCCGGGCTCTCCCACACTCCGGGCTCTCCAGGGCACCGCGCCTGGCCGGGGCTCGCTGATCCCCCCCCCCCCCGGGCTCCCTTCTCACCCTCCTCCCGGGTGCTTTCGGCGCGTACCGCTGGCCTGGACGCAGCGGCCCCGGGGTCACAGGCCTGGGCCAGGCGCCCGGTCCTCGCCTGGCCCTGGGCCCTGGCGGATGCGCAGTCCCACAGGGGTGTGTGCTGGGGAGTCGGGGTGAGGTTTCCCAGACAGCTGGGGAGCAGGCGGCGCTCCCTTACCCAGACCCTGAGCTGGGGACGCGCTGGGACGCGGTGGTGCCGGGCTGGAAAGGACCCAGCTCAAATGGGGGAAGTACTCAGTGTCCACGACCGTGTGAGTGTGTCTTTGAGAAAACACCAGTGGATCGTGTGAACTCAAGCAAAGCAGCTTCTACCTAGAAAACAGTCCCCTCGCTTCTGGGTGAGGTCGTTCTGAGAAACGACCACGAGGTGCCCGCAGGATCTTGTTTGGCCGCCTTGAAAATGTCAGGGTCTGAAAAGGAGAGGGAGCCCGGGCCCTGTGTCCACGGGTGGGCTTCTCTCCCCGTCCACCCGGGGAGGTTGGGGGGGGGGTGCGGCGAGGAAGAGATGGGGTCTGATTCCCCTCTGCCTTTTTCATAAGCACAGTGGGCTTGTCAGGGAGACAGAAAAGACTGTGTTGACCTTCATGGGAGTGTATGTTTGCCTAGCACACCCAATCCTCAGCGCCCAGCTGTGTTTGTTTTAAATGCTCTGTTGTGGGGACCAGAGACAGAAGCAGGCATGTGGCGTGTGTGTGCGTGTGTGAGCGCGCGTGGTGTGTCACACAGGAACACATTTCCATCCAAAGTTTTCATTATTCTCTTTGATAAACGTAAGATGAATGCTGAATATTTTCAAAGAGCCCTGGGAACCATAAAAGTTGGAGCTTACTTGTAGTATCAAGCGTAAAGGGCAATTTTGGAGAACTCTCTGTGCACACTAAATGAGGTCAGGGTAAAAGGAGGAAACTTCATGAGGTGGCATCTGACCACAGCGAATCTTCAAACCAGTGTACAAGCTATTAGGAAAAATGAAACTTTCCTTTTCCTACTTACTGGCTGAGAGCCTTGCCCAAGACCACCTTTGTGAAATGAAAGTAAGTCCCCTGTTCTAATTACTGTTGACACGTGGTCTGCCAAGCTACCATGGCTTATGTTGTTTGGGCTTTCTGTTTGTTTTATCAAAAAGTTCATATTTTTGCTAGGGGCTGATAGCTGATACCTATAATCCTGGCTACTTAGGAGATTGATATCTGCCGATCAGGGTTCAAAGCCAGACTGGGCAGGAAAACTCATGATACTCTTACCTCAAACAAAAAAACATGGAATGGTGGCTCAAGTAATAGAGTGCTAGCCTTGAGCAGAAAAGCTCAGGGACAGGACCTGAACCCTGAATTCAAGCCCTAGGAACTCCTACCTCCACCGAAATTTCTTTTTGGAAAAATTCTCACCATAGAATAAACTGGCTTTGCAATTTTTTTAAGAAAGGGAATGGTTATATCAACTTCTAAATAGGTATATTTTAATAAGGCAAGAACTAAATGTTATTTCATATATTACTTAAGTATATAACAAATAGATTATTATATTGGCAATCTTCTGTGCCCTGTTGGTTGATGGGAGAATTTTCTCTATGTTCAATACATTTTTGAGATGGGTTATGCGAATTTTCTCTATGTTTAATACATTTTTGAGATGGGTTATGCCCTATCTCATAATGTAGAAAAATAGCAGAGCTCTCTAATAATCGTACATTTCTCTGTATTCAACCTTGACTGCTTTCTTGTTATTCATGAGTTTGAGATGTGACACATTTCAATGGTCAGTAAGAAAACCATGCTCAAGTCCATGCTACTTCAGGCAAAGAAGAAAACCCGAACCATGAGTTTGCGGATGATTGGAATCAATAGATAAACTAAAACGTTTTGGTGTGGGTAATGTTACAATCTCTTACAATTTAGTATTTATTCTGCAATTATAAAACCCCTGGCCTCATAGGTTGTGTCTGTTTAGTCAGTGATTATGCAAATATTTCTTATAAGTTATCATTTTTCAAGTATATTACAGGATGTTACAAGAAGTTAGGAATGAAAGACTGGCTGCAAAAATGTGCTTTTAAGTTAGTTTGTAATATAAAATTAAGAAAAATGTATGTACAGAATTTATACAAAATACTTTGCTCCAGTGTGGTAGTTCACACTGGAGCAATTTTCATAAGAAATGAGAAGTATCCTATGTAAGGAAAATAACCATCAGTAAACAACAATCAAAAGACCCCTATTTGTGTGTGTGTGTCTGTGTGTCTGTGTGTGTGTTTGTTGTTTCAGAGACTTATCACACGTACACAAGAGCGCTATACTTATTTTGCTTGTTTTAACTCTTTAGATCAGATTACAAGGTATTTTCCTCTGTAAGGTACATTTCTTTTAGGGGTGAGTGTTTTATTTTTCCTTTTAGTTTTTCATTTGCTGTTTGTTTTTTATTTGTGTGTGTGTGTGTGTGTGTGTGTGTGTGTGTGTGTGTGTGTGTGTGTGTGTGGTTTGCTTTTAAGACCTTAGATGTCTTCGACAAGTCTGATACTTGTTGAGAGCTTTTTAATCATCAGAGTTCTGTATTTTGTTAGCTGTGTTATCGTTGGATAAAATTATGTTCTTTCTAAGTTGAAAGGTCTAGATTTTTCAAAAGAAGAAAATATTTTGCAATGCAGTTTTTTTCTGAGAAATCTTTATATTACAGAATTGGAAGCTGAAACAATGATAGAGAACGGAAATACATGTTTGTCTGTATATTGTTTTTCTTATAGCTTGTTTTTTATTTCAATATTCCAGTACTTCAGTGCTGTAATAAATTAAACATTGTGCGATAAATAAAGATAAAATGGCTTTTCACGTTACAGTGAATGCAGGGTTAAATAGTATAGTTCATTTAGGGTTGAGTCATAGAACAAGTTGGGTTTACTCATACTTAGAAAAAAATATATATATAATATTTCCTGGCCAGCTCTTCAGTGAAGAAATCCTTTGACTTATTTTTGTTTCAGGTTATCTTTAAGTACTGGTACAAAGGGATTTCAATTCAATATACCAGGTTTTATGTATCTTGGTCAATGTTATCTTTCCATTGCTCAATCATTCTCCCTATCACTTCTAACCTCCTTCCTTTTCAAGTTACCTGTTTTATGTATATTGCATGTTATGACTGTAAAATATTTTGGAGGTGCTTTCCCCAATTTCATTCCTCTTTCCTCCCTCAAATCAATTGTAGGTATCCTTTTATATTTCACATGAATGGAATATTTAGCCCCAAACTTTTGCCTATCTATTAATTAATGTTTTAATTTGATTATGTGTATTTATCTCTACCTCAGGTATTATCTTTTCTTCTAGGCTTTTGAAATTCACAGCATGTGCCGTTTATTTGTACCTAACATTATATACTAGCACACCAAAAATTCTTCCTTTATCTGACTGAACCTCAGTACCTACAGGTGAATCCTCCCCACCCCCTCCCTGCCCTGCCCATTTCTGGTAGCTGCCATTCTGCTATGTGATTCACTTCTTAATACTTCCCTGTGAGTGAGATCACGTAAGTGTTGTCTTGCTAAGCCTCCCTAATCTCACTTAACATAATGATCTTTAGTTCTTTAAGGCACATCTTCTATTAATGATGTGGAAGATTTCTGTTATTTCTAGATTTTGGCTGTTGTGTCCAGTAGCCAAAGCATTAACACTGAGTGCACATGTCTACTTCCTTTTGTATTTCTTGAGGATAAAGTTCCCTTTCACAAGTTAGAAATGAATCGCCACACACAGTGAAGACGATACTAAGTTTTACTTGATTTATTAGAATAATTTAAATTTTGAACAGTGAAGGTGTTTATCTGCTTTATGCATGTAGTAATCTCCGTTTAGTTATTCTCTGTGTTTATTTCTTCCCAAATGGCAGAAACATCTAGCTAAAAAATACTGAAACACATCACACCAATTGTAAATGCTATTTTAAATATTGTTGTTTTAAGAGCTAAAGAAGAAGGACTCCTTGTAGTAGGCTCATGAATGTAAGTGATCATTTTAGAGAGATGAACACAATTTAAAGCTAACCACTTTTTTTTTTAACAGTCTTTTCTTTTTTGGTATTGTGGATCAAACCCAGGATGTTGCACTTGCTAGGCAAGCGCTTTGCCAAACTACATCTCAGCCTGCTAATAATGTGTTAATATCACTGTAGAACACTGGTTTTAGTTATTCTATACATGACAATCCTGGTCTTCATTTGAAGAGCTTCAGAGGCCATTACAACTGTTCACTCTTTACATTTTTCCTGGGGTGGGACAGGGTCAGAAAGTGGAAAGAAGGTGGATACCTCTCTAATCTGTTTATAGGAGAGACTTGCTTGTCATTGGGAGAGATTTCTCTTTTCTTGATTCTATTTCATTTGGTAATTAGTGATCTACCCTATGCTCTTGTAATTCTTCCATATGAGAATTAGTAATAATTCATTAGTATGACCAATAGAAATAATAAAAGACACGTCGGGGCTATCCTGGTAAGAGTCAGAACATGGCTAGTACCTAGTATACAGTTAATACTCCATAATTCTTGTGGAATGAGTGAAAAATTTAATATTCCTCAGGACAATGATGGCAATAAGAGTCACAGTTGAGATTGATGCACACATCACAACGGATAATGGATGGAACACTGATTCATATGTAATATATACTTTCATAGGCATGTTGTATCTACTGAGTACTCTTTAGTCTTTACACTATGACAGGCATACTGTTTTACGTGTCCTCTAAGGCACTACCTTATCCACTAATGGTGAAAACAATACTATTAATCATTCAACCAATTGAAAAATGAGAAATCTGTTAGAAACATAGAAGATCTGGTAAAGCCATAAAATTTCCATACCCTCCTGGGGTATCCTTATCATCATATAAATAAAATGCTCAGGTTTACAGAAGTTTAAACAACAAAGCAAGGATTTTTTTTCTTCCTTCTAATATTTTTTTATTGTGATTAGTAAAAGGGTTATATGATATTTGCCAGATAGAAGGTGTATTAATTCACATACATTGATACCCTTTCACATGTCTTGGTACCCATTTCCCCCCCCCACACCCCCCACCCATCTTGGTTTTCCCCCTTCCCTATCAAATTTCAAATATCCAAATACAAATAAATTCAATATATCAGATAACAAAGTGAGATACTATACCAATATGAGATAACCAAGGGACAGCAAAGGAGATGAGAGACAACATAGTACATTAAGGACAACAATCATTCATTATATGGCAAAGCAAGGATTTAACCTATGTTGCCAGATCAATGTTTTGAGCAATGCTGATTCTCTATTGTCATTTATAATGCTTTATTCTCTTAGTTAATTGATATTCATCAGCAATTCACAGCCAAGGAATGAAGGCTTAAAGACTCACATGTACTAAGTGCCTCAACTAGAATCCACTTTTGTCTGTCTGTCCTTAAAAGTCTCTATTTCTCTACTATGTGGGAACCTTTTATTCATTGCAATAGAAACTCTTCATCGAAAGAAGTCACATTACCTCAGATAGTAGTAGATGTTAAGTAATATGACTGTTATAATGGAAATCCAAATATAGTTACTATGCTGGTGTTTTATTAACTTTAATATCAAAAGTGTAAGAAATCAACCTAGAACTAGAGCTTAGTTGTGAGCTTTGGAAAGAGCAAAAAAAAAAAATGTATTATTGCTATGTCTTTCAGGTTTTTTTTTTTTTGCCAGTCTTGAGCTTGAGCTCAGGGCCTGCCTGAACAGTCCTTGGACTTGAATTCAGCCTGAGCACTGTCTTTGGACTTTCTCAGGCTAGAGCTCTACCACTTGAGCCTCAGCACCACTTCTGGATTTTTTTTTCTATGTATGTAGTACCGAGGAATTGAACCCGGCTCTTCGTGCATGCTAGGCAAGCACTCTACCACTAGGCCAAACTCCCAGCCCTAAATTATTTTTTTCAATATATTTTTTATTGTAATTAATAGAAGGGTCACATGATTTTTGCCAGATACAAGGTACATTAATTCACATACATTAATTCACATGTCTTGGTCCATGGGGATCAAAATTATTTTTGACAGAGAAAAGTAGCTAGTTTTCAGAGTGTCAGGACATGGCACATAATATTATCACCTTAATAAATTACAACATTGATCTGAAAAGAACCGTCTAAAATGTTTTCAATTTTACATAATAAATTATTTGTTAAGTATTTCTGTACATTTCCACTTGTTGCCCTATATTATGTGTTTTAACTATTTCTTTCTGAACGTGGAGCTGTGGCTCAAGGAGTAGAGTGGTAGCTTTGAGCTGAAGAGCTCAGGGACAGCACCCAGGCCCAGAGTTCAAGTACCACACCGACAAAAAAAATTCTTTCTAATGAGATGACTTACTTATTCTGTTCTTCTTCGGTCTTATTGTACATGACAAACTGAAGGAAATCACTAAGTCAGGAAAATTATCAACTGTTCAAAGTCTAGATATGGTGTGTTTTGCTGCCTGGTGCTGGTTTCGTATATTGCTTCATCATCCTTTCTTAATCAGTTCTTATTCCAATCTAATGATGTCTGACTTATCTATGTTATCATAAAGTAATTGTGTGTGTGTGTGTGTGTGTGTGTGTGTGTGTGTGTGTGTGTGTGTGTAGAGGAAAAATGGCCTCTGGCATTGTCTTGCAAATCTAGCCCTTTGCTTTTTAGAAATGTTTCATCCACTTATATCTCTGGATCTTCTAACATGCCAACGCCAGCTAGTCGATCCAACTATCTTCTTCATGCTGATTGTGGCGGAAGTCTCTTTAATTGGTAAAATTTACACTCGGCTACCGCAAGTGGGCTTTTGTACACTAAAACCGTATATTTCCACTTCACTAAATATTTCCAATCTTCCTTCTCTTCATACTTAAAACAACTTCCCATTCCCATTCTTTTTGTTGTTCTTCTTGATCATGGGTCTTGAACTCTGGGCCTGGGTCTTGTCTCTGACTCTTTAGTTCAAGGCTACCGCTCTATCTCATTGATTCACAGCACCACTTTAGGTTTTCATGGTTAGAGATAAGAGTCTCATGGACTTTCGTGCTCGGGCTGGCTTTGAATCATGACCTTCAGATCTCAGCCTCCTGAGTAGCTAGGATTATAGGCATGAGCCCACTGGTGCCCAGCTTTTCCTCATTCTTAATAATGACCATACTCTGCTTTCCTAAAAAATAGAAATAGTCAGAAATATATGTTCATATTCTTTCCAAATGCTTCTAGAAGCCTATCTTCAGAGCTTTTCTGTTCTGAATAAATTTGTCCGGCTCCAATTTAAGGTCAAAATCTCCTTAAACAGAATAGTAGATCCTTTCCTAGTTAGGCTGATGGATGTAATATATATATATTTTTTCTGCTATCTTTTCTCATGAAATGTCCACATCTGTTATTCTCATCAACACAAAAATATGTGATAATATATTCTATTTTCAAAGAGAATCACTGTTTGATCGTGCATTCCTCTCAACTGATTAAAACAACTGGCTTCTATTAACAAAATTGCTTGAAAGAGAAGTCTTCAACTCCCCTCCTTCTGTTTTCTCTTGCATCTTTTCTAATTAGTTGAAATTTTGCTCCTGGCAATCAAATGTTGTTGCCAAGGTCACTGGTGAACTTTAGGTGCTCAAACACCAGAATGAATTCTCAGCCCTCATACTACTGCCAGAGAATTTGGCATCCAAATTTCCACAGCAACCTTATACTTGGTACAGGAATATAGCATCACAGATCCTTGAACCTATCATTTATCTCACATGATCATTTTACAGTTATGATATAGCTAGATATATATGATGGTACATAGATTCATATATGGTACATATATATAGGTGATATATATATACATATATATATATACAGAGAGAGAGAGAGAGAGAGAGAGAGAGAGAGAGAGAGAGAGAGAGAGAGAGAGAGAGAGAGAGGAACTATCTATATATTTCTAGTTAAGTGAGCAGTAGCTTACCTAACACCACCAAGTGACATAATGAGAGCCAACCACTCAGTTGCTCAACCTCTTAGTTGCTACTTGGTACCACAAGAAGATAATGCCTTGTGCTTGCTAACATGGAAAAATTGTTTGGTTTTTTTTTTTGAGTGCGAACTTCTGTGCAAGGGTTAAGTAATCTATGTCCATAATATATAGAGAAGATTGTGAATTGTAATTCTTTTTTTTACGATTTTATTGACATTGATTTTTACATCACATTTCAAGTGTCATGTTTAACAAACACGTATTCAAGAAGGGAATCTCTATATATAATCTCTGGCACATAGATTTTAGAACATAATTAAAATTAAGCTGAGGGTTTATATGTCACAGATACATATTAATCTATGTAATAAAGCATGTCTATAGAATATATAGCCCATTATAGATTTTTATGTCTATGTAGTTATGTTTATTTCTCCAAGACCATGTCTAGAACCTTGAATACTGGAATATTGAGTCATCGCTCTTGTACTGTTTGGATCTAATATCCACATATCAAGGAGACACGCACCTTTTGTTCTTTGGTCTTGACTTGTCTCACACAACATGATTCACTCTAGTTTCATCCACTTCCAAGTGAATGCCATTATTTTATCTTGTCTGTTGGCTATGTAGAATTCCATTGTATATATATACCACATTTTGAATTGTAATTCTAATATTAGTCTTACCTTTTATCTTTATATTCATATAGCAAAGATTTTTCATCACCAATAAGTATTCTAATGACAAATTATATTAAAAAATTTAAAAATACTTGTTAATTTATCTAATGTTAGGTGTCATTCCTACCACTTGGAAATGTGCATGCATTACATGTGAGGAAATACCTATAAGCTTAGGAAGGGACTTTAACCTTATTTGCTGCCTAGAATGCCTTCTCTGATATGTTTACTTTAATTTTGTGTCTAAGGACTTCTGGAAATGTTGCCATAGTCTCTTCTCGGCCCATCCATTAACTACAGCTGCATAATTATAATCTCTGGTGACAAAGTTAAAAGGCAATTTTTGAATTTGGATTCATTTCTTGACACAATGGCAGAAGGCTCCTAAGGTTTGAGAATTGCACAGAACCAGCAACTGGAGTCTAGATGGCATTTGCATCTCTGCTTGTTGGATCCAGGAGTGGTGGGAAACACCAGGTTGAATGCCTAACTCTCGAATGCCAGATCCTTTCTCAGGAAACTCCTGCCTGCTGGATGAGCAGTTGTTTACATGCTTGCTTTCTTGACAATCCAACAAGTCTCTCCCCTTTGAAACAGATCTTCAAGCCAGTCAGAATCACATTGCTTAATGTCTTTTCATTCCACCACATGCCTCATTTCATCTCTCTCAATTTCTGTAAGTGATTCCTCCCTCTCCTTGGATACATCATGCCCTTTCAATATTTGCTCATGACATTTTTTATCCTTCTTACCATTTGGCCAACTTACAATTGCTTAACTTTATTTGTCTCTCTGCATAAGTAAATGCCACCAGCACCTTAATCATTTCTGTGGCTCAGATTGTTCAATAATTTCCTCATTGTTATTCCAGCAAATGAGAACACTGATATTTTCATGAACATTTCATGCAGATGCTTCATGTTGTAGAAGATGCCTGAGTGCATTCTCTCTCTCTCTCTTCTCTCTGTTTCCTCTCTGTCTTTCTCTCTCTTTCCTCTTCCCTCCCTCCCTCCACCCACTACTCTCTGTGGTGAGGGCTGGCTTGAATGAAAGGAAAAGGAAGTTGTACAAATCTCTGCAAATGGTCTTGGCTTTGTGCCTGTCAAATTTAAGGCAAGTGTAGGGAAAGACACCAAACATCTTCACTGCATCTGCTAGAATTAGAGGTGCTTTATGCCACGGCTCATAATTCTACCACAGGAAGTAGGTGGTGTTATTTTCATTTTCCTGGATGAGAAAAGCGAGGTACTTTTTCCAGGGACTTATACTTGGCAGAGATAGTATGAGATTGCAGATCTGCTTGATTCAGAGTGCACAGTGTCAGAACTTGAAACTCAGTGGATGCTAAATGGTACCAATGGTTAATACCATATTTTAATGCCATTCCGGATTCACTCTTTGGGAGGTCTAGACTATCAACCACAAGGTCCTCTTTTCTTCCTGCAAGTTCATGATGAGAAAACATAGGTGCTGTTCCATCATGTAGTCTGTGGTTTGGCAGGATTGGTGCCGTGAACAGTACTATGCCCTCTGGCTCTGAATCCACGTTAACATTTCATTCCATTCTTAAAATACCATGTTAGGAGTTGGTGCCAGTGGCTCACACGTGGATTCCTAGATGCTCAGGAGGCTGAGGTCTGAAAATGGTGACTCAACACAAGCTCAACAGGAAAGTCCATGAGATTTTTATTTCCAATTAACTACCAAAAAGCTAGATGCATAGCTGTGGCTCAAGTGGTAATATGGTAATATGCCAGCCTTGAGCAAAAGAAGCTTTGGGATATTGCTTAGACCTTGAGTTCAAGCCCCAGAACTGGAACACGCGCACATGCTCTCACGCACACACACACACACACACACACACACACACACACACACACACGCACGCGCGCACGCGATACCGTGTTAGGATGTGAGACCTAGGCTATGAATACATAGATACATTTATTTGTATGTATGTATATGAGCACATATATTCAACCTCATAATGCATATACATATGTTTACATGAATATATATGTAAGCATACAAAAAAGACACCTTGTTAACAAGCCGTGTAGAACTTCAGAGCTTAGACACACTTTGCACTTCCACCTGCTCATTTGTGGAGTGAACCATGAAAGAATATACGGGAGTGCTGGAGTTTTCCTTTGAGGGATGATGGAGCACTTCATATTTGTTCAAATCTTATTTTCTTTATTCTTAGGCCCTGGCATTTTGGAGAATTATAAAAGTTATGAAAGGTTGCTGGAAGTCCAGGAATACCACACAAATGACAAAGGTTCCCTCTTCCTATGCTGTTGAGCTAATACAATTCTTATGGCCGAGAGAAGCCATCAGAAATGCAATTTTTGTAGTTGATTATTATATGGAGTGCCACAGCATAGCATTAATTATTTGTGCCAACAAATGAGCTTGAAGGCACATTTTCCTGCTTGCATCTGTTGGGCAGTTTCCTTTACCTCTTGATAGAAGCACTAGGGGATACTTTTAGCATAACCACAGCTTTAGCTACGCTGGTTTACAACCTAACACCCTTAAAGTGTTTCCTTAAACAATATAAGTGGTACTTATAAAATATCACAGTTGTTAAGTGTCATCATAATTGGCTAGCATCATCTTGTTTACTATTCTTCCTCTGATTTACTTATTTCATAATTCCTATGGATAATTTTTCTTAAAAATTCAGTGTTAGAAAATACCCAGATCTTCCCTGAATTGTCTCTCTTAAAGGCTCCAATCACTGTTCTAATCACTGCCCTGATCACAGCCGGATATTCCATACATGACTGTCTATCTTTTGTGGATAGCTGGGTCCTTGTGGGAGTTCTGTATCCAAGAGAAGAAACCTCAGATTTGCCACAAGATGTTTGGGAGCTTGTGAATGGGCAATTGATGAGGCAATTTGAAAGATGCCATCCAGCCTTAACTTCCTTTGTGTCCTCCTTTGCATCCCTCAGGAGCTGAGACTCACAGCATTAAGACAGAAATACATTTCTTTGAAGCAAGGCTTTCACCTTACATCAAAAGGTCAGCTACAGAACAGAGCTGTCCTCTCCACCTAGGAGTGGTGTCTGCCACCTTGTCCTAGACCCAAGGGAGTGTGTCCTAGCCTTTGTGATTTAGGATTTGTTCTGACTGCATACTTCTTTCAGACTTATCAATTGTAACCTGAAAATACTTGATTGATAAGTCGTGTGTGTGTGTGTGTGTGTGTGTGTGTGTGTGTGTGTGTGTGTGTGATTTCCCATCTGACCTCTGCTGCCTCTATGGCTTTTCTCTTTCATTCTACTCAGATGTGCTCTAATGATGCTGTAGGGACTGGAGGAACTTCTTAGCATGTTCTTGTTCTTGAGGGATAACTTTAATATCTCCTAACTGAACTTTACACTGAAGATTTGCATAGTGCTGTGACATTTGATGAAGTTGTATGCTGTGGTCACAGAGATTGTGATTGTGTCTGTGCATGTGTCACATGCTGAGATGAACACTTTTTCCTATGCCTGTCATCACTCTGTACTTAACAGTTGAGCTCCTTGGGGTTATAATCCAAACAATTACAAATCTTATCTAATTGAAATTCATTATTCAGGTTGGAGATAGTTGTGGCTAATTCTGTTCTTTTATTTCTTTATTTTAAATTTTATTGTATTGTCAAGTGATGTATAGAGGGGTTACAGTTACATTTATAAGGTAGTGAGTATATTACTTCTTGAACATTGTCACCCCTTGTTATTTTATTTTTGTGCTACAAATGGAGTTTTAACTCAGAGTTTGAATTCTCATTGGCCTTTTTCTTTCCTTGCTGATGCTCTGTCACTTGCTTCATACCACCACCTCTGGATTTTTGCTCATTAATTGGATTTATCTGCCTGGACTCTCTTCAAGTTTTCATCCTCATACCTCAGCCTCCTGGGAAACCAGGTGTGAGCCACCAGAGTGTGGTGTTAATCATGTTCTTCTCTGTATATGTCGTGTCTGTGTGTTGTATATATGTAAATAAGAGGACTAAACTGAAGCATGCTGTGTGATGTGAATAAGACACAGGGCATTAAAAAGCCAGGTCCTGGGGCCGGGAGTTTGGCCTAGTGGTAGAGTGCTTGCCTAGCATGCACGAAGACCCGGGTTGGATTTCTCGGTATCACATACATAGGAAAAAAAGCCGGAAGTGCTGCTGAGGCTCAAGTGGTAGAGCTCTCTAGCCTTGAGAAAGTCCAAGGGCAGTGCTCAGTCCCTGAGTTCAGGCCCAGGACTGGCAAAAAAAAGCCAAATCCTAGGTTTACTTATCTCCATATTCATGTACTAAATGTGATCTGCCAAGACTTATCTTCTCTCCATTTAGTCACCCTGCACTGTCATTAGATATGAAAAGCAACAATCCTCTTATTTTCCCAGATGTGACTATTTAGACAGATCTAATTAAAGAGCCTAGCCACACAAAAGGTCTATGGAATGCCTTCATTATTTGTTGAACTTTCTATATCCTTTCTACATCCTTACTTACTTTACCTTAACAATACCCATCATATTCTTTTGGGATTGGAATAAGCACAGAGTACTTTAAAAATTTATGATTTGCACATGAGACTTCATCATACTTAGTGCCAAGCTGAAATCCATGTAAAGGAAATAAACAAAACTTTGTGAAGAAATGTATGTCAATGATGACAAGCATGGGGAAAGAATGATTCTACAGCTAGCACAACACGCTTACAGCACACATAGCTACAACATACATGCAATACACACAACATATGAACAGCATTCCCACACAACGCACATAGGAAATCACATTCCCCAGCGTTACAGTATGTATCGCAAATGAATGTCATGGTGTCGTATAAGCTTTTCATGTCTTAAGTGCACAGTCTTGTTAGGTGATATTGTAGATTTTCCTCAAAAATACCCCAAGAAGTTCCTAACTTGCCACTTGAACACACAGAGGAGAATATAAGAGAAAAGTCACAGGGTTGGTATGAGGTAGAGAAAAGTGAGGACATGGGATATGAACCTATTCAAATGGGCAGCAGCAGCAAGCTTTCTTTGGAAGAGGAGCAAAAACACTAAATAAGTGAGATTCCCCATTTTAATAAGTCAAATTAGTCAAACAGAGGACTCAGGCTATTGGATCTGTAATAAAAGTGCTGCTTTTGAAAGGAGGCCAGATGAATGTGCCCCGATTAGCAATCAGCCAGCTCAACTTCAGACTCTCAAAGCCATGATGGGATTTGGAAAAACATCCCTTGGTAAAAGCCTCAGTAAATGGTAATTTGCCTAGTGTAGAAAATAATTATAAGTCAAGAGGACTCATGTGTGGTGTCGGAGGGCTATTCTGTGGTTATGAACACTTACAGCCAAAGCAATTCCATTTCGATTTGCAGTACACCCAGGTGTTTGATTAAACACGCTGATTGAATAGTGCCCGAATCAATACAGGCTGAAAGTATTGTATTTCATGGAGAAAGCTGGGTGGGTCTTGCTCTGCACGTCTTTAAGTGGTATTTAAAGTTGAACTTAGAAATGATATGACACACAAAGGAAAATCTGCTATGCAGTTGTTGGGTGTGTTCCTCAGAAATATAGGAACCTCCTTTCTTCAAATATCTCTGGGCAGCATAAATAAATCATAATTAAGATTAACAAACACTTCTTTTCTTTGGTGTTTGAGATTATACACCAGGGTCTTGAGCTAAACGCGTAGCTAACATCAGAAGGCGAAGGAGGAATTTCTACATTCTAAAATGTGGCCTATTTGTGAAATTTTAGATGTGGGGACCATTTTAGAAGGTTTGTTATTGACCCACATATTGTATACTATGATGTAATTATATTTTGTAAGTTTGATAGTAGATTCTAGACTCAGTATCGAGTGTCACTTTAAAAGTGTTCTTGCTGCATAGCTTGCATACTCCAAACTACCCAAGTCACACTTAATTTAGTTAATTTTCACAAGGTGGATAAATGGACATATGTAAGGACTTCCCAGACAAATGAGAGAATTCTGTGTCCCCAGGTAACCCACTTACTGCCAATCCAATCAGGAAACCTAAGGCATTAGCTCTGACATCTACACAATATTATAGTTTAGCCTGAATGAAAATTTTCTATAACTGATAGCATACGTATGTACTTTCTGTATCTAGTTTCTTTAATGTACTATTTTATTTGGGGAATCCTTTACATTGGTTTTTTTTGTTTGTTTGTTTTTTTGTTGTTTTGTTTTGTTTTTTTTTTTTTGCCAGTCCTGGGCTTGAGTTCAGGGCCTGAGCACTGTCCTTGGACTTTCTCAAGGCTAGAGCTCTACCACTTGAGCCTCAGCACCACTTCCGGCTTTTTCCTGTGTATGTGGTACCAAGAAATCGAACCCTGGTCTTTGTACATGCTAGGCAGGCACTCTACCACTAGGCCAAACTCCCGGCCCCCCTTCAATTGTTTTTAATGATGTTTCATAAGACCTGTAATGATGCCCTCTCTACTCATTTTAATAACATGACTTTTATTTCTTTCTCTTCTGCAATTTTGTCAGGATGTATTAAATTGTATGTCTTTTACAAAGACGTTGCTTTTGGCTTAGTTGATTTTTATGTTATATTTTGCATTCTGGATGAATGTACTTTAATATTTTTCCTATTTCTTTAGATGAAATCTATTTTATTTTCTTTGCAACTTCTTGAGACTATAAATTGATTTTAAACTGTTAAGGAATTTGAGTATGTGCACGATTTAACTGCAATCATTTCACAAGAGTTATTGATTCTATTTTAATTTTATTTAGTAAAATGTCTCCTTATTCCCATTGTGATTTCGGCCTCATGCTTATTTAGTAGTGCTTGTTTAATTTAAACACACTTAGTAATGTGTTTTGTCTACTCATGTTTTATAGCAGTAAATGACCAAATCTCAAGATAAATCAGAGAACATCCATCTCTTCCCTACCCATTGCATCCATTACTCTGCTTTATTTTGTAGGTTACACATTGGGATCTTGTCTGCATTTCTCTCCTGTCTCTCTTTCCCATTGACACCACCCTACCCCTTACTGGTATTTTGTTTTGCTGTACTTCGATTTTGGCTTTTGAAGGAATTATACTATTTGATACCTCCCTTGAGTCTACTGTGTTTCAGTTAATACATCTGAATATTCTTGCATACCACCAATTTATTTACTTACAGGTTTGTAAGCTCATATGTGCTCTCTGTCCTCTGGCTAATTTTCAGATCTTCTTTTATCCTTTAATACTTTTACCATAATTTTATTTGAATTATCTTTTATGAGATCCACAACTATTCTAAACCTGGGGTGTAAAAGATTTATTACAGCTTCAGAAATTATTATTTTGCCATGCCCTCAGTTCAATATTTTTAGATTCTAACTAAATTTATTTTATTATTTTCATTATTTCCTTCTGCTCTTATTCTCATTTTCAGAGTTATACACTTTTATGCTGTGCTTTTCAATGGAATTATTTTCCAATTATTTAAATTTCTCTCTTTTGCTAAAGTTTCCTTTCTAATATTATATATTTTCAGTCTCAGATATACTATTCAATAAATTTAGTTCTCTGTTTAAATTGCCAGCTTTCTGAATATTTTCTTAAATGTATTTTTTGTAACTTTATGCGAAATAACATTGTTATCTCAGAGCTGGATTACCTCTGTATTTCTTTGTATGGTTCTCTTGATCCTCTTGTATTTTCTTATTAATTTTGATAACTTTTATTGAATGTTGGATAATTTAGAAACTGAATCAAAAGCAATTTGCCCTGATTTTCTCTTTCATGAAGATGATTTTCTTTGAAGAGACAGGTAAAGGACATAAAATGCCAATTTAGCATGAGATATATTTGAATGTTGTTTTTCAGGTACTGTGTGTGTACTGTGTCTCTTTCTGGTTTAATTCTTGGCTAGAATACAGTTTAGTAAGGTTCCAGCAAAGAGTCTGGATGCTTTCCAAGGGTACTCTAAAATCCAATTTTTGTCTCTTTAGCTAAGTGCACCGCCAAAAGCTTTGCTCTAATTTTCAGCCCTTTGCCTCCCTGCACTTTGGAAATGTCAGATTCTTAACTGGGTGATGTCCAAGATGGTGGCCCCCGCAGAGCACCTCTCCTTCTTCTGGTCATTGGTCCCTCAAGTCCTGTTCATTCTGGGAGCCTTCCAGTCTCCAACAAAGTATCTTTCTTTTTCTTTTCTTCTTTTTCTCAGATCTAGTTTGGATGTTTTGTGGGAGAATGAGTCTTACACCAAAATGATTTCAACTAAGAACACTTTTTAAAAAAAAATTCTAAACCTTCATTCAAATAAATGGTTAGTAACAATTATCTTCCATTTTGCTATTTCTACATTACAAAATTAATATCAGTGTCATGACAAGCATTGAGGAAGGGTATTTGTGATCTAGGAGTCAGAACAACGTTTTCAGATATAAATTTTCAAATAATTCATTTGGAGTCTCAGGAAGGAAAAAGGAAATTCCTGGCCAGCTTTTTTTTTTTAATTGATTTGATGGTTAGGAAAGCCACATTCAATCTGAATTTCTAGTAAAATCTGGGACGAAGGTGGATATTTCTGTCAGTAATTGTTTCTGGAGATATAACTTTTGTGTTCAATGTGTTTCATGTTATTATGTTGCTAATACTGCCAGCTACGATTATTTTAAGCCTTTTGTATTCTGTTGTAAAAAAACTGGGTTATTCTTTCAATCTTCAGCTTTACTTCCTAGCTGTTGCTAATAGCAACAGTGTTGTAGATTATTAAACTACCTTGCAGGAGAAGATCCGTGGGCTTACCTGAAAAATGCAATGTGAAGGTTTATGTGTGCAGTCTCATTTGGCTGAGCTCTAAAGTTTATAAGCAAGAGGAAATGACAGATTGTTGCTCCAGGCTGCTATAACCCTGGGCAACAGGTTTGTTCTAAATCCACACATCCATGAGAGACTGGAATAGTCCTGACAAGAAATGATGTTTTTATTTGATACAGTTTGATAACCAGGCTAGCTGAAGTTCACTGAGAGAGCTACTTTTTCTTTCAGAGTTTCTTGCCATGAAGGCTGTTTGTTCATGTACCAGTGACTCAAGTTCTACGGTCAATAGTATCTTCATTGCTCAAGTCCTTTAATATCTCACTCTATCCAATCTGTTTATTTCCTAAACATGACACAAAAGGAATAAAGTGTTGTATAAATTGCCCAACTACCTACACAGATCATGAGAGCACAAGCTCAGGACTTCAGAGCATATCCACGGATATCCATTGGATATCAGACCTCTGATTTCATTTGTAGAAAGGCTAACAAACCAGGATGGAAGTCTGGGCTGTCGAGAAAAGGTAAAGCAGGTTGGATATTTCCCTCACATGGGTTATCCTTGCTTGAACTATGGTGCATTTCTCTATGTCTTCCTTAGAAGGATTTTCAGAACCTATTGGTTCAGGCAAAGGATAGCAAGTCTCACAGCTACTCAGGACACTGATATCTGAGGATTGCTATTTGAAGCCAGCCAGGGCAGACAAATCTGTGAGGCTCTTATGGCCAAGTAACCTGCAAAAAGATGAGAAAGACAGAAATAGATATGTGGTAGCCTTACTCCTAACATAGATACAAAAACAAAAACAAAACAAACCCACCCCAAGCCAAACAAAGAACAGCAAAGATGAAAAACTCATCAGGTCATTCAAATTATTTACAGATAAGGTAACTAAAAAACCTACATACAGCCCCAACACACGACCATTTTCCTGCTAGTCACTGACCCTGATAAGGAAGGAACTCCCCTAGCTCCATTTGACAATATACCCAGTCATTTCAGATTAAGCAGGCACAGATAAGCAGATGCGGCCCGCATACACACATTATACACATGGGAGCACAGAAAAAAAAAACAGCTTTCCTCAGGCTGTGAAAAACGAACGGAATACATTTCTCATCTCTTCCTCCACCTCCAGGACCAGGGTAGAATGCATTTCTTTTCCACTGAGATCTTTTGTGAGGATGTGAGTATCATCTTGCTAGAATATCAGCTGCCTCTCAGCCAGCGTATTTTTCTTCATGGTGGAATTGCATAATGAACTCAATATTAGAGTCCCCCACCTGTGCATATGATCCGTGAGAGTGGTGAGGAATAACCATGTAGATTGGAAGTCCTGCCGGAGGAGTGGGAGGGAAAACAGAGGAGGGAGTACAAGGACTCAGGCCAACATGGAAAGAAAAGGCACAGCACCTAAGTGTCAGGGGGCTGTGTGAGTCTTAAACTTTGTGCTCAGATGTGCAGAAAATATCAATATATTCCCAAAAGAGATATTTAAATAAGGTTGGATTGATGACATGAACATAAGTAAAGAAAACAGGCTCAAAGATGATGACTGTTCCATGTCCATAAAAAATAATGATTATCTACTACATAACATACATTTCAAGTGGGTATGGATTCCCTGGGGAGTAAATCAGTGCATAATGTAAGAATACATGAAAGGTATACCATTGTGCAATGTCAATATTAGTTATGATACATGTATAAAAGTATGTAAGGATAATAAATAAATAAAAAGGAGTGCATAAATAAAGTGCTTTACCCTAAGCACAGATGGTTGAGTAGAATACAAATGTCAAAAACATTAAGTAGAATTCAGAATTCCAAAAGTTATTATTTACTGGGTGTTGTCTGAGTCTCTGTCCTTCAGCCTTACCAGTGAATATGAGCATTTACTTTTTCCTCCTATCAGAAGTAAAAATACACTAGAATGACCAGAGCCTTTGTATTGCAGAATCTATGTGGGTCTCTGATACCATTTTCACCTGTCCATCCCTTTACTTTTCTATCTCCTGAATATGAAAAACTGCTGCTTCTTACCACAAAGTATATTAAGTTGACTCTACAAATTGATGTGTTCTAATTGCTTAGGTGACTTCTCTTGGGACAATACGTGTATCCCTCAGTGGCCTGCTAATGAGAGTCATTATTTTTTTATCTAGCTTTTAAAGACTTTAACATTTTGAATGATTCTTTGCATAACAAGAGTGGACACATTTATTTCTAGGATAAGACTTTTTTTTGTTGTCCACAATCACCTTTGAGTAAATGAATAGGAACAGAAAATCAAGGAAAATTTATGAACTGTTTCCTCCATGGGGTCATTTTTTAAATGGATGAAAATGCATTTGAAAAGAAATTAAATGATCAGACTTTGGCAAGTATTGAAAATGAATATGACAATATACTTTGTAAATAATCCTTTGGGATAGTCATTGGGAAATTAATGCTGCAATATCAAAGTTACAATGAAAGAAACTTCATTTAGACTTTGATTTAAAGAAGTCTAGAGTTAGTAATATGAAACAACTCCTCAAACTTAGAATGATTAGAGTCAGATTAAGGATATATTTGCACTTTGGGTCTCAGATTTAACAATTTGAAACATAGCTATAAATTGGATAAATTGTTTTTGTATACCTTTTAAAGGGAGAGACAAATTTATGATCTATTTTACTTCATTTATGTTAAAGTGGCATCACTGCATTTTTATTTCCATACTGGTTTCTCAATGAAGCAGATGCAAATTGTGCTAAAAATGTAAACTAAACATGAAAAGTACTGAAGTGAGGAGGTAAAACATCCAAGGCAGTTTTAATTACTCCATTGTTAAATGTCATCTTTCTTTGGTTAGATTATACAGACTCTTCATTTTTGTCTTAATAGCTTAAATATATTATCTCACAGCTCTGTGGGTAGAAGTCTGGGCTAAGATTGGAGTGTTAGAAGGGAACCAATCCACAGTATTCTGGTAGAATCCATTCCTTGGCCTTTTTCCTGCAGATGGCTCTGCCTCCAATTTCAGTCAGCAACATTACTTCTCTGGTAACCACTCCCTAGCCACATTCTCCCTTCTCTATCTTTTTAAGCTTGTAGGTTTACAGGGGAAGCACTCAGAACTCCAGAAAATCTCACAGGCCACAGCCCTTGATTCATCCTGTGTGCAAAGCTCTTTTGTCATGTGTTACAATGTGTTTATAGTGATAACCAGGAATAGGCGGTGGATGGCTTTGGGGAAGTTAGACAAGTGTGTGCATGAAGAGGTAATCCTAGCGCAGCACAATTCATGCTACTGAGACAAAGCTGGCATAATGTTGGCAGGCTTTGTGCAGCCCCTGGCACAAGGGGGAGAAATCCCTGGGAAGGGAGACAATGGACCAGAGAGGTAATGACAGGGCGAATAGAAACAGCATTTGAATAGCCCTGGGGCTGGTCTACTTCCACAGGTAGCCAATGCAGGGAGCAAGTTTATTGTAACTGCCTTAAACCCCATAGCCCAGAAGCCAGAGCATCTTTGTAAACATCTACACTGGACCCGGCAGTCTAATGGAATTAACTAGCTTTCTTCAAATTTGAGCGTGTGTGAGCCTTCTGTTTATTTGCTGGTATCAGTACTGTGTTCTTGAACTCAGAGTCTCATGTTCTTGCTCAAGGCTGGTGATTTACTGGTTGAGTCACAGCTCTACTTTCTGCTTTTTTGCTGGGTATTTGAGGATGACTAACTTGAACTTTGATCCTTAGATCTCGGCTTCTTCAGGACTAGGATTACATGCATGAGCCACATGCACCTGGCTTACCTGCCTTTTCTAGCCTCATTGCTTGTTAGTGTTTCTGACTCCTTTAGAATCATGGGTAAGATGAATGCAGGCTCCTGCCATGGCAACTGGCAGATATTTTGCTGTCCACTGTACAGGGGGATGTGAGAAATTGACTTATCTCAAGCCACCCAGTTTACAAGTAACTCAACCCCAGTATTCTCCCCCATGTACTTCAGGGAAAATACCCATTACCAAATGTTAGGGTTTGTTCCCAGAGATTCTAGAATAGGATGGATTTTGCAAACAAAATACTTCCTTGTTTTCTGCAAATTCATCTTTCTTTAAGCTAGTTAAAAGTGAGGATGAGTATCTCTAGAGAACGACAGTGAGTCATAAGAAGTTTAATTCTTTTCACTTCACGTGTTCAATGGCCCATGTAATTACAAAATACAGGGAATTCTACTCTGCTCTTAAAAAGAATTACCATGTTAGGAACATGTTACTCTTAATTAGCTTTTGCTAGTCCTTTCTGAAGCCTAAATAATACCTGTGGCTAGATGATCAACATAAATGTAAAAACATTTTCTCTGGCTTCTAAAACAATTTCCAAAGAACGTCTGTAGAGAGATTACATGTAAATCTTCATATCAAATGTCTTTATGTAACATACGGCATTTTTCAGCAAAATTAAGAGTTTACATAGAGACATCTTCCTTCCTTCCTTCCTTCCTTCCTTCCTTCCTTCCTTCCTTCCTTCCTTCCTTCCTTCCTTCCCTCCTTTCTTTCTACTTACCTTTCTTCCTTCCTCAACCCCTTTCTTCTTCTCCTTCCTCGCCTCTTTTTGTTTTAGCAACATTTACTTTAACAGAAAAAGAAACATTTCTTGCTCTCCATTCCGGAGACTTTCCTTATATAGAAAAAATATGTCAAAAGTGTTATGGCTCTTTAAATTAAATTGTTCATTTCTGTATCTTTTTCCTTGTTATTCAAACTCTTTACCCTTAGTCATTGATCTCTTGCCAATTGTTCTATAAAACCATCAGGTAACATCTTGGATGGCCTTTCCCTTTCCTTTCTGTAGGTCCTCCTTCCTTCTCTCAGACCAGTGGTGCTTCCCTCTTATCTTTTTATAGATGGAAAGACAAGCTCCTTAAGGATTTGGCCCCTCATTCAAGCTGACAAGGGAGCAACTGGCATCACACTTGCCTCTTCCTAAAGCTCTATGTTTTCTTTTGACTTCAAGTTCCATCCCATCACTGGAAGGTCCTGCAAATGTATTTTCAAGGGCTAACAGATGATGCCGGGAGGGGGGGGCTCTGAACCTGGGCTTTGCTCTGTGTGGCATCACCAGGGCAGTTCTTGGTTTTAGGGCTCTCGCTGATCTGTTTTCTCTCATGAGTACACTGAAGTATAAATTCATCCTCTGGGAAACATTTTGTGCCACCCTCTCTGAGGCTATCTAGGAGTAGGGCATGGTTACAATCTAGTTTATGCTGTCCTATCTGAGACTTGAAAGTTTCCTTTAAGCTTCAATTATATTTGAAGATCTACTTTCCTGAAATGACCTTCTAAACACATCTCATTTTCTTGGACTTGCTGAGAGCAGAAGACAGCACATGCTCTTCTTATATACTCTGTGGAGCAAAGCAGACAGAAAAGCCTTATCAAAGTCCTGGGCTCTCAGCATTGGCGTTAGTCTATTCCTAGAGAACCTTCCATTTTGCTGCTGCTGTTTATGGTGGGCCATATTGGTATTCTGCAGATGTGCATGGGTTTTGACACAGACGAACCCATCCTACAAGAACATCCTATTCCCTTACACTCACCGAATCTCTGGAGCCTGAGTACTAGCATTTCCCACCTTGTGTTCAGGTTCTTGCATAAGCCAAGTGATATAGATAAACTTCACTATGACATTTCTCACTGTAGAGGAGGCAGATGTCTTTGGTTTTTGTTTTTCATTTTATTGTCTACCTATGTTTCTTTAATCAACATTTATTTAATCAAGCAGCCTTTGTCTGAAGAATATTTGTTTACATCTGTCAGAAGATAGTAGTGCAGTCTTGTCTGATGTTCAAACTCCTCTGTATGTTGCATGCATGCCCAGAGCTGCATGCAGCCTTGCACACCGTTGTCCCGAAATCCTCTGTGCTGAAAATGCCTTGAAGTTCCTTTCCTGAGGATAGATCCTTACCTGGCAAGCCATGCTTCATTCCATTCTCCTCATCTGGCCCATCTTTGACCTAGTTCACACTGCTTTTCATGAATTTCCTAGGACAGGACAGCCATGTGTTTATACCCATTATGTTTATACCTATTCTTTTCATGGTTATCTATAAACAATGATCATCTTCCTTGATCAGTGGCTTTATATAAAAGAACGATTAGTACTTTTAATGGTTTATTGCTCCCTATCTAATCCAGCTTCACATTTACATCAACGTGCACATTTCTAGACAAGCATTCTAGTCAAGTATCCTCAGTAAAGTTGTAGATTTCTTAAGAATGAGAGTGCTTAAACATTTATGTTTTAACACATGGTGTTTTGTGTTTGTGCTGGAATTAAATGAAATGTTAATTGTTTTTTTAACACATATGGGAAAAGATTGGACTTGAATTTAAAAACTGATAAAGATGTTAGAATTACCATACTGTACTATGAAACAAAAATAGGTATGAGTGAAATACTACCCAGGAATATTTCAGAATATAGTGTTTTCATCCATTTTTTTCATTTTTCTGGTGCCAATCTTTATCAACAAGATGGCTTGAGATCTGGCTGAGACATTCCAGACTGTGGCCCCTTTTATAGCTATAATCCCCCAGCTTTGTTAGTTTTTTAGGTCTCTGATATACCTTTGGTAGATCAATTATGGATCAGAAATCTTTGTTTGTATAATGGAACTTCATGCACTGAACAGAGAAAAGAGGAATGGATGGATACCTCAAAGATAAGAAGCTAAGTAGTAACCCATGCCACTTATGTATGCTGCCTGCACACTGCCTTTTCTAGCACATTTTGCACATTTGAGAAACTAAAAATACCGATCTGATTCCAAGCTACAAACCATTAATTCAAAGGAAACCAAGACACTCAGTGTACCTTAGAAAGGGTGAGGGGAAAACCAGAGGCTCTGCATTGGCATAACTCCCCGCTTTCCCTTTTCCCTCCCTGCATCCTGAGAAGAGGAGGCTGATGACTGAATTTGTATCTCCTGACTATGACAAAAGGAAAAACACATAGATATGCAATTGAAATACAAAAAAAAAGGAAACACGAAAGAGAAAGTAGAGTACATAATCCAATGCAAATGTTCTGCCAGCTTTTAGATCTTACTTCCTTTTAAGGTAGGCTGGCTTGTCTACAGCTTCACATCTCACAGTTTGCTTTACAAGATAGCAAAACATTCTCAGACTTTCAACTGCTACAGATTTCCATGGTTTTAAACTTTTGCTCTAATAAGCAAGGTCTGTGTGTCTTTCTGGGCCAGAGTGTGAGCAATGCTTCCCTCTTGGCTCTGCTGCTATGGTTCATTCATTCTTTTTCAGTTGCTAATTCCTGATTATTCCACTTCCTAGGAAAAGGAGTAAAAGAGTTCATGTGTGCATATGTTGGCACACCTGTCATGTATGCTTGCATATATGCCCATGCATGTGTTATGAATGTGTATGTGTGTAAATACATGAGAGTGGCAGTTTAAAGGGAGAGGCTTGGCAGAATGGTGTAGGGATGGTAAGCTGTAGGGAGGAAGTTGAGATAAGTAGGAGGTAAGCTTCCTAAACTTAACACATGACAAACTCTCATAAAGGCTGCTCCCCTCTCCACATATTTGTTCAGTATCTTTAGGTAAATAAATTTTTTTTTTGCCAGTCCTGGGCTTGAGCTCAGGGCCTGAGCACTGTCCTTGGACTTTCTCAAGGCTAGAGCTCTACCACTTGAGCCTCAGCACCACTTCCAGCTTTTTTCTATGTATGTGGTACCAAGGAATCGAACCCGGGTCTTCGTGCATGCTAGACAAGCACTCTACCATTAGGCCAAACTCCCAGCTCCTAAATAATTATTTTTAAAGCAACCATGAGAACGTGTAAGTTACCAATTCTTTTCCCAGTTCTCTTACTAGGTAATCATGCAATCCCTTTGTTTCCCTGGAAAGCTAGGAGGTAGAAATTTCCCAATTCTGGTGACCTATTTACTCATGTAAATAGCATGTACTTCTTGAGTATACACTGCATTGGCAGGCTGTCCAGAATCTAGCAGTGACCAAAGACATAACAATCACTGTCCTTGTCTATGTTTAGTCTTGATGTCACTATATTGACTTAGCCTAATTCTGTCTTCTAGAGCAACATTGATAAATTCCCCCTCTCTCTTCTCCTGACAGCTCCACATGTTAGAAGATGTCATGTCACCATCTTTGGAATAAAAGTTCTCTGATATGACATTAGCCACTGTCCTCCAATCTGTCATCACTTCCCTCTGGGTTCCTCTGGGAGGCCCAGGTGTCTGGGAAATCTGGCAGCTCTCCTAGAGCATGGCTGGTTAGGACATGGTCATGCTGAGGGCAGATTCCTGGGCCATAGTACCAGCTCCTCATTCTCTTGTGCTACACTTAGGTATGTGATGTCGGGGAAGGGTGCCCTAGGTTTGTCATTTTTGAAATGAGGTTCACTGTGCAATGTACACTGGAAAATGGCTGCTAGATTTAAATGAGTTAATGCAAACAAAATAGTTGAGTAGTTGCTGGACCAAAACAGAACATTGCTCTGGAGACAATTCCTCCTCCTCTTTCTCCTCCTCCTCCTCCTCTTCTTCTTTCTTCTTCTTCCTTTTCCTCTTCTTCTTCACCAGTCTTAGGGCTTAAACTCAGGGCCTGCCTTTGGATACTTTTTTTGCTCAAGAATAGTGCTCTGCCACTTGAGCCACAGCACTACTTCTGGCTTTTTCTCAGTATCAAACCTAGGGCTTTGTGCATGCTAGGCAAGCACTTTACCACTAGGCTATGTTCTTGGCCCCAAACAATTATTCTTATTAATGTTTCATTAACTTTGGATATTATCTTTCTATTTATGTGCCTTATTGTTTTAGTACCTAAATCATACCACAGGTTTACTGAGGCTGAGTGCAAGGAACAATGTTCTGTTTGGGTTACAAATTCTTTTTGGCTCCAAGTAAATGACCTGGACAAAGTAGATTCTTGGGAGATGCTTGCTTAGGGAACACATGAAATAGTTTTTAAAAATGCCAGTAAATAGAAAGTGAAAATGTTTCTTCTCTTGGCTTCCAATGTAAATGTATCTGTGCCGTTTGTGATATTGTATACTTTCAGTGATTGATGTACCTGTGCAGGATTTGTTGAGGAAATTGTTAGGAATAGCAACTCATTTATTAAAGAAAAATGCTGTGGAGATGTCTCTTCCTGCTGATAAAATAATGCCAAAGCTTTGGATATTTGATGTATTATAAACATGATCATGACTAATTTCCAAATTTGAGACTCAATTCTCTATCATCCTTCATGGAACATTTACACTGATTTCTAGGATTTGTTTCCTCTTCCTCATAATCTCTTTATTAAATTGTTGCTCTCTGGTTGAGGACAAGAATGGCTAGGTAAGTGAGAAGATATCACTGAATGCTTCCTTCCTTACCTTGTCGTTTGGGTGGTTATGCAGGGAATGGAAATGGCAAAAGAATTTCTATCATTCTTGTTGGCCTGGAGAAGCTGGGCAACAGGTATCCAGGAGATATTCCTAGAGGAGAGCAGAGCTCAGATGCTGGTGCCTTCATTGGAAATAGCTTTAAACTAGTTATTAGAAATTAGTAAGAATATATCCAAACAGCCAGTTCTCACTGGGCCATACTTTCTGAGTTGATAGAGATACAAACAGGAGCATGAGTTTATCTCCATGTGAAGTGGTTTCTCAAACCCATGTACTTCAGCTTTGAAGAATTCACTGATCACTGTTATCATACATAATTGTATTCTTAAATTCACTTATTATTCTGCTTACTTCTTGGCAAAAATGTGTTTAGGATTATGTTTATGGGCCCTAAAGGAAAATGTATACTAAAACCTTTGAAGCAACTTTTTCCCCAAATTTATCCATCAACATCTGATTTGAAAATTTCTATAATTTTACTATTCTTCATTTGTGGATGAGAAGCCAAACTCAGCTACACTTCTACTGATATTCTTATTTTTATGGCTAATGCAATATTCTGATCACAATATACTGTTCCCTGAAAGTCTTTTGACACTATTTTTGTTCAATAATAATTCACTTTAATTTCAGTGGATACTCTTGTTTCTTTAATACCATACTTTTCGATATGCTATTTCAGACGAAGTAATAGCTAGAGAGCAAATTGAAATGGTGTGCTATACATCTGACTGCCTGTGAAAATTCTGTGAATGAGTCAAATAGTCATTTCCCAGATCTTTTAAATTTAGGAAATTCTATTTCTACTTTCTGAAAGAAGATAATCATAATGTACAGTGATTTGACCCAATATATTAAACTTACGTATTAAACTTAGCATATAATTCTCCAAATCTAAGATCTTTTTATGTGCTTATTGATTTTCAGCAGCAATTATGTCCCTAATGATATCTGGTAATGAAGAAACAGAAAGATGATCCTCAGTAAACATTTATAGTCTGATTGAAAAGAAACATGGAATAATATTGTTAATCAGAAACATTAAGTAACATGTGCTTATGGCAGATACATTTCTAAGAACACAAATACCTCATCGAGATTCTCATCTGAAAATATCACAAGGGACAACAAATATCTATATCTAGAGCTGAAAAAAACCCACATTTAAACCACAAATGAAATACCTTTCAGTATGCCTGTGCATGACAGTTATCATTTGAAAATTCAAGGAAAAATGGCAGACCAATTGCTTAATCACGTAAGAAATACTTAGGTTCTCAGCTGGCAATGTACTCACTCCTAATATTTGTGCTAATAGAAGCTTCTGGAAGTTATCTTTAGTTCCTTTTAAGATTTGTTGACACTGACAAGGTAACAGGGAATCTGGGGAGGAATGTGCTTCTGTCTGAAAGCCGAGCCCCCTGCGTGCACACTTGTTCTGGCAAGGTTTACATAAAATCACTCTAAAACTAGGAGTCCTAGAATGATGTCGAACCAGGAAAGTTTTTATGAAATGTAATAATAATGATAATAATAATAAATCACTTGAATCAGAAGGTTGTCATTAAATAACGCATTGCTTTTTCCTGAAATATGCACAGGAAATAATGTCTATTATTGCCTTTTATGATTATAAAATTCATTAAAAATACATCACTGCAATTTGAAAGGGTCAAAGCATAAAACATGTTACTTTTCAACTAAACATCTTTGTAAGTGATATCTGATACTTTGACCTTTTCACTATTGAATTCTTGATGATATTGGGGACTAAAGTTCATAATATGTTTTGGTGGTGTTAGGGTTTTATAATTAGATCTCATCATTACCAAAAAGGTACTTTTTAACCAAAGTATGTTTTTTTAAATTTAGAATTATTGGTGTTGCGTTCAACCCAAATAATGCTTGTTTAATCTGGTTCTTAAATAAGATAGGAAAGGAATGTGTTGTTCCTTGAATGCCTTTTAGGAATTACATTGAAATTGTCTTATAGAAATACAATGAATTCATATGTTTTAATGTAGTGATAGGATGTTTTGAATAAGGTCTGATGCAGATATAAAGGATTTATAATATATTTTTCATCAATGGTATAGGGATGGAAAGGTATGATGCCTGTTCTTACATATCACCAGAAGTCATGCTCACACTCACATGAGAGAAGACAGCTTAATTAGCAAGAAAGCACATAACTGTATATTTTCAAAATTGCATATAAGATAGCAGCCTTCTGAAATGAAGCCCTAAAGTCCCAGGGTAATCTGATTAGCTTTTTGCCTGTGTTCCATAGTTGGTACAGTCATGTAGCAAGCCACAAACAGAAGTAGGTGATCAAGTGACAAAAGCCAGGGGATGACACTGCAGGGCCAGCGTGCAACTTGCCTTGGCTATTTTGTGGAGTGCTGCTTCCTCTAGGCCCAGACCAGGGACTCTCAGGTGAAATGAAAGGAGTAACTTTAGGTTGTATGGTTTGCTTAATAATAAAGTTGTGCTCGTTTCCCTAATCTACTTTACAGAACAGAAATTCTGCTATTTAGGATTCACTGTGAGGGAAGAACAGTAGAAGACAGAAACACAAGAGCAGGTCAGAGAGACCATGCCTCTGAGGCCTTCCTGTCTCATCTAATGCAAACTCTTCACCCTGCCAGAGGCACAGACTCTAGGACACAGTGGGCTTTAGCCCTTGCCACCAAGAGCAAGTTCTTTGAGGGTAAAAACTATTTATTGTGTGTGGTTCTTTCTCTAGTGTCTAAAAGTGTAAGGTTCTGTTAACCAGAGACATGGTGGATATGCCGGCTCAGGTGGATGCCACAGTTGGAAGTGAGCACATGCCAGGGTGCGCTGGAAGGGATAGGCATTTGCTGCTGAAATGGCTGGAACAAGGCGCTCCCTGCCTGTGGTTTTCAAGGTAGCACCAGGTCAGTTTAGGGTGGACATTGAATTTCACCCTCCATTGTAAGAGGGTCTATGGGTCCAGTTTTCTTGTGTGTAGTTTGAGTTGTCATTTTCCATATTGTCCTTACCTTACCCTTTTTCTGCTGTCTTTTGGAAGAGGTACTGGGCTTGGTTTATTTTTGTGGTTGGATTATATGACAATTTATAGCTTTGGGCAAACTATTCATCATACTATTTTCTACTCCTAGGAGTGCCAAGATCTAATTAGATCTGCCATGTTTTTCCATATATTCTAGAAAGTTGTTTCTATCCTGCTAAAATGTGTGTGTTTATAAGCTAATTGAAGAGTGACATGTAAGAATGCATATTGGTGTCCAATTAACATCAAGATTTCTGTGTATATCAATACAGTCTCTACAGTATAATACTTTGGCATATTTTCTATATAAAGTGAGGCTTATTTCACACTTTCCAACTTAAAGTAGTTGGAATTAAAATGCATATATTATTTCATGGCATGTCCTGAATTCTCCTTTCTTGAATCTGCATATTGCATGAAAAAAATATGACAGTGATTGATTTAATTGAACCGGTTTTTGAGAGAGTGTTTTAATTAATAGTGTTGGGTATTTTTCTTCAGTACCTGAAGGCGGATAGACTGATTTGCAGTTCTTTCAGTTCTGAATGCTCAGGGTAATATATTATGAGAAGGTTTTTGCTCAGATATGCTTATACATTAGCTTTCATTATTTCTATTTTAATTAATATTAGAAAGCATAGTTATTCCAGAATTTCATGTATCTCTAAAATGGTTTTAGTAAAATGAGATAATATAGTAAATAGAAAGTAAAAGAAAAATGGGAATAAAATGGAATTAAGACAAGAGGCCAAGTTATCATATTTCTTAAGGATATTGCACAAGCTTTCTTACCCCATTCATTTAATGAAAACATAAGAACATGCCTGCATGTATGCATGTTTCTCATAGTGTAATATATTTACCATTCTATATTTCAAGGCACAATTCTCACTTAGGGTGATGATCCATCTAACTATTGTCTTCACAATAGATATAGATCTGATGGTTTAACATTGTAAACTTTGTCTTGGTTGATTTCATGTTAGGTCTGCAAAGATCATTATTTTTGTCTCTGGTTTGTCTGGTCATTTTCACCACTACATCCATTTAGGAGGATAAGTGCTCTGCTATTTGCTTGCTATCTTCATTCCCTAGTTTTAGGAATTATCACCTTGAAGACAGATTTTTCGGTATGAGATTTTTCTTAAATTTCAACTTCTAGCAAAGTGTTCAGAGCTCATGTGACGGCAAGCCAGTGTCCCTCGGCGTGATGGGAAATGTTGAGTTCAGTTCCTTAAAGACCCGGTTTACTGTGGCTGCCTCAAAACGCCAAGGTCATCCGAGAGTTAAATGATCAGCAAAGTGGATTTCTTTCCCCAGTTTGTAGATAATTTTGTTTTCTTTTTAAAAGTTCATTGTTATATCTCCCAACTCTCCCATGCTCCCTGCTTAGGGAGAGCTCCCCCGACCCACTTTGCATGGCCTTAATAAATTTAATTATGGTTGTCCTTGGGGGGATTCTTCCCTGCTGTACATCGAATGGCTTCCCTAGTCGACCTCGGGCGATTTTTCTCTCATAAGGACATGAAACACTACATGGGCAAGCTCGCCCTTAGCACATGGTAGACAGACATTGAAATTTGCTGTGGAATAGTGGAGTGAGTGGTTCCTGACCCCACTCCCTCCCAGGGCTCAGTAGATCTAGGAACCTTATGGCACATAATTTGATGTTCTGTTGTTTCCATATTTTTGTTTTCTGCTATGACTATTTGGATGTGTATTTCTGGCTTTAGCGGAAAAGGTTTTGTTATATTTTTCTAGGTTTTAATATAGGAAAGAGTGATCGTAAACTATAAATAGCCACCTTGCACTATGGCTTGTTTTCTAAGTGATAAAAGCTCACAGTGAGCATTTGCCTAACTAGACACAAAAATAAACTCACACATGAAGTCTTTGACCGTTTGGACCAGTAACTATATACTAGTGTTTATTTACCATTGCTGGGACTTGAGATAGCAATACTATTTATAAGAATTCTCAGCAATAGTTAGCAGATTATGTTAAAAAATTCTGGGTTTGCATTATCAAATTAACTTTTACTTGTGAAAGAAGGACAATAATAAAATATTGATGAGTTAATATTCTTATTATCCTCACAAAATTTAATGTTTTTGGGTATTCTATTTCTTTTGCATTTATTTTCTAGTGGATATTATAATTTACATGACTATCTTCCTGCTAAATCCATTTTTTTTTGTTTCCAGCAAAGCTTCAAAGCAAGGCCTGGGTGCTGGCCTTTGCTCCACCTCCAACCCTTTTGTGTTTCATTAGAAATAGTTTGACAGACTTTCCCACCCAGGCTTGTTTTAAACTGCAATCCTCCTGTTTCAGCCTCCTGAGTAACTATGGCCACAGGCATGAGCCACTGGGGCCCAACTCATTATTCAAGGTGACTATTGCTAGCAACAGGAAAATGATGGTACCCTGACACCATTCAATCCCACCTATTTAAGTACACAGCTCCTATTTATTTAGACTCGGGAAATGGAATGACAAATGACACTACATTTTCATTTTCTTCATGAAATTTACAGTCTGTGTTGTAAGATAGATATTAATCCTGTAGTTGTACAAATAGAAATTATAATTGCGCATTAAGAAAAAAAAGGCTATCTGCTGTTTGCTGTTAGATAATAGTAACAGGTACTTGGGAGTGTTTTGTGTATTTTTCTGTATTTTTAAAATGTATTTACTTGCTTCAATATGCTACACTTTTCATGTATAAGAAATAGGCTAACCCTATCATGAGTGACATCACAAAATGTCTGAAGGGGAAAGAGTAGCAGGAGAAGGCTGCCCTTAGTTGAGACGTGAGGAGATGATCTTTGATATAGTGCAGCGTTGACCGGCCAGGACTTGGGAGTGAGGAAAACACAAGAAAGGGAGTGATGTGTGTGAATGGGTTCATACCTGCACAGGTGAGCCAGATGAGCGGATTCTGATCAGGTAAATGGTGTGGGAGATGGTGCTGTGCTTGCAAGCAACCCACTGAGACAGGGGTGAAATTCTGTGAAGGGGCTGAGTGGGCAGTGTGAGCAGGCAGAGATGATGGGGCCTGCTGCTGTGGGATATGTATATAATGTGTGGTGGTGAAGCTTCTCTGTATGATGCCAGATCTGATGCCTTAGGACAAACTGCAGGTGAGAATATCACCTCTGAGAGATAATAGGCTGGCAGTAACACAGAAAACAGAGACAGGGCGAGAGGGGTGTGAGGGAGTGAGGGAGGTATGGGGGGAGGGGTGTGGGGGAGGGCTCTTCTTCTTGCCTTGCCTGATCTGGTGGTGTACTCAACTCCTGAAGTAGGAACAAAAAATGTAGGATTACTTAAAACTTAGTGATGCCAGAACATGACAGTCTTCCAGAAAAACTGTCAATCTCTGGAAGTTTTCTGGGGTTTTCATGTCACTTCAGAAATTCTCCTGCATCAGTTTGCTTGTGTGTGCTTTTTTTTAATGTGCATGATGCCTGTGTTCAGAGCGGAGCATGCATGTGACGCAACAGGTGCAGGAAAGAGTCTTCAGTACATAGCAAGTTCATAGCCAGTAAGTCTTACCAGGCGATGGCAGGATTCAGTTCTACAGCAGCACACCATAGATTGTCATGATCTTGAGTACTTCAGGGTGAGGGATACGTGCAATCTATTCCTGATAATCTAAAGATAATTCTTTTGAAAACCCTCGTCTTTGGAAAACGTCTCATTCTGGACATGTTGATCTACACTGAGCTTGCGCAGGCATTGTGTTCCAGCAGGTGTTTCCACAACCCTCCTCTCCACGCTGTTGGACGATCAGAGAAACCCTCAATGGCTGTGCCTTTTCACACCTGAGAATGAATCAAAAGCCTGAGGGTGCTCTGTCTGAAGGAGCTCTGCCTTTGTTCCGTGTGTGTGGTTTGTGTTCACTTGTTTGTATCTGCCCAGTGACAAGGGGGCTGGGGCTCAGAGTTGAGCGGCCTCCTGCAGTGCAGGCAGGGTGCTCAGATTTGCCACCATGGTGAAAAGCTGGTTGCCATGGTGCGGAATATGAAACTCCATGTCAGATCTGCTCTTGTTGGGGATGGCCTGAGAAAAGCCACATGCCAATATTTATTTTCAATACACAGTTGGCTCTCTGGGAAGCACTGGATTATGTCGGGGGCTACGCGGTAGGAATATCAAATGAGAAATGTATGGTGTGTGACTTTCCACCTTTTGTTATCCTGACTTCCACTGGCTTCTGCCCTCACCCATCACCAACCATCAGGTGCTGTGGAAGTCGTGACTGTTATCCTACCTACTTGAAAGGCAGATGGATGCCTGAGGACCACAGCCTATGGCTCTCCTTGTTGAAAAGTTAGCTCAGGATCTTATCTGAAAAATGAATTACAAGCAAAAGAACTGGGGTCAGGGACCCAGAGGCAGGGATTGAACTAAGGTGTTCAGTCCTGATTACCGTAAGCTCAACAATGACACCAATTCAGAATCTGTGCCGCGCAATTTGTCCTTGACAATCATGTAACTTAGTAGACTTGTCTGTTTCATTTGTCTCATGTGTCGAGATTGTTGCTTTAGAGTGATTCTTTCCTCAAGGGTTAGCCTTTTGAGTTTTTAAGGTTCTTAGGCTTGTTTTTGGCTTTGTTTTGTCTCAGAGATTGAACCTGGAGATGCGCAAATGTACAGGCCATGCCTCTGGGCTCTTCTGTATAGCTCGTCATTCCTGCTTTCTTCCTGAGTTCAGAACTGGGCGCTCTCCTTCCATGTGCATCATTTCTAAACACCATAACAGGGTAGACAATGTTCTTCTAGCAGGGCTTTTTCTAAGGATATGTATCAAATGTTAACACAATTTTTTAAAACAGACTGGCTCCTCATAGTTGAGAATTGACAATTTAAATAAGAAGTGAAAGGAAACCCCTGCTTAAAAACCTTTCACATAAGTTTCTTAGTGGTACAACTTGGCAAAATTCCTGACCAGCAGTCCAGAATGCTCTCTTAGCTTGTATGAATTGCAGTTTAAATAATAATTTAATTGGCAATTTGATTTGGTCATTTTAATGAGTGACATCCGCACATAGACATTAGCTTTCATTTTGCTGTAGCTCACAGGTGGAGTTTTCTGTTCCTCTTATGTCATATGTATTTCAGGTTTGAAGATATATAGGCCAGTTTAGGTGATATAAAATCACCTACTTCTATAAAATATCCTCTTAAGAAATAAAAAGTAGCGGAAAAGAAAAAACAAATATTATGCTCTGACACCTTTTGAAGCTTACAGTCACTGTGTTTTCTTTTCAGATCCCCAGCTCAAGGGAATAGTGACCAGGTTATATTGCAGGCAAGGCTACTACTTGCAAATGCACCCAGATGGAACTCTCGATGGAACGAAGGAGGACAGCACGAATTCCAGTAAGTGACACCGATGGCCTCCAGTTAACTCAGTCCAGAAAAGACTCCTGGCTATATAAATAACCTTTAAAGACACATTGGCAAATATTTCCTTGTGCTGGTTTCTTTAAAAAATTTACACTCTAGAGTTCCATTTTAAGTTTTACTACGGTCATATGGATGGCATGGCAATATAAATGCAGAAGTAAAAGAACCCAGTGATTTCAGGCTCATTATAAATGAGGAGCTCTATCCTTTCTCTAAGATTGTCTTAGCCAGAAAAATCTGTTACTTCTAATCTCTTTGTCATAAATGTCCAATAACATTAGTGGGTCAACATATAAACAGGTATTTCTTCTGGATGTACTATTAGCTTCTGAGTGGTACCTGGGAAAATTTAGGGGATGGGAGAAACAATTTCTTTCAATGAGCAGAAGTATAACTTTAAAATTCTTTGCATTCAATCAACAAAGAGAATTATCTCCCTTAAAGAGAGGATTTGTAGACAGTGTCCCTCAAAATACATCGCATACAATGATTAACCAGGTTATATGGTAAAGTTAGGGGTAATTTATTTAAAATTATGTACATCTTCTATTATGTTAATGTCTATATACTCTTTTGATGTGTGTGTGAGTGCATACACACACACACACACACACACACACACACACACACACACACACACACACACACCAGTAATGGAGCTTATCATCAGGCCCTTAGTTTCCCCCCCCCCCCCCCCCTTAGGGCTGGTTCTACCATTTGAGCCACAGCTCCAATTCTGGCTTAGTTGATTGGGCTGGCTTCAACCTGTTGTCCTCAGATTGCAGCAGCTTGAGCAGTTGATTGCACATATGAACCAGTGACTGGCTCATACTTCTTTGTATTCAACCATTCTTTGTAGAATGTGTCTGGAAAATTTCCTGACCCAACTGTTTTTCAATCCTTTGTTCATACTGACACCTGATTCCTTTCATTTCAATATAAATTCTCACAATAGTATAGTCTTTACTGTTGTAGTCAGGGCACTTTATTAGAAGTAGTTCCAGTATTTCTTTTTAGCCATTCGTTACTTGTTATTTATTCTTCCTATGTAGAACAGAATTCCTGTACAATAAAATTTTAGGCACTTTTTATTTTAAATTCTAGTAGTGAGATTTTCACTATCAGATTCTGAGAATAGCTACTCACATAAAACACAATATATATCTATTTGTTATTTCTATGTAAACTATCAATGTTTTTTTAACCATTGCTACAGATTTGGGGTACTGCTTACAATATTCTTTAATTTTTAATTTTTTCTTTTATTTAGCTTCATTTTTCTCTTCAAGTTCTAGTCACTTATTCTGTCTCTGAATTTTTAATATGTCTTTTATCATTTTCTCAGTGGTATGTTGTTGCTTTATTTTCTCTTTATGTTTAGTAAAAGAGAAGATAAATGTCAAGTGTAGAGAGGGAAGAGGGATTTTGATTATTAAGAGCTATATCAAACTGCTATTGTTTATACTTACTGGGATTTTTTTATTAGGATGCGTATTTATTTTTAAAATCAAATACTGCAGGACTGATTTAATCAGTATAAAATTTAAAGAGCTTTAGATTTGTAGTAAAAAAAAAATCCAATTTGGGGAAGGGCAAACTTTAAAACAGCAGCCAAGTAGGAAAGGCTAGGGCAAGGGGGAAGTAGTATTTTAAAATAATTAGCACTTTAACATATTTTATTTAGAAAAGATATGTTTCTCATGATTCAAACTAAAATATATATATAATGTTTCCTTTTGCCACTAAAACCCTTTATTTCTTGGGCCCAAATGGCATTTTTGTTTAGTTATTTCTTTCAGTTGTCATGGAACTCAGAAATACATGGAGTCTGAGGTCTTAAAAGATTCTCTGATTACCTTTGGCCAGCCAGAGTCTAATTGAACATGAGAACTAGTTTCCCACAACATTTTACTGCTTGAGCTATGATGATCTGAAAGCTTTACCACACTAGATAATGTGACCATCTTACCTACTATCAGCTCATCCTTGCTGTGACGGCACTTTTTTATTTCAAAAAGTAGAAAACCATCTATAGCTAAAGGAAAATGATGTGCCATTGGACTGCTTAGAAAACTAATTTTCTTTGAAAAAAGATTTTATGAATTTTCTTTGGCATTTTGCTTTAATCTTTGAGGGCAGATTGTAGGGGTTCACACAAAGCAAATGATATACCCTTTATGTGGAGAACTGATGTCACAGTGAGAATTATCATGAAGACATTGTCTGTTAACAGCCTACCATTTTTAGAACTGAATAAACATCATGGTGTTTTTTAAGACATTAACTGCAGGTGTCAACCGTAGACACATGTGCACATATTTGGACCTGGTTATTGGAAGAATTTTAAAACAAAACTGGAAAGCTGAGATCTTGAAAGATCTTGTTTTCTCTTCCCTAAATGTCTGTGGCATTTTCTTCCAGTTCTGTATCCCTACTGGAAACCCTGGATCCCTTTTCATAGTCTATCTGCCCCATTTCCTGTCTGCAAGTCCTAAGACAGTCACTGAACCAATGCCCCTGTCTCAGAGCAGAGCACAGTCAAATCAGAGTCCCACCATAGGGCCCTGAATCCCTATGAAGGTGTCTGGCCCACAGCTTCTTTTCCTACACACTATTTTCCATATTATATGCACTGTAAACCAAAGTGGTTAGTTTTTTGGTTTTTTTTGTTGTTGTTGTTCCAGTTCAGCATTTGCAAAGTGAGATCAAAATTCTCTTTCCAGGATTCTATTCAAATTGTAGACCTATAAGATGTAATGAATATTGGCAGGATTATAGTAGATTTGTAAAAGCAATGGGAACCATTAGTGAACTCCATTTTTGTGTACAGCCACATTTTTAAATTAAAACACATCATTTCAGGATGAACTTTAAGATTGTCTTTTCCTCTAGTTAGTTAAGATAGCCTTCGGAGTCTAAGGAGAATCATTAGCAATGAAAAGATTTATTTTTATGCTTATTTATTTTAGAAAAGTATGTACTAGAAATACTGACATTTCCACACTGCCATAATACTTAAACTTAACATATTTTTCCTCAAGGGCAAGTCTTCCAAGTAGAAGCGAGATGCACATCTTAATTAGAAGATAGCCTTTCTGATTTGAGGAAGGGGTGATATCGTTATTCATAAATAACTGACATTTAAAAATAAATATAAACCAAGGATTACTTATATGCAAATAGGGAAAAATAAGGAGAAATAACCTAACACACACACGCGCACACACACACACACACACACACATACACACACACTTAAAGTCACCATATGATAACACTGAGCATCTGAACCTTCAACTCTCCATGATTTAAGACTTACATCAGAGTATGACTGTACATGGATGTACTAAAAATCAAAGCCATTCCAGCATCTCAGCCTAGATCATGGGGGTATATAAAAATGGCAGCACCATCCTACAGCAGGGCTTCAGGATGGCTGTTGTCACCTAAATTCTACTCCAGGGGATTATGATTTAATTGGTCTGATGTGGGGCCTTTCAATTTTATGAACACAGCCAGTTTTAATATTGTATCTAGAGTATCCCATAGAATAAGCAAAGCCACAGTAACATCTTTATCATTCTTCCTCCCCTGGGCTTTGTGACATTGCTTTATAACTGTCCAGAATTTGAACAGAGCAGAAAGAACGTACCATCTCAGTGAACACTCTGCGGTTGTAAGGAGCACACAAGCCGTCATCACGCTCAGCTCTGAGGGCTTCCACATGACAACGGGTCCATGGATCCTTCCCTTGTCATCGTTCGGAGAAGTATAATAGCGTATTTTATAGTCTGAGTCTCTGCCCAAATTCTGAAGAAATACTATTTGTTTTATTACGGTCAAATGTCTAAAAAAATCCTAGATTATCTTCTAGAATTTTAAACTGACTTTTGAATTATGGGCATTTTTAATGCCCATTCTAGAATTTATCTATTTCCTATACTACATTGTTTTGAGGAGAACATCTACAATTGTACCATTTGGTTTGTATGAAATATAGAGTAACTACAAACACCAGTATTATAAATATAAAAGTTGAAATAATTAGGTTAGAATAAGTTAGGTTAGATTAGTTCACATAGGTTCCATTGACAGGCAAATAATGGCATCTTTACATTAAAATTCTGTGCAAAATAGTTATTATCTTGGGGTGCCCTTTCAATACATGGTATTTAACACATGGGAGATGGTATATTTCAGTTATTACAGATAGAAGTGAACATGGTTTTCTTTCATTAAAAAAAGTGTCACTGGGCTACAAAGCAAGGCGCATCCCAGGCCTCATAATTAAAATTAAAAAATGGAAATGAACAAACAACAACCTCTTCCTCCTACGAGGTTACCATAGATCCCAGACAGCATAATGTATGTACAAAATTAGAACTAATATTTAACAACACACACAGCAACCCCAAGCATTCTTCTTGGAGTAATTCCCATAGTCATGACATGCTATTTTCCTTCCATTATTTGTGAGGTGGAGACATCTTAGGACCGTAGGAACGGTAACAAGCAATTATTGAAAGAGACAGTGTAATTTTCTTCATCCAATTATGAGAAAACATGACTGATAAAGTAGATGTTTAATTATTCACTGAAGAGACCCATAGAAGGAAGTAAAAATGGACCACAAAGTTCATGGGGTTTGTAAAGCAGAAGAATGCCCAAAGTTAAGATCTTTTACTTATATATAGTTACATCCACACCTTAGTATTTATAATGTTTGTTCTAGCCTGCTTGTATTGCTTGGAATTAGATATGTTAAGAAAATAGAGTAGGGACAGCTGATGAATCTTACAGTTCTACAACCTATAACAAAACTCAACAAAAATATAAAACACTTTTCATCCAGGATGGTGCTAGAAGATCTAGCAAACCATATGCAGGTTACACTGGTTCAAGAATGCCTTAAACATATTAAAAGTACCAATATCAGCAGCCATATTAAAGTATCAGTTATAGTATTTGTACTGTGGTCGTACACAGGAGTTGTCATTCACTGAGTTCATGAATCCCATATATCTGGATCAATTTCACGTTTTTCAACATTCTCACCCACCCCTTCCAACCCACACGTTCTCTTTAGGTTATATATGGATTTTTTTTGCCATTTAGCAAAGCAGCTTATGTGTATAGTGCATCTTTATCCGTGTCATCGCTCCCACATCGATCCTTCCCTTATATTTCTCATTTCTGTGGTATATGGAATGCATTCTTGCTTGCCTTCTCCATTTCCTCTTCTATGCCTTTCCCCTTGCTCTCTTTGCCCCACCTCCTGCAAGTATCAATTTCCGGTGCAGGTGTCTATCTTGTTCTGGGTTTTCTGGAATATTCAGAGGGTTCTGTAAAAGAAATTCCTCTAACTTCTGGCCTATAGAATGTTGTAGTGGCAAATCAAACCTAAACATTCAACAACTCAGATTCTTCTCTCAAGAATCTTCACCATGGATTTCTTCTGGAATATAATGGTGTCAGAGGCTGAGAAACAGAACTAGGCTTGGTTCTGTTTATTACCCTGCCTGTTCTTCAGAATGCTGTAGGCAAGATTGCTAAGCAGATTTACGAATTAAAGCTGATGTACTAATTGTACCCATGGGAGAAAGTTCTTCATTCTAAAGAGAATTCTGAAGTCCTTGAATTGGAACTTCTTCCCAGGAAAGGGATGATATCTCATAAATAAAAGAAATGAGAGAGAAAGAACTTGTGACACTGCTCCGCATCTTTGCACCAGTTGGTGACAGCCTGCCTTTGTGTTTCCAGCACTGTTCAACCTCATCCCAGTGGGACTGCGTGTGGTTGCTATCCAGGGCGTGAAGACAGGGCTGTACATAGCCATGAATGGAGAAGGCTACCTCTACCCATCAGTAAGTATCTGCCAGAGCTGCTGGTTCTCTCTCTCAGTATCTGTAAAACAACAACAACAAAACAAACATAAAACAACCTCATGGAGACAGCCACCGAAACCACAGCTTCTGCCTGTTGTTTCAGTTGTTCCATATTTGTTCTTTCTTTTTAAAAAATGCAATTGCTGTGTATTTATTACTCATCCATGTTTGGCCATATGAGTAGATCTGCAGAAAGAGGGCTATGTGTTTCTCATATTTTAAATGATATGTTTTTTGTCACATATCACTATGTGTCTATCATACTTCAGAGAAAATGATCCATTTTGAAAGAGCTGGTGTAAATTTTCTTCTTAACTTTCTAGTTAGAAATGCTTTGGAGAATGTCTTATACCTTAGAAAAATTGTTATCCTGTATGTCACCATTTTATTCACTTATTTTTTAATTTGCATGATGTTTGCAAATATGTGTGGGTCATGATGCAATGCTCTGATTGATACACACACTGTAGGAAGGTTTAGACAAGCTGATGGGTGTTTTACCATTTCTGTGTAGGGTAGTGTTAAAATTTATTCATCTATTTTGAGAGAGAGATTGTTCCCCATGGTCACCATTCATCATGGCTACCAGCAGGATGACGGATTGCTGACACTTGTTTGTCCAGTCTGACTGAAATTTTCCACCCTGGTAGAAGTGGGGATTGAACTCTAGGCCTCATGCTTTCATTACAAGCACTTTTCTACTTCGGCCCAATACTGTTTCTTCTTTTTATTTATTTGTTTAAAATTCTTTGCTTGAATGACCTCAAACTCACAATCCTCCTATATCTACCTACCAAATAACTGGGATCACAAGCATGTACCACTCAGCCTCGTTACTTTCTCTCTTCTATTCCTTAACTTCTCATGGCCACCTATTTAATCTGATCAATATAAATTACAGTGTTAGACTTCACATATAAGAAATATGCTATCTCATTTAGGTGGAACCTAAAACTTTATTTTTAAGAAGTATTAATATGCAGATTAATATTATAAAAGAGAGAAAAAGAGAACTCACATGACAACCACTCTAAATTCTGTGCTGCTATATGAGGTGAATGTGCAGCACGTTGAGAGTTGGAGCAAGCTAGAATTTCCTCTGCCTCATTTAGGATAAAAAAGTATAAATAAAAATTATTTTCTATAGATGACTCCCTTCAGATACAAATCAAATTTATTGATTTGACATTTTTCTGTTATTTTTTTAAACTTGACTTTTCTCCTGAGTAATCTTCAAAAGGTCTAAAACTGAACAGATAATTCATCTAGCATTTCCTCTACTTTTTATTGCTGATAATATTGCTTTTTATTGTTGGTAGTATTACCACCTTTTTGTGCTCTGTTATATATACTGTTGGGAATCTGGTTGCTTTATATTTTTGGCTACTGAGGGAAATGCTTTGTCTCTCTTTTTTAAAAAATTGTTTTGCCAGTCCTGGGCTTGAGCTCAGGGCCTGAGCACTGTCCTTAGACTTTCTCAAGGCTAGAGCTCTACCACTTGAGCCTCAGCACCACTTGCAAGGAATCAAACCCGGGTTTTCGTGCATGCTAGGCGAGCACTCTACCACTAGGCTAAACTCCTGGCCTGGGAAATGCTTTTTATATGTTTGTGTTGAAAGTGTAAATGTGTCCTTTTCTTCTTTAGGATAGAGTATGTCACCTTGAGTGTGTGTCTTAGCTTAGAATAACAATGCATTATGTTCAGCACAGTTAAACCAGTCCTGTAAGAAGCCAGGAAGGCAGTTCCTTGCTTGTCCAGTTTCCAGCGCTTAAACATGTTTTTCCTATCCAGGAATCAGATCTCATGAGGTAACAGTGGGGGAGCCCATTGACTCCAAATGTGTACTAGCAGAAGCCTCAGCCTTCATATTGTCCTCTACTGATTGTCTTGGTACTTGACTGCCATCCTCCCATGGGGTGATTTGAAACCTTCCCATCTTTTGGAGTTGAATCCTGCCTGGGTGGGGCCATCTATTCCTTACTCAACCTCCAGGTAAAAGAACCTAGATCAAAACCAAAAGGAATTCCACTTAACATTCCTAGCTAAACTGCTGTTTACATGTACTAAAATCTGACCTTATAATAATTTAATGAAATATATTTTCCCACAGTTTTTCATAAATTATTAAGAACCTACAGAGCACACTATAGTCATTTGTTTCTTATACAGTTGTATAAGGAACAAATAATGTATCAATATATATCCAGCACTGTTCTAGGCATGCATTATCTCCTTTAATTCTCCCAACAGCCTTTATAAGCAAATACAATTTAAATGAGGTCACTGGTGTACAGACAGCAAAGTCTTCTCCAAATCACCCAGGTAGCAGACAGAAAAGGATAGTACTTGAGCAGAGTTGGTTTGACTCATTAGCCTAACTGCATGACTGTACTATTGTTACGCGCCAGACATTTTTTCATAATATGATCTCGCACTTATTCTAACAAGATGCTGCAAACACACCATGATGTAATTAAAACCTTCAGGGTAGACTTACTTGGGGAATAGATTTCATTTCAGGGCAGTTGCTCAGAAACATGAAGTGAAATATAATGTGTCCTATGGAGATTTTCAAATTAAAAACTGAAAATCACAAAAGAAAGTATTCGTTTGGGGTAAGTTTGATCGTACATAATGTGTACTTACCATTCTTGAACTTGATTACATTTAACATTTAAGTTTTAAAATTTTCAAGTCATGGCAAACATTGTTAAATCACTTACGTCAACTTGAACTGAGTTCCCAAAATGATAACTTTTACTAAGATAGTGAAAGAAGGTTTAGTCTTAAAAAGTAAGCAACCTAGGGGCCAGGAATTTGATCTAGTGGTAGAGTGCTTGACTAGCATGCATGAAGACCTGGGTTCAATTCTTCGGTACCATATACATAGAAAAAGCCAGAAATGATGCTGTGGCTCAAGTGACAGAGTGCTAGCCTCGAGGAAAAAGCCCAAGGACAGTGCTCAGGCCCTGGGTTCAATCCCCAGGACTGGCAAAAAAAAAAAAAAGAAAAAGAAAAGAAAAAGTAAGCAACCTGCTCTAAACATGTCCGCACTAATAAAGATTAACTTACTGTGTTTTGTGGCATTCACTAGTATCTAATAGGTGACAAATTCATTGGAAATCAATAAGTTTAGGATGTAGGCAGTAACAACAAGTCATTCAAATGAACTCTGTTCAATGCAAATTATACCAGAGATTTACTTCCTATTTCAAGAAGCAACACTTATAATCCCTTGCTATCCAAATAAAGATATTCAGTGTGGTAGATAATTCTGCCTTAGGACAAATGAGAAAATGATCTTGACTGAGATGTCAATAATTGCTTTTTTCCACTGCTGAAGGCATTTGTTGTTAGCTATAGAATTTTTTCTTCAATATAACAATAGTTGTTTCTGTTGTGGCCATACAATTACAATATGTGACTTAACACATGTCTCAGGAGATTTAGCACCATATGTAAAGCATTTGTTTGAAGGTATAATACAAGCTGTAAGACCACAGAACAAAAACTGATAACATTTTTGCAAGTATTAGCTAAAAGTAGTGTTTAAGGAAAAATGTGTTTTAATGAACTGTAAACTATGTACTGTGTAGAAGGTAATGCTGAAGGCTTCATATTGTATGTTTTGTTCCACACTGCTTCTGAGTTTGAAGGAAAAACAAAATACCCCACAAGTGGTCAAAGGTTGCAAATAAAATTTGAACCACTACAGAAAATCTTGGCACACAAGAAAATATCAACTTGCAGCGATTAGCAAGGAGTAGTTAAGTCAGTTGTGTGTCTGGTGAGAGGAAGAGAGAGAAACAGTGAGAAAGAAAAAGAAAGACAGGTAAAGAGAAGACACAAAGGTAACTGGTGTAATAAATCAAACCTAATGTTTGTTTAGAAAAACTAGTTTCTCAATCCATAACCAGGATTTTTGTGACAATAGTTCCATATTTCTGGATCTGTTTCCTCATCTGATATGGTGCACAGCATTCATGGAATACTGAAATTAATTTAAAGACTTAAAATTCTGATTTTAGTCGCATGCATTTTTCTAAAAGATGAGGGATAGGTTTTATATGAAGTACATAATGATTCATTTTTCATGATTTGTTGCAGCCTGGCATTCATAAGGTTTTCATATTATCCTTATGGGCATTATTATAAATGTTTCTATTACTCACACACTAGTGAGTGCTAGTGTTTTCAGGAAGTTAAAGTCTTATCCACATCTCCACAACAGTTATTATGAAGGAAGAAAAAAGAGATCATTTTTATGGATTTTTCTTTTTAATAAAGGAAATGAATTGGTTCAGTGCTTCGCAAGTATCAGGGCTCCTGGGAACCTTGTGGGAAGCCAGGTAAAATGAAGATTCCTAGGTCAGACTCTAGATATTTCAGTTCAGTGGATCTTCTGGGAGGGCCTAGGTATCTACACTTTAATAAGTGTCATCCTGCCATGCTCCCTCAAGGGATGCTCAAGTTGGTATTGCAGCCATCAGTCACCACACAGGATTGCAGTGGGCCATGGGACTGGGAGAGGGTTGCGAGAGGCGGGGTGAGGGGGAGAGATACAGTGGTGATGGCAGGTACAATCTTCGGATGGGATGTGCCTCCTCTGTGTGTCCAGAGAGGAAAAACCACGTTTTTAAATTGATAGAGGAAGACACCAAGTTCACTGGCTCATGCATATGCATGACAACTTTGTGGGTGGGAAGCTACCCTCGAATTAAGGGATGTGAAGCATGTGAGAGACCTGTGAATATGTGCATTGCTTGTAGGAAGAACTCTTTGGCTGCCTGGATATGGAGGTGACAGAGTTAATAATCACTCTTGTGTGACTGGCTCAGAATTATTTGTGTTTTGGAGTCCTCACACCACTGAGGCTAGCACATTCATCTATGTCAGTTGAGTTTGCTAGAGTTTTCTCTGTGATGGTTTTGCGTTCAGAAGTCTATGTGCCTTCTTTCTGAGAACAGGTTTACCTGTGAGTTAGCTGCCAGGCTCACTAGAGCCCCAGGTTACTAGCAAGCGCTTTCCTCCATGCAGCTCCAGGCATTCAGAGTTCTACATCTCACTCACTTGGAAGCTGGAAACAAAAACTACTTAAAACTTCACAAAAATATTTTAAACTACTCCTGTCTGGAGGAAGAATTGCCACCATCTTTCTTGAATAACCAGTCTGTTCTTCATATATTCCACAGTAACCACTGGCAAAAATGTTCTCTCGCCAATCATTTTCATTGTTTCTTTCTCTGTTTGACCGTGCTGATTTTATTTTGATGTGTAGAAGAACAATGAGAACTTATTAGACTGCAAATACTGGCCACCTTGTCATTGCATATTATCTATAACCAACATTGACGTAGGACATGACACAACCTAAAGAAATACTGTATCAAAGACAAATACAGAGAACTCACAGTAAACATAGATTCTCTCCCATGATCATTGCCTTCTAACAGTGGAAAAATGGACTCTGAACCTAGGATTTCATTTAATATTGCTCATTGCTTCCAAGATCATACATTCAGTTTTGAGCTCAATTTCATAGGAAGGTACATAATGCACTCTAAACAGGACATAGTAGATCCCATAAGAGTGTTATCAAAAGCTAGATACTGGTTTTCAGATCTGACCACCGGTCTATTAAGTACAGAGAGCTGAGTCACACATTCTTGTGTGTGTCCCAGCCCAGGCAATGGCATAATTGGTTGCTATTTGCTGTTCCAATAGCGGTAGAGACTGAATGGGAACAAGATATTCCTGTCAGCTTTTAGAATCACTGTATTTTTGTTCTCTGACAAGATGGAGATATGTGATTTGGTCATTAATAACGACTCATGGCCATTATTTATCAGAATGGTCCTGTGATCAAATAAGCAACATTATTCTATTTTACTTCTAAGCTGGTACACCTAGTACCTAAGTTTACCAACCTAATAAACAGTTAAGTACCAGTGGATGTCAGGAGAGAAGTACTCGCTAATAGAACAAATTAACTATGGGTGCCTTTTCTGAAAGTGCAAAGCAAAGCTTTGAATGTGAACGTCTCCAATTACCTCATCTGTCCATTGCCCACGGACTAGCCCTAAAATTATGTCAACAGCGCATGTTCATACTTACTGTGTGTCATAGCGGTAAATGTTATGGGTTGAGTATATTTCCTCATTGGGCTGTAATTCAAACCTATCATTGAGGATATCAGTGTACCTCTTGCCTACAGATGATGAAGTAATTGACGTGATTTTTTTAATCAATTAATTACTTAGATTCTAGAAATTCTAATGACAAAACTAATGTTTAAACTGTTCAAAAGTTTTCTAGACTATTTTCACCTGCAGACCAGGTTAAAGGCGTTTTTTAACGTGTATAGAAAAATAAAGTCTAATGTGAAATAGCATATTAAAGGGAAGAATTATTAAGAAATGGTCCCACAGGTGTTATAAATGGATTAGTTTTTTTTTCCTAATGCAGTCTGAGTCACTTGAAATACTATTATATAGAGTTAGTTAGCAAAGTCAAATGATCATCTAAGAGAAATGAGCCTTTATTTAATTCAAAATATATTACACAAGGAGGTGGAGCAGGAAAGATCATTACCCTGGGAAAAAGTTCCTTTGTGTTTACCTTAAAAACGATCAAACACTGTGGAAGAATTTGAATGATGACTAAAGTTCATATTAATTTTTATGCATCATTTGTGTAATAACAACTAGGGAAGAAAGAAAACCCATGTCAACAAAACATAAATGTTTTTAGTGCACAATAGGTCTTAGCACACTTTGGTGAGCTAATTAGAGTGCTGTTTTTATTTTTTTTAATTTTATTGACGGGATAATGTAGAGAGGGTTTACAGTTACATTCGTCAGGTAGTAGGTACATTACTTCTCGCATATTGATACCCCTTTCTCATGTTTTTGTCCCCATTTACTTTCCCCCACCCCTTCCCAATCATCTTGTTTTCCTCCCTTCCCTTCCCTATTTCAAATAAATAAATGTACATACAATATACCAGGTAACAAAGTCAGTTACAGTAACCACATGAGATTAACCATAAGGAAAAAAGGAGAAATTTGCCCTTATTCTATATCTGATAGTCAGTCCTTCAGGCCAGCTACAATGCCTCAGAATTATGAAATCACTAGCTATCCCAACCACAGTATAATGCTATTCCAAAAGCTTTTATGAATAGTAACTTCACTGAAGATTGTGTACCTAACAGTTATGAGGGGAACTGACCAATGCATCACTTAATTTCAATGATCAGATATTTCAATCATTTCCCAGCCATCTGCTGATGGATCACTCATCTTGCAAATGATTCATGTATACAAATTGACACACCGTTAGATGGTAAACATTCTACCAAAAAGGGCTGTTAAACTGTGTTCAGGAGCCATTTTCTGTTTTAACTATTGATGTTAGAGAAATGCTTAGAGAAGTTACTGTGAAATAATTTTTGCCTTTGTAATATTGTTAGATTGTATTATCAGGCGAATGTACCATTGAGGTAGTGATAATAAGAACAGCAAGGTAAAGATGAAGTAACATAGCATTTAAGCTTGACAAGTGTAATGGAAACTAAAGCCCTGGAGACATTTTGATATATGGGTAAATTATTCTTAATTGTACTTCAGAGGGAGCTTTATAACCTGAAGGAAACATACTTACATTTTCACTAGGGAAAAGTGGAGTTATTGTATTACATGAGAATATATTTATGTATGTTTTTATTTTTATTTATTTATCTTTGCCAGTCCTGGGGCTTGAACCCAGGGCCTGGGCACTTTTACTCAAGGTTAGCACTCTACCACTTGAGCCACAGCATCACTTCCAGCTTTTTCTGAGTATGTGGTACCGAGGAATCAAACCCAATGTTTCGTGCATGCTTTTTAGCACTCAACCACTAGGCTACACTCCCAGCCCTTGTGTATGTTTTTATAATCATAAACTACTAAGGCATAATCTTTTCTATATAATGATCAGGATATGCATTCTGCTATGTATACGTACGTATTTTTTACTTAGTCTCATTTATGAAGTCCTAGGAAAAGAAAACCTATCTTGAAGGCTTTGGTATAAAATTTGTAACCTATAACACATTTTTTTGTATTTCATTAGTCTTTTAGAACTGGGATTTTCTAGGTGGACAGGTTTAAGGGGGGCGGGAAAGTAGCTGGCTCATAAAACTGCATGCTCAGTAAACAGAACACAGAAGAATACATGTTTCGTAGACATGGCACACTGTATCAAGAGTGAAAGACAAAGGCCATATTATCAGCTAAGGAGATGCAAAGAAGACATTTGATAAAACTCAAAACCTTTCAGGTTAAAAGTGCTGAACCAATTATGTATGAGCATATCCTTCAACCCAATATAGAAAGCTGCATATCCCAAGCCAGCAGATAACATACAAATGGGAAAGTACTGAATGCCTTCTCTCTCAAATCTGGAACAAGACAAGAATATCCACTTTATAACTTCTATTGGGTATAGTAATAAATATAGTAGCCAGGACAAGAGATAAGAGCAAAATTAGAAATGAGCTGATCTTCCATGTAGGAATCCACAATGATTCCACCAAAAAGCTGTATTAGGAAAGGAAAGAATCTTAGCATATATGTCAGGCCACAAAATCGACATCTAAAAATCAAGAGCATTGTTATTCATCAATAGGAAAAATTCTAAACATTCAGAAAGACAATCCTGTTTACAAGGTCTATAAGGGAAACAAACAAAAAACTTACCAGGAAAACTATAAAATACAGAAGAAACCATAGAACACATTCAAAAATGGAAAGCCATCCTCAGTTTCTGGACTAGAACAATCAATATTATTAAATTTCCCTGATGCTCAAAGTGATCTATAGCTTCCATGAAATTTCTATGAAAATGTGAATGACATGATTCACAGCCTTAGGAAAGATTAAAATTTGTCTTGGCTCACACAAAACTGTGAATGGAAAATGTAGTCATAATAAAAAATGACCAAAGCAGAAAACATTGTGGTAGTTGACTACCAAGTATATTATAACACAATACAAATCAAAACAGTATCGCATGACATAGAAATAGACACACAGACTAGAGGAACAAAATGTTCCATAACACATACAGCTAAAGGATTTTCAACAAATGTGGTAAGGTTATGCACTATAAAGAAGACAGTATTTTCAATAAATTGTGCTGAATATTGGATATCCATGTGAGAACAATAGAATAAATTCCCATATCTCACCAGTAAAACATCAACTCAAAATAAACTCAGTGTTAGTAGCTCACACGTGGAATCCCAGCTATTCCACAAGGTGAGATCTGAGGCTTGCTGTTCAAAGCCAGCCAGGATGTACTATTCACAGTTACCAAGAAAAGGAAACAAGGTAAATATTATTGGATGAATGGACAAAGATAATTCAGAACATATTTATGCTGGAAAACTACTTAGCTAACAATGAAATTTTGTCATTTTTAACAATGTGGTTAGAATTGAAGATCATCAAGTTAAGTAAAATCAGGCACAGAAAAATAATTATCACATGCTCATACTCATACATGGAATCTAAAAATGTTGGTCTCATAGGAATGGTTATCAGAAGCAAAGAAAAGTAGGGATAGAAAACTGATCAGTGAGTAATCAATAGTTGGAATAAGAATATTATATAGTAATTTATGTATAAAATATATACTGTAAGTTTCAGACAGGTAGAAGGAAAGAGTTGAAGTATATTCAACCACAAGAAATGTAAAATCTTTAAAGAACCTTATATTGTTAACATGATTGAATATTACAAAACATCATGTGGTATCACATTCATACATATAATTTTTATACTTTTTGTAACAGTTACAAGTAAGTTTAAAAAAGAAAAATTTATCTTAAAATAAAATACGTAAAGAACCACATTGATAATTATTCATAGTCATTAATTTTGTTATTATAGTCACAAATGTGAGGAACTCTGAATGAGAACTGGCTTGCAAGGCACACAGCGTTAACTGGAGCATTCAGGCCTTCTGTGTGACCTGGAGGATTCTGAGTGACTTTTCGTAGTTTGGTGATGACTTTTGAAATGCTTTCCGAGAAGTCGATGAAGCACTCAATTATGTTTAGTTTAATCTTCAGATATTGTGATTATGTTCTGGAAGGACGGCAGCAATTAATTACATTAGGTCAGCACACATCTCTATGCCTATCGCATTCCCACAAAGAGCCAGTCAGGCTCTCAACAGCTGTGTGGTTCATCTGCCAGGCCTAGTGCCAGAGGATGAATTATCTTTCTCCAGTGCTTCTGTTACCACTGAGATGTCAGTGAAGAAACTGCTTTAGCAGAGAATGAACCCATGCTATTGCCATTTTCCTCCGAGTATAAGCCAGGACCACTCTTTAGACATTTTGAAATGACAAAAGCTATGAGAATTAGAACGGTGTTTATATGGTACTTACCCTTATGGATGTGTCTAGGCGTACTTTTATCATCTCAAATAAATATTCCATTCAAATAAGAGATTGTTCAAAATAGTGCTCACACAATTTGAATATTTGTAGATTATTGCCATGGCTTTGAACATTTTGCATTAGCTTGAATTGAGCTCACCTGTAGAACAATATAAGATACAGTTTAAATACTGCATCTTATAACAATGATTCTAAGTACTTTTTTTTTTGCCAGTCCTGGGCTTGAGCTCAGGGTCTGAGCACTGTCCTTGGACTTTCTCAAGGCTAGAGCTCTACTACTTGAGCCTCAGCACCACTTCCGGCTTTTTTCTATGTATGTAGTACTGAGGAATTGAACCCGGGTCTTCGTGTATGCACTCTACCACTAGGCCAAACTCCCAGCCCCAGATTCTAAGTACTTTTGAAAGCAGTAAATATTATGGTGCTGTAGAGATGTCTGAGACTGACTTCAAAATTGAACTCTTGTGCTTTTAAATAATTTTGAAGCTACATGGTAAATTTGAAATGCAATTAATAGGGAAGCTTTTCTCCTTGCTAAGAAATTATACAATATGCATTTCAGAGTATATATGCATAAAAAGAGTATACCCATGCATATGAGTAGATAAAATATGCATTTCATCCTCACAGGATGAATTGGCAAGGGCCAACATGCTTGAGATGACATACAGGAAAAGATAATTAAAAGCACTCACCACTCTCCTGCTTTTGCTATTCCCAAAGGAGTGAGGACACAGATATTTCCCAGCCTGGAGCATGGACACTGCCTCTTGGAAAGAAAGCCAAAGTCTGGCTATCCCATAACTGTTGTGCTCTCAGTGTCTCGTGCTGCCTGTTTAGTGCACACATTTAGGAGGGGATAGAATCCACAATGTCCCTTCTGTTGTGTCCTTTGTGCATTACAACCACTAAAGTTCTGTGCACTGAATTAACAGCATATATATGTATGTATATATATGAGATTAGATATGTTTATAATCTCATAAGTCCTCCTCAGAGAAACTATTAGTTTCCTGGTCATAATCATGAATTTAAGAAATGTTCTGAATGCACTTTGTTTCCATTACTGGTATTTAAACAGTGACCTAAATAAGATTGATAATTTCATCTGAATACTCTCAACCTGATATTTTACCCAATCGGTTTCCTGGCGTTTAAAATATTTAAGTGATTGTGCACGTTGCAAATGAAATATGAGGGACTACGTAGGTAGAATGGCCTCAGCTGACTCCATGTTGATTGAAAGTGTAGACTTCTCCCTGGTGAAATAACTGTGTTTAGCCATCACAGTTTATTATAGCAATGTCTTTAGATCTTCTCTAGAGGTCTCAAGTTCATGATCAGTTCAAGGAGTTTGTTAGCGTATAGGAAATTTTGAGCTCAGTTAGTGGAGAATCAAATGGGCGTTAGCAGAGAAGGATGTTAGAAGGGATTGGAGAGACAAAGTCTGGCTGGCAGCTTTTCCACAGTCAGTGGACTGGGAGGAAAAGTTGTGCCATGCAATGAAATACTTCTTATGAATTTTAGACCCAGGAATTTTCTCCATGGATCTTCTGATACATTTTTATTCTTAATCTTGTATTTTTCATCTCTAAAGAAGTTGAAGCATTTTATCTATGATGAAACTCAGTTCTCCAACTCTTCTGCTCAGTTAGCTTCAAGACACAACAAAAGAAAATGGCATATCTAGACAATAATTCCATCACTTACTTTAGGAGTAAAGATGATACATTCGATGAGGGTTGGGAAGTTCATACAAATATGGAAATTTGGTCATATGAAATCTAGATCCCTGAAATGATCACTGCATGGTTCTGTTTTAACACAACTGAGTGGCATTCAAAATCCTCTTAGTTATGGCGCATTGAGTCTCTTACTCTGAGTCCACTATCTTTTTCCTCTGTAACATATACTGTAGGACCAGTGCAGATGTAAATATTAAGTCTAACATCTGTTTCTGGATCAATACTATAATGGCCAGACATGGAAGCTCACACTTTTGTCAAAGCTATGGGAGTCTGAGATCTGAAAGTTCATGCTTCCAGGTCAGCTTGGTTAAAAACAATTGATGTGAACCAACTCAGCTGAGAAAGCTGGATATGGCCATATATACCTATCACCCCAGCTCAGTGGAAAGTCTAAATAAGAGGACTACAAAAGCAAAAAACAATGAGATCCCCATCTCAAAAATTACCAAGCTATTAGTTAGGGCTGAGATGGCTGCTTCTCAGGTATTTTCCTGATTTCCTACTTATTCTTAAAAATCATATATTTATATGTATATATATGTAATATATATACATGTATATTTCGAACATCAAATGTTGTACAAAGGGTTCTAATTTAAGGTGTCTGCTTTTGTGTACAATATTCTTGATCAGAGTCACCCCTTCAGTAACGCTTCCCTGTATTCTTAATCTTCTAATTCTTACCATTTGGCATCTTTTTGTTTGAAAACATCTATGATAAAAGTGAAATTATGTCTGAAGGCTGAGGAAGGAGGATTGAGAGTTCAGGGATGGTTGGAGTTTCACGGTGGGATTAAGGAAGTCACATTAACAAATATATATATTTTTCTAAAAGTACCTGCAAATCAGTTCTAGAGGGAGAACTGAATTTTATAGTGAGGAAATGTCCACATTTTTAGTAACTCTTCTTTTGCTCTCATGCTACTGAGTAGTTCACAAAATTTTTCTGGTTTTCTATGTTTTGGAAAGTCTAATAAGTTTTAAAGGAGATGAAATAACATTTCTTATGTAATATTCCAATTAATGAAATAACAAAGCCTGCAGAAAAGAAAATCTGGATATTTTTTTTTCTTTCCCTTTTGTAAGGTTTTCATGCAGTTCAGTTCATTGGTTGAGTTGGAGATTTCTTTTTGCATGCCCACAATTGTTACTGTATTTCTGTTAACATGAAACCACTCACACATCATCGTTGAAATGACCTTTAAAAGTAGTCCATAGGATAGATCCTATAATTATACCTTTAATGTTCTAAAACCGAACAAAAAAGAAATATAGTAATTCTAATAATTCAAACATTTAAAAAATACTGGCATGAACTGCAATCAGTTGTGTTTCATGATAACATTAAGTTGCTTAGAAGCATTATGAACTACATCCATGGAAGATAACAAACTCAGTTGATAAATACTACGTTGTGGAACTCCTCCTCTTCCACATCTGCCTGCTCCTCAGTGGGCCTCCTTATTCCTATTACAAAGAGTATTTCCTGTATTTCTGGGCCTGCTCAGATTGAAACTGGGCCTACCTCAGCTTCTCACACAGCCAGAATTATAGATGTGCACCAGCCCACTTGGCCTATGTATACATATTTTCAGAAATTAGCTGGGTGTGGTGGCATAGGCCGCTAATTTCCATTGACTAGCTGGGGCATATGTGAGGAACACCATCTCAGGAAATAATCTCGGGATGGTGATTTGTTTTTACATCTATAATTCCAGAAAAGTAAGGGGCTGAGTAGGATAACTGTAATTTAACATCTGCTCTGGGCAAAATACATGGGATCCTATAAATAGTCACCAAAAAGTAACAAAAACAACAAAGATTGTGTACACAGTGCAAGCAATGTAGCACTTTTCCTTGCAAGTACAGTGGCCTATGTTCAAATACCAGTACTGTCAAAATTTCTGCTCCAGCCATTCCAAACTTAGTGCTTAATACCCTTATCAATTAATTCCACAGGGAACCATGATGAGTCTGAGTTTACTCTTCCTTGGAGTACAGAACTTTCTGCTGTACTAATCTATGCAACTTTTCCTAGCCCAGTGCCCACCCAATAACATCTCACAAAGAAGACTAAAATTTTCTTCTCTAAACACTCATAACACCTTACTTACTTTCTTAATTCTTCTGTTATCCTTTATTTGCATACAGACATTTGCTTATGTCTTCAATTTTTATTAAATTATCCATTTATATAAGCACCTCTCATTTCTCTTTCCTTCAATTTTCCCCCCAATCTTACAATAGGTTTTTGCTGTAGTTAGTCTGTGTTTACCTCCACAACTATCTCCAAGTCCTATTGATATTTACTCTTAGGTATTTTCAGACTGGTCATTTGCCTTCACGTTTGTTCTTGTAAATCACCATCTTAGAAATCTGCTCTTTTCTGTGCCAACAAAAATGTTCCTTGTCTGGTGGCTATCATTAAATAACCTGTTTCTTGAGTTTTCATATCAGAGCAAAACTGTGATTTGTTGTTTGGCATGTTCTGTGCAAATGATTTATGAAGCAGATCCATTACAGTCTGGGATTAGAAATGTTTCCACCATGAAAATACTGTGGTAGTTCTTCTGATGGGTATGGAAAATCCGACAAATTCGTCATAGCATTAAACTTGTCAAAAGACTTTGCTATCACCCATGAAGGCTTCTTAGCCTGGATATTTAAGAATGATCCTCTGTGTTGTTAACTAAGGATTTTCTTTGAAACACATTACATCTTCACTTTTATTTTCTGCATTATTGCCATAAAATGGCAAATCACAAAGTATGAGTAGATGCACAGCACGGAGACAAGTCTCAGGATAAGTGTTTTCCTTCTGAGCCGAGAGCTCACATTTCAAGTAGGTCATGAGGATTTACTGTTATTCAATCAAGTACCAGGGAGAATCAGCCCAAATGAGAAGTTTTCTGGATCTAAATCCCTCACTGAGAGCTTCTGTGGTATCAGGGGACAAGATGGAGTTGTTCTCTGAAAACTGCAGTACAGACTTCCAGATTTCTCAGAAATAGTCTGTGCTTCCGGTGAGAGTGTTTGTTGGAGTATGCTGAAGTAGACACATGTACCTTTGTCAAAGTACTTCCCCAGCAAATAGTTGTACCCCATGTAAAGTAATTATATTCTTCCCTAAACAAAAGTCAGCGGGAATGTATTCTGAAAACGTGTGCAATGACTATATTTTATCTCTTAATATTTAGCAATAATATGAGATAACTGTAATTGTACTGCCAGTGATAAACCCAGAGAACCATACAACAAAGGTGTTTAGCTTCTGTAAGAGCATTGTATTAAAAATATGAAGGCACAAAGCCAAACTTGCGATTAGTGGAATATCATTAAATATCAGGTTAAATAGAAAGTCAGAGCCTGTAATGTGGTCACTATAGAGTTTATAGTGTGATCAGCAAGGCTGCGAAGGGGTATGGTTTGGGGAAAGGAGACATACTTATGTGTGATCTTCAAGCCAGTGTTTTCAGGGATAAGTGTCTTTTAATCAAGTTGGGAGGTGTCTGTCCTTCCTCATATTAGAACCTCCAAAATAGCCAAGAAGGCAAAGATTTGTCTATGTGTCATAATATGAGGAGTGTTTCATTAAATAATCATTATCACTCTATTTTTGTGTTGTTTGTGGGGCTTGAACTCTGTATCTGAGTACTGTCTTTGAGCTTTGTGCTCAAGGCTCACATTCTACCACTGGAGTCACAGTTCCATCTCTGACTTATTGGTAGTTAAGTGGAGAAAAGAATCTCACAGAATTTCCTGCCCACGTTAGCTCTGAACTGTACTGACTGTCTTGATCTGAGTAGCTAGTATTATGAAAGAGAGAGAGAGGTGGGGGGAGGGAGGGAGGGGAAGGAAGGGACAGGGGAGGGAGCAGAAAGTTAAGGGGAACATTTTACTTTAGGGCTATCAGTTTCTATACTGATGTTTGTAGAGCTAGAATTACAGTCGATATACAAAAGGTATTTTGTAGTTGAAAGAGAATTTATATCTTTGAAACATGCACTGTCTCTTAATAATCATTTAAATTATTTTTTTCTATCTTGTCTATCTGGTCTTTATAATATGAAGTAACAAGCCTTATACAGCATTAGGATTCTTTCTTTCTCATAGTAATTCAAATATGAAGGCTGAAAGCAGCTGTCGGTCACTTTATTTGTAAATCTCATGTGCTTGTAAGTACTGTGTAGTTTGCCAACTTTTTTTGAATGTCATTTACTTTATTTTTAGTGTTCCATATCATCCAATCTATTTTAGTGTAAGAAGCCATTATTCATTTTCTGTCGGGGGAGTTGTTATCAATTCATTGGCCCTAGATTAAGCCAAGAAAATTTCACTCTCCCACAGATTTATTTATTAATTTATATTTTATCCTCTTCCACTCTGATCAATTAATTCATTTGCTCATTTCTCATGCTATTTCTCATAAGGATTTCTTCACATTACCATCTCCTTTCAATCATAAGGGTTAAAAGACAGGTGTTTATATTCAACTTTGGGAGCAGCATCATAATTATATATCAACTTTGGTAGCAGCATCATAACTTGGAATTTGGATTTACATATGAGTTGTATCATGTAAGATGTATATTTATTAGTAAATTGTGTTAGAATATAAGCACACACATATCTTTGACCTAGAAATTAAAGAATATGAAATAGATTATCTTTTCCAGTCCAGTTAGTGGGACTTGAGGAATTTCTCCTATACCATGTTTCCAGAGAATTCTACATGGATGCACTCACCCAGAGGTACAAAATAATTTTTAAAGTGATTTAGTCTTTTAATTGTCAACTCTTTATTTTACATGTTACACATGTTTTGATTTTAATCGGAGGGTAAATATTTGCACTGACAGAGGGACTGATTTTATCCCACAAGCCCATCAACTGGGACTAAGACTACTTAACATGAATACTAATAGAAGTGGTGAACTCATGTCCACTGAGGGTCTGTGGGAGGTGAATGAATGGCCTGCTTGCGCATCAGGCTCAGCTCTTAGAACATCTCAGTGTGAAAGCACCCTGTGTGGTGACTATACTTTACTACAAAGCAGAAATACCAATAGAAAATGATATCACTTTATCACTTATTGGCTCCTAAAGGCATGTCTTATGCTTCATCTAGTACACAATGGGTTACAGAAAAGTGTGTGTGTGTGTGTGTGTGTGTGTGTGTGTGTGTGTGTATGTGCGTATCCTGGGGCTTGAACTCAAGGCCTGACAGCTGTTCTTAAGCTTTTTTGGGGGTCAAGGCTAGCACTCCACCATTTGAGCCAGAGCAATACCTCTCTGTCTTTTTGGTGGTTACTTGAAGATAAGAATCTCATGGACTTTCCACCTGGGCTGGCATTGAACTACAATCCTCAGATCTCAGCTTCCTGAATTTACAGGCATCATCCACTAGTGCCTGGCTGATTTAAAGTAGTTTTAATGCTAAAGGAAAAACTGGAGCTCTTGAATACATCAAAATGAATACATTGTTATCCAAAAATACCATACAAATTTCCAAAAGTGCCATGACACCAAGAAGTGTTCAAAAGTGACAAAATTTAAGTTGTGCTTTATTTGCATATCATTAATTGCACACTCAAATCTCTTACACATTTCAATACATTCCAGATGCTCACATTTATGAATATATGCTGTTGAAAGCTTAGGTCAAGCTTCATGCTTGTCTCTATGTAGATGAATAGTATTTATGAGAATCTTCATTCTTCATTTGCCCAGGCCAGCTCTGCATTACGTATAGGATATGGTTATAGATATTTGTGGTATCCTCTTCCAAGCTGGAAAGCATGATAGATTGTGGATCAATTGCCCAATCACTTAACCATTTGATATCATTGCTGCCACCTCTTTGGGAATCAGCTTTTGTGGTGGAGTGAAATTTAATAATGCTTTATTCAAAAGAGTAAAGCCATGGTACTCCTTCCTTCATTGTGATGCTTGCAGAATTCCAAACCACAGACCTTTCCTCTTTTTTTGCTTTCTTCTCAGTCATGTCTCCCTCCACCCCCGCATTTGCTATTAACATTTTATAGATGCACAAGGTTCTGTCAACAACTGATTTTTGTTCCTTCAAGTATCTTAAGCCCTTTTGCTCATGCATCCATGTCCTTTGGCTTTTGGACAGGTTTTTATATTTATTCACCCATCCTCCCTTCTGGCTCTGAAATTGACCTACTGCAACCATCAGTCTCTGGCCCTGTGGGGTTTTCTGTCAGTGAGCCTCTGTATTGTTCCATTTGCCATTTGTGAAACTAATATTGGATAGGCCATAACACTGGAAAGTAAAGCTTAACCTTATAAAAAGAATTGTAAATGTGCTGATGAGCAAGAAGGGAGGAAAATCCTGGACATGTTATTAAAAGGAAGAAACATAAAAGAGAGAATAGAGAAGGAAAAACAATGCAAGATGAAAATGGATAGAATAACAACTGATGAATACTTTCTCAGGGCAGCAAGAGTGTTCTGGGAAAAAGGTGAGAGAAATTTGACAATCAGCCGAGCTTAATTGCTTTTCTTCTCTTCTCTTGAATCTGATGTTCCTCAGAAAAGGTTAGGTACCAGCCTGGAACTATAACAAATGGACACTATACTCTATAACCAAGACATCAGGCAGACTAAACAATAACCAAGAAAACTCAAAATAGCCAAAAAGTTGTATTTACTTAATGGTATGCCTAGTTTTTTTCTACATGATTACAGTCACTCTTAGGTACTAATTTTTTAAAAGCAACTTATTTAGTGTTTTAATTATTTCTTTGTTTTATATGCTACAAATATTTTTTTTAAATTATGGGATAACTACTTGCAATGACAGAAGCATTGATTTTTATCCTCCCATGGATAATGGGGCCTAGCTCTCTCCATGTATTATTCAGAATTGTCTGATTTTATAGGCCTCATGCCAGAAAAGATGAGTAAGCCATTATACTTACTAAGGAGGAGAAATATTCCAATTAAGTTCCAAGTTTGAAATGAGAAACATTTGATAATGTAGACATTACAAAGAAACCTAGTAAATGACTCCCCCTGATAATATTTTCTACTAGTTTTTGAAAATATTTGGTACTAGTTTTTTGTTTGCTTGTTTGTTTTTTGGTCATTGTGGGACTTGAACTCTGGGCCTAGGCTTTGTCCCTGAGCTCTTTAGCTCAAAGTTACAACCTTACCCCTTGAGCCATAGTGCTACTTCTAGTTTTCTGGTGGTTAATTGGAGATAAAAAAAAGAGTCTCATGGACTGTAGTGACCGAGCTAGTTTCAAACTATGATCCTTAGATCTCAGCCTCCTGAGCAGCTAGGATTACAGGTGTGAGCCACCATGCCCGGCTGGTGATATGTTTGTTTTTTGATGTTGTTGCTGTTCATTTGTTTGTTTTTGCCAGTCCTGGGGCTTGAAGTCAGGGCCTGGGCACTGTCCTTCGACACTTTCCTCAAGGCTAGTACTTTACCACTTGAGCCACAGCATCACTTCTGGCTTTCTTCTGTATGTGGTATGTAGGAATTGAACCCAGGGCTTTGTGCATTCTAGGCAAGTACTCTACCACTAGACTATGCTCCTGACCACTGTACTAGTTTTTGTTTGTTTTGTTTTGTTTTGTTGTTCCATATAAGTTTTATTGTAATTAATTGTTTTTGTTTTTAAATCAGAAAAAGATCTATGAAAACCTCTGAACCCTATTTAGAATATTTATTAAAGCATTATAAAGTTTGTATTCTTCATTTGGTCTGAGCACAGGTTTGGATAGGTAAGGTAAAAAAGAGATAAATTCTTACACCATTTTATGGAAAAATTATCTTTGGATTGTATTGAATTTCCTCTGTGTCTATTTCATTGTTGTCCATATACAAAACATTACTTCAAATACAGGTGGCAGATTTTTTGACTTAAATCCAAACTTCTTGTAATAAATCAATATTAGTCTATCAATTTACAGATGGAAAGCTTGTCTCATACAATTTGCCTAAGAAATCAAGTCAAAATACTAGAAATTATCATTATATTTAATGAATAAGAGTTATTGGACACCACTGAAAAGACTTTCATAAATATTTTAAGTAGTCAAGACAAAAAAATAATTGACACAATGTCTATTTTAAGTAATTGAAAAATAAGGAAGAATAATTGTCTTCAAATTAAAAAATTACATATGTGAAATTATAAAGAAGGAAAAGAATGGTACATATAGAAGGGCTACATTATTTTGGTGAATTGGACAAAGAAACCTATAGGAAATTCAAATTATTTCATATTTTAAGGCAAAGCTAGAATTATTTAAAACATAAATAATATTTCCTCCAGATGAGAATATTTGAAATAGCAGCATGAATCCACTTTTAATGGAACTAATTGAATTGGCATTTACATTTCAGTACTTTTATTTCTCATGTTCCAAAAAAAGTTTGAGGCTTAGCTTTTCTTCAACAATATCTTCAGAGGAAACTAAGGAACATGAATTTATTAAAATATTCATATGATGAGACAAAATATAACAGCCATTTTTTCTGAGCAGAATAGATAATATTTTCTGTCTTCCTTTTCATGAGGGCCAGATTACAGTCTGATATTTTAGACAGAAACATACCTTGTGGCCAAATTGCCTTTCTCTTGAGTTTTCAGAATATACATATTTTTTTCCTGCACTTTGAATCTGTTCACATGGAGTATTATTCTAAATCATATTTCATTTATTTGCTTAGAGCTTGTTTAATATAAAATGGACTGGAGTTCAACTTAACTAAAAAAGAACAGAAATGGAACATACGTTGAAAAGATGAAACTTTTTATTCTAGTTAAAGAGGGTTGCCTACCCTGAACTTCTCCTGTTATTTATGTCTTGGCCTTTCTTAACCCAAAAAGCAGCAGTAGGTCAATTTCAATTTTTCATGAGTCATAGTTATCTGAAATCCTATCTGTCTCTTTCTAAACATTATCTTTATAGACTGATTCTTTGCTTTTTTTTCATTGTAATGTATAGAGGGGTTACAGTTACATTCGCCAGATATGTGGTACATTATTTCTCACACATTGATAACCCTTCACATGTTTTTGTCCCCATTTCCCCCCAACCCTCTCTCAATCATCTTGTTTTTGCCCCTTTACTTTCCTAGCTCAAATAATCAAATAAACAATTTATACAATATACCAGGTAATAAAGTCAGATACAGTGACTATATGAGATTAACCAAAGGGCAACAAAAGAGAAGAGAAATAACATAGTACATTAAGAACAAGAATCATACAAGATAAAGCTCTTGTTTCCATATCCTGGAGACTTTTTCATTTGGCCTCATCCTATATGACCTATGTATCTAGGTTTTACACTACTGTAATCCTCTGCTAGGAGAGTAGTAGATATGTACTAATTATGACAAATGAAGGAAACCATGGAGCCTATGTTCCTTTGGGTCTGGCTTACTTCACTAAATATGAGATTTTCCAAATCTTTCCATTTCCTTACAAATGGGTGATGCCATTCTGGTGGCTGGGTATGGTGACCCATGCCTATAATCCTAGCTAATCAAGAGGCTGAGATGTGAGGATCAAAGTTCAGAGCCAGCCAGGGCACAAAAGGACCTGAGACTCTTATCTCCAATTAACTTCTAAAAAACAGGAAGTGGGGCTTGGCTAAATGGTAGGGCAGTAACCTGGAGCTGAAAAGCTCAGGGACAATGCCCAGGCCCAGGGGTAGGGAGTTAGCCTTGAGCTGAAGAGCTCGGGGACAGCACCCAGAATGGGTTCAAGCCATATGACCCACAAAAAAAGAATTCCATGTGTGTAAATACCACATCTTCTTGATCCAATCATATGGCTTGGTTCCATATCTTCGCTATGGTAAATAGTGCTGCAATGAACATCTTTATGCTAGTGGCTGTAATATGTCCTTGTTTCTGCATGTAAATGCTAAGGAGTGGAATTGCTGGGTCATAAGGGAGCTCTATGTTTAATCTTCAGAGGAATCACCATATTGCTTTCCATAGTGGTTCAATGAGTTTACACTCCTGCCAACCGTGTAGTAGTGATCCCTCCTGGCCGCATACCTGCCAGAATCTGGTGTTATTAGAACTCTTGATAATGGCCAACCTGACTGGAGTGAGGTGCAATCTCCAAGTTGGTTTGCTGGCCAGAGATGTGGTGCATTTCTTCATGTGTCTATAGGCCATTCTTATTTCCTCTTCAGAGAAGACTCTCTTTAAGTCTTTGGCCCATCTTTTAATGGGATGGTTGTTTCTATGAGGATTTGTCTCAGAGATTCGATTTTTAGCTGTTGATATATTTTAGATATGAGCTCTTTGTCTGTTGTATGGTTATGGAAGATCTCCCACTCTGTGGACTTTCTATTTAACTTGCTAGCTATGTCCGTTGCCACACAGAAGCTCTGCAGTTTAATGCAGTCCCATTTGTCCATATTTTCTTTAATTTGTTGTGATTCTGGGTCTTTATGAAGAAAGTTTTGACAGTTTTCAGACTATCTGCTTTTACTTCGAGGTCTTTGATTCATTTGGAGTTAATCCTGGTGCAGGGTGACAAAGAAGGATCCAACTTTAGTTTTCTGCAGGTGCTTAACCAGTTCTGCCAGAACCACTTGTTGAAGAGGCTGTCTTTCTTCCATTCCTTTTTTTTTTTTTGCTCGCTTATCAACGTGGCCATAGGTCTGTGTGTTTATTTCTGGGATTTCAATTCTGTTCCATTAGTTCTCAGGCCGTTCTTGGGCCAGTACCAAGCTGTTTTGATCACTATAGCTCTGTAATAGAGTCTAAAGTTTGGTATTGATATTCCTCCTGTAGTGTTCATTCTGCTAAGAATTGTTTTTGCTCTACGGGGTCTTTTATTATTCCATATGAAATTTTGGATTGCCTCTTCTATTTCTTTAAAGAATGCCATTGGGATATTGATGGGTATTGCACTAAATATGTAGATAGCCCTTGGCAAGATTGCTATTTTCACGATGTTAATTCTTTCAATGCAGGAGCATGGGAGGTTTTTCCATTTCATCATTTCTGCTTTAATTTCCTTTTTTCAGGTTTTAAAGTTTTCATCATAAAGGTCCTTTACATTCTTAGTTAAGTTAATTCCTGAGTATTTTATTTTCTTTGAGGGGTTGCTTTCCTGAATGGTGCCTCACTCCTCTCATTGTTGGCATACAGGAAAGCAGTTAAGTTTTGCTTTTTTTAAAATCAAGCTAAAATCCAAGTATTTCTCAGGATCATATTTCATATAGGAATTAAATGAAACTTCCCATGGTATTTAATGAGCCACAATTGCTAGAAGATTCAGAGAGTAAATCTCAGTTTGGTTTCCATTTACAGTTGACCAATGATTTTACAATAGAAAGTTGTACATTATATCTGACACTGAGAAAGACAGAAAAATGGGCATATGTTGAAGTAATATTCTTCTAGTTATTAGGAGATATCTACTATGTTTAATATTAACATCCGATTTTTTGTGTTATCTTAAAGCGATGGATATCTGACTTGTTCATAAACTCTAACTTGTAAGTTATTTGGATGTATGTGATTTTGGTTTAGCAGTCTAGGCAGGGCTGCTGATATTAAACACTTTGAAATCTCTCCAGATGAAATACAAAAATCCTGGTTTTTCATCTATGTTGATCCACTTGTGGCACTAATTGACATACATAAAAATGAATTTTAGAAGCATTTGAGCTAGATGGGTAGTCTCAGGTCTTTAATTCAAGCTTCTTAATTAGTAGGCAAAAGTCAGGAGGGTTACTCTTGGAGGATAGTCCAAGCAAAAAGTTAGTGAGAACCTCTCCCACTCCCTCGCAACCAACAAGCTGGGAGGAATTTGGTGCATTTGTCTTTTCCATCTACAAAAGAGGCCGTAGGTGGGAGGGTTGTCGTCTGAGGCTAGACCTGGGCAAAAACATGAAACTACTGAGAATATTTTTTTAATCTTTTGCAAAGAAGTAGAAAATATTTTTTTGCTTTACTAAGTCCTTTCAAAATATTGCCTGGACATTAATTGTTTGCCAACTTCCTCATTAATGAAGGGCTTACGTTAGATAAACATTATGGGCACTAATTGTTTCATCTCTTGGAAATCTGTGGGTGTTTAAAATAGTTTCATTTCTAAGTCAAGATCATATTGTAGCAGAATTTCTTTATTTAATATTTTTGCCTACTCTGCACAGTTCCAGAGAAGTTTTTACTTATTTACTTTGGAATCTTACAAGAGCAAAAGGATAAAAAGTACATTTTTCTCAAAAGAGTTCTTGTGAAGGTTATTACCAAGTGACCAAACTCTTCGCATAAGCACTCATTAGCTCTACCTGCAATTCTCTTCCAAATATGAATTTTAGTCTTTGAATAGGAACTTCCTACACATTGTGGCTTCAGGCTTGAGGATGAATCATGGTGCCTGGAGCAAGACCTTTGTCTAGAGATGGAGATGAGCATCTAAAAGAGTAGCTGAGATTTGTGGGGGTCTCTGGGCCTCTCGGTCACCCTTAGGTGTAGAGGACAAAAATGGGGGCCTCCTTGTTTCCTGCTCACCCCCTGGGTATGGAGGACAAGACTCCCGAGAGCTGCAGAAAGTTACATGATTATCAGAGTCATTGTAAGGAGTGATTTCTATTTGACCTGAAAAAAAATTAAAATTAACCACATTGTAATTACATATACGTGTTCTTCTACTTTTATTTAAAAATGCATTTAAATACCAATATAAATCTTACTCTGATCTATTAGGATTAATCTTCACATGAATGTGGACCCTAGTATTATGCATTTTAAGAAGCATGCCATAAAATCCTTAAGCTCACTAGACTAATATTCACTGCTTTTACTATGTAATTACAAAATTACATAGTAATTTTTCTTCTAAGAAAGTTGAGCCTATCAGACTATTCTGTTCTTGCTTCCTGAATGTTATTTTAGGTACAAATATGTATGAGATTCATTTTTCTTAAACAGCATCTGCATTTATTCTCCATGTGTCATCTTAAGCATACCTTAACTATTCTTTTTTTTAATTTTTACTTTTATTGTTACTTTATTTATGTCCCCTTACCCTTCCAAATACAAAAAAAAAAACAAGAGAAAAGGAAAAAAACAGCACCAAAGGCAACTAAAATGATATCTCTTGCCTTAGCTCTTCTTGTTGGTCTGACTCTTCCATTTGGAATAAAGAAAGATGGTAGAGCAGATTGCTTTGTAACTTTGCACCTGCTGTTAAATGGCTTGTGGTGCTATGTGAGTACATTGATTTGAGCACAAAATTTGCCTACTCCTCATCTTAGAAGCTTCTCTTGATCTAGTCTTTGATTGCTAGCTTCCTGCCTGAAATGACAGTTTGGATGATCGCTGGGTCTTTGTCTGTGTTTTGGAGATGATGGGATTACATGCTGCAATGTCTCTATCGGTGATGTGCTTTTCAGAACGTTTGGGCTTGGATGTGCTCGAAATTATCTATGCATGGTGAAGAACTTATGTGAATAATGAGAAAACGAGAAAACAAATCTGTGGCTTTTCACTTGGACACACCTAACACACCTAACCTCTAAATGACTTATATATAGAAGAGGTTCAAAGTATGGTCTTGACTGCTGGTATAGCTGAGAGTTATTATCTACTTCAGAAAAAATTAAGATGTTTAGAGATTGAGAGCATGATTTCATGTAGATCCTTATTCCAGCATTAGGAATTTTATGCCCCTTCCCCATATTTCTTTATATTTTTAAATAGTTTCTTGGTTTGATTTTCTGGTTGTTTTCTTTTTTCACATGAGAGAGGTGAGAAAAAAATTAGTTTTCTGTTCACCTTTCAGCGACTTTGGTCTTTTAAGTTGAAAAACTGCTAGAAGAACATTTTGAGTAGCCTTAAGTGGTGCCTACCTTTCCCATTAAAATGCACATTGTTAAAACTAGGTAGCTGCTCCAATATGATCATTTGAATTCATTTTGTGTTTGTTCATTATCTTAAATCAAATAATAGTGAATTGATCTAGTTTTCTTTTGAAATACGATAAAAAGTGTGTTTTTCATAAAGTGGTAGGCTAGAACTGAATTTGCTATACAATTTTATGAAATGTGAGGTTGATTAATGTTTAGAACCTTGAAAAGTCTCCAGGTCCTCACTGGTAATAATTAAGAATATTCCTTCACCTATCAAAAGCTTTGGTGATTTGTGATGTATCCACCAAGGTGGTGTTACCATTCACTCCCATGCCCATTCAATGCCCATTTTAGTGATAAAAGATATAAACTCAGATATCTTAGCAAAAATATTATGAGCCATCAGCATAATCTTTTTGTGCATTGTTGTTTTTCAGATAAAAGACTTTTATTTTGGAACACACAAAGATTCACACACTTCCCCATAAATGTGGCCTGGCAGTATTTTATAGAACAGGGATGCGATGTTTATGATTTATCCACACAGAACAATTGGATAAGAATAAAGAAATAGGGAAATGGGTACTTATCATAGAAAGTTTTAATTGAGTTAAGACAGAGTTAAGATCACAGGTAATCTATAATCAAGTAACAATAAATATTGATAGGTAATCAAAAATCTGTTTACCCTAACTGCCCTCCCTCTCTCCCCACCCCAATTAGTAATAATATAAAATAAATGTCCTCAGATAATAGGATTGGTCGAGTTTTGCTGGAATTATCTGTATCAAAAGAAGAGAGAGAGAGAAACATAGAAAGTGATTCAGAGATTTAAAAATACTTAGATCAACAGCTCAGTGATTTTAATGAACATTTCTTCTCAAGTGACTATTTAGCTAGACAGTATTCATTTAAATGTACTTAGAGTTGACAGTTTCATTAACTGTGTAACAACAAACCAAATAATACTTTTTTCAGACAACTTGTATGTTACAGAAATCAAATGAGGAAAAAAAAAGTTCAAACTGTGTGAAGGTGTCACTATATAATCCAGGCTAGCCTCAAGCTCTTGATTCTTCTTGTCTTTTACTGCATCCATGAAAATTCAATGTGCAGTTTACATTTTCAAATTGATTGCATCATGCATGCATTATTCATCAAATGTTTATTGAAAATAGACTACATGTCAAGCCCGATTCTGAATGTTGGAGACACAGCAGTTACCACTCTTTTGTCAGTCTTGGGGCTCGAACTCAGGGTGTAGGCACTATCCTTGGGTTGTCTCTTTTCTCAAGGCTGGCACTCTACTACTTAAGCCACAGTGCTACTTCCAGCTTTTTCTGTGTATGTGGTAGCAAGCAATCGAACCCAGGACCACGTGTATGCTAGGCAAGCACTCTACTAATCCACGGTCCTGGTCTAGCAGTTAAAATTCTAACACACAAGCAGTCATCCTGTGTGCATGGAGAGAGTGTACATGTCAGTACACAGGAAGACATAAGCTGACATAATACTAATACAGAACACAGTGGGAGAGTACTTGAATTTTCTTTTACTTCTGTCAAATTTAAGAAAATAAATTGTACTGGATGCTATAGTTCACAGCTTTATAAGCCTACCTTCTCAGGAGGTTGAGATCAGAGAACCATGTTTCAAAGCTAGCCCAGACAGAAGACTCCATGACAGACTAAGGGTGTGAGTCAAGTGGTAGAATGACAGACTAAGGGTGAGACTCAAGTAGTAAAATGCCAATGCAGCAACCAGACTGAGCACACCCCAGGCCCTCAGTACCAACACAAAGGAAAGACAAAACGTTAAGTTTGGGAACCTTGGATATGTGTTTTATTTGGTCTCAAAAACACTTTATGTTGCATTACCATTAAAAAATTCTGTCATCTAAATCTTTATGGATGTGTCAGTGGAGGAAGAATTTGCTAATAATTGAGAAAATCGCAAAAGACATTTGTTTCTCATGCACACTCAGACATCTGAAGGCCCAGTGCAGGCCTCTCCACTCAATTTTACTTCACAGATGTTTAATGATAATCATAAAACATCTGTTTGAATTGAAAATGCTAGATTTTCTTTTGCTAAAAAGGTAAAAGAAGCTGAAAATGATTTACCATAAATGATTTCAAGTGAAACACATTTTCTTTGTTATGATTCTCATTTTTTCTTTCACTTTAAAACATTTGTAGACTCCACATTCAAGTTTTCTTTCTGTCCATACGTGGAAGGGTAAATATGATCATCTTTAAGGAATGTTGCAGGTAGACTTTGGCTCCATCAATTAGCCTGAAAAGCATATGCATTCAGGGTCCTGATGTCTTCCTCTCCATGACCGAGTGAGATGCTTGAGTTCTGGACTCTCACTTGTATCTTTATCACTATGGACATGTATGGGACTTATAATAATTTAATTCCTTCAATAGTGTATTTTTTGGCCCTGTTTTCTACTGAGTTATGAGAAAGGGATAAGAAGCGTTGGTTAACATTTGGTTGTTCAACTGAGAATGGAGATTTCACAATGCTCTGTTCTCCTCTAGCTCTCTCTCAGAAGTCCTATTTTATGATGAATGATCCTCAGCCTTCTTCCTGTCATGCTAAAAATAATAGCACATTCTACCTGCCACTTAGCACATAAAAGTGGATGTATGGAAGAGTCATTTTACTTCACATACTGAGCCATTCTAAGGCACTTCTCTCTTTGTCAGATCACTAACTGTAGTTTCAAGCCACAATATATGACCAGCTGTTGCTATGGTTTCGCTAAGTGTGTGTGTATATGTGCGTGTGTGCGTGTGTTCAAAGACATCTTTAAGGGACCCACATTTCCAAATAGGCTACAGCCATGGTTTGATGCAAATGTGGAAAGTACCCAGAATTCAGCACCATAATATGATTAAAAGGCCATTGTTATATATAGATATTGAATTACTTGAAAGCAGAGAAAATCTGTATCAGATAAGGCTATTTTTCCCCAACATTCAAAAGTAGGAACATTTTAGCATTTTATTTCAAGTTCTACTCTGCTTCTTATTTACAAACTTTCTTGTGCTCTCACTCAAAGGTAACTTGTTTGACACTAGGGGAAGAATAATTTGTTTGAGAAATGTAGCAAGTATGGAAACAAAGCTCTCTCCCTAGATGCATAACCAAATTCCTACATCTAGGAATACTAGATGAATCTGTTTGTACAATAAGAAATAATAATGTAGCACTAACAGAATATGCAGTTGGAGAAAATTTCCTTATCTTTCTCTTATGAGAATTCTGTAATATCCAATATATATAGTTCTCACTGCATATTTAAGGCTTTGCTAAGTTCCTGATGTATAGCTCATTTAATTTTCACAAAGCAATATCAGAATCATCTTCTTCCAATATGTCCACATATAATTCCCAAGACCTGTGGTTCTGTTACCTTGTGTGGCAAAAGAAATGACAGAGTCAAGGGACCTTGAGATGAGATCATTCTGAGTTACCTCAGCAGACCACATAGAATCACCAAAGTCCTTGAAGGGGAGAGAGAGGAGGAGCAGAGAGAAGGAGAGAGTAAGGCAACGCGATAGGAGTCTGCCATTCCTGGCTTTGGGGATTGGAGCCCAGAGAGCTGCAGAAGTGGAAGGGCAGCCTCTTCCCCTAAAGCCACCCAACAGGATTGGTGTCTGCCAACATCTCAGTTTTAGCCAGGGAGAACCTGGCTGTACCTCTACACTGTGAATGATAGTGTGGTGGTGTTTCAAGTCCCAAGCTCCCACTACAGTGCTAACAGGACACTGATGAACATTCCCCCCTACTTTATGAATTAGGGAAAGGAGTCTTCTTGCACAGGTGACCTGCCTAGGATCAAACAAATAAGAAGTGAGAGAGCAGAGATTCACATTTAGGAGTGTTGACCTCCAAAGATAATAGTCTTAGACTCAACAGATTTCTGTGTCTAACCTTGTGTTCTACTGGATAAATGCCCAAGGATTGGGATTGCTGGGTCATGGGATAGCTCTATGTTTAGTTTCTGTTTGTTTGTTTATTTGTTTGTTTGTTTTTGCCAGTCCTGGGCCTTGGACTCAGGACCTGAGCACTGTCTTTGGACATTCCTCAAGGCTAACACTCTACCACTTGAGCCACAGCGCCACTTCTGGCCTTTTTTGTGTGTGTATGTTATACGGAGGAATCAAACCTGGGTCTTCGTGCATGTTAGGTAAGCACTCTACCACTAGGCCAAACTCCTGGCCCTATGTTTAGTTTTTTAAAGAAACTCTATTCTACTTCCCAGAGTGGTTGAACAACAGAATCACCTCTTTTGCACTGTATTCTCACAGTCTGTGCTGTCTCTCTGTGAGTCATTCAATCTTCGTTTTGCTTATTAGAAATGGTGAGATATCACTGTGTTGGTGTTCAAGTAATTTTTTTTTATTTTATAGCCTTAAAGCACATGAGTAGTGTTTCTGCCAATTAAGATTTGTCAAAGAGAGGCGACAGTGGTTTTAATGTGAAAAGATACATGGTCTGCTTCATAAGGAGAAATGTCTATGTTGCAGCTCAGTAAATCTTCCTTTGGTGAATCTATGAAGAGGAAAAAAAAAAGAATTATGCTGGTTTTTACTGTCACATCTCAAACTGTAAAAGTTATCCCCACTATGAGTGATAGGTATTTAGTTAAGATTTATTTCTTGGGTCTGGGAGTTTGGCCTAGTGGTTAAAGTGCTTGCCTAGCATGCATGAAGACCTGGGTTCGATTCCTTGGTACCACATACATAGAAAAAAGCCGGAAGTGGTGCTGAGGCTCAAGTGGTAGAGCTCTAGCCTTGAGAAAGCCCAAGGACATTGCTCAGGTCCTGAGCTCAAGCCCAGGACTGGCAAAAAAAAAAAAAGATTTATTTCTTGAATAGCCTTATATGATTTGGTACTATCTGCATATTCAGATATCAATTAAGGAGTCTTAGAATGTACCGTCCACAGATGAGGCAGAAATACAGTGTTTACTTTAGTCCTGAGCATTCAGTTTCCCTAACAGAATGTCCTTGTTCATAATCACTTTAGAAATAAATATTGGATAGAATAAATTTTTCTATGTTTCAAACCTGTGTTCCCAATTGATGAATAAATATTTTGAAGTATATGGTGATAACCAAGTCATCTTAAGTGGAAAATAGTGAAATGTAATTAATTGGTGTGTCTGTGTGTGATCTCAGGGCCTTAGAATGTGCCCCTTATACTTTTAGCTTAAGGCTAGTACAGCTCAACTTCCTGCTTCCAGTGGTTAACTGGAGATAAGAGTCTCACAGATTTTTCTACCCCGGGCTGGTTTAGAATAGTGATCCTCAGATCTCAGCTTCTCAAATAACTACGATTACCGACTTGAGCCACTAACATCCAGACACTCCCTTTTAAAATATGGTTAAAACTGTTTGCAGGCTCTTGCTGTTTGTAATTATGACATTTTTATCCTCTCTCCTCAAGGCCTGTGATCCTTTGTCAATTAAACGCAGGCAGACCTGGTATAACACTTGTGCCATCCGTGGAGCTGATTTCACAGATTACATCCCAGTAGCTGTCCCCACTCTGCTCCCTGACACCTCCTCTGAAAGGTGTTTCCCCCACAGGGATGAGCAATAACCAGGCTAGCAGTGAGTTAGCTGGCTCCTTTTCCAGTATATTTATGTCTCAGCAAAAAAAAAATTTTGATGAGACTATTATCCCTTAATTCTGGTTTTCCCCAATCCCTTGGAAGTCAATGCTCAGCTGTGGTAGATCTGTCATCGAGTTCAAAAGCAATAGGAACATAGCACTTGCAGACCTTGAGAGGAAGAAACTACAAATGAGTAAACTGACCTTGACTTTCTTTGCCATCAGGAGTTCCTGTTCCCTAGGGTGACACTGGTAAGTAATACATTTCTAATGAGAAGACTGAGAAGGGGAGAGAAGGAGAAAGAGAGAAGGGGAGGAGGAGAGAATAAGCAGAGTGGATCTAGGCAGTTCACTTTGCTTTCCCTTCCTGAGATCATTATACAATAAATGCAACCAATGCAAATCTTGAACATTTTGGCTTTTTTTGAAATGTGTTCGTTTTCAGTTTTAAAGCCAGAGATACTTTTTTTAAAATCTTAACTCAGGAGTATTATTAGAGCAAAATTAGAGCATGTAAGGAATTGAATTTATCCCTGAATTAAGCCCATCCATTTGGAATAGAGTAGTAACCACGAATCTAGTCCTAACCTCTGCTTTGGGAGACTGCGTATGAGCACTATGGTTACAGAATGTCCTTCAGTGGTCAATCTGGAACCATCATGATAACGTTGAGTACTAGAGAACGCAGGAACAGTTATTACCCAGGAATGCTTCCTCTTGTCTCCCTGCCATAAAATTATGCTTTATTTTTAAACTCTTTGAAATAGCTCTAGGAATTGTTCGACAGTTAATGAATGTCCTAAGTTGACCGCAGCAATATTCAGGGATGCTAACTGCCTTTTAAAAAGTTCCAGCAGGATCCACTGAGCATAGTCTATTCTCAGTGAGCAGTCTTACAGAAGAGACTTGACTCAGCCAAGTAGAAACAAACATATGGGAATTTTGGACACACAGAGATCTACAAATTGCCATGTAATAGGCTGTGCAAATAGCCGAACAGTTGCATATCACATCATCCCAGTTGCTGTCCTTCATTAGGGAGACAGAAAAATTAAATATAGGTGTGATATGCATACATATGTATATCCATGCATATACACATATGTGATAGGTGCATTGGTAGTATGAAATATATATACATATATATATGTATGTGCATTTTATTTTTAACATTTGACTACTGTTTTGCATGAGGAATTGAGAGAATAAAATAATAAATTAGATGTGTGTGTGTGTGTATGTGCGTGCGTGCTGGTATTAGAATCTGAACAAAGGCTCCCAGTAGTTCAGTACATCCTCATAGCTGTTGTTTAATACTTAAGGCAAGCCTTCAGTCTCCTGATAGCTCAGTTTGCATGCTCATGACTGACACTTTAGCAGGTAAAGCATGCCTCCAGCACAGTCTCTTTTGCATAACAGTCTCAAGGACCATTTTGTCCAGACTAATTTCAAACACCTGCTCAGCTATGTTCATCTCTGCACTATTCACAATAGCCAGGCAATGGAAACAATCTAGATGCCCTACTGCAGGTGAATGGATACAGAAAATGTGGTATATGGAATTCTACACAGCCAACAGACAAGATAAAATAATGGCATTTACAGGGAAGTGGATGAATCTAGAGCGAATCATGTTGAGTGAGACAAGTCAAGACCAATGGAACAAAAGGCACATGATATCCTTAATATTAGATCCTTAATATTAGATCCAAACAGTACAAGAGCGAGGACTCAATATTTGCTTACCCAATGCTATGGAAAAGGTACTGGAAATATGAACACAACTACATAGACATAAAATCTAAGACTCTATAGACATAATGTTTTATTACATAGATTAATGTGTATCTATGACATACAAACCCTCAGCCTAACTTTAATTATGTTCTAAAATCTAAGTACGGGTGGTTGTATATAGAGATTCCCTTCTTGAATACTTGTTTGTTAAATATGTCATTTGAAATATGATGTAAAATCAATGTTAATAAATTCTTTAATAAGGAAGAAAGAAAAAAAAGTTGATACTCTGGATTTCAGCCGCCTGAGGAGACAGGAGTGCAGCTATGAGCCTTTAGTGCCTGGCTTAAAAATAGATTTTATAATAATTTAGACATGACATTGAAATGTGTATCTAGACATTTCTAGAGTAAGCACATCAGTGTTCTGTCTCTCCATGTACTGTATGCCTGTTTACTATTCATTATATTGAATATTCTAAACCTTAAGAGTTCAGGATAAATAGTGAAAGATATCATCATTAAGCTCTGTGGTGACGTAATTTGGTCAATGACCTAAATGTAACACTGTGTTTAATTCCATTCCAAGAGAATAGCAATTATTAATTGTCATTATAAAAGACAATATTATAATCCTAAACCTATGTTATGATGTTAGAATCAAGCATTTATTCACGGTAGAACATATCACAGTCATTAATCAAACAAAAATGTAGTAGATATCTTAAGTAAAAAGAGGCAGGTTGAATAAACTGAGCAAATTGACAAACAAAACACTACAAGATGAAAGAAGTTTGATTTCAAAAAGACCTCAGGAAACCTCAAGAAAGATAAGTACAAAGAAAATAAAACATTGGCCTATCACATTCAAATGGTTGAAGCAAGGAGGAATTTGTAGAAGGATCCTATTAAAGAGAAAGCATTCGTAAAACCTAAGCATCCATAAAAAATAGGTCACTAATGAAACCTAAGGTGTCCTCTCAAAAGAGAGGTCTGAATCCAGAAAAGAAAACAAAATCTTCAGTAAGTATTGCTAAGAGGCAATTTAGAATTCCATAACGAGGAAAAAGTCATATTTCAGCATTAAATTTTAAATAATTTTGAAAGATAGTATGGGGATGAATTCTTCAATGAGTATAAATTTATCCCAAAAGGTGTATTTTAGAAAATTCTTCAAGATAAAGGCAAGTCATCATAATATTAACTACAGAACAAGACAGAGGAAATGAAGTAAACATAGAGTTATGTCCATATATATAATATAATTTTTATTATGTAGAAACAAGTATGATAATGTTGATACTGTCTTATGGGCTTTATAATACACTTTACACACACACACACACACACACACACACAGGAAGGTACACGGCAGCATTGAAGTGTGGAACAGCACCATACAGAACAGATGATCTGGAAATTCAGTTGCTCGAATAAGGTGTAGGATTATAATATTGTCATATGACCATTTTCATATGACAAATCTACTCTACTCATAGGCTTTACTCAAGAGAAACACGTACTTGGCCTATTTAAAAACTTAAACATGACTATTTATATCAGCTTCACTCACATGAGCCAGAGGGGAAAAGAATTCACATTCCCATCAGGAGATCAATGATGTGTAGTATTTATATGCAATGGGATATTAGTAATAAAAATAAACCAATTCTGACCCATAAAACAATATGTTGACACTTGGAAACATTAAGTTCTGTAAAAGAAGCCGGTCACACAGCTCCAGATTTATATCATTCCATTCCACTGGCATAAAAGTCTAAGGTAAGGGGGCTGGGAGTTTGGCCTAGTGGTAGAGTGCTTGCCTAGTATGCATGAAGATCCGGGTTCAATTCTTTGGTACCACACACATAGAAAAAAGGCAGAACTGGTGCTGTGGCTTAAGTGGTAGAGCTCTAGCCTTGAGCAAACCCAAGGACAGTGCTCAGGCTCTGAGCTCAAGCCCAGGACTGACAAAAAAAAAAAGTAAGTTTAGGGTAGGGACATTTAGAAAGCACCTCAGTGTCATATGAGGGCTGGAATGAGGGAATGGGCCTGGGACATGCTTTTCGTGTGAAGAAAGTGTTTTAAGTTGGCAATGGTGTTAGATGCACATATCTTTAAATACTGAAAAACACTGAATTGTGAGTGTATGAATTATATGATAAATGAATTCTATCCAAAAGTTTTAAAAATCAGTGAAGTGGAATATATAGTAAAAATAGCACCAAAGCCAGTTTGTAAGAAAAGATTACTGTATATAAAAATTAGAGTCGTTTTCACATGATAAAAAGTTTATATGATAAAATTGAAGGTCTCATTCAACAAGGCATGCAAACACTTTCTTTTGAGATTACACAAAAATAACTAAAGCTAGTATCATTCACTTTTACTTGGTATCATACTTGTTAGTATTAAAAGTTAGTAATTAGCAAGGGTTACCCAATATATGAAGAAAAGAAGACATTTCAGTTATAAAGATTAGAAAGCAGGATCGTGTTATTTTCTATTTAATTATGAGCAAAGTAATTCCAAAGTATTCTTAACAAAACACTTCATTAGAATTATTAAATAAATTGAAAGGTATTGCTGTACATGACAACACCATACAAAAATAATCTCTTTTCTTTGGCAAAAAATGATGGCATAATAAATGAACTTGTGAAAATGCTAGTTAGAATAACATCAAAAATGCATCCAGCAGGATGCATCATTTAGAAGGAATAAATCCAATTAAAATATTAAAAACCTCTCACTGAAGAACTACAATCCATCACTGAATAAATTAAACAGGTTTCAAATAATCAGAAAGACATGTTTTGGTCATCTATTGGCAGATTCAATCTTGTAAAGATATGACACGTCCTCAAATAGATTGAAAGATTATTAAGAGCCAATGGGTTTCCTAGAAGCCTTTCTTTTCTGTGACTCAAAATTTAGATGGAACTTCCAGCAATATTGAAGAACAAATTAGGAAGAATAAGACTCAAAGATCAGATTTCCTTTGAAAAGTTGCAGTAGGTGAGTAGTGCTTTGGACATTTAATTGGCTGTCTTTGGCAAACTCAGATGCTAATTAAAGGTAAGACTGTCCATTCCTAGTTAAGTAGATGAGAGAGATGAATGCTTGCTCCTACTAAGTGATACATTCAAATATGAAAAATAACCCCATTTTGAATAAGAGCTCCGAAGAGAACAAGCTAATTACCTGTCAGTAGTATATAAATGTCAATTATCTGAAATCTGTTATCCCACGAAATGACCTAACGTCAAAGATATGATACATTGCAACATGTCACTCAAGAATGCATGTTAAATGATCAATAAATAGATACAAGGCTGAAAATAGACACATGTACATACTCCTTGATGATAGAAATCTGATAGTGATTTGCAGAGAATACTGTTTAGGAGGTAGGATAAGTGGTCTAATTTGCTAAAAATGTTTTCCTTAATCATATGCTATGGCATTACCTCAGTTTAACAGAACAGCTAAAATTGGCCATAAACATAGATATGCTCACCACCCATGTTTCTTTTCACAGTCATTTTTAACATAGATACTATCTCTCTTAATATGAAAAGGAATGTCTGAGTCTGATAAGCTTTGAGTATGGAAATCCCAGACCATTTTAAATGCAATTTTGTATTTCTTCTTAAACTATTACTTTTCGGTAATAGCTTAACTTGGAAGCAAAAGCTAAAGTGAACTCTAAAACTTCTCTTGGGATATGTTATTTTTAGAATCGTGGCACAATTTTAATTTTATTTTTGACTTAACCAGTGTTCATAGTATTTTAATCTGGTTTCCTTAGTTTTTGGTAACAAAAATAATAAAGAGATCATTTACTTACTACTGGTGTTGTACATAGAAAAGTGTTGTTGCTAATCATGTGTTGCAAAAATAGTTTATTTCTAAATTTTTGTGTACAGTCTTATTACAGATCACAACCACTTTTATGCATCAGATGTGCTTTGTCAAGTATGAGAAGCATTTCAGTTTATTGATATATTGCTGCTGCACTTTCTCTGGCATTTCATATCCTTTTCAGCCCAGAAATGACTTGCAGGCTTGTCCCTTGGTGACTGTGTATCAATGTGATTAATTCTCATCTTCAGTCTATTTACCTAGTGTCAGCCAAGAAATAGCTAAGAAAAGATGATTTGCCAAAAATGTGCGGCTCTGCTGACAAAAATGAGTGTGAAGTTGAGAACCAGGTGTTATCCTTTTTGCCATTTATCCAGCCTGTGTCTTGGAATGCCTACCAGCCACCTGCATCAGGGAGGTGACCTTTGATGAAGACTTTGATTCAGACCTTCGAAAGAGCTCTGGTTCATAGGCAGAACTTAGAATGTGAAATGGTCTAAGGTTCTAAGATGGATGTTCTACAAACATGTTTTTTCTCTTACCATAAGTCTCCCATATCTCTTCCCAACCCAAGCTAGAAGGTTAGATTTGGGGATAAATTAGGCACAGAAGCATCTTCATTTTGTGCCCCATATTAAAATCAAGGTGTTGATTGTCCATGCATTGTAAAAGATTCAATTTCACACCCTAATTTTAGGATAACATAATACGAATAGTACTGCTGTTTTTTAATTCTAGATATTCATGTCTCTGTGTTAATAAAACTCTCCAAACCACCTAAATACTTATGAGTATAGTTGTGCTTATGAGTATAGTTATACACAAAAGGAGCAAGTATTTGAAGTCAGTGTTACATTTGTAACAATTTTTCAGGTGCTCTTCCCATTGGCCTATGTCTTGCATGAACACATGGTAAGTAATACATATAGGAACTAACATATTTCCCTGTGGTTACAATATTCTTTCAGCACTCTAAGAACCTGGAAGGTATAGTGGAGGCTGGGAGAAATATACCCTGAATTCCCCACATAGGGAAGGAAAAGCATCTTCAGCTGGTATCCAAGCTCAAGTTCTCCGGAGCAGTCCACAGGGATAGAAATGCTTGGGAAAGATACCTCTATCCAAATTGCCAAGTTCAGGTTTAGTCCATAAAAAGGAGTTTCAAGGAAACAAAAAAGGAAGCAAAACAAAACAAAAATTAATAACAATCTTCATCTCACTGTTGACCGCATGACCCAGAATATTCTTAATGAATTTAAACTTCATTGAGCTTTTGAAGATTTTTAGTTGTCACCATAAATTTTCCCCTTGTTTAGAAGCTCAAAACAGCATCTTCATGGCGGGATTCACGTCTTCTGTCACCTTAACTTCCTAAGACCCTTCCACAGCAGTCAGGATATAGCAAACTCCAGCAGAGGGATCTTGAGTGAGTAAATTGATGAGCAGGAGAATGCAGAATGATGAAAGGAACCTGCAATTTGTCTACTTTGTCTCTGTTCTGTATCACTGGTACATGGCATCTAATCATCTTTTATCTCTCTTTCTCTTATGGGTTTGATTACCAAAGCCTTGGCTGCCAATCCTCCATGCTCCAGAGAGTGAAGATATTTCTCAGGCTATTACTTTTTGTGTGATGGGAAATGTACTCATATTATCTGTTTTGCATATAAACTCACACTCCAGAAGTAGCAAGAGCCTGGTGGTGTACAGAATGCTAATTACATTGACAAGAATATATTTCCCCGTATAATTTCCCAGAGCATCTCTACACACATTTTCAGAGGCTAAGTCCAATTGCTTTTTATCCCGTTTCTCTCCACTAAAAGGAGGAGAAAAAGAACCATAACATGAATGAAAGATTAGTAGTTCCATCATATATGGACTGTAAATCCAAAAAATGACATTAATTAGGATGAAATTATGTACCTACAGATATATTAGACAGAAATAATATAGTTACACTGTATTTGATTTGTTCTTCTAAATGGCATGTTATTATGAAAAATAAGAGAGGTCCCCAATAAGAAATCAGGCATATTTTATGAGTGGCACTTACTTAGGTTCTTTTTAATAATCTTTATGCTTGGGCTACTTTCAAGATTTTAAATTATTTAATTACTTTGAAAAAACTTTAACCCCTGTTATAAATAAACAGAAAAGAATGGGAGTTCTTTCTCAATAATCAAGTATAAAATAAGGAGACTATATAAATTATAACCAAAGGAGCATAAATAGGCTCATTTATAATAATTAGTACAAACCTTGGACTCCCCTAGCAGAGGTTACAATAGGGCAAAACCTAGATACATAGGCCATATAGGATGAGGCTAAATGAAAAGAACTACCAGGATATGGAAACAAGAGCCATATAATGGTGATTGCTGTTCTTAATGTACTATGTTATCTCTCACCTCTTTTGTTTTCCCTTGGTTACTCTCATATTATTACAGTATTTTACCTTATAATCTGGTATATTGTATATGCATTTATTTGTTTATTTGAAATAGGAAAGGGAAGGGGGCAAACAAGATGAGGGGAGTGAGTGAGGGAGGGAAATCGGGACAAAAACATGAGAAGGGGTATCGATGTGTGTGAAGTAATGTTCCTTCTATCTGGCAAATGTAACTGTAACCTCTTAATTAATTACATTAAAAATGAAAAAATAAGGAGACTATAGCCTGAATGGCTAGAATAATGTTCTAGTGTTTGATGAAAAATCAAGCTTTGTCTTAGAGTAGATCAGTATACGTACAATTGTGATAGATAATAGCTAGATGTTAGTTCCTAGAACGATCTCACAAAAATTTTCTTAGCTCATGAAATTCTTTCAAATGACAACGTGTGAGCTCAAATATTTCCTTAGGAAAAAAAAGCATATATTTTAGGTAAGCTTTGAAAGGTTGCTTGTTAAGTCAAAATTATTTAAAAGAAGTTGACTTTAGCAAAATAATAATTAAGCTCAATAAGATAATAGAGACACATTTCCCACTAACAGTAATGTGTGATTTAGATATACATTTTCTTTATGTGAACATGTATGGCCTTTATGTTCCAATAAAACTCAATGTTATTTTTAAAATAATAAGTTTCCTATATATATAGAATTATATAAACAAAAATTTATTCAATAGAATGACAATTATCCATGAGTACATAGGAAAGTTAATGAAATACAAAGACAGATGTTTGCTTTCTCAAAGTATGCAAAAATGATGAATTATTTTAATCCAAGGAAAGTACTATTTTTCATTTGAAAAATTTTGGGTGCCTAGGACAATAGAACTTTTAACATAATTTTCTATTATTAAATGCCTTGGATTAAAACTGTGACCTAGGTAATTATATTTTATGGAATAAGTAGATACTAGCTTATTGGTTTAGCCAATTGTTTGACCCCACCATTATGTGAAGTTTTAATCTTTTTCTTTCATTTTATTGAAAGGGAAAATAAGAAATTCAGAAAGTCAAAGGGGTTAAATAGAAATTTTACCTCTTAAGTCTCACTTTAAATTTTGAGCAAGCCAACTTTTTACAGCCTTAAAAATAATGCTGGGATTATAGGGCTTGAATGGTGTTGTGCTGATTTCGATGGAAGCTCTCTTGTCAGTGGTTAGTGAGGCCACGCTTCTTGACACACCACCCACCTGTCAGGACTACACTTCTCAGCCTCTTTCTCTGGTCACCCTTGACTTCTGCACACACCGGCTGGCAGAACCACCTACTTTCTTCTTTGTTTAACTTTTACTTTATTGTTTATTCCATTTAAATTTATTATGCTCGTGAACGGAAGAATGGGGAAACACAAGCACTTTGTAAGTTACGGAGGTAATGCATGATAGTAGTAGAGGCAATACAATGAAGATGCATGAAATTGGAAGTTAAATTATCCCACCTAGCTCTTTCCCAGAGTAATTTACTTTTTAGTTGTTCATATATTCTTTCTAATTTCTGAAATTGACTGCAGTTTTTGTCCGTATTAAACATACAAAAAATGTATTATAATTATCAATATGAAAATACACATAACATCTCCTAGCTCACTCTTACGGCGTTCTGACCGCATGCTTAGGTGAAAGCTAAGCTTTGATCTTAGGGAAGTGACTCAGTAAACCCGGGGTCCTGTTACCTGTCCCTCAGTTTTGCTGTTTATCTAAAAATCACATGGAATATTAAGGGTTTGTTAGTATTAAGTGAAGTTTATAAAGACCAAACATCCGGTGCAATCACAGCCTATGCTTTTCCAAAAGAAGAGGATTGAGACAACTCCCTGCAAACTGAAGACAGTGTGATTGCATATCATTTTCCAGTAGAGAAAACTCAACTCTTTCCTCTCCTATTGCTCTCATAACGATATCTTCTCTTTGTCTGATCATTTTTGCTAAAAATTCGAGCATGATATTAAATAAGAGCGGAGATTATGCATATCACTGTCTTGTTTCTCGCTTTACAGGAATTGGTTTTAGTTTTTGCCCATTTAATGCCAACACTGAACTAAATGGGAAAAAAAGCTTGTTTTACAGAGATTTTATTGAGTTGACATATATTCCTTCTAATCTTCGTTTCTTCAGGACGATCATTTCAAAGAAATGTTGATGTTTCCCAATGGCTTTTTGTGAACCTATTGAAGTGGTCGTGGATTTTTACCCTCTATTCTGTTTAAGAGCTCTGTTATACTTACTGATTTGTACATGTTGAAACATCCTTGTATTCCTTGATTTGTGACTGCATCATCATGTATGATCTGAAAGATAAGTAATATGATTCCTACGGCAATAGAAATATTGAAAGTGAGCGAGGTTTTCTGGTGCCTGTCCTGGGGCTTGCACACATGACGTGTCAACCTTCTGGGCTAAGGCTGATGTCCTATCAGCCACAGCTCCATTTTTAACTTTTTAAGTCTTTTCCTCTCCAAGCATGTGAGCCCCAGATAGTATTCCCTTGAGTAGCTAGGATTACAGGTGTGACTGGTGATGAAGGATATTCTTAAATTTGAAGTATATATGTCCCAGCAAGTAAAGTCCAAAGAGTAGATGACAAAATGCCTGGGCTTCTACCTGAGATGGGATCACTATACGTGCAAATTCTGAATGTTGGTTGGTGTAGATGTGCTACAGTGGTGCAATTAATGTATCATCAAATAGGTGACTTTCTTAAATCCCAAATAATTTGAGATTGGTTGAATGAAAGAAAAGATAATTTTTTTTATTAATTTACATGGTATTGGTGTTGGTTTTTTGTTTTTTGTTTTTTGGGTGTTTTTTTTTTTGCCAGTCCTGAGCTTGAGCTCAAGGCCTGAGCACTGTCCTTGGACTTTCTCAAGGTTACCGCTTGAGCCTCAGGACCACTTCCGGCTTTTTTCTAAGTATGTGGTACTGAGGAATCGAACGCAGGCCTTCATGCATGCTAGGCAAGCACTCTACCACTAGGCCAAACTCTGGGCCCGGTATTGTTTTTTATAAGGATGTTCATATATATGTATAGAAAGTATGTATGTATACAGCTATATGTACAATCTATTAAGATGTGGCATTCACTTTCTCTGGAATAAGACCCATCTTTAGTCTTTCCTGTAAGCTTCTATCATCCCAGACATGACGTTTAGAATGAAGAGGTTGAGATGATTTAAAAAAAAAAAAAAGAAAATGACCCTATAGGAAAGGTGGAATAATAACGTGGACTAGATAATACGATTTTGCTTCCACATGAGTATATGTAGGTATTTTTGCCTGATTTTTGGTGAACATAATTGTGATTTAAGTGCAAATAGGCATAAACAGACTTTAGGTCTGGTCAAATGTACCATGGGCAATGAAAATTTGCACAAGAAGCATAATGATTTTTCTTTGCATGCGGGGCTGTTTAGCCTGCTTTGTGTGTGACTTCTGGATGCAAAACACCAGTGGTACTTATCTTAGCAACAAATACGAAAAATTCATTCTCTTAATTATCTATTTCTGACTCTACTTCAATCTAACACTGGGATATACTCTGACATTCATTTTAATCTGGCTTCCACTGTTTTCTCACCCATCTAGTAAAAACTGAAATAACTGCATGAATCCGGTTCTCACAGAAGTCTGCAAGGACAGCCAGCTGCTAAAAGCTATTGTATCTGGCTTTAAAGCAAATTTAGACATAGAATCTGCAGCTCAGCTACCTCAATGAGTTTCCTGGTATCATATTCGTCTGGAGCTCCTCCCTTCTCTCTGGCTTTCTGCTGGTTCCTTTCAGTAATCTTTAAATATTGTAGTTCCTTCAGGCTTGATTACAGCCCCTTATTTATTTATGTGGTTATCTTATATAGTTAAAATAAAAGTAGAACTAAATGCAAATGCCTTTTCTACATTTCTAGCTTACATGGCTCTTCTGAGTGAGCTTCAAGCTTGTATACTAATTTGACTTTCTCTTCTGAAGTTTTATATCAAAGTCTCATATGCATCCAAAGTGCAAAACGCTTATCATTGAATTCCTCCATCCCAACCCTAGCTTTCTATTGTGTTTTCTGGTTCAGTCTAGGTAGTTCCTTGGACTAAAAGTCAGCTCCCATCTAGATCATGCAACTAACAAATTACCAGTCTTCAGTTACGTTCAACCACAAGGCTCAATTTCCATCCCAGAAAGTGGTTTCTTCAACCAAAGGGCCTGAGTGGTAAAGGTATTTCTGAATTGACTTCCAGATACTTTCTGCTCTTGCAATTACTCACTCCAAACAAGTCTGACTGAGGTTTTGAAAACCTCCACATCCTACTCCTCTAATTCTATGAGACAATAGACCAAGAATCTATACCGTATGACAGAACCTACCCATGGACAATACTAAAATTATGTTCTATTTGAACCCGGCTACACTTATGTGCACATGTGTTCCCAGTGGCTGCTTTCAGGAGATAGCTACAGAGCGGAGTAGTTGCCAGGAGATGCTGAGTTTCTCAAAGCCTAAACTGTTTATTATATGTCTCTTCAGAGAAAAGATTTCCACACAGGCTCTGGCATTAAGCACATTAAATACAGGATGCTCGTTTAGTGGAGTGCGTTAAATACGTTCCATTAATGCAGCATAATGCTCCTGGCTGACTGTGACCTGAGATTCTATGTGACCTTTATAAGTTTTGTTGTAGACAAAGACCTCACACTTCATTCTATGTTATGTTCAGACTTCAATCATGTAAAGAAAAGAATTATACATTTATCATCAATGATGAAAGAGCTCAGAAAAGAGTTATTTGAGGAAGCTTTTAAGTGCTCTTTGAGAACCAGCTTCTGTCTAACTACCCCTCACTTGTTCACTTGCTGGCTGGCTTCCAGTTTGACATTCCCTTCAAAGGGAATGCCAGGGTATTATGTCAGAATTTTCTGAAACACTTTCACAGTCCATTGTCCAGTAGATTTGCTATTAAGTTAATAGTTGTGAGAGTTCAGGATGTTCTGTCTTTTGATTATGATTGTACAAGGTGTCCTATCAATGTGCTAACTCTGTATCTGAATCTGGAGGAAGGGGGATGGATGTATCTTCCATGTAGCTGAAACCCAGCGTGTCAGATTATCTTGCCATCAGTTCATCGAAATGGGCCAATCCAGGGTGCTCAGGTACACAGACTTTGGAAGGGGGATTGAACAATGATTTTTTATAAAGCCTATAATTACTTCATAGCTGAAAACATTCCTATTAAGAGTGAGAGAACCATTTTCAGATCAAATATCTTTCTGTGGATAACTGAGGACTAAATGTTCAAACCAATGCCAGCAACAGATGGAAAAGCCCCTTTGTATTTGTGCACTTAGAGATAATCTTAATATACATTGTTATTTCTATTATGTGCTATTTTGTCATATTTTTGTTAAATGTGAAATATAGCTAGTATATTTCTGGGTAGTTTTTGAAGGATGAAATTTTATTAAAATGTGAATTACTCTAGGTTACCTTACTCTAAAGACAATTTAAATAGGAAAGGAGATGAAAATCAAATAAATATCCAGCCTATAATAATTTCTCAGCTACTCAGTCTTTGTTTAGAATACTCTGAAAAGTCTGGTTTCATTCTCTTTCTAATTTTAACAGGATACTAATTCACTAGCACAACAATATTTTTTAACATAAAATTGAAAGGCTATTAAAGTGTCTGTGCTGGACTCAAGGCTGCATGCTTCTATTTGTTATTCTGTCATGTTTTCTATAATTTCCTGGAAATTTCTCCACCTGGTCATTTTAAAAACTACTTTTGGATTCTTTTTTTTTTTTTTTTTTTTTGCCAGTCCTGGGCTTGAGCTCAGGGCCTGAGCACTGTCCTTGGACTTTCTCAAGGCTAGAACTCTACCACTTGGGCCTCAGCACTACTTCCATCTTTTTTTCTATATATGTGCTACCGATGAGTCAAACTCGGGTCTTCGTGCATGCGAGGCAAGCACTCTACCACTAGGCCAAACTCCCAGCCCCATACTTTTGGATTCTTTACATGAATTTTCATGTCGGCCTTTAAAACTTAGCTATGACACTGTCCTCTCATTCAATTTTTGCTTTGGAGAGTCTTCTCAAGAACAGTTAGAAATAAGGATAGTTCACTTTGAAAAGAAAATAGAAAGTGGTCTTCATGGTGGAATGGAATCAACCCTATTAAATCCAAGCAATGAGTATTGCAGAATCACATATAAATACTATAGATACTGTATATTTATAAATTTCTCCCAAATAGTTGGCTGTGTCATGTTTCTGTCAATGACACACATAATTCAATTTGACCTAAAGCCATATTTCTCTGTTTTATATCCCCTTCCAGTAACAAACTTGATGGAGCAGTCATTTGCAGCAGCCATTGCCCAGCAACACATTTGCTTTCTCTGCTAGCAGGCACCCTGAGCTTATCAGGGGAACAGCAGAGTCTGCAAAGAAAGAGAGAGGCTGTGGAGACATCACATCAGTGTCACAGGAAGTCATTGATGTGACTGCTCTCTCCTTTGGGCTCCTAGATCCTATGAAGCTGAAGATTTGAAAGACAAAGGAGATATCAGAAAGAACAGCACAGATTCTAAATGAGAAAAATCAGACAGGAGGAAAAAAAAGATGTCTCCAGATTTTCTTTTCCCTAAATGGACATGAGTGACAGAAGTCAAATAAAACAGATTTGAAGAGATGCCATCCAGATCTGAACACACACACTGCATTAAATTTTATAAGACGTCATTTGTATGCAGTAAATTTTATTTAGTAATTACCGTACATGTACAAGTCAATCATTGCTTCTGATCAACTCAATGCCAGGTGGTTAATGCTCTAATTAATTTAATACTTAATAGTAAAAGGCTATAAATAGTTTTAGGAAACAGGTTTTTTTTTTAATTGCAGTTGGCTCGGAATTTTGCAAATGTCATACTGAAGTCGATGATGCTTTATCACTGTTTACTATAGTCCATAGCCAAGTCTCTCTCTCTCTCTCTCTCTCTCTCTCTCTCTCTCTCTCTCTCTCTCTCTCTCTCTCTCTCTCTCTCTCTCTCTCTCTCACACACACACACACACACACACACACACACACTCCCTTTTTTCCTTCTCATCCTGATTTTCAGTTAGTTTTATGGGTACATAGCTGAATAGTCTTCCCCTAGAGAAGAAGAAACAAGCCTATGCTCCCACAAAACACTTAAAATGGCGAAACACAAGGCTTATATAATTTAAGTTTTAAAATTTCAAAGACTTACACACTTTCAGGAGATTGCTCATTGGACTATAATCATTTTCAATTTTAACTCCCACTCAAAAAGAGTAACATTCATATGAGATATGGAAGGGTACTATTCAAAGTTCACTCTGATTTTTTCTCACTTATTATTTTCTGGACTAACTGTCATAGAAGTTGTAATGTCCATGAAGTCTATTCTTTATGAACCAACAAAGCTGAATTGTTTTACTGTCAAGCTATTTCATTATGGAATATTTTTAGAACAAGGACTGAGATTAAAAAAACAACAGCGTATTTCCAAGGGCTATATATCTGGAACGTGTGTGTGTGTGTGTGTGTGTGTGTGTGTGTGTGTGTGTGTGTGTTTGTGTGTGTGTGTGTGTGTATTTCATTGTAAAACAAATTACTTCCTTGCTTTTTCACAATAGTAAAATATCTCTGCCTCTGTGAAAATACTTTGTTTGCAACATTGTATTGACATGTATTTTTATTGTCACTTGTAAAAATTTTGTTGAGACTGGGATTTTATTTATTTATTATCTATTTTTGGGTCATGGGGCTTGAACTCAGGGCCAGAGAGCTGTCCCTGGGCTCTCTTTACTCAAGGCTAGCTCTCTACCACTTTGAGCCACAACCCCATTTCTGGTTTTCTGACAGTTAATTGGAGACAAGGGTCTCATGAACTTTTCTGCCCTGGCTGGCTTCTAACTGAGGTCTGAGGATCTCAGTCTCCTGAGTAACAAAGGTTTAGTGTCAGCCACCAGTCCAGGCTGGGATTTGTTTTCAATTATTCAGGGTAGGAGCAGCTTTTCAAGTCCACTTTTGTCCTTCATTGTAAAAAGATAAATAAAACGAATTTCTTAACAACCAACTATGAGAAAGCAAGCATAGAGTCATTTCCACATGATGGGAAGAGACATTTCAAACCACAACCTATTTTTTTTATGGGTCATGGGGCTTGAACTCTGCCTGGGCGCTGTCCCTGAGCACTTCAGCTCAAGGCTACCATCCTACCCCTAGGCCTGGACATGGTCCCTGAGCTCTTCAGCTCAAGGCTACTGCCCTACCGTTGAGCCAAGCCCCACTTCCCATTTTCTGGAGGTTAATTGGAGATAAGAGTCTCAGGTCCTTTGGGGCTGGGAGTTTGGCCTAGTGGTAAGAGTGCTTGCCTAGCAGGCACGAAGACCAGGGTTCAATTCCTTAGCACTCCACATACATAGAAAAAACCAGAAGTGGTGCTGTGGCTCAAGTGGTAGAGTGCTAGCCTTGAGAAAGCCCAAGGACAACGCTCAGGCCCTGAGCTCAAGCCACAGGACTGGCAAAAAAAAAAAAAAAAAGAGTCCCAGATCCTTTTGTGCCCAGGCTGACCCAGAAGATGGGGTGGTGGGTTGGATGTCCTTGGAGAAGAGGAACAGCCATGAGAATGTGTTAGTCTTCCAGAACTGTGTGAGCTACAGTAACCAACTATAGCAGCTTAAATTGCAGAAATGGGTGTCCTCATCATAGAACAGGCGGACAGTCCAGGATGATGTTAGCAAGCATAACTTGTTCTGAGTGCTTATCCCAAGTGCTCCCTCCTTTGCTTGCAGGCATTCTTCTGGATGTATGCCTGCATGTTCTGCCTGTGTGTGTCTGTACAGTAATCTCCTCTTCTTATGGAGACACTATTCACCATGGGTCAGAACTTATCCTTGAGAGTCATTTAATTAGTTCCCTATCGTCACATATAGCCCATCTTCCAAGGAAATAGGAGTAAGAACTTGTGGTGGGATGTGGAGAAAATTTTTGAGCTCTTGCTGGTGGTAAAAGGCCACAGGGAGCAGTGCATGTCATCTGTGTACCCACAGTGCACACTCAAGCTGAAGTCCAGAGCAGAGGAGAAGCCAGGCAGAGGAAGGTGGGGTGGGGCCCTGGGGAAGAGATGAATAGCTCTAGGAAGACATTTTATCTATAAAATGGTCCAAGGTTTTTTTTGTTTTGTTTTGTTTGTTTTTTTACTAGGAAATGATAAAGGAGAATGTTTTAAAAAGTGAATTTTGTCAAGAGTTTAACAGATAGCATCTTCAATTTAAGATATTTACTTTAAACAAACAACCACCCAATAGGATATTATATTTGAACATTTCTCCATTGGAAACACATTTTAACTTTTAAAATAAGATCTGGAGATTATATTCAGTATTCTTATGAAATCCACCTTGTAAAAGTTAACCGAGTAGGAATTTTCTCCTCAAGTGAATAACATTTTAAGATAAAAGTCACATGATGAGTTGGTTACTGGCAGCTCACAACTGTAATTCTAGGTACTCTTGAGGCTGAGATTTGAGTATCATGGTTCAAAGCCAGCCTAGGAAGAAAAGTTCATGAGACTCTTTATCACCAATTGACCATCAGAAGGGTCCGCTGTGGCTTATAGTAGTAGAGTACTAGCTTTAAGAAGAGAAGCTAAGGACCAGTGCCCAGGCCCTGAGTTCAAGCTACATGACCAACAAAAAACAAAAGCAAACAAAAAGCCTTAGGATGATTAAATGATAAGAAATATTACAAGAGTATGGAAAAGAAAGCCCTTATATATTGTTAGCTGGAATGTTACCTAATGTACAAATTATGGAAATTAGTATGGAAGATCCTCAAAAATTTGAAACTAAAACTTCAAGATGATTCAGTAATTTCAATCTTGGAGGTATGTATATATATATCCAGATATATATAAATATACATAAATATATATATATTTATATATGCATACTGAAATCAGTATGTCGAAGTGATACATGCCTTCCCATATTTCTTTCAGGATTACAGAATTATTTCTATGTTTACCAAAAGTACATATAATATCATATATAATTAAAATCCAAATTTTAATGGAATACATATACATTATAGACAAAACAGGTATAAATTTATCACAGAGCAATTTTTCTGTACTCTTGTATTTAGTGCTTGCTTTTACATCCTGAAAAGTAATTCCAATTTAGGCAACGTGACTGAGTAAATATCTTGTTTGGTTTCACTCTTTAGTCTACTTCATTTGTTTTCTGTGTATGCTGCTACTTTGGTTTTGTCTTCTACCTATCACACTTGGGGGATATGAAGACAAAGCATATTAAGTAAGCATTTGAAGTCTTGGTACCACTCTTCCAAGATAAAAAGTAAGATACAGGATGCTTGATTTCAAAGAGAAAGCACAAGGTCAGTTTCTCGTTCTCATGTCCTTTGCTTTCCAAATGGCTAGTTATGTTAAATCAAGAATTGCAAATTGAAGAAGACTTTTAATAGGAAACAGGTTTTCTTTTCCTTTACTTAAAAATACACTGAAATAGATAGTCCTAAGAAGACTTTCTTCTAATTCAAAAATCAATTTAAGAAGTAGAAATGCTAATTCTAGTGATCTGATCAGTATTAAGTATATGTACATATACCTTTTCTCTATACATACTTTTAGATATGTTATATATACATCCATCCATATGTCACTGTACCCTATAAGTAGAACTTAACATGTTAATCGAACACTTTCTTAGGTAAAAATGTGACTTAAAAGCAACAACAAGAACAGCAGTCAGAGAAGCTTTTGGCAAGTGATGGCTGCTAGTCTAAGCCACACCCACCCATTTCTGTTCATGACATTTTATCAGTCCCGGCTATGTGATTCATGCTCACACACACTTTCACTGCTCCTGTCATGTAATAACATGGAGGTGAGACCAGAGGCCATTTGGCCTCAGAACTTACCTGGCCTTCTACTCTGGTTTTGAGTGGTAACATCTGTCACTGAACACACTTCTACTTGTCTTACACAATAAAGATCTCACTGCATCCTTGAAGTGTATTCCCTCCCCCCCAAAAAAAAAACAAGTAGAAATAAAATTCTACAAACTTTCGGATTCTACAAGCTTACAGATTTTTAGGTGGCTTTTCATAAAGAAGCACATTCGTATATTTAGGTAACAAAAATGTTCTAAAAGCTCTCTGGTTGATAGGAAGTACCGTAAAGATAGGACCACTTCAGTATGTTTCCAGAGGGAAACACATACATTAAGCACATGATGTTGTTGTGAGTTTATCAACTTTTCCACTTGACAATTACACTAAACTACTAGGGGTGGCTTTTTAATGACAGAGATGAAAAGCATGGAAGTGTGGCTCAAGTGGTAGAACACCTGCTAACAAACAGAAGTTTCTCAGACTCCACTGTGCCAAACAGAAAAATAGAAAGTGAGCATAGCCTGGGTCTGTTGTTTTGCATTCATTTGTTCAGTCGCTCTGCCAAGTAGCTCTAAAGGCTCCAAGGTGAAGCAGAATAGAAGCATGATGTTTACACTGCTGACAAAACCTAGAAATGCGCTCCACATGTGGCCCATGTGTCAGAATACTTGCTGTGTGGCAGGAAAAGGGACCAAAGGCAGCTGTTACGAAGTGCTCTGCTCTGCTCTGTGTGGCCATTCTTCTTCCTCGCTTCTATTGGGGGCCAGCAGCTGGTAGCTGAGCAAGATGTAAGCTTTCATGGCTCTTCATGTCTTAGGAAAATCTCACCAGTTAGGTTACTTTGCAGTGAGGAATAGTCAATGTAGCATACTTCATATAGGAAAAGAAAAGAAGGGAAGGAAGAATGAGAGAGAATTAGAGAGAGAATATAGTAGAATCAGAAACAAAGAAAGAATGAGTCAGAAAAATGGCAGGATTAATATAGTCACAAACCAATTTCCTCCTCTTCTGAGTGCATAACTGAGTTATGTGTGCATATGTGTGCATGTGTATACATGTGTGTGTGCATGCAAACATGTGCATTTCAATTCTGAAGTTCTGGTTTTGCAAGAAACAGCAGAGCTACAAACATCTGAGTCTACGGGTATCAGTAGCTATCTGGAAACTTGTTCTAATAAAATGCAGGAGCAGTGAGTCACACACCAACGCCATTTATTGTTTAGCAAAAAATCTCCAACTTGAATGTGTCTGAAGCCAGACAGGTGATGATGAGTGAGGCCAGCGTGGGAGGCAGAGAGGCTACTTGGGGTACCAGCAGGCCTTGGGTCAAAGGCTGTGTTACTAGGCTGTTATAAAACCTGAGTTTCCAGAGAATCTAGAAATCCCAAATGCATGTGAGTTTTCCTAATGCTTAAGCATTAGGGGCCAGGCCCATAGAATTAAAACCAGTATGGGTGAAAAAGAAAATATTTGCATTTGGCTTTACAACCATTCACAAAGCTGATTTTTTATAATCCTCTTGCAGCAACAGAGTGTTCTAGGCATAAATCAATAGCTCTTTTCTATGATTTGTTTTCCCTTCTCAGAAATGGCCTTGGATGGCATGAAATTTCAAATGAGTTTCACTGTCATTTAGCCTTATATTACTTTCTCACCTCCTCCCCCCCACCCTCTCTGTGAATACCAAGGTCCAAAGCAGTGGGATAGCCAGTGATGGGTTGTGACATGAGTGCCAGGCATCAAGAGTCAGCCCAAGTGACATGGAAATGAAAAGCTGTCATTTTCTTTGAGAAACCTTGTCAGTTTATTTCCCATGATTTCAACAGTCCACAGTGTTGGTGGTTTAGATGGTTTGGGCTCTTGAAAGTCTCTGTAAGGATTTCAGCTGACAGTAGAGAAATAACTGCAGTTCACTGTATCAGTAGCCTTACGCCACCATCTCAAACCTGTTGTTTTGTTTGTTTGGTAGCTTAGTTCTCACTCATTCCATTCGAGTTGTCCTTAAACTCTTCACTATTAGTCAGATGAATATTATTGCCTATGGAATTTTTTATCTTATGACTGTGACAATGTTGATTTACAGTTTTTTTTATTTTTTATGTCACAAAGGCCAAACACAGCTTTCATAATGTTTTTTCTTTATCCTTATTAGATGATATAATTAATAGCACTCACTCTCAATGGAAAGTATTTTCCCTTGAAAACCAAGTACTACCTTGATTTTATGTTTAATATCTTGTGTTTAATAATGCCAATATATAAACATATCCAGCTTGTCATTTGATACCCAAAGAACTTTTCTTAATGTACACACCTCCTCAGTTTGGGACACTTATCTATAATGTGAGTTTTGGTGACCATTTATAATATTTATCTGAAATTGGTAAGCAAATAATTTTAACTGTATTGGGTGGAAGAAAGGTAGCATGCCAAGCCAAAGATACTCATTAGGACATAGTCCTTTAGAATCTCCTATACCATGAGACTAAATGGAAGGAGCTCTAGGGTATGGAAACAAGAGTTTTATCTTGTGTGATTGTTTTTCTTAATGTGCTATGTTATTTCTCTTCTCTTTTTTTGACCTTATGGCTAATCTCATATTGTTACTGTTTCTGACTTTGTTACCTGGTATATTGTATATACAGTTATTGGTTTATTTGAAATGGGAAAGGGAAGGGAGGAAAATAAGATGATCGGGAGGAGGTGGGGGAGGGAAATGGGGAAAAAAAACATAAGAAAGGTTATCTATGTGTGAGAAGTAATGCACCTACTACCTGACGAATGTAACTGTAACCCCTCTATACACTACCCGACAATAAAAAAAAAAAAAGAATTCTCCTATCCCACTTTGTAAATCACACCATCCTGTGGTGGAAGTTCAGGGAAGAGTCTCTCATGCATACCAATTCCCTTCTTGGTAAGAGGGATTGGGGAAAAGAAGGGTTTGGAAATGATATGAGTAGGAATAAGACTTCAGTAAAGAGTATTTATGCTTATCAGAGTGCTCATTTACAGTGTTTACCAAACAACTGCTTCTTGTAGGCTGCTGCTTTGTGGGGAGATCTGAGGACATATGAGGAGGATTTTGAAATCACAAAAACTGTGATTTAGAGATGTCAGAAGATCTGTGGTATGAAGAAGAATGTGTTGAATTTTTTTATTCAGCATACTCCCTCTCAAGCTATTTAACCTATACCTCTATGACTGAACCCAGGAGGAAGCTTTCTAATCTTTTCCCCAAAGTATTATGTATTACACTAAAGTCTAAAAACAAGGGCTAGCTGATAAAGTATAAATGTTTCATGTATTGGTTGTGGGTTTATTTCATAAATTTATACTTAATTCTGTGGGAGACAGGGTTGTAAAATGCAAATGGATAGGAAGTGGCTACAAACTCACATCACTTCTAGTTCCCTTCACTTTAATGTAGCGAACTGGACTTGACAAATTAGGGAAGCTAAATCCTCATACGTGTACATATTTATTGAAGTGAATCTTAGTGGAAATACTTTGGAAAATAAAAGAAGAATAAGATAAGAAGAAAAGAAGAGAAAAGTAAACTACTGAGTTATAGATAGAAAAAAACAGATGTAGTGGATAGCAAGATATGAAAGGAGGTTAATGTTAAATAAATAAAGCTTAGTTAAAAATGCTATTTTTAACTAACACAGAGAAAAACATCAGAATTCTACATTCGTTTAGGAAAGAACCTGAAATGATTGGATCATGAAGACAGGGTCCTGGAAATAGAATATAAGGCTATAAAATCAGAGTGGCATTTAACCAGATGGTTGAAAGCCAAATAGAGGTGGAGAAGCTGTTTCCAAAAGGATATAATATTTACAATACAGAAAACAAACATAAAAGCCTTTCCATGTATGATGAGAAAGAGATATGAAACTGTTTGATCAAAAGCTGGTAAATGCTTTATAATATATAGTGCATCATTAACTTTCTCTCTCTATATATATACTATTATTGATGCTATACTTATTTAGTGCAATTGTTACTTCTTACCCTAAGGTTACACTTTGTATGTGTAATAACCTTCGCATATCCATTGCAAAAGTGCATCTTCTCAGCAGAGTAACTTAAGTCCACAGAATCCTAACTCCTGGAAACCCCTGACATTGGGGGCCATAGGACTCAGGTGCCTGGTTGTTTGTGCTGTAAACTATGAAGTCAGTTGAAAGGCTGCAATGACTTTGGAATGCCTACACGGACTGATTCTAGGATGGCTGGGAAATTTGGGAGAGTTTAGGCCTGGCTTTCCAAGTGAGTCACAATTTAGGAGAAAGCTGGGAAACGAAGAACATGTATAGCAGTACTCTCCTGGGAGTCAGACACTGGGAAAGAGGGCCCCGAGGGTGCTCTAAATAGAAAATAAAATACTGTACTTGACGAGCTTTGAAAGTCTGTGAGTTCTGGAAGTGAAAATCCCCTAAGGAAAGATGAATGTGAGGGAGGTAGAGGTCACGTTGTTGGTGCTTGTGTGGGAAGGAGAGAGAGACGTGAATAAGGAAAAGAGAGATTCAGAATATGTATTTAATCAAAACATTTCAGAGGGTAATGAAGGAGTGAGGTTTTCTTATAACAAGAAGCATCCCTGGAAAAGGAAAGACAGGGAGGGTAGAAGAGAAGACAGGATGTCAACCCCAAACCAAGAACCTGTGAGGTGACGCAGTGGCGGAAGGGAGCGGCTTGCAGGGCATGGGCCCGTTTCTTTCAAACAATTACTGAAAAAGCAGCTGAGCGCAGTGAATTCTACCACATAATGATAAATCGACAAAGTTGTATGAATAGCTGAAAGTGAAATAAGCTAGATTAAAAGTACAAACAGTGGGTCTTCCATTCATTTAGCCATAAGAAAGGACATAAGCATAAGAAAGTCCCGCGGAGGTAGCGTGTGGCTTTCAATGTACATTCATATAGATTCTAGCTTTCTTTTCTTTTTGCTGTGCTGTTCAAAATCCAGACCAGGATCACTGACTTAGTTTTACAATGCTTTCTTGGATGGTATGCTGAAGGACATGCAGTTAATTAGCCATGTAACAAATAGTCTACTGTATTTCTTCTATATTTTGAATAATCACTTGGAGAATAAAGAACAGACTCAGCCATGGATTCCAGATTTTAGATAGCACATTATCACAGGTTAACTGGAAACACAATGCAGACTGTGTACGCAGGAAAGTGAGATGGGACTCACAGCACTATGACATGGTTTTGACGTGAACACTGAACTCGTAGCTCGTGTGTTCACAAAGCCATATAACACTTTCTTCTCTCCAACTCGCAGAGGTCCTCACCATCCGCTTGGTTGTATCTGGAGATAGCCTTTGAGGAGATAATTCAATTAAAATAAGATATTTGAGGTAGTCCTAATCTAGCGTGACTGTGGGCCCCATAAAAAATGAAACTAGGGAACAAGCATCCTAATTTCAGGAAGGAATACTATGTACAACAGAGAGAAAAGAACTGAAGAAGAACTGAAAGAAAGAACTGAAGAAGTGAAGGAGAGAGGCATCAGAAGGAATGACTGGGGGCATCTTGCTCTTGAATTTTCACCTCTGGGTCCATAAGAACATGCATTTCTGCACCTGAAGCTCCTCCCTATGTGGCATTTTGTTAGGGCAGTTCTGGAAGGTTAATGCAAAAAAAAAAAAGTCCCTTTCTCTACATATTTGATAATGAATGGAATCCCTATGTAAATAGTTAACCCTTTGCTTAAATGCATTCCAGCACTTAGAGCTAGAAGGGAGAAAAGGAACAGGGGTCTGAGATCATAAGCAGGTCGGTGTGAATTAGTTCTGGCACACTCCTGCAATGTGGGGTAGGAGGCAGAGTCTGAGCCCAGGCTGACACCGGGGTCCTGATGCAGATGATGAATCTGATCCTCCTGTCCAGTTCTATTGGTGCAGAGTAAGAGTGACATCCAGTGGCCGGATCTATCCCCCAGGCTGCCGCTCTCAGACTCCCCATGCTCAAGGTACTGGGATGGGTAGTCAGCAGTGCCCATGAATTCTACATCCAGTTCAGGACTCCGTGTTGATGAGTGCTATGTGAGCAAACAGCTGCATTCGTGTTGTATGTTCTTAAAGATTGGGAGATGGCTTCCCTGGGGTTGCCAGAAAAAGGCAGAACCATGCGTCACTTTTGTCTTCAAGATACCTCAGGCTATGAAGGAAACCAGCACCTATGAAGGAAACAGGATTCATGGTAAGAGTCAGAAGTCCTAATGGCACCTTGATTACAATTGGGAGGGAAAGGTTGCCCTGTGTGATGCTTCCTCAAGTTAAATATGTTAACATGTACCTACTTACTCACTCAATGTCAGAAGCGGATGGGAATGACATTTGAAAACTGCAAAATACATCAAACTGCCCACCTCTCAGAAATAATAACTACCATTTTGCCTTTCATGTTTATAATGTATACATTTATCACATAATGTTTATACTGGTTTTTCTTCCCTTCTGTTTTTAGCTTGTGAGATTAGCTAGGCTTTGAAATGCAGGACATGGGAATAGAGCTGACAGCTCTTGCAGGATGGAATGCCCCAGAACAGAGGGAGGAGAGGCGCTTTGCCTTCTTCTGGTTTACCTGTCTACATGTACTTCAAAAGACTTAAGAAGTAAAGAGATGTCCATTTCAGACCTGTGTTGTATACACCTTCTTAGAAGGGGGATATGCATGGATGTGTCATGACTATACTTTTCTTTTGAGGCAGTAGGGAAATGGATATCTTTTGGCAGATGTGAGCACTGATGTTCTGTCTTTATGGCATATATTTAACATTGTGCAGAACGCTAGAGGTGATCCTGAGAGATGTTCATAAAATAGATGGCTGGGACCCAGCTGGAAAATTTTAGACCCTATTAACCCACTGTCACAGACCTGCCGGCATCTGGGAGCTCTGTTCCATAGCATCAGCCCCCTGTGTTGTGATTATTAATATACAGTGATGTAAGTGGTGCTTTCATTTTGGACCAAAGCAAAGAGCAACACTAATTTATTCAACGGTGCCTATCTATTGCCTTAAACAATTCGTGATACCACACATGATTGGTAAATACAAACGTGAAAAGAGAAGAAATTACATAGGATCGAAAGAAGAACTAGATGGACAACGAGAGGGCTATATTCAGCAGTTGGTACAATTCAAACATGGAAATGGTTAAGCAATCCTCAGGAATCAATTATACATTACACAGGAATCAGGTCTCTGTGGAAGAAAGGGCAATGACAGAGAGTGAATAAGAAAAGGGTCCCCTGGCATGCAAATATGTCAGTGGCATCAGCTGTAGTTGAAAAATGTGGCAACCCAATCGGGGTGGCTTCAGGAAGGTGAGAGAGGAGCTGAACTTTGTGTTGTCTGATAAATCAAAAGAGAGAGGTGATCTCAGTGCATGGAGGAAAAGGCAGGGGCAGCTGTGCAGTCCCTTATTTATTTATTGTCGGTGGTGGGGCTTGAACTCCTTGAGTCATAGTGCCATTTCCAGTTTTCTGGTGGTTAATTGGACAGAGATGTCCCAGGGACTTTTGTGCCCAGGCTGGCTTTGAGTCACGGTCCTCAGGTTTCAGCCTCCTGAGTAGCTAGGATTACAATTGTGAGCCACCAGAGCCTGGCTTAGCAATGACTTTTTGATAGAACCTGAAGGAATATTACAGGATGTACTAAAGTACAGGGTGCATTCTAATAGGAAAGCATAAGAACTAGGAAGAACAATCAAGAAGCTATTATAATCTAGATGAGAGTCGACCTACATAGGAAATTTGATATTGCAGTGGAGTAAAAAGATGGAGATATGATTTAAACAAGATTTTCTAGAGCATAATAAATTTTAGTTTAATGTGGCAAACCCTGAGTTCCTAGATTATGATCCTATGAGAAGTCAAAATTCATGATAAAGAGACCCTGGGGACATAGAGGAATGCTGACTCTGGAGATGGGATGGCAGAGCCCACAGTGAGGATGCATGCCCACCAGACCTTCAGAGGCAGGACTAGAATTCCAATGGAAGGTCCAGCATAGAACTATAGGGAGGAAAAAGCAGTGCACTCCCTGTGACCCAAAGGAACATTTACTGAATCCTAAGAAATTTCTTAATTCAAAGCAAGTTATAAAGGAAAGACACAAAAGTACAAGAAATGTTGGGCATTGTCGATTCAATTGCAGCCTTGGATCTTTGCTTTAAGAAACACTGATTTATTATGTGCTACCACAGTTGATAAAGCAGTTACCTTGTAACAGTAACCACCTAATTCATGCTTAACAAAGTCTATTCATTTCTGTCAAACATATTTTACAATATACAAAATTACCAAACAAGGTTTAAATCTCAGCAATCTCCTGCTAGATGCATACTTTTCACCTGAGCAAAAGTTCCTTAATTTCTAAAAATCAAAGGGTTCTGTTATAAAATGATGAGAAGAGACATTTCACAATGGTTTTTGATAATTAATGTGGAGGTGAATACAATCAGGTCATTGTTCCTGACATGGTTATTATATATTAGTCCCTAAGTCTTCCCTATTGGTAACTCTCCTTAACAACATTTATATGTCTCATTTGTTTATTTATTCAGTTTTTTGATAGCCAATCATGATCAGGCACACTTTCAGATGATGGGGATATGAGTTTATAGGCAAAGTCTTATCCTGAGGTCCTGGACTAGAGGGAGAAAAAAAATAACAGAAAAACAAGAAAACTGAAAATATGTATCTTTAAACTGCAAAAAATACATTGAAGTAAAACAAAGTACCAAAAGAGAAATTACTATCATTGTAGAGAAACAGTTTACCTTCGGGGCAGGGGGTGGGGGGGATGGGGGTAGAACAAAAAGAGTGATAGAGGAGAGATACAGACAGACAGACAAAGTGAGGCAAAAGAGAACAGAAGCAGAGAAACAGAGAATGCCATGGAAAAATGTGAAAGAAAGCAAGCACATAAATGGGACAGAAAGGACAATGTCTGTATACATTGAGGAGCAAACAAAGCCAAAGTGGCCTGTGCAAGGGCAAAAGGTCTGAGTCTAGGTGGAAGTATGAGCGCCCCATCTACATGTGAATGCCAGTCACAGGGAAGTTCAGAGCAAAGGTAAGCGGTACCTGTTTTGGAGAAACCTCAGCATTTGTGTGATTTGGTGAGGAAATCCCACTAGGCCTGGACTTTGTGCCTTTCTAGCCCTCTCCTATGAGCTAGCCTGTGATTTTTGTCCTAAGTAGACTGCAGAAAAGACCTTTCAATTTTCAAAAGGAGAAGAAAAAACAGTAGTCTGTAAGGGTTCAGGATATTTTGTTTTTAAGTCAAAGAAAGAAAAAAAAAAAAGAAAAAAGAAAACCTAGATCAAGTGCCTCAGACTTTTTCTATCTCGCTTCAAATGCATGCAGAAAGAAAATGTCATTATTTCAACCAAGTCACTGACCATTCATTACAAGTCCTTGTTGGGTAATTCACCTTCCACTTTAGGAACAAAAGAAGCAAAGAGTTTTCAAGTTGTAGCTTGGCATGTGCATAATGAATCCCACTTTTTAAAATGTTGCTAGAATTTTTTTAAGGAAAAAAAAAACCACACTAGAGCATATGCTGCTTCCTTCACACATGCCTGCTGGAAAATCACAAAACCAGAAGCAATATTTCTGGCTGCAGAGACACCATGAGCAACAACTGCCTCTGAAAGATGAAGAGAAGAGGAAAACTTAATGATTTCATGTTGTCCTGTAGTGTTTTACCAGTCATCCATCTCACCCAGCAAAGGAACTCTGTCAAGGAAGTAACTGGAACCATTTCTTAGCAATGATTATCTAATTTAGTCTTAATTCGTAAGTCTTAATTCTTAACTTTAAATATTAAGTATTGTGGCCATAGGCCCATCGGGTCACATTTGTAACCCTAGCTAGTCAGGAAGCTGAAATCTGAGGATCATGTATCAAAGCCAGCCCAGGCAAGAAAGTTAAACTAAGGATCAGTCTGGGCCCTGACTTCAAACTCCTATACTGGCACACACACAATGCAAGTATCAAAACAGGAGATTAAATTGTCCATCCCACTGACTCTGTAAGACTCTGGTCAACCATCTGAAGTTAGATGTATTGGCTTCCTTTGTTTGTAATCTTGATTTCGTGCCATCGATCAGTGAAATACAGTGTTGTTCAGAGATTTATATATATTATTCCTATGAGATTCCACTTTGCATTTGTGTAAGCCATAAAGTATTCGAGGAGCTGGTAATTTGTGTATTTTATCACAGTACTTCTCCATAGTGTCATTCATAGCTAACAAAAGGTGTTTGATTATCCTGAACAGTAGTCAAAATCAAGCTACCATTGGGACACACCAAATAAACCAAGTTAGCATTGGACATCAAATCAGCATGCTAAGATAAAGACAAGAAGGTTTCCAGTGCAAAATTCAGATCAGTGGATTAAGCTCAAAAGATTCATAACTTCAGATTAGATGCATGCAGATTCATTGATTCCTATGTTGTTTGTGTTGGCTGCATGTACTCTTATTACGTGAGAAGTAATGTTAAATGGTATTAATCGAAATGAATTTTTTCTTCTCAAAGCATCAGAGAGCCGTATTTCCCCTTCACTATCATGTCTTTGAAGTGATTGTCACCATGAGAGACTTGAGCCTCTTTAAGGCTTGAGAATTAGATTTTCGTGTGTGTGTGTGTGTGTGTGTGTGTGTGTGTGTTTATTTGTGGTGCTGAGGATTGGGGTCAGGTTCTTACACTTACTGAACAAGTCACCTACCATTTAAGCCATGCTCCCAATAATTTTGATTTCAATTTTTTCATCTCTGTTACTTTGTACTTCTGTCTTGGCTACCCTCATACCTAGATCTTCCTACCCTTACTTCCTAAGCAGCTGGAATTACAGATGTGTGCCACCACACTCAGCTTGCTGTAATTTTGTTCTTATACTGGAACTGTGTTCAAATTTCTAAATTCTGAAGGAACTTTTATTAATGTTTTTATAAAGGTGACTTCAGGTGTATGTACTAAATCTTGCTTCTCATCATAGTTCCTGACTCTTCAAATGACTTTTTAATATCACCTACACATAAGAAAGTAAGGAAACTAGGGGATTCAGGTGAAGAAATAAGGAAGTAGAGATGCAATGATGCTTTGACACTTTCTATAACCTCTAATGACTTCTTTTGCTAGCTGACAGACCCCGTGAGAAATGTGGTAAAATGCAGCGAGTCTCTGGGCATTGGCCCTATTTTGTGAAGACACAAATCCACAAATGTGTCTCAATATTTAAGAAGGAACAAACAAAAAGCAGAAACTGTTCTATGTAAAAATTGTAATATGTGCTTAATTGGTTAATTGAAATTGGATAGGGAAGGGGGTAAATCAAGATGAGCGGGGGGAGGATGGGGGGAAATGGGGACCATGTCATGAGAAAGGGTATCAATGTTTGTGAAGTAATGCACCTTCTATTAATCACAATAAAAATTATTTAAAAAAACAAAAAAATTGTAATCAGAGTCTATAGACCTATGTTTACACATGTACACACACACACACACACACACACACACACACACACGCACGCACGTATTTAGAACCTTTAGGACCAGCTCTGTAAAACTTTAGGTAGAAGGGAATGGCCAGGAGTAGAACTCAGTGGTGAAGTGTTCACCTAGCACATACAACACCTGTGTTCAATTCCCAATACCACAAAAATAGAGAAGGGAAGAGTTTGAATTGGCTAAAAGATGTAGGCTTCGTAGATGGATTAGAAACTACCAGGACTTTGAGGGTGATAAATCATTTGATAACAAGACTTTGGGACAGAATAAAAAATGGTTTAGTCAGGGAACATATCATAGGTAACAACAAGGTCACTGGCATTAATAGTAAGTGCTGAAAGCTTAGTATATCCTCAAGAAGGCCAGGGTAAGCCAGATATGGTGACTCACACCTGTAATCCTAGCTACTCAAGAGGCTGATATCTAAGGATCGAGGTTCAAAGTCAGCCTGGGCACAAAAGGACCTGAGACTCTTATCTCCAATTAACCGTTAGAAAATGGGAAGTGGGGCTGTGGCTCAAGGGTAGGCTGGTAGCCTTGAGTTGAACAATGTGCAGGCCTAGGGGTAGTGTGGCAGCCTTGAGCTGAAGAGCTCAGGAACAGCACCAGGGCCAGTTCAAGCCACATGCCCCAGAAAAAAAAAAAAAAAGAAGTCCTGGGTGGTGGATAGAACTGGTATGGGTTGGTACAGAGGAGCACTAACAGTGAGCTGATATGAACTGATAAAGGTCCAGGCTTTTCTTCTAGGCCAATCACCCAGGGCAACCAGAATAGGAATTAGGAATGGTGCAGTAAATGTTCCCCTGGCATGGGTTGTATTGGCCCAAGTGGGGACTACAGTCTGGTAGAGCAACAGGCATTTTGGGGTGAGAAGAGAGTCTAATAAGATTTGAATAGAAGCCAGGCATCTGTGGTCAGGCCTGTAATCCTTGTTACTCGGGAGACTGAGATCTGAGGACCACAATTTGAAGCCAGCCTAGGCAGAAAAGTCCATGAGATGTTTATCTCTACTATTAGAAGCTAGAAGTGGCTCAGGAACAGTCTCTGAGTTCAAGGCCCAGGCACGAGGGAATAAAAAGAATTCAAAGGAAAAGCCCAACACTCAGGGTCTTTTTGAGCACTGATACTGTCAGACAGTTCCACTTAGGTAGAAAAATGTATTACAAGCACCACCTAAGTAAATCATTTGGCAGCCTAGACTTCTTTTGCCTCATTTACCGAAACAAGAATTATAACCATCCTGATTTATCTACTGTTCTTTCTACATAGCTCAAGGTCATGCTCTCTTCCACATGTCCAATCATAATTTCATTGCAGCCGACATACAGAGTTTTCTCCTCTGGGGTTTAAAGGGCATTTGAGGTTTGGAGAAAAATTAGAATCCCCCCATCTCTCTCTCTCTCTCTCTAACCTTGATATTAAATTAATGTTACTGTAGACTCAAATATTTCTTCTGCCATAGTAGATCATTAATATAATTGAAGGAGATTTGTATCCCAGATGTTTTATGCATTCATGAGCCTAAAGGCCTCCCTGAGGGCACCATTCTCATTTGCAGTTAGAGAAACAATGCAAAAATAACAACCAATGTCAGTTAAATTTAGACATCAAACCTGGCTTTTGAGTGACAGCCCTAGAATGTAATGTGGTTACACAGAGAAATCTTGCATCAGTTTCTGCATTTTTTCAATCATGATGTCACAAAGACTGCTTCTCAACCCTGTATTTTAATGAGTAACTAGTCTTCGTGACTATTTGTATTTCTTTCACCAGTGACAGAAGCAAACGTCAATAATAACAAGAACATTTCTGCTGGCTGCTCTCTAGAGACCTCTTTATAAAAGAGGGGCAACCAAAATGGGTATTCTAAGCCATAAATTTAGACATTAGAAAAAAAAAGATGCAACAAATTTCAAATGCTTTCCAAAAGCTCTACTTCTTAATACCACCCCTTAGGGAGGAGGAGTCCAACGTAGGAATTTTGAGCGGAAAAAAAAATGGTTAAGACCATAATGTTCTATAAAATCTGAAAATGTTTGAATTTCCTCCTTGGAAATACCTGTAATTAGAGGCCAAAGAACAGAGGGAAGAGATGAGATCATGTGGATGCAGCCCTCGAAAAGGGCTTAGCATCCGTGTGTGTGTGTGTGTGTGTGTGTGTGTCTGTGTGTGTGTGTGTGTGTGTGTGTGTATCTTCAAGAAGCTTTCCACAGTGCTTTCCACAGTGTGAGGACACAGAAGGCCCTGACTGCACCAGAAATCCTCACCAAGGTCTTCATCTTGACCTTCTGGGGCAAACCATGAGAAAATGTATTTCTGAGGTTGATAAACTCCCCCATTTTGGCATTTTGCTATAGCTGTAAACAGGCTAAGACAGCATGGTATGAATGGTGACAGAACCCCCAATGTGGCTTCAGACCATGTCTCACAGGACCAGATCACATCCAGGGTTGCATTTATGAAGGAACCAGGCTTTTGTTGAGTGATGGGTGGTTTTCTGCTGTATTTGTGTGTCTAGGTGGGGGGCCATGCTGCTTCCTTCTGAGGGGTCAGGTTGGAAACTATCTTTCGCCAGCTGAGATCCAACACTGATCAGCATAAATTGGAAGGGGATTTAGTTTATTATTCTTGAACTGAAAACCCAGTCCCCGCTTGGCAAGCTTGAGGAGAAAACGAGAAGCGGTTATTACCCGGGATCTCCCTGGGTGGCCCAGGAGAAATGCATTCTAATAACTATGGCTTCAAGTGAAGATGACTGTAATAACACCACATGATTTTCATTTTGTTGTTTCACAAAAGAACTACCTTTCCTGAACCCCATTCTAATTTTGAACATTTTCATATTCCGGCTGATGAGCTGGCAAGTACAGTTAGATAATAAGCTTTCACTCAAGGAGATAATGCAGAAAAAAAGCGGTCCTCTGATAGTCCCACTGAAAATGGTGGGAATACAGGAGGATAGGGGACATCCTTCCTGGGAAACTGTGTGTCATTTGCATCTATATTAATGATTTTCTAAGACGAAGGGACATTCTTGCAAGCAATATACACATTTCCAAATTGAAAACCGGCCAACTCTGTGAGAACTACCTTCGATGGTTTCATCTTCTTATTCACAGGACACATTCAGCAGTCCATTAATAGTGATGCAGTATATTTCATAATTACTTTTTGAAATGAAGGATTTCTAATTGGAAAAGCCTGCATATGTCACCTGAAATTTTGAGCTCATGTACAGTATATTTGGTTACAATGAACAATGTTGAAGGGCAAAAATACATTTTTGCCTTGGCTAAGTTACTATTAATATAAAGTAGAAGCATATTTGCATCATGGCAACAAGGGAAAGTCACCTTTCTAGCCTTAGTAATTCCCCTTTCACATTATCAGTAGACTTCTAGGAAATCTGTTGGGCATGATTACATTACACTTTTTTTTCCCAAGGCTACTCATTTTCCTTAAAGGTACCCATTCTTCTACATATATCTATACAGGCTTGTGAAATAACTCAGTGCATCTTTATCCTTCCTGAGATACCTTGCTTCAGCATAAGAGAAAACTACTTAGCAATCTCACACACGTGTGTGGTGCGTGCATGCATGCGCACATGCATAGTCACACACACACACACACACACACACATACACGCATACACTCACACAGCAACGCCTCTTAGAATTTCTCAGCTCTTAGCAAGAATGTGCTTTCTCCTTATGGAGAAGTTGATATGGTTCCATTTATAAAAATAGCAGCTATTAAAATGGGGAAAGCTTTCCCTCCTATCATCTCAAAGCCAAGTATGTTTCTAAAAACATACACATATTTTTTTCTTGCAGAAAAGACAGATTCTAAATGGATTCAACATTTACCTGATGTGTAAGAAGTTATCTGAAGGTTATCACATTAAATACACAAGAGGAAATTGTAAATAAGTGTAATTGTTTTATGTATATATCGCCCTATATATCTTGCCTACATAAACTTTATAGATGCATACTGACATATTTATGAATCCATGATTATATTTATTTCCTATTTAGAATTGTGTATAGTGATTTTGAGGACGTTGGGAGGTACAGAAAATAAAAATTGCTGCTTCAATTCTGCTTTCTCTAGTTCTGAGGAACAAAAATGAGAGGTCTACATTATTATTTTCAACTTTTGAATGTCTCAGTTTCTCTAGTTTCCTACCCTCCACATTAGAATGGATACTGATGTTTAAATGTGCACTATCTACTGAAAGATTCCCATATCATCAATATTTACCTCCCTTTAAGCACTTCTATTAATAACAGATAGGGAAGGAGTCATGGCGGGGAGAGATTCTGTAGCATTATCTCCTTCAGCATTTCCTTGACCAGGCACACAGAAGATAGAATTTGTTACCTGGAGCCCTTCTTGTGTACTTCAAGTGGAATCCTTACCCTTAGCCTTACTCTGCTACGAAGCTGCTCTACTCTTTCCAAAGAGAAAAATCTAGAGTCTCAATTGATATCCAAGAAAAGAATTGCAGAAGACATTGCAGTTGTTACCGATATTTTAATCACATCATGTCTTAGAATGTCTGAACCGCTGGCTCCTATTCTCCTCCTATGAAATAATATGTCAGGCATAGGTATAGACAATATTTTTAAAGAAAATATTATTTCAAATATTTTAGGACAAGCATAATAATTTGTTCTTTGTAGTGTTCCTATTTAGGTTGTTTCTACTTATTTAAGCATTATTGGCAGAATATATTCATAGTAGTTGCTTATATATTTCTAATACTTTGACAATTCTGAAACACTTTCATATGCTTTTATTTTACATGTACAATAACTACTGTGAGTTCTTGGTTTTACAAATGAAGAATCTACGGTTCAAAGATGATAAGTTACATACCTCAATAATTGATTCCCCAATCTCTTGATATGCCATGCATTGGGCAAAAGTTGGGCATAGGAAATAATATAAGAATGAGTTGTTTTGATTTTCATTTCTTTTATGGCCAGAGATGTAGAGCATTTCTTCATGTGTCCATAGGCCATTATTATTTCTTCTTCAGAGAAGACTCTCTTTAAGTCTTTGGCCCATCTTTTAATGGGATGGTTGTTTCTTTGGAGATTAGTTTGGGAGTGATTCAATTTTTTGAGCTGTTGATATATTTTTAGATATGAGGCCTCTGTTTGTTGTATGGTTAGTGAAGATCTGCTCCCACTGTGTAGGCTTTCTAGTTAATTTGCTAGCTATGTCCTTTGCCATACAGAAGCCCTGCAGTTTAATGCAGTCCCACTTATCTAGACTTTCTCTGATTTGTTGTGTTTCTGGATCCTTATTAAGAACATTTGAGCCTGTGCCAAGGAGACCTAGTATATCTCCTATTTCTTCTGGTAAAGTTTTCAGTGTATCTGCTTTTAAGTCCAGGTCTTTGATCCATTTGGAGTTAATTCTGGTGCAGGGTGACAAAGAAGGATCCGACTTCAGTTTTTTGCAGGTGCTTAACCAGTTCTACCACCACCACTTGAAGAGGCTGTCTTTCTTCCATTCTATTTTTTTTGGCTTCCTTATGAAAGATTAGGTGGTCATAGGTCTGTGATTTAATATCTGGGTCCTCAGTTCTATTCCATTGGTCTTTGGGCCTATTCTTGTGCCAGTACCAAGATGTTTTGGTCACTATAGCTGTGTAACAGAGTTTAAAGTTTGGTATTGAAATTCCTCCTGCACTGTTCTTTCTGCTAAGAATTCTTTTTGCTATATGGGGTCTTTTATTATTCCATATGAAATTTTGGATTGCCTCTTCTATTTGTTTAAACAATGACATTGGGATATTGGTGGGTACTGTGTTGAATTTTTATATAGCCCTTGGCAAGATTGCCATTTTTGAGATGTTAATTCTTCCAATCCAGGAGCATGGAAGGTTTTTTCCATTTCCTCAGTTCTGCTTTAATTTCCTTCCTCACTCCAGTTAGATTGGCCAGGATCAAGAAATCTAATAACTGGCGGGAAATGTCTCAAAGGGATCCCTACTACACTGTTGGTGGGAGTGCAGACTCATTCAACCACTATGGAAAGCAGTATGGCAGTTCCTCAAAAGACTAAACATACAGCTCCCCTATGACCCAGCAATTCCACTACTTGGCATTTACCCAATGATCCAGAAACAAGGACATACTAATCCACCAGCACAACAATGTTCATTGCAGCACTATTTACCATAGCAAAGATATGGAACCAACTTAGATGCCCCTCAGTTGATGAGTGGATCAACAAGATATGGTATTTATACACAATGGAATTCTATGCTGCCATCAGAAAGAATGACATTGCCCCATTTGTAAGGAAATGGAAAGACTTAGAAAAAAATCATATTAAGTGAAGTAAGCCAGACTCAAAGGAAGATAGGCTCAATGGTTTCCCTCATTTGTCATAATCAGTAGAAACCTTGGGCTCTACTAGCAGAGATTTACAATAGAACAAAACCTAGATACATAAAACTATATAGTATGATGCTAAATGAAAGGACCTTCAGGATATAGAAACAAAAGCCATATAGTGAGTGATTATTGTCCTTAATGTACTATGTTATCTCTCATCTCTTTTGCTGTCCCTTGGTTATCTCATATTGTTATAGTATTTCACCTTGTTATATGATATATTGTAAATATGTGTATTTGGTTAATTGAAATCAGATAGGGAAGGGGGAAAAACAAGATGAAAGATGAATGTTGGGGGGGGAGAAAAATGGGGACCATGTCATGAGATAGGGTATGAATGTTTGTGAAGTAATGCACCTTCTATATGGTGAATATAATGTAACCCTTCTATTAATTACAACAAAAAAATCATAACAACAACCAAAGAGAATGAGCTGTTCTTAGGGTTTTCATGACCTACTAGAGAAGACATACTTTAGTAAAAGCATTTTGGGCGGTGGGAGGGCGGGAGTTTAGCCTAGTGGTAGAAAAAGCTCGAAGTGGTGCTGTGTCTCAAGTGGTAGGGCTCTAGACTTGAGGAAAGCCCAAGAATAGTGCCCAGACCCTGAGTTCAAGCCCTAAGACTGCCTTCTATTCAGACAATAGACCTTTGTCAGCTAGGAATTTATCACAAGTCTGCCTCCAGACTGAACTCCGACAGACTGTAGGGGTGCTCCACTTGTAATTAAGTTCAGTCTGTCAGCAATTAGACATAGGCATGCCCTTCTCAGGTTAATCCTTCTCCATTGTAAGCTGGAATGTTGGGCTCTATGTCCTATGTGGTGAATTTTGAGAAAAAATTTACATTGATCTCATCCAGTGTTATCTTGCCACTGCCTTTTCATGACTCTGGCCTGTCAATATCCTTTGAACCCTCATCCCATCATGCAAGATACATCAGCACTTCCTCTCATCGTCTTCTGCAAGGTTTATTGCACTCACCCAGAAAAAAAAGTCCACTTGCATTTGGTATGAAAGAAAGATCATTCATTTCTCATCAGACCTACATTAGACTTCCTATCAGCAGAGTGACCTTGGACAGATAGAATCTTCACCTGAAGCGTCAGACAACTCATCTGTGAAATGAAATAGAGCTAGAGAATTTCTAAGGGACTCCCTGCTTTAAAAGTTTAATGGGTCAGTATGTTTCAAGTGTTATGTTTACTTGAAAATCCCTTTTTCTGAATATGGAGAGAAGGAAATGTAGAATGCACATTAGTAAGAACCTTGGGGGAGGTGACGATGGAGGGGGGAGGGGGTAAACATTTTGTAGATGTGGAGCAGTGAAATCTGTTGAGACTGGATTGGGAAGGGGGCAAGAAGATGACAAAGGTAATGGAAAGTGTGAGTCTGATCTGTATGCATTTTATGTATATGTATCTTTGTATATATACGTATGACAAACAGGAACAAAAAACCCTTGTAGAATTCATTGATGTTCATACAACGTATGAATTAAAAAATAATTGATGGCTATCACCTCTTTGCCCACTCTATAGGGAATCAAAGCAAGATAACACTTGCCCCAAAGCCATATTAAACATACCAGTAAATACAATACTTGTCAAAACTTAGTAAGCCTTGAACAGGTTCTTTCACATTTTTAATGTTTCATTAGCAACAATTTCATAACCAACAATCATACATAACTGATTATATAACCAAACCAAATTATATAGTAAGTGTCCATAGTTTATGACATCCAGTTTACTCTCTATTGCTTCTTTCCACAGGAAAATTATCTTTGATTCTATAAGCAATACCCTACAAAGGTGACCTCTGAATATTTGTCCAATGAGAGAGAAATCTTATTTCTAAACACTAAAGCTAAGATTTAGTTTCCCTCTGAACTTGAAGCAGTCTTCATTGTCATGTATCATCTGTTTTACATCAGTTCTATTTTGGTTGCAATAATTTGGGTGTTATAATTTCATCCTATTATTGTCATAAATTTACCAATTAGAGAAAATTCAACTTAATTAGTAGCAAATTTTGTCTACCCTCTGCTAGGAAAATATGGAAAAGAATTTATGAAAAGACTAAAGCCACCCACCTCAAAGTGAAATGAATTCTCTCTCTTGTCTACATGGAAGTTCTGTCACAATACTGAGGCTTAAACACAGACTGCTTAAGGCATGTCTAACTGTGAAACTATTAGAAATACATTATTTCTCCATTCAAAGATGATTTGATATCCAAACCTCAGTTGGCTTAATCAGGGGCCTGGCATGGATTAGCTTTTAGGTTTTTCAGGTTAATTTTCTTTTTCCTGGCAGGAGAATTTTATGGTGGAGAAAGTGTTCATTTTGACTCACACTTTACGAGGTCTCATGGTTGGTTCTTTGCTTTGAGAGCTTTGGTGTGCTAAGACAGTGGAGAAGGCATACAATAGACAAAGCCTACTGACCAGGAAGCAAAAAAGATATGAGCAGACCCATCATGAGCAAATAACTCAAATCTGGTCCATTCATTCAGTCCCTGGGTATAGTATCCACTTGACAGAAAGACATCTTTTGAGATTGGTAAGTGTTGATCATGCATTCCTTGTGTTGCCTGTAATGAGCTGTCTTTCTGTGGAGACATTCCCATATGACAACTGAAAGAAGAAATAAAAAAGCACAGCTGAGAACAGAATTGAAAAAAAAAAAAGAGAGAGATGAGCAGCCTGGGATTCCACAAGACCCTTCAGTACCTGAGAGCGAAGCCTTTAACTCATTGGCTCTAAATATGTGAATATGAAACAAGTTAACTTGAGGGGATGAGTGGGGTCAGGAAAGGCAAGGGAGAATGATAGAAGAAGAGGTGACATTGCCCAAGTTGCATTATACTCACAGCAGACTTGTTGAAATGATATTCCTTTGCGCAACTTCTTAAAGATAATTAAAAATTCAAAACATACCAACAAAAGCACCTTTGAAACACAATATCCCATTCCCTATGTCAAACTTGTGTTCTCTTTTTCAGAAGACTGTAAAAGGCTGCCATATTTGATGGTGTCACTTATTTTAAACAATCTTTCATAGAAATGTATCAACTACCAGCAACAAATAGCATCTGTTCCATAGCATTATTATTTTATAGACTATATAAATAGATGGTAGATAACTTTTTCAGCTCCCAAATTTAAGAGATAACTTTAAATCTTCTCCTGAAAGTTATGTTATATGCTATATATACATATATATGTGTATATGTGTATATGTATATATATATATATATATATATAGAGAGAGAGAGAGAGAGAGAGAGAGAGAGAGAGAGAGGGAGAGAGGTAAAAACCAAATTCGTGGACTCACCAAAATTCCATAAAACTCAAACAACAGAATTTTCAGTTCTATATAAAAATGTTACATCAGCACTGTTAGAAAACCAGACCATATGTTATGTATCGTCAACCAAATAAGTATTCAGTATTTCAAGATCTCTGATTTAGCAAACATTCAAACCTCTGTCTAAAGGCTAACATTCTTTGTAAATACAATTTTACTATGAATTTTTATGGCTTATTCAAAGTTTTCATTTTAGTAACAGAAAGAACCTTACTATTCAGTACAATTGGGCCTCATACATAATAATAATCTACCAATGCTTTTATCCTTTTTCTAGGCTAGCTATATTGAGAAGAAATATTCTCTCAGATTAATATTTGGAAAGGGGGAAAAAGGCTATTTCTCACATTAAATAATTAAAGTCTTGCAATATGTTAAATTAACCTTTCAGAGTATGTCTTATTAGCTTCTACATATTTGCTGAGGTTTCTCTTAATAGAATGCTAATGCAGTGCTTATAAAACATATTCTTAAAGTAGAAAAACATCTGCAGGGAACTGAAAAGTCACTAGAAGAAAGATGACAATTCCTGCCAGCTTGCACCCAAATTCCCTGTGCATCACAGATACATTAGGGAAAGCATCCTCTAAAATACCATCTCATAATTTATAATGCAACCAGTCCATCTCACAAATTATATTGGCAGTTGCAATGCATTATTGATGAACTGTTTTGATTTAGTTTGCATATAGTTTTGCATAAAATTCTTTTCCTTCGTTTACTATATCCCCCAAAAGTTATTTGATAGTCCATTCATGTCCTGATTTGACTCCAAATATCATTCTGAGACTACTTCGGTGTATCATTGAATAGTACTAATTACATTTTGGTTAGAAATGCAATATATTTTGTTCTTTCTATATAGAAAGCAACATGATTTTTTTTGTCAGTTGTGAGGCTTGAATTCTGGGCCTGGGCACTGTCCCTGAGCTTTTCAGCTCAGGGATAGCATTTTACCATTTTCAGCTACAGCACCACTTCCAGTTTTCTCACCAGAAATTGGAGATAAGAGTCTCATGGATTTTCATGCCCAGGTTGGCTTTGAACTTCAGATCCTCAGATCTCAGCCTCCTGAGAAGCTAGGATTACAAGACATGAGCCATGTGTGCCTGGCTTCAAATCAACATCATTTTTTAAAGCATTTAAAAAAAATATCAGCTTATTGCATGAATCTGATTTTAGTTTTATACTTGATAATTTAGACCTACTAGTGGTAACTTCTAAGTATATGATTAATATATCTTTCTTATTCTCTAGTTACTAATATTTTACATGAGAAAAAATAGAGAAGAATTGTCTAGATAATAATGTAACTATTCTCAAACATGATGTTAGATAATAGGGTATTTCAGGCTATAATTTTCAAAATGCAATGTTTATTTTTCTAGGCTGGATATAAGATTTTGTTCTTATGTATTCACCAAACATTTATTTGAGTAAATTCCACTTAGTAGACAATACTTCTCTATTTCAGATAAAATGTTTGAGTGTAGATTTATTGTTTCACTTTAAGATAAAAATACAATTATAGAACAAACACAAAGGAAATTATCAGTACATGGCTTATGGTGAATGTGTTTTTACTCAAGACCCTAAACCGAATGATTCCATGAGGACTATTATACTCTAGTCCTTAATTCTGTTTGGGCTGCAGGAAAATTCACAGAACTATAAATGTATTAAATGCTCAATATAAATGTTTTTAAAAGAACACTCTTTGTCTTCAGAGGTCACAGTAAATTGAGGGGATTAAGATTTCTCATATAACATTTGGCCACACACGTTTATTCCTCACTGAAACAGTGCATTTGTCACAGCTGATGAATTTACATTGCCATGTCATTTTTACTGAATATCTATAGTCCACAGTAAAGTTCACCCATATGGATCTGAGTAAATATGTAATTTTATATGTCCACCATTAAAGTATTATATAGTAAGTTTCCTTTACCCTAAAAATTCTCTGTGCTCTGCATACCTAGCCTGTTCTAATGCCAGGCAAACATTGATATTTTTGATGTCTTAGTTTTTGTCTTTTGCACATTGTGAATAGCTGACATCACATACAAGGTTTGTAGCCTTCTCAGTAATGTATTTTAAATTCCCTCTATGATCTTCATAGTTCATTTCTTTTTCAGCTATGCATAATAACCCATTTTCTACAGCCTAATCCATCCATTTACCTGCTGAAAGATATTTGTTCATGCTTCCAAGTTTGAGCAATTATGTGCTGTTATAAATGTCTGTGTGCAGAGAAAATTTCAGCACTCTTGAGTCAAGTCCAGGGGCATTGTGGCTGGATTGTATCCATGTAAGGACATGGTCAGTTTTGCAAGCTGTCACCACACTGTCTTATACGGTGGCTGTACCACAAAGGTTCATTTCCACATACAATGAATGAACATTAGTGTTGTTTGAAATGCTAGTAAATATTTGATTCTTAAAAACTCAGGATTTTGGTCATTTTGATATTTGACCATCTCTTATTTATTTTTTTTCTTAAAAAAATTCCTGGTGAAATTAACTTCAAATGGATCAAAGACCTGGAGTTAAAAGCAGTTACACTGAAAACTTTACAAGAAGGAACAGAGATACGCTAGGTCTCCTTGGCACAAGTCGAAACTTTTTAAATAAGGACCCAGAAACACAACAAATCAGAGAAAGTCTGGATAAGTGGGACTGCATTAAACTGCAGGGCTTCTGTATGGCAAAGGACATAGCTAGCAAATTAACTAGAAAGCCTACACAGTGGGAGAAGATCTTTACTAACCATATAATGGACAAAGGCCTCATATCTAAAATATATCAACAGCTCAAAAAGTTGAATCACTCCCAAACTAATCTCCAAAGAAACAACCATCCCATTAAAAGATGGGCCAAATGCATTTTGAACCCTATATTTATCATATGAGCATAGGGAAATAGAACTTAGATGAATTATAATGACATTTGTTCAGCCACCTTTAGTTATAAGTGATCCTGTGAAATGTGATTGTTAACCATCTACCCTGAATGCTAAAATGCAATGAGGCAGAACCATGCAATAGGCATAATCATCTGATGGTATCCCAAGAGTAGGGACCCACAAACTATTAAGTATGTTTTCAAGATACTGTTATCTAAAGAAAGGCTGTGCTAGATATGATTTCTGTGACTTCTTTGAGGAGGGAGGAGAGGCAGAAGCAGCATTGATGCCCCAAAGGAAACTTGGCTTGTGGAATAGGGTAGGTCTGCCAGCAACCTTAAATATTTTTCCCCTCAGGAGTGCACCTGATTAAGAGCCACTGCAAATGCTTAGATGACTTAGCAGAGACAGCAGGGGACAGTGCTAAGGGTGGTGGAGAATTAGAATCTCAAGCAGCAACAGCAGGCAGCTCATTCAAGGTCCTGGCAGGAAACTCTCCAGGTGCAAAAAGGAGTGAGAGATAACCCCAGAGACTCATTCTTAAGCTCCTTGTGGAAGCAAAGAATTCTTGAGCTAACTGCACCCTTCCCCTTCCCTTCCCCCCTGCCTCCTTTACTAAATAGCCAAATACCAAAGAACGTGAAACTGGTTTGTTTTTAAAATCATGCTAAATTAATTCCCACCATTCTGCTAGAAACACAATGCAAATAAATAGTGTGTTTATAACTTCATTGAAATACTTTTTTTTGAAAGGGAAAAGGGAGAAGAGAGGCAGAAATTCATTATGTGTACTAGCAAATTGAGAAATGTAAGGGAAAGGGTGAGTGTAAGGGAAGGTGAAGATATTGAGGTGATGACACAGATCAAGATGCATTGTATGCAAACACTGCTTTGTTAAATGGCAAGAAATCAATATATAACCTACAATGAAGAGATGTGAGGGAAGGGGGATTTGGGAGGGGTGAGAATTTTCATATGATCAAGATGCACTGTATTCATACACTGCTTTGACGAATGGCAACTCCTTCGTACAATTACTTTAAAAAGAAGATACATTTTTTTAAAAATTCAAAAATGATAAAAAAGTTTTTCTTGGTATAAAAGTTTTCTTCAATGTTCTATGTGCTGCTGCTAAGATGTTCCTGACAGAGCTGATCATTAGATGTCATGTGAAACTTAAAGTGTGACATTAAAAATTCCCAGTAGAACACTGTTGGTGGCAGTGCAAACTCATTCCACCACTCTGGAAAGCAGTATGGCAGTTCCTCAAAGGACTAAACATAGAGCTCCCCTATGACCCAGCAATTCCACTACTTGGCATTTACCCAATGATCCAGAAACAAGGACACACTAAATCCACCAGCACAACAATGTTCATTGCAGCACTATTTACCATAGCAAAGATATGGAACCAACCTAGATGTCCCTCAGTTGATGAGTGGATCAACAAGATGTGGTATTTATACACCATGGAATTCTATGCTGCTGTCAGAAAGAACGACATTGCCCCATTTGTTAGGAAATGGAAACACTTAGAAAAGTTCATATTAAGTGAAGTAAGCCAGACTCAAAGGAACTTAGGCTCAATGGTTTCCCTCATTTGTCATAATCAGTGGAAACCTTGGGCTCTCCTAGCAGAGATTTACAATAGAGCAAAACCTAGATACATAAGGCCATATAGGATGACACTAAATGAAAGGACCTCCAGGATATAGAAACAAAAGCCATATAATGAGTGATTATTGTCCTTAATGTACTATGTTATCTCTCATCTCTTTTGCTGTCCCTTAGTTACCTCATATTGTTACAGTATCTCGCTTTGTTATCTGATATATTGGATATATGTTTATTTGGTTATTTGAAATAGGATAGGGAAGAGGGAAACAAGATGAGGGGTGAGGATAGTGGGACAGAAATGGTGGCCAAGACATGAGAAAGGGTATCAATGTTTGTGAAGTAATGCACCTTCTATCTGGTGAATATAATGTAAGCCTTCTATTCATTACAATAAAAATATATGAAAAAATTTCCTGATGTATAATGTGATGTTTTTATATGATTATTTCCCATCACTACACCTTTTAAAATGAGCCATCTGATAAAATATTTGCTTTTTTTTAAAGACTAGGTTGTTTCCATATAGTTGAGTTTTTAATAATTATTTGTGCATATTAAGTAATAATCCTCCATCAGATGTTTTTGCAAGTATTTCTTTCCATTCTATGACTTTTGTGTTATATCCTATTGGCAGTGTCATTCCTGGAGAGAAAAATATTAATTTTAATGAAGTCCAGCCGGTCAATTATTTCTTTACCTTTAGCATCATTTCTGACTATCCATATCCAAACCTAACATCATCTAGATTTTCTCCTATCTTGTCATTTAGGTGTTTTACAAGTTTTTATTTTATATTTAGCCATTTGATCTACTCTGATGTAAATGTATTTTAGATGTAAGGGCTGGGTTGTTTTTCTTCTTTAACGTGTGGGTGCCTCGTTATTTTTCTACCATTTGTTGAAAGATTACATTTCTTTGTTGTATTGTCTATGTGTCTGTGTTCAGGATCAGCTGACTATATTTATGAAAGTCTGTTCTTTTGGAATGTCTTCTACTATCATGAAGTGTTGACTAATGATGCTTGGTGATAAATGGGCAGAGTTGGTAGTGTCAGTCCTCGGCTATTGTCCTTCAGCATTGTGTTACCTATTCTGGAATATTTTTCCTTTCTTATAAGTTTTAGAACCAGTTTTTCAGTATTGACATGTGACTTGCTGGGACTTTTATTGGGATTGCATTTAATCTATAAAGCAAATTGAAAAGAACTGCTATTTTGACAATATTGATGTGTGCTATGTATTTCTTCATATGTTTTGTCCTTTTTTATTTCTTTCATTACAGTTTTCTAACTTTCCTTGAACATACTTTAAAATGTTTTTTGGAGTAGGTCCTTTTGGATTATGCTTTAAAGAATATATGGTTCTGAAAAAAACATTTGATTTTATTTGAAGTTAAAAACATTTTTGATGACAACGTACAGTTCTTTATCTATATGGTTTCATTTAAGCATCTTTAAGAGGCACTGAGGTTTGGATTCAGGTTAGGCAAGCTCTCTAGCCCTTGAATCATGCCTTCAGGCTTTATGTCAGTTTTACAAACAACATTGTTTTCCACTAAATTATACAAAACAATAAAATACAAATATAAGTTCCAAAGATAACAAACTATTGATTCTTTTCTCTATACTGAAAAGTACCTTATTGGTTTAAAAAGATAATTAAATTTAAATCCATGCTTTTATAAGCATGGTTTTTAAAAAGTCATGTAATTACTTTTGGAAGAATATATATATTGAAAATAACCATTTTTTTCCTGTTTCAAATGATTATTCTAGAGAATTTTCCTAATAGATACCTGAGTCTTTCTTTTCTTTGTCTCTTTCCTTCCTTCCTTCCTTCCTTCCTTCCTTCCTTCCTTCCTTCCTTCCTTCTTTCTTTCTTTCTTTCTTTCTTTCTTTCTTTCTTCTTTCTTCCTTTCTTTTCCTTCTTTCTTTCTTTCTTCCCCTCCTGCAGGTCTGGGGTGTGAACTCCTAAACTAATCTGGAGATTGTCTCTGAACTTCACTGCTTAAGGCTAGCCCTCTAGCTCTACCAGTGAGCCAGAGTTCTACTTCCAGGTTTTTAGAAGTTAGTTGGAGATCAGAATAACTTGGACTTTCTGCCTTCACTGTAATCCTTAGATCTCAACCTCTGCAGTAGCTAGACTTAGCTTGGGCCACTGGCACTGGTTATCTGTACTTCAAGCCTTAAGGCCATCCCCCATCTCCATTCCAAGTCTTTGAACCTCAGGTTCCCTATCAATGAGACATATTTATGTTTCCAAAGCAGCTCACATTCCATTATCTTTTATCTTCTTCACTTTTTTATTGCAGTCCTAAGGGAGAAAATAATGCCTATGTTTATGAGAGTTTTAATAAAATATAAGCTTATTCATGGGTTTCATTCATATTTACAATAATGTACCTTTAGAATGTGTTTAACATGCTTTTTTCTAGCATATCTACTTTCAGTAAAGATTTTCTGTATATCAGAAGTTTTCAAGCTATACTGCCTAGAGAACATGAAACAAAACTTTGACTTAGGATCATACCAGACTAATTAAATCAGAATCTCTGAGGGCTGGCATTCTAGCAAGACTACTAAAGACAGATACCAGGTGATTCTCAGAGGCATTTGCAGTGACAAATTAGAGCTTTCTACAATGGAACAGTATACTCTTTCCCAAGGTCTAATCATAGTACAAATTTATTCATTATCACATAGATGGCTAGAAGAAAGTTTATAATAAAAAGATAGATAATAGTCTGCAATGATTCACATTACCAGGGAGAAGGTATTATTTTATGTTTTCAATGGTATTTTATCTCTTGTCAATCCAAATGATGGATAAACACAAAAATACAGAAAAAAAAGTGTTGGATTTTATTTATAGCCTTATTAAATAAGGACTATTATAAAAATTACCCTTTTCATTCATACTATTCTTACATAGGCCATACATTCTTCTTAGTCCTTGTATCTAGTTTCCCAGGGATGCTACAAAAATAAAATGTCTACCATCTTGGTGGCTTGAAACAATAGGAAACTTATTTTCTCACACATCATAAAATCAGAATCCATCACCATGTCCAAGGCAAAGGTTGGTTTCTGTGTGGACGCTGGGTCCAGAGTTGACCTGGTTTATCCCTGGTGGCTGGTGGCTAATGGCTGATGGCTGTTGTTGATGGTCCTTTCAGGCTTAGCTATAGATGAGTCACTGAAATCCCTGCCTCTCTCTTCCCATGTCCTCTTAAGCCTTTGTGATTGTCTTGAGCTCTACCAGTGCATCAGTCCTGAGGATTAAGTTCCAGCCTAATCCAGTGTGACCTTTTTAAGTAATAACATCTGGAAAATCCATGCTTTCAGAGAAAGTTGTATTCTGAGCTCTAGGCAGTGTTTGGGGGAAGATGTTCTTTACCCATGATGCATTACTTTGTTTCTCCACAGCTTTTAGATTTGTTCCACATGCTTTCCTGACTTTCTGTGAAGAGGTGGCACCTTTTGCTTGCTTTCTTCATAATGTCTTTGAGCATATATTGCAAGAATCTCTCCTGTGTTATCTTCCTATGCTAGTCTGTAAGATTCTACGTGGCAAAGGAGTAACTTCTTCATCAAGTTAGGATGTGAACCCTTGCCTGAGTTTCTGGTTCATGCAAGTCTTGAGTAAGCTCTAGAGGTAAGAAAGAGAGGAAGAGTGAGAGCAGAGGATACAAGGACCACAGAGCAGCAGATCCCTGGAGCATCATTAGGTAATGTCCACTTTTACTTGGTTGATCTCTGCTGACATTTCATACCCATACTGAACATTTTTTTCTGCTCATAAAATACAGCTATCAGGATCATTGACAATTGAGGCTTTTTCTTTCCTTTTTTTCCAAATTGTTGAGTCTTACCTTTTGTTTTTGTTTTGCTTTGTTTTTTTTAAATTTTTATTGTTGTAGTGATGTATAACAGGGTTACATTTACATTCGTACAGTAGTGGGTGCATTACTTTTTGAACATTAAACATATCCCTTCCCATGTTTTCTCCATTTTCCCTCCCCCCTCCCAGGTTGTAGAATTAATCTCCAATATATTGTCTTGTGAATAAGACTGTTACACTGGTTCATCCTTTGTCATTTGACTCATCATCTTGTTTTTCTCCTTCCTCTCCCCGATTTAAATAAGCAAATAAATGTGTCTACAATATACCAGGTACCAAAGTCAGATAAGGCAACAACAGAGGATAAACAATAAGGGAAAGAAAAAAAGAAAACAAGAATAAAAAGGGAGGTAAAGAGATAACTTCACATAGAACATTAAAAACTGCAACTACAAGGATTAACCTCTTATTTCCCTATCCTGAAGTTTATTTCACTTATCTTCTTCCTGTCTGGCCATATGCACATAGCTTTTTAGCTATTATGATCCTCAGCTAGGAGAACCCTAGATGCATACTAATTATTACAAATGAGGGAAACCACGGAGCCTTTGTTCCTTTGGTACTGGCTTAATATGATTTTTTAATACTTTGTTTAATGTGATTTTTCCCAAGTCTTTCCATTTCTTTACAAATGGGGCAATGCCATTCTTTCTGGTGGCACCATAGAATTCCAGTGTATTTATAAATGCCACATCTTCTTGATCCACTCATCTACTGAGGGGCATCTGGGTGGTTCCATATCTTAGCTATGGTATATAATGCTGCAATGAACGTCATTGTGCTAGTAGCTTTAGTATGTCCTTGTTTCTGGACATTTGGGTAAATGCCAAGTCGTAGAATTGCTGGGTCATAGGGGAGCTCCATGGTTACTCTTTTGAAGAATTGCCATATTGTTTTCCAGTGTGGTTAAATAAGTCTACTCTCCCACCAACAGTGTAGTAGTGATCCATTCTGAGCCTTACCCGTTTATAGTCTCTATAAATTTGTTCAGGAAATGAAAGCTTCAATATATGAACCAAAGAGTCTGTTCACATATTAAACCAAAGGATTAATGTGAGGATTCATGTTTGTCATCTTCTGTTCTGCAACTTGGATCTTGGATATTGTGTGCAGTGATTCTTTTTTCCCCCGAGAAGGACTATGATGGTAACTCAAGTAAAATTTGAGACCTCATCAAATGAAAGACTTACCTCTCTGTCTTTGTGGGCACTGTGGGAGTCTTCCAGCACAATTTTAGAGTGACAGCAAGGTGTCACTCTAGAAGTGATTTATCTATGGAACCCAGTGGAGTCACTAATGCTTGATTAAAATCTTAATATCTGGTTAAGGTCAAATTCAATTTCATATATAAAGTTTAAAGAGTCACTTTGAAAAGGAAGTAATTTGAGATTATCTGAAATAATTCAATAACATATTTGGAAATTTTCTGGCTTCCTTTGATTTAAGATAATCAATCTTTCCCCTCTTGTTCTGAAATACGTTATTTTAGAACAATTATTCTCAACCTGGGATGATTTTGCCTCCTTCAGGGTACCTTAGGAAGTCTTTAGAGATTCTTTTGGTCATCGGGATTTGGAAGGTAGGAGGGGGAGGGGTCATGCTACCTCATGAGTAGCCATTAAACCTACAGTGCACAGAGCAGCGTCAGAACAAAGAACTATCTGGCTAAGATTGTCTGTCATTCCAATGTTGAAAAACTGCTTAGAATAAGAGAATGAAGAAGCTGACTCTCAAAATACTATGCCTGGATTTGATACTTGTATGTTACAAAGCCCTTATAAACCCAAGGAGAACATGGGGTGGAGAGATGCCAGTCTTTTCCCTTATGTTTACTCAGCTCCATACCTGGCATAATGAGACCTCAGCTAACACAAGTTGCCTGACAATTCCAGAACATCTTCTCACTCACTATCGCATTTGATCTCCATCATCTTGGGAAGCTGTAAGAGCAGGTATTGAAGTTGTCATACCCAAACCAGAAAACTTCCACTTAAAGAGAGACAACTTGGGGATCTCAGATGCGGGAGGACTGGAAGGAAACAGGAAATGGACGTTGTCCCTAGATTCAGGAAAGAAGAGGAAACAGGGCTTGAAAAGGGTACAATAATAATAACAATAACAGCAATAATACCAATTGCGATATGCTTTTCCATTTGCACTCTGAGCCAATTCACGGAGATGCACTCTTATAGGTCTCTGATTTGGTTAAAGGTGAAAACAGCATTCATTCCTGCAATCACAGGTTCTGCTGCATTGCCTTCCAATAAGCTGTTTTATTCTGATTATAACCTGACCAGATCAAATGTTCCTACCTCTGGGCATCTTGTGTGCTTCCACATACCCTGGACTTCACTCTCCTTGTGAGGAGAAAGGGAAATGGCTGTGGGTTCTCTGAAAGATGCCCTCGACTTTTCTGTGCTGTGGGTGATGGGTGTTTGGTGTCACTGACAGATATTCCCTGGGCTGTGTCAGAGCATGGGGCGAGGGGCATTGACTCTTGTGAGACCAAACCCAGGGCAAGAGGAACATAGGAACCAGCAGGAGGCAAGGTTTCACATGCTAAAAATTTGGGAATGTGAAATATATCACCATTTAAGATCATCCAGTTCAATGGGAGCTGGCATACTGTAGCCTCCCAACAGGTATTTAATATGGCACAATGAATACCAGTGATAAAACCATGCTGACTCCACTATGGTCATTTCCATTCAAGTGAGGGACCATCACATACATAATGTCTCAGGATCAACCACCATTTTATTTTAATTTGTCATCTGTGAGCAACACAATCCCCCAACAACAACAAACAAACAACAAAAACTGAATACGTGCTTGCTTTAATTGAATATGCTTTTAGCCCAAACTATTTTTGGTATAATATGAATGTGAGTGTATTATTGGGAATCTCAAATTTGATCTAAAATTATACATTTTCCTCAGCAGATTTAGAGATGCTGACTAAAAAAATGTCTCTGGTTGAAGTCAAATTCCATCCATTTTGAATTAAGGGCACAATAATTCTAAGCATTGCATTATTGAGTAGTTTAGTACAGCACTGTGCAGCTGAACCTTCTTCCTCAGAGGTATCCCTAAAACCTACTTTAGGCCTGTTTGACATATCTATAGAAAAATCAGGCAAAATGATCCTTCTATCTAGTTTTGGATTCATCAAGGAAGGTCCTTCAGATCATCTAGCTCCTACTCCACGCCATGCCAGGGCTCTGTGGTGTTTGCTACAGAGGTCATCAATACATACAGCTTTCTGTGCTCATTTAATTCCAATTTCAATTCCTTAGCAGTCTCTCTCTGATTGCCCCTTCTATTGGTTTATTTCCCTAGAGATGGAGGATTTTGATTGTGATTCTTATGTCTCTGGATTCTAATTGGAGAACTGCCGAGAAATGCACACCCATTTGTGTATTTTCATGGCTGAGAAGATGACAGGTAAAACTCATATGCATCGCTATACAGCCAGCCTTCCAGCAAGCCTCCAGATACTAAATGGAGACTTGCCAAAGAAGCCTTTGGTCAGGAGTGCCTGACGCTCCGGTCTTCACGTTGCCTGTCCAACACTATTATTATCTACCCACAACATCAGTGATCTCTTGTCTAAATTACTCTGGTGAAGTGGGAGATGGTAAACAATTAAGCGTTGGTATCTTCTAGATTTTTAAAAATTCTTTCCCCAGAAAGATCTTTAAGTATTTCATACAGTAAAACTTAGGAATTACATAATTATCATACAAACTTAAATATAAAGTTACCACTAGCTATTTATTAGAACATCTGAGAAAGTTTCTAAAACCTGTTTAAGCAATTGCTTAAATCAAAAATTGACACAGAAGGTTCTAGTGAAATTTTATATACACATATGTATATGAATTCCTAAGTTCAACATATATAATTATATTTATAATATACAATTATAAATATAATTATATATAATATATTATATTATTATATATTATGTAATTGTAAATATACTTATATATATTATACAATAAAAGTTTATGAGTTAAGTGTATTTCATCATCACATTTTTTAATGTATTTTTTGTGTCCCTAAGTAGTCGTAAGGGGCTTTAATGTCAATATGCTCTTTACCCAAAAATTGTGACTTTGAGACAACATATAATTTAACTAATGTTGAAAATTGGAAAATAAGGCTCTCTTGTGGACATTGAAGTAGGAGGGAAACAGAGAAATTATGTTTTTGGTTACAGAGCTGCCATTTTATGTCATTCTTGCCTTTGCCTCAAGGGAACTGCGTTCTTTAGGGTACCTTGTTATGAAATATGTTTTGCAAGTGCTGTGCTAAGCCTATTTGATCTCTTTGCAAGGCAAGAGTTTATAGTGCTAATTGAGAAGTAAAACATACGCAGAATAATATGACACCACTCAGAATATAGCCACTATTCGTATACTGCATATTAAGCAGAGAATTGTTCATTACAGGTGCAAAGTGTCTTGTGTCTTGTGATGTGGCTGTAGTGTGAGGAAAGTTACAAACAATGTTTTTTTAAAAGAACAGTACCAACAAATATGGAATAAATGCTCAGAAACCACTTACTAGCATTTGTATCAAAATTAAATGGATACGGGAGTTGTTTGTTAAGGAAATTTCAGCATAGCACAAGCCAAAAGAGATTTAAGGGATAGGGAATCCCTGATGGCTTTTGATGAGGGAAATCATATAAACAATGTGTTGGACACCAGAATCATTGAAAACTATTTTTAGTAGGTACCAGATGCTTATTTCTCTTAAATCAGTTTTGTTGTCACTTCAGTTCTCCCTATGACAGTCCTTGTGGTTCTGACAATTACATGTGAATAGGTAACACTGGAAAATACTTATTGATAAGGTGAACAATAAGTCACCAAGGAAGTAGAGGTAATTAAGGAAAGCTTTTTGAGTCAAGGCTAGAAGCTAGATAAGAGCTAATGAGTAGAATGCAAGCCACATATATCTATATATCTATTTATTGGTGTGTGTGTGTGTGTGTGTGTGTGTGTGTGTGTGTGTGTGTGTGTTCTCTTTCCCACACTCCAGGACTGAAATGGTTACAAGGAATTTCATAGGAATTATCTTCACTTTCTTTCTCAGATACTGATTCATATTTCACTCAGGGTTGTTTCTGTCAAAAATACTTTTCCTGTGAGGCAGTTATCCGACATAGTCTTCAAAAGCAGCTTTTCTCTTTACTTGCCAAGATTGTATTTTGTGCAAAAGAAAATGGAGACACCCTTACATTCAATTGTCTCAGAGGTAGATATTAGATGAAGGGACATGAAATTTCTCTGTCAGCTGGGAAACCTCTTTCCTCCTAGCAGTTTATTATGTTATTTAGCTGCTACTATATTTAGCTTACAAAAAGAGATGGGGGAAGCCTCAGAAACTGCCCAGCCAGTCCTTTTATTTATCTAAATTCCATGTGTACCTCTGCAGAAAAAGGTTAGATAAATACAATCCTCTGTCTTCCACAGTGATGGCCCCCACTGCAAAATGATCTATGTCTATAGATCAGTGGGCCACCACTCTGTTAAAATGTGATTGATGGTTAGAGCCACCGCAACCATTTTATGAGAAGAAGGTCACCAAGACACTCGGAATGACCAAGAAGAAAGAGAAAGGAATCTCTGGCGAAATCATGGGCATGCCCCACACTTGGGAGCATTTTCTCTGGAGATATTTTACATGAAAGGAAATCAGTTTCTACACATAAACTAGTACAATTCAAATAGTCTTTTTCCAATAGCTGAAACCATTCTGCAACATGTGTGCATATATATCTATTTGTGCACATATAATTACAGAAATACAGCACCCTGTGTATATTTGCACAGGCATAATTAAATTGACTTCACAGGAGCTTTCAGTTATTCCTACTAGTGATATTATTATGTCATTGCTCTTAATATTAGGATTTATTTGATATTTTAAACCTATCCATTTTCTGTTTGTAAAACATTGTAAGATTTGTATTGAGTAATTTGAATTCTGGTCACTTAACTTTTAGTTCTCTAGTCAGCAACGCAGGAGACCAATAAGAGGCTAGATATAGAAATCTGATTTTGTATGTGACTTCTAGCTCAGTAATTACAAATCCTCAGGTTTCTATTTTTCTCTTTAATTTTTGATCGTTCTTTAATCACAGATTAGAATGTTCATCTACAGGTTTACAGACAGTAGCTGAAGTATATCGAGTGGATAATTAAAATAGAAATTGAATATATAGGGATGAATGCTCAATCATTTATGATTAGATTATCTTAATGAATCAAAATGAATAATATTAATTCTCTAGATCAAGTTGGAAAAACATCTCTAGAATCACATTTCCAGTTCTCAGATAAGTCTCAGAAGAATCTTATTGTGGGTTGAATTGCTTTGATTTATTTTATTCCCAGAATGTCTCCTATTTCAAAGTGATTTATTTCTAAAATGAGGCAATCCCTTGAAGGCTACATGCAGAATCCGTTAACTTTAAGAGTTCCCCAGTGACAGGATCTTTTACTCAATGGTGGCGCTAGCCCTATGCAAGGCATAAATGAATGAGCTTGGCTGTGTTTCAATAAAACTTTATTGATATAAACAGATGGTAAATTACATTGGGTCTGATGGCTGTAATTTGTTTCCCTCTTATCTCCAGTGGCAAATCAGTCCTCTTAGTTTGGGCTTTTGGTTACTGTTCTTGGGAACTGATGCCTAGCTGCAGAGAATTCTCATCGTGGAACTTATGAAAGCATTGGTGTGGACATGTTTGCTGAGTCTGTAACCCCTGTGCTTCCAGACCGAAATATTTTTCCAACTCTCAGCCATGCTTTAAAAAAGTTTCAATGACTGTCTTTTTGTAAATGAATTTTAGATTTACTGGAAAACTGAATATTAACTACTGAGTTATCATAACACCTCTAGCCATCAGCCTGCCTCTACCTACCCTAGAAGTTTGTCCTGTGGTTAATATCAGAATTTATCACCACCTACTGCTAAAATCCATAGTGACACGTAGAGCTCATTCTTGTTGTTGCGTGTTCTGTGCCTTTGGAGAAATACATAGAACTCTATCACTCTCACCCAACCCCATTCTCCCATCCCACTACCCCATCATCTCACGTCTTCATAGAATTTCCTTTCCCAGTATGTCATGTGTTTAGGATCATGTAGCCGTTCAGATTGGCTTCTTTCACTTAGTAATACTTATTTAAGCTTTTAGAGTTTTAGGGGTGCTTCAAAGTTCTTTTTATTACTAAATAATTCTTTGGATTCCACTTTTGTTCAGGCACCTAGTACTGAAGATTGGCTTGATTTCTTTAAAATGTTGACAGTCATGAAGAAACTCATTATACACATTTGTACACAGATATTTTTTGTGTGTGGTACAGGTTTTCAATTCATTTTAAAAAAACACGGGAGGAAGATTATAACTGGATCCTGTGGTGAGTTAACATTCAAAACACAAACAACTTCCTCTTCTTCTTCTTCTTCTTCTTCTTCTTCTTCTTCTTCTTCTTCTTCTTCTTCTTCTTCTTCTTCTTCTTTCTTCTTCTGCTTCTGCTTCTCCTCCTCCTCCTCCTCCTCCTCCTCCTCCTCCTCCTCCTCCTCCTCCTCGTCCTCCTCCTCCTCCTCCTTTTGGACGCAAAGCTTTTTGGATCATCCTTGTTCAAAACATCATGCTTCTGTCGCAGAGCCAGTGTGACCTTCCACAGTCCATCTTCAGCTTACCACAGGTCTCCTGTGTCCATCACACACCACCATGCCCACTGCTAAGACTTTAATGGACTCACTGAAACATAGTTCTTTGCTTTCTGAATGAAATCCCATTCTTCTTATTCATCTTTTCCTGATAAGTTTCTACTCCCCTGTCAAGGTATAGCTGGCAGCAATATCTCTTCTGTATGATATATCTTTCTTGGTCTGAAGCTGCCATGAGAACTAGATTGTAGAATATAGTTCGAATACAGTATTGCTGTTCTTTAGAAAATGAAAATGGAAGGTGTACAGCCAGGAATCATGGCTTAATAGATTTTCCACTCTCAGCAACTGGGACAAAACTGGGACAGAGTAATTTTGACAACTGCAATTTTACCTTGCCTTTATGAATTTAATTACCTAAGATACTTTATGAAAGTAGTTTCCTAGAAGATTTGTCTTTTGTGATGGGCTCATTTTACCAAACACAATATCTTCAAGTTTACTCAGATTGTAGCAGGTATCAGAATTCACTCATTCTAAAACTGAAGAAGACTTTTATCCTTAGTACCAGCTACAGCAGCACCGATGATTTCCACACACTAGAAAAAGAACGGCATCTTGTTCTGTACATGAATCAAATTCATGAATCTAGACATCCACTGATGGATTCTTGAGCCATTTCTACCTCTTGCCTACTGTAAGTAATGTTACAATTGAACGTGCGTGAACAAATCTCTCCTTAAGCATTAACACTGTACTTTCTTTTGGACATATCCAACATGTAGAATTGCTAGATTAGTTTTATTTCTAGTGTACTGAAGACCCTCTGAACTACTCTTCATGGTGCATACACTGCTCCTACAAATGGTGCCCAGATGGTTGTTTTCTGAGCTTTTTTTATTGTCAGGATAATATATAGAGGAGTTACAGTTACAGTCATCAGGTAGAAGGCACATTACTTCTCACACATTGATATCCCTTCTCATGTTTTTATCCCCATTTCCCTCCCCAAACTCCCTCCCAGTCATCTTGTTTTCCCCCCTTCCCTTTCCTATTTCAAATAAACAAGTAATTATATATATAATATACCAGGTAACAAAATCAGATACAGTAACAATATGAAACTAACCATAAGGTTTAAAAAAAAGAAAACAGAAATAACATAATACATTAAGGACAGCAATCACATTAGATAATGACATTTATTTCTCATATATTTTTATTGTAATTAATAGAAGGGTTAGAGTTATATTCACCAGATAGAAGGTACATTACTTCACACACATTCATACCCCTTCTCATGTTTTTGTCCCATTTCTCTCCCCCCACTCCCTCACTTTTTTTAAAAACACCATACAGTCTGATGTATGTAAGACATTTCTCACTATGGTTTAAATTTGTCTTTATTGATGATGAGTGGTACTCAGTGTTCTTTGAACATTTATGTGGCTTATTACTTTACATACTGCCTTGAACCTTTCCTGGGTATTTAGAAAGAAAATTGTCATTTGAAGGCTTTCCAAAAATTAATTAAGTAGATCTACTTGGAATTTTTAGTTGTTAGCCTAACTTAGCTTTTGTTTTGTAAGTTCCAAGGCTATTTCCTAAGAAAATGTGATTTAATTACATTTACTTGCATTTACATTTCATTAACATCTGCATTTACATTTTTATACATATTTGGGCAGGAGGTTCTATTTTGTCATTCCTAAATCTCTGACACTTGCTACAGACTTTGTCACTTAATGAGTATCCAATACATGTTTTTTAAATAAATAAGTAAATTCACAAAAGAAACTTTCCCATCATCTTCAAGAACTCATTAGCACAAGTCACTCATCAAATTACCTTTACCATGGGTTTCTTAGGCATTTCTTTCTTCTACAGATGTTCATCTATTTGTCAGTTAAGGTTCAAGGTCAGTGTTCTTGACACTGGGCAAAAATATCACCTTGCCTTCCACACTGTAGGAATGTGAGCTCCAGAACTAACCTTTGAGTATCTATCAATTACCACAGTCTACTCAGCACAAAGTAAAACTTTCCATTCAAAATGTTTTCTCTCTGAGAATGACTAGATGAACAATTTTGCTTCTTGCTAGTTTACAGAAGATAGTGCAATGAATCTTCTAAGATGTTTCCAGATTTATGGATAGAAAGTGGTAATTAAAGGGACATGCTATGTGGTTGTACTGTCATAGGACAGGAAACCGAACTAGATTGACAGCACTGGTGATTTGTTTTTTACTTAAATAATCATTCATGTTTAGTACAGTATTCATTAAATTGATGATAAAACAGTTTTTCTAGACAGCTGCCTACCTTGTACTGAAAACCACTCAATGTTCTGAGCACGTGGTAAAGCTGTATTCTATTTCCCTGAAAGGAAGAGAGAACCATTTGCCTCTCTACTTAGTCACTCAGCAATGATATTTAACTGAGTTCTTTACATGGCTGCATGCATACTGAAATTATATCCCATGTGTATGAATACAGGAGAATAAACTAGACAGCCTTTGGATATTTTCCACTTATAAAGATTATGTTGAGACAGAGCAAGAGAATGTTGCCTCATCACTTAGGGTATAATTTCTTTTCTTTCTTTCTCTCTCTCTTTCCCTTCTTCCTTCCTTCCGTCCTTCCTTCTTTCTTTCATTCCCTTTCTCCCTTTGTTGTCCCCCCACCCCATTCTCCTTGAGCCACCAACACCACTACTTAGAGATTTTCAACCTTACTCAATATATCTCTTGACATAGCCCTGTTCTTCCGGTGAACAGCAGTGAATCAGTGTATGTGGGGACAACATTAAGAAGTGGCCCATCCAAGAAAGCCACATGAAAATTTTCCATTTAAGTATTGCAAGCATCATATGAATAGTTGCTTAACTTTTTGTGTTTTTGTTAGTCCTTGGCCTTGAGCTCAGGGACTGAGCATCTCCTTGGACTTTCTCAAGTCTAGAACTCTATCACCTGAGCCACCACAACACTTCTGGCCTTTTTCTATGTATGTGGTATGGAAGAATCAAACCCAGGTCTTCGTACATGCTAGGCAAGCAATCTACCACTTTGTCAAACTCCCTGCGAGCTTGCTTAACATTTTAAAGACAATTCTCACTTAGTGAACGTGAAGTTGTCATATAAAGAGTTGGGTTTAAAGGAGACCAATGAGAAATGATAACTATTTTTCATGTAGGATATCGGAAGGGCATTTGTTTCAGTAACACTTAAATAATATGCAATAAACCTGACCTCTTTTCTTCCCTACATATCCGGATTAGTTTCAACTAATTAATATGTTATTTCTGCCTATCACTTTGTTTGAAGGATGCTGTCAGGAACCAGTCCATCACCCATCTCACATTCCATATCTGCTGCCACCTGTGAACACTGCCAACTAGATCCTTAGTCACCCTTTTCCTAAACATGGTCTCAAAGATTTACCCAACTACAATGCACTCTGCTATTCTCTCCTTACAAGTTTTGTTTTTCAAGACCTAATGAAGACCTCACTTTGTAAGTTTCTTCAAACTATCTACAAATAAAGCATTGTCCACTCTTGAGTCAGAAGACTATGAGATGATATAGATCAAATTTAAATGCATATTCCTTAATAGAGAAAGACTACAACCATTTACTTTAAAATCAGGAAGAAGACAGGGATGCTCACTCTCTCCACTTCTCTTCAATATAATGCTGGAACCCTTAGCCAGAAAAATAAGGCAAGAGAAGGACATCAAAGAGATCCAGATAGGGAAAGAAGAAATTAAACTATCCCTATTCGCAGATGACATGATCCTATACCTGAACAATCCAATATTCTCCACTCCTGAACTCCTAGAACTTTAGCAAAGTGGCAGGATAAAAAAAAACAACCTTCAAAAGTCAGTAGCTTTTCTGTATGCGAACAATACACAAACAGATAGAGAAATCAAAGAATGATCCCATTTGCAATGGATCCCAAAAGAATAAAATATTTAGGAATTAACCAAAAATGTGAAGGAATTATTTAGTGAAAATTGTAAAATCCTAAATTAAAAATCAAAGAGGAAACCAGGAAATGGAAAGACATCCAATGCTTGTGGATAAAGAGAACTAACATGGTGAAAATGGCCATACCGCCAAAATTGATATTCAGTTTCACTGCAATTCCCATCACAAAAATAGACCATAAGATCAATGGAACCAAATAGAAGATCCAGAAATAAAACCATATAACTATAGTCCACTTATATTGGACAAAGGAGCCAGAAGGTATACAGTGGAATAAACAAATCCTTTTCAATTATTGGTGCTGAGAAAACTGGGCAGCCAACATGCAGAAAAATAAATATTGATCCCAGCCTATTGCCATGCAGAAACAACTCAAAATGGATCAAAGACCTCAATATCAGACCTGAAAACATGAAATTGCTACATGATAGAGTAAGAGAGACACTGGACCTCATAGGTACAGGCAAAAACTTCCTGAACGGAGTCCCAGGGTCACAACAGATTGGAGAGAGACTTGACAAATGGTACTACCTAAAAATAAAGTTTCTGCACAAAGGCATAGCTACTAAAGTAGAAAGACAGCCAACCAACTGGGAAAAGATTTTTACCAATGACACATCAGACAAAGGCTTAATATCCAATATCTATAGGGAACTCAAGGAACTAATTCCCCCAAACCCAACAAACCATTCACTAAATGGGCAAGGCAACTAAAGAGAGACTTACCAAAAGAAGAGGTTAAAATGGCAAAAAAAATGAGAAAATGCCCATCATCCATGATCACAAAGGAAATGCAAATAAAAACAACCATATGATATCACCTTACCCCAATCAGAATGGCCAATATTCTGAACTCAGACGACAAATGCTGGCGGGATTGTGGAGGAAAAGGAATCCTACTGCACTGCTGGTGGGATTGTAAACAAGTTCAACCACTCTGGAAAGCAGTTTGGAGGTTTCTTAAAGAACTGAAAATAGACCTTCCCTACAATCCCGCCATACCATTCCTGGGCATCTACCCTGAACAACATAACCCAAGATATGATAAGGACACCTGCTCAGTCTTGTTCATCTCTGCACTATTTACAATAGCCAAGCGATAGAAACAACCTAGATGTCCTACTGCAGGTGAATGGATACAGAAAATGTGGTACATATATACAATGGAATTCTACATAACCAACAGACAAAATAAAATGATGGCATTCACTGGGAAGTGGATGAAACTATAGCAAATCATGTTGAGTGAGATGTCAAGACCAAAGGAAGAAAAGGTACTCGGTCTCCTTGATATGTGGATATTAGATTCAAACAGCACAAGAGTGATGACTCAATATTCGGGTACCCAAGGTTATGGACATGGTCTTGCAGATATAAACATAACTACATAGACATAAAAATCTATGATGGGATATATACTCTATAAACATAATGTTATATAGATTAATATGTATTTATGACATACAAACTCTCAGCTTAATTTTAATTATATTCTAAAATCTATGTGCCAATGATTTGTATATAGGGATTCCCATCTTGAGTACCTCTTTGTTAAACATGACGTTCGAAATGTGATGGAAAAATCAGTGTTAATATAGTCTTTCAACTCATATGAAGGAATGCCCATCCATAGTGGATCATGCTTTGCTGGAGTACAGACATCATGGTGTGGTGATGGAGAGAGCCCATTCTGGATTCAGAGGAGCGGGTATGATGCTACACTGCGGAGTGGAATGACCTATGACAGTGACCCAGACTCTCTGGATCCCATCTAGAAAGTGAAGATAATATAGCAACTCTTTGGTGGGATCACTAAAATAAATGAATACATGATATGCGTGAAAGGCTTAGAACCACACCTCATGTACAATAGAATACACAATAAATCGCAGCTCATTATTACAAGTAAAAAAAATTTCGAAGTATACATTCTCAAAAAAGCAAAAATAAGGATGCGAAGAGAAATGTCTCCCTCGGTGTCAACCAACAACAAAAAAAAATTGCCAGTCCTGGGCTTGAACTCAGGGCTTGGGCACTGTCCTTGAATACTTTTTGCTCAAGGTTAGTGCTCTGCCACTTTAGTCACAGCACTACTTCCAGCTTTTTCTTTGCATGTAGTACGGAGGAATCGAACCCTGGGCTTCATGCATGCTAGGCAAGCATTCTACCACTAGGTTACACTCCTGGCCTCCAACAAGAAAATTTAATTCTCTTATATTGTATTTTTACTTGTCCTTGAAAATGTAATTTTCAGCACAAGTTCCCGTTTCCTCCAGACAATTCATACTGACAAAGTAATTTGAGTTATGCTCAAAGACAAAATTGTAAAACTAATGTAAATATCTTCATTGTATTTATTTTAAATTATAAACTCAACACTTTATTCCATAATACTGAGTCAGTGAGTAACAAGCAATGAATAATAGACATGTCATAACAAAATTACCTTTTAAGCCAGAAAGAAAGAGAGAGAAAGAGAGAGAGAGAGAGAGAGAGAGAGAGAGAGAGAGAGAGAGAGAGAGAGAGAGAGAGAGAGAGAGCGCGCGAGCGCACACCAGGTAAGAGCTGCTCAAAGTCCTGAATTCAAGCCCCTGTACCAGCACAGACACATGCACACGCGTGCGTGCGTGGACACACACACACACACACACACACACACACACACACACACACACACACACTGGTAAATGTCAGGTTCCTTTATACATGAGAACCTTCCTGTCCTGTGTGTTTGGGGACATTTTACTGTTACCTCTGTATCCTTGTTTCCTCAAGTTCAGGTAAAGTGCTCAAATTCAGTTTTCTAGCTTTAGCATGAGTGACTCCATTTTTGTTTTTAATCTGGGTCTCTTTAGTGGAAAACAATGCCCTCCTGTGGTTTTTACTTAAATAGTTCCGAAGGTCACGTATCTTGATGACATTACCTTTAAGCTTTTGCAATTTTCTTTTGGCTTCTGCCTTTTATGCTACATGCTAAGGCTAACCTGTTGGCAATTGTCAATAAGAAGAAAGATACATGCTCACTAACTGAAGATGGGGAGCAAAAAATAATTTTAGAACTGTACCATGTGTAGTTGAAATAGGGTCTGTAGAATGTTCCAGGTGTTGAGAAAGTATAATTAAAAACAAAATCCACATGACCATATAAGATGAACTCCAAGATATGGAAGCAAGAGCTTTTTCTTAGTTGTTTTTAGTGTACTGTGTGAAGTTACTTCTTTTCTCCCTTCTTTGGTTATTCTCCTGTTTTCACCATATTTGCTATTTGTTCCCTGTGCTTTGTATATACGTTTTTCCCATTTGGGGAAGGGGAGAGGATCAATGAAATGGAGAGACAAAGGACAAAGGGCAAACCAATGCAACAGTGATACTCACAAGACAATATGCTAGAAATGAACTTTACAACTTGTTGGGGGGAGGATTGGAGGGAAGGGAAAGTGGGAGGAAAGCAAAGGAAGGGGTAACAAGATTTGACAAGAAAGGTACTCATTACCTTAGATATGTAATTGTAATCTCTCTGTACATCACCTCAACTACAAAATTAAATAAGAAATTTAAAAATCACCTCTTAAAAAATACAGATACTTAGGCTCTCGCTTAATGTAAAGAGTGACCTTTGAACAATAATGAGGAGTCCAAGTAGGTTCATCTGTTGTGATAAATGTACACTGTGCTGAAAGACCTTGATAGAAGGGGAGACTTGGGCACAGGTTATGTGGGAACTCTGCTAACACTGCTGAGAAACTTAAAGAACCCTAAACATAAATTCTATAGAAAAGTGTTTCCTTACTAAAGCATGATGGAATTAGCCCTGTCCCTAATGCATATATAGCCAGCCAAAAATGCCATACATGATCACATACATATGTATGTTGATTTTTATCGATTAAAAGAATCAGAAGCAACATGTTATTTGATATCTCAATGATGTAAATATCTTATTTTGGAAGCTAAGTATATTTTGCTAAGATATTGTTGGAAGATGCCAGAGTATAAAGAACACAGAGCTCTCTTTAGTTTCAAAATTTTCAATATTTTCAATTAAGTTTCTTTTTCTCTTTTGAATAACACAATCTCCAAGATGCTTTTACTAGAGGAATTCACTGCTAAATGAACAGGGTCTTATGAATGCCTCGATTAAGGAAGAGGTTTTATTGAATATCAGCATGCACTACACTTAGGGTCAGCCACCCTCAACAACTTTCTGTCATGCTTATCCTCTCTTGTTGACTTTGGTGAAAGGATATATATCTTTTTTCATTTTATTTTCTATTATCCAGGTAATGTATACAGAGGCTATAGTTGTATTCACCAGAGAATAGGGGCATTACTTCTCACATATTGATACCCCTTCTCATGTTTTTGCCCCCATTTCCCTCCCTCCAATCCCTCTCAATCATCTTGTTTTCCCCCCTTCTTACCTATTTCAAATAAACAAATAAACACATATACAATGTACCAGGTAACAAAGTCAGATACAGTAACAATACAAAACTAACCATAAGGTCAAAAAAAGAGAAAAAACATAATACATTAAGAACAACAATCACTCAAGATAGAGCTCTTGTTTGCATATCCTAGAGTTCCGTTCATTTAGTCTCATCCTATATGAAACTTATGTATCTAGTTTTTGCACTATCGTAATCCTCTGCTAAGAGAGTCCTAGATGTGTACTAATTATGACAAATGAGGGAAACCATTGAGCCTATTTTGCTTTGGGTCTGGCTTACTTCACTTAATATGATTTTGTCCAAGTATTTCCATTTTCTTACAAATGAGGCAATGTCATAGAATACCATTGTACTAAGTACCCCATCTTATTGATCCAATCATCTACTGAAGGGCATCTGGGTTGGTTCCATATCTTTGCTATGGTAAATAGTGCTGCAATGAACATCGTTGTGCTGGTGGCTTTAGTATGCCCTTGCTTCTGGACTTTTGGGTAAATGCCAACGAGTAGGATTGCTGGGTCATAGGGGAGCTCTAAGTTTAGTCTCTTGAGGAATCGTGGTACTGCTTCCCATAGTGGTTGAACGAGGTTACACTCCTGCCAACAGTGTAGTAGCAATGGCCACAGATGTGGAACATTTCTTTTTCTTTATGTGTCTATAGGTCATTCTTATTTCCTAGAGAAGTCTCTCTTTAAGCCTTTGGCCCATCTTTTAATGGAATGGTTTATGTATTGATCTCTAATTGCAGCCACTTGCTGACCCCTTCATTGATTTAGTTGTGCCTCACTGCATGTTTATATTCTCCTTCCCAGTGTCACTCCTCAGGAGTCACTTAGTTCCCCAAGGGCCAGTCACCAAGGAAGAAGAGTAACAAGGCATGATGATATTTGTGAATTCATTTTCAATTTTCCTCTTCAGTGGCTCTGCTCTTTAGTTGGCCTTTTTAGTTGCAACAACAAATTGGACCCATCAAGGAATGGATGAATCCAGGTCTAGAGGTTTACACAAGTAAATTTCAATGAGGCAAATTTCAAGGTCAAAATTTATGTGGAGCAAGTATAGGAACAGTGTGTGTATACTAATAAGAGGCAGAAGGATGCACTGATTGAATTTTTTGTTATGCCAGTAAGTCTAATAATACCTTATAAATTATCCCGAGAAGCTGCCAACATTACTACTATGGCAGTTTGGGGGTTATTGACTTATGACCCAAGCTAATTCTCTGAATAAGAATAGAACTGCATTCTGCTATGCTAAGATTTATAGGGGTATTTGCTACTTGCTTTAATAACAAGTTTTCTGCCACAGGGAAGTTCAGGCAAGAAACATTTTACAATTTTTTACTTTTTGCCTTCCACACAGAAATCTGTCATGGCCCAACTTTCTGTGACATCTTACCGCTACTCTGGGAGCCACTTTATTTATTGGCTAGGACTATTTTCTTTTCTTTTTTTAAAAAAGCTTTATGATATGTTATTTCATTTTTACTTTTATTTTACTGTTGGGGTGATGCACACAAGGGTTGCAGTGGGTATATTACTCCTTGAACACTGTAACCCCTTCCCATGTTTTTCTCCCACTTTCCCTTTCCCACTCATCTTGTTTTTCCTTTACCTTCCCATTTTCAAGTACACAAATAAATGTATATACAATATATCAAGTACCAAAGTCAGATACAGTAACAACATAAGATAAACCTTAAGGGGAAAAGAAGAAAAAAGAAATCACTTCGCATAGTACATTAAGAACAGCAATCACAAAGATCAACCTCATTTCTAAACCCTGGGGTTCTTTTAGCTTAGCCTCATCCTATATGTCCATATGTACATAGCTTTTGAGTTATTATGATCCTCTGTTAGAAGAACATTACTGTTTTCTTTAGATAAAGCTGTAAAAGTTTTTTTAACCATTCTCTTCTAATGTCCATCCTTTCATTTGTTTTATAACTAATAATACTTGGTCAGTGTGATTCTTCTTTAAGAAAGCATAGATTAGAGAAAAAACCAATCTGGAATTTAAAAAATGGCAATCCATTTAAATACAAAGTACTTTAACATAAAATTGTGGTAAATTACTCTAGGTGCGTGAAATAATATTTCATAAAAGGACAGAAAATATCAAGTAAATATAGGTTACACACTAGCTTTCTTTCATCCATGAATACAAAGTTGAAATATTTGACCTTTCAGAAATAGCAGTGCACACATCCCAAATGTCATCCGGTTCCACAGGCAAGAATCCTACACACTGCTTTTGACACTCATTCTCCCCTTGCTGCCATAGATAATCACACAGAGCTGACTGTTTGACCTCCCATCTCCAAGCCATGTCTCCATCCAGCATTCCCACTCTCTGCACAGCAGATGCTCTGGCTCACAAAATAGCATCTCCTACCTGCTGTTTCAGTAGACAAGTCAGAATTTTCCTCTCCAGCCCTGCTCTTCTCTTTTCTATTCTTCATTCTTTGACAAGTTTGTACTTGATTGTGAATCCTCGATTTCATGGACATACCAGGATCACATTGCTCTCACTTCATGCCTGGATCCTGAACTCTAATTCCACCATTATCAATTCTACTTTTACAATCTAAGTTCCCTATGTGCTCATTAGCTTTTAATGGTCTGTCCTTTCCTCTAGTCCTTTTCATAGGATATCATCATTCCCAAGAAAATTCTTTAGCAGCTTTAAACCCACTTAACACATAGTACTATTGCTCAAGTCTCATTTCAGAAGTGAATGATTTGTTTAATAAGCTACTGTTAGGTTAGGTGTTCTTATAGAAACCATTCCTATTGTTATTGGAGTGGGTCTTATTCTGTCATGATGTGATTGTTAGTTTAAACACTTGTCTCCTTCAAGGGAGAGATGTATGCTCTAATAGACATTTTACACCCTGAGGCACAAGAGACTATTGTAGCTCATGTCCTCAATGCAGAATCTCAACATCAACCACAGTGGCTGTCATCTATCCTAGGAAGGATCAAATATTTAATGGGAGAAGTATACACATTTGCATGCCATTCATCATGGAATAAATGGGTATTTGTTGCCATGAAAATTTTGAGTTTATGATAGATCTGGGACCATTTGTCTACCATTTATAATTTTAAGTAATCATGGTTTTTCCTCAATTTTATAGTCTTATATGCTCAACCACCAGGCTGGAAAATAAGATCATGTCATTTATTCACTCTTAAAATATTCACAAATCAGTGCTTTTTTTAAAAAAAAAAGGAATTTAATCTATGTAAAAGTGAACAGTATTGGGTCAGTTTCAGGTAGTTACAATTATTTAAAAAGAGGTTGGTGTCACCACTTCTGAATGACCCCTTTTCTTTAGGCGTTATTGTCCCTCTTCTCACTGTCCTGGCTTTTATCTTTAGCATTTAGTAAGTTTTTTTGTTCTCTTGTATCAATCTGAAATTGTTAAACAAGTTGCTCCTAGAATCTTGGGTGACCTGAGCAAAGTGTTCCTAGAAAGTCAAGTCAAATCAGGAGAATCAAAGCAACCTCCATAGTTCATCTCTTCACTGAATGGGTTTCCTCAGAATTCCATACAGTTAACATCTCTCTTGTTTTGAATATTGTTATTACTCTGAAGTAGTTGTACAAAGGTGTTGCCCCTCACCAAAGCAGTTTAAGAACACAGTACATCTTGATTACTGTGACCCCTTTCAAGTTTCTCACCCATCCCTTCCACCGCACACCTTCCCCAATTTTCTCTTAGCCCACCCGGATGAGTTCAATAATTTGGAGAAAAATTAAACTTCATTAAAGATGAGCAGATATAAAATATCTTATTCACTGCCTAACTCATCATGCCCTCCAAGGAGCAAAATCATCATCTATGATATGGGACCAGAACCTAATACAAGTTCAGTGAAGTCTAGTTTAGTGTGAGGATTAAATAGAAAGAAAAACAGCTTGTATATACAAGTAGAAATTGCCCTAAAAAGAGGAGCATTTCAAGCTGAGGATAATAGGGAAATACGTATTCAAATACATATGATGATAATAGGGAACATATATTCACATACAGAATCTATCAGAGTTAAAGTCACTCTGCTGTGTTATTTTTCCAAACGGGATCACTTTGAAACATTCCCTGTGTCATTGTTTATTCAACATAGTATTTATGGTTGAGAACAGTAAGGAGATGAGCACTAATGAAAGAAGGAAAAACCAACAGACTAGGTTTAGGTAGGACATGGCTACTAAACTGGTAAAATCTAATTCCATTTAGCTAAAAAACATAATTTTTCTAATGATAAATTCTGTATTTTCATTCTAGATAATGAAAAAATGAGTTGGAAATGTCTAGAAATGAGTTGAAAATGTATAGTTCAGTTTGAAAAATTTGAGTGTTATTTAGCTCTTTTCAGGAATTGTGCATGCCTCTTTCATTCCCATAATAATTGTCATTAGGAAATGTAGCACTTGGTGCTGGTGAGCTGCTTGGATAACACCAGTAATCTCTACTTTGATGCCTTTGAGTAATATCAGACCAAATAACTCTGATTTCATTCTGCACAATTGCTATTTTGTGACATCCATTCAAATGACCCAGAAAACAAAACTTGAAAACTCATGGCAGAATGTTTTAGGGGTAGATAATGGTAGACAATACAAATCACCTATTCTCTGCTTCATTGAATTAGAAATTATCTGTGTTGATTACAGTGCACCTCAATGATAATGTGGAACAAATAACCTTAAAATGTGGCATGCGACAGTTAAGTCAACATTGTTTATGCACCTAAGGTGAGACTGGGCTAGCTGGCTCTTAAGATCTTGGCAATACCAGGTCACATATGTGGGAATGGAAGCTTTACGTGAGACCACAGACTCCAGGAGTCCCGTGCTCCTGCAAGCTTGTCCCCTGGTGACAAGAGAAAAGACCCAAGAGAGCCAAGTGTATGAGCAGTGCTGTGGAAAGCCTCCGCTTTCTCCGTCTTGACCCACAGCAGGAGATTACCCATGGACTGAGTTTAGTTAGGGGCAGTGGTTTAAAGAATTAGGGCCAATTTTATAACTGACCAAGTATTTTTTAAAAAATAATCTTTCAGTGGACTCAATGTGAAGAGATAACTGATTTTGACAAATTTACATGTACTAGAGCAAGTTATTTAAAAATCTCTTGTTTCTCCAAAACAAAGATGGCTGATAGAAGCGCAGTGAGGCTCTCGTTGTTTCGTTGAATAAAGTGTTCACAACATCTGAGAGAAGACAGTGCACGATTAAGTGCTAATATACCTGTCAACCTTCTTATTCATAATGGGAAAGCATTGATGCCTGTGGACAAATGTGTGAGAGTGATATGTAGTTATCTCATTACTTTCTAAGACATTTTTAATTTGTGATATTTTTGTTAATATTTATAGCACTAGTGCCATCTGTTCTTGTTACAAGAAATATAATTTGGGGGAGTTTATACATTTGTATATTTTAGAGAAGTAGTTTGAACATTATACTACCAGTTGAGATGCATTTTTTATTTATAGATAAATTTCAAACTTTCAGAGATGTGATTTAAATACTTCAAAATTTTTGTTGCCATTTCTTTCTTTGGTAAAGTGTATGTTAGGAAATGGATAGAGAACGTATGAATAATGCCAGTTGAAGTGAGAATTGCTCAAAATGTTATGATCATTTATTCATTTGTTCTGTATGGTAATGGGAACATATGGCAGTGGTTCCCAATGTTTAATGCTCATCAAACCATCCAAGACCTTATTAAAATGCAGATTCTCATTACATACGCTGGTATTGGGATTCTACATTACTACCAGGAACAAAGTACCACATTTTAAGTGTATCATATATGTGTGCGTGTATGTATTCCTTACATCTTTAAATGATACAAAGGAGACTTACAATATATTTATAAACATATGATACCTATTTTATTATGTATATTAACAGTTAAATAGAATCTCTTATTTGGTTTTCAGTCATTAAAATAAATACATCACAAAATATATAAAATGACAAACCAAAATAACAGTATGGTATTTAGTAAATAAATTAATCTGCTTAAGGATGTGTTTATTTCTAAATATGTAGTAGCAAACAAAAATGTTTTCCCTTGACACTTTGTTTCCTTGGAAACTACAGAAATAACAGCACTTGTCCCTGTAAATGTAAGTATTTCTGGTGACCGCATTCTTGGTGAGAGTATTCTTAAACTCATTAGGTCTTATACATAGGAATGGTTTATATAAATTATACTCAAAATTTGTTTAAAGAACACTAGTATACTATTTTTCCCTCTATGCATTATCCATTGCCCAATATTATAAATTTCTGATTATTTAGAATTTCAGGAAATTAAGTGAACTTAGTATTTTGGTTTTTAGTGTTATGTATAGATATTTTTTTCTTTCAACTTGGGATTCAGATAGCTTTCTAAAAGATCAAATCATTCATGCCATATATAAACAATCCTAATACTCTTCATTTCTTTCCAATGAACAGTATCGTTAGCTGTTCTAAATCTCTGATGATCTGATATTGAACTTCAGCTAACCGTATCTCCCAAAGCAAGCAGTGGGAGAAAAACTGGTATCCAGATGAGATAGATCACTCAGATAGATTCCCATTAAACATAGGTCTAATTATTTGAAAATTGTTACAAATAAGGAAAAATACTGTTCTATATAACAATTAACATTTGAATTTCACTCTGACTTAATTTATAGTTTAGAAATACAATTTTATAGTTTATTTTATGGATTAAACATATTTTCTACCACTTTTATTTGATACAATTATAAAATAAATTATTAAATACAATTATTGAAATTATTAAAAATAAAAATTTTAACTAATTATTATTCTATGATTTGTTACTATATAAGTAAGAAGAATCTGAGGCTTTGTTTTTCCATTAATAATTACCAAAAGTTCAACATCAGGGTTGTTGTTAGGTCAAAATTACAAAGGGACATTGTCTTGATAATTGGAAAAGAGATGTCAGTAAAAAGCCCTAATAGCTACTATTTTTCATGTGTTCTCTGTGTATTTCCTCCTATATGCCCAATATAATTTCTCTATTCTGTCTTTTTAATCTGTTTTGGAACTGTCTTGTATTCTAAGAAGTAATGTAAACTGTCAGAAAGCCTTCTTTTTATTTTCCTCTTGAAATCATGAGAACAGGCAAACGAGTGTAAGAATACATACAATTAAATTTCATTTAGACACAAAATTCTCATTTGTGGGCTATGGGGTATTCATAAGGAAAACCTAATCTCATGAGAGAAAATACAGGCTTTTCTAAGGGCACGACTTCAGTGCAAATTCTTACTTGAATGACGTGCATTCTCCTGAGGTAAATGCATAGTAAGTTTAACTTGGGCATTTGATATTGAATTAATAATCATTTTCTACGTTGCATCATATTTTACTTTGCATGATGACTGGCGAATGTTTTGGCGAAGAATGGTTACCACGAGAGTACTTAGTACTAAGACGTGCTTTCCTCACTGGAAGACCCAACCTGCTCCTCAGTGTTCTAGGTCCACTGTGACCCTGCTAGGAACTTGGAATACAAATGAAATGAACTTGAAAGTAATCTACAAAGGATGGCACAGGGTAGCAACCTTTAGAGATTTATTTAGCTTAGAAAGACAAAGTGGAGTACTAAGAAAGGAAGAACAAGCTAACAGCACCTTCTGACAGGCTGCCAGAGAGGGAGGATCGGCAGACCTGGGCAATCTCCAGCTCAAGATCCTCATGTCCTCTAACTGAACGGGAAATTTCTAGTCACAAGCAAGCTTCCTGGGCGTAGGGTCACTTAACAACCTCCCAATTACCCTACTGTGGAATTGTAGGAGTTGCCATTCAACAAGGCCATTGATGCATACAGAGCATCTTGATCAGTGTCACAACCTCTTTCAACCCCTTTCAATGTCAACCCCTCACTTCTCTTCAATTTGGTAGGATTGAAATTTTATTGCCTTCTCCTCACCCCTTCATCCCCTCCATCCTACCTTTTTCTTTTTTTTCATCTACTATCCTTCCCTTGGCTCCACCACTTCCAAATACCCCTTGCATGGTGTTCATTTCATTGAAGTCTGATTTTCACCTTTCTAAGAAATGACATGTTTGAGTTCTGCCCTAAATCAACTGCATTTTAATTAATAGAGATCAAGAAATGAGGTATACACAATGGGATTTTACTCATGTGTTAGAAAAAAATAATAGTGTATTTTTTTTGCAAAGAAATGGAAAGGCCTGGAAAAAATACATAAAGTGAAGTAAATCACAGAGACATAGATATTACGGTGCTGTCTCTCACATATGGCTTACAAATTATCCTATTTTGGTATGATCATCTAAGCAAGGAGACAAAGGGTTTGGCTTGGCAATGAGATAGAAGATAGACTTTTGTGGCATGAATGTTATTTTTGTGGCATGAATGCCCTTATTGTTATTTTCAGGTATTCTTCTAGGTCATGGATTGATTGATTGACTAATTTTAAATCAAGCAATTTCTATTCCTGATTTAATCACACATTCAGGGGTGGTGTTTCTCATCCAAAGGAGAAAGGAGGAAAGAAAGAAAGGAAGAAAGAAAGACAGAAAGAAAGAAAGGAAGGAAGGAAGAAAGGAAGAAACAAAGAAAGGAAGGAAGGAAGAAAGGAAGTAACAAAGAAACAAAGAAAGAAAGAAACAAAGAAAGAGGGAGGGAGGGGAGAGAAGAAAGGGAAAGAAAAAGAAAGAAAGAAAAAGGAAGGAAAAAGGAAAGGAATGAAGAAAGGAAGAAAGAAAGAAAGAAAGAAAGAAAGAAAGAAAGAAAGAAAGAAAGAAAGAAAGAAAGGGGCAAAAGGAAGGAGATTGCCAGTCTGTAAATTCTCAAATACATAATTGAATTTCTTGCAATTCTACTTGCTCAGTCTTGTTTCCAGAGCTCCAGAACCTGGCTTTATTTTTTTGATACTTTCTAATTATCTGTCCACTCATCCTTCCTTTGGCTGTTCTGTTTCTGGACCAGGAATTAAGAATGTCAGGTTTCGTGGACTCTATGGTCTGCTTTGCTCATCTTTGAACCTTGCAGAGTGAAGGTACCTATGGATGGTGCCTGAGCAGATGGAACTGCATGTTTTCCCATAATGGATTATAAAGCAGGTCTGAGCCATTTCAGTGTGGAGATCCAAGATCCCTTGACCATTGTCAGACCCTCAAGGTCACTTGGTTATGTGCTGAAGCAGTAGTTTTGCCGTGGGGTCCTGGGCTTATGGATAATGCATTCCTTAGGAGTCTTGGATTGAGGGTTCTCTCTTCTCTCCACCCTTTCCTTTTGTTTCTAATCCAGAAGTCTATCTTTGTACATGCAAATGGCCCATCATGGTGTTTTCCTCATCAAAGTTATTTCCCAGAGAAGAGGAATTCTGCAGCTCCCGTGGAAGATATACTAAGCAAGCCACAAATGGTGCTTTCATTTCCAAAACAACCACAACATAAAAAGGGATATGAAATTTCTTTTAATTGTCATGTATTTTTTAATGCTTTTTTCTGTTCTGTGATTTGATGACTTAGTTTGGCATCCATGCAAATTAATACTTAAGCATCTGCTGGAACTTGATTGTTGAAGTGGCGGTGATGCTAAATATAGGCTGGCAAGAGGAGAAAAATAGACATGAGACTCCTTAGCTATCTCATTGTGGCAGTTCCCAAGAATGCATCTTTAAACAGAAACTTAAGCAGGCGCTCTCCTATGATGACTGCTGGCTTGAAAAGCATTGCATATTATCATTGTTGTATTACCTTTGCATAAAAACTACATTAGAGCTTCCCTTGTTAGGACAGAGCAAACAGAGGAAAAGAGAGAAAGGAGACAGACATGTCGACAGATCAGATCCGCACTTAACCATCACTGGAGAGGTGACTCCAGAGTCAGGGGCATAGGGGCATGGAAAGAGGGGGAAAGGGCCTACATGAGGACCAAGGGTTACAGAGCATGGAGCAGGGAAGTCAAACCAGGCAGCTGCTCCTCCTCCTGGTGGTGATGATAAAAGAAGACTTATATGATCTAAGGGTCCATGCTTCAAACCTGGAGGCCTTCTTATGCATAGAGAAAGGCTGAGCTCACCAGATTCCCTAACCAACCCAACAGGCCCTGGTCAGACCTGACGCCCTCTGACTCCATGGACCCACCTGCTAGGCCAGCTCCCATCACACCACTCCTCAGAGCTTGTGGACAGGCTGGTACTCATACACACACCTTGGCTTGCCTTTAAGAAAAAGAGTGCTATTTGACCTAGCAGGTTCAGTGTTATATGTGTTATGTTGTGTATGTGTTAGTCCTTCTGAGGTGAGCCAGCTACACAGCATTCCGCTTTTGTTTTCCTCACTGCTAATTGTGAAACATGCTATTTTATCAGTGTGTCCTCTGAAACATGGCTTAGACCTTGGCTTAGAGACGTTATAATTTATTCTTAAAAGAATGAATAGGAGGCTATTATTTGGAGAAGGTGAAGTTAGTAGTAGAAGATAAAGGTGTGGGATTGTGTGGGATGGTATTCAAACTTAGGGGTCGTGTCATTTAACAAGTGTAGATCTGTGCAGTCCTTTGGAATGGCGAAACTAAATTTGGGCTACATGAATCTCATCATCTCCATCATTCTATTACTCTTTATCCTCTGCCATTAAAAAAATAAACAAACATTTTCTCGGGGAAAATTCTAAGAGTATTAACTAAATTTATGGAGCATGCTGAATAAATTGCCTTCTGCTGGAGACACCATTTGCTAATTCACACCCATGGGAAATATAGAGACACATTTTTCTACATGCAATTCTGGCACCTTTCTTATTACAATTAGCATAAATTCAACTCTTAATGATTTTATCTTTTTGGCCCCTAAAGGGTATCTTTTTCAGAATGCATATAAAAATGTTTTATAGAGAAAAAGAAGTTATATTTTCTGCAATAGTAAAATTCATTAAGGTAAAATTAAAACCTTATGTATATGTTTGAGGCAGTGATACTTCTAACAAGATTAAGGACAAAAAATCTCTATTTTACATCTGTGTTTCATAGATATGTTGAATAACTTGGTTAAGCAGATGAGAAACAGTTCCTTGAACTTGCTGAGTGTCTTTCACAGTCTGTAAGTAGGACACCTGAATGCAAATTTTCCTTAATTGAGAGGTATTGAAGGTGCATATAGGGGGCTGGGCCTGGCCCCAGGCTGACCGAGGGGGTTTGTAATGTGAGGCCAGCTGGGGCAAAAATTTGAAACAGTATCTGGAAAAAAACAAATAAACCCTAAGCCAGAAATATATGGCACAAAGTGATAAAGTGTTTTCCTAGCACATGGCTCTGAGTTCATACTCCAGTTGTACCAGAAAACCAAAGCTGGACATTTATGCACTTTGATAAATATGCATGTCCTCATATTCACTCTGATTCGTTTCAAAATGAGAATTCTTTTTACAAATCTCTAAAACCATCTGTGAATGTTTATGAAGTTAATGATAATCCTAAATGGTAAAGCTTGATGCTGCTTGCTAGTCAATGCAAACAGAAGTCACCCAAAAGTGCTGGGTGGCTTTCAGTGAGGAAACTGGTTGTTCACCTTCGAGAGATCCAGTGCATCTCCAAACCATGGGATTAAGCAGTTATTTTCAGTTCCTATCACTGCAACCAGCTAACCTGACCCCTTTCCTCAGCGAAGGGCCCTGGCACATAACTTGCACATCACTTGATTATCACTGTTAGAGTTTTGCTGTGCTTCTTTTTAGGGGAAAAATGTATCACCCTGGAACAGCAGAGATTTAATTAACAAGTGGCAGGTAACAGAGGATTACATGGTTATAAAATATCTCCTCAATTTTATTTGTTCTTCTTTTACTGTGACTGTGTGATGTTATTGTCATGCTTATGCTGATAGTGCTCTGGTGAACTGCACTCTACAGTCTGAGATTGCTCAGTGTGTGTGTGTGTGTGTGTGTGTGTGTGTGTGTGTGTGTGTGTGTATGTTCCAATAGTATCAGATGCTTCTTAATTTGTTTTGTGTTGAAAAGCACATGTGGACAGTTGTGTCTTGGAACAGGAATGGTTGGTTCTTACACATGCAGAAGATCTGGAAGACTTTCTGGAAGACCAACCAAAAGCACAATGAAGAGTCTATTCCTCCATATAACGTTCTTCTTCTTTTCTCTCAACAGGAACTTTTTACCCCTGAATGCAAGTTTAAAGAATCCGTTTTTGAAAACTATTACGTCATCTATTCATCCATGCTATACAGACAACAGGAATCTGGTAGAGCCTGGTTTTTGGGATTAAATAAAGAAGGGCAAGCTATGAAAGGCAACAGAGTAAAGAAAACCAAACCAGCAGCTCATTTTCTACCCAAGCCATTGGAAGGTGAGCATAACGAGCACATTGTATGCCATCCCAATAGGCTTTATTGCATCTTTGGTTCTCCACCTTGGTAAGTCTGCCATAGCTGCAAGGAAACTTCCATAGAGTGCTAGAAATATCCTTTCTCCTGACAGGAATGGTGTTTTGCATGTGTGTTTATTAAGTTGCCTAAACTTTGTTCAACTGCAAGTGAACAGCAGTGACAAAGTACGTACTTAGCATATATAGGATTTCAAATCCTTAGGACAAAAGAAAAACAGATTTGTGGGCTTTATACACTCCACTGTCCATCTCTCCCTCTCAATCCCTGTGAGAATGTATGGATGTATGGATGGATGGATGGATGTGTGTGTTATGGGCCCACAGAGAGACCTTCTCTGCTAGACAAAAATTTACATGAGCGCAATTTTTAGTTATAAGAACCAGAGATGTGATATCCTCTGTGAACTGGAAATTGCCACCTTAAAACTGAAGTCTCCTACAGATGGGAATGTGATCAGAGAACACAGGGGTTGGAGAGAATCCTCGAAGTCCATGCAGGTAGAAGAAACATCATTCTTGCATATAACTTTTTCTTTTTCCTTTCTCTCCACCACTAGTTGCCATGTACCGAGAACCATCATTGCACGATGTCGGAGAAACGGTCCCAAAGGCTGGGGTGACGCCAAGTAAAAGCACAAGTGCATCTGCAATAATGAATGGAGGCAAACCAGTCAACAAGAGCAAGACCACATAGCCAGACCCTCACGGCGTTGTGACTTACTTGTCCTGAGCACCGCTGAGCGATTTATCTCCTTCCCAGACATTCCTGCTCCTGTGGCTGGCAAGCAGTGGGAGCAAGCTGACGCTGGCTTTTTGCTGTCTTGAAACTTCTTTGTATGCAGTGGATAGATCTGAACCTCTGGGTCCCCCACGACAGGAAGACACCTGGACAACCAGCTAACTCAGACCACGGAATGCCCTACCAGATATGGAATGCCTTTTTACTCTCTTTTCTGTGACTGTGACACTTTCTGTGAATGACATCCTTCACAAGTACACACTCCTCCATACCTTTGCCTGCTGACAGCTTACCCATAACCCTTTTTGAGTCCTGTTTCAGCAAAAATCCATGTGTTTCAGTTCGATTTTGTAGCACACAAATAATCTCGAGTAATTTCTAGTTAGACGCTGTAAACCTGTGCTATCCTGGATCTCTTCTCGTTTTTACAAGGCTGCTTGTGCCACTGTCTGTGACCTTTTGCAGGGATTGCGACCCTGGGAATCTCGAATGTTTCAGTTGGCTTAGATTGGAGAGCCAATCAGGGAATGGGGAAGCCTTTCTAAAACTATTACTACAAATTGCATCTATAAAGATTTACAGTTGTTGTCTCCGGCTCACATTATTGATTCAACACACATATATGCTGTATCCAGTAACAGATATTGCGCTCCTAAGATTGCCACGCCTGGTGGGACAAGGGTCAAACACAGTCATGGAAAGCTTTCTACGATACGTGTTTGGCATCCTCTCTAGTTTCTCTGTGTGCGTGTGTGTGTTTTATACATATCACAAGCTTACTGGTAATGGTAACATTTGCCTTGCCCAGCGAGCAAGACCCACTGGTTTTTGAGAAAGTGGGTCCAAAGATTTCTGTAGGCCTTGTGGGCCTGATTAAGGTTCATTTTTTTTTCATCTATTAATCTTCATTATTGGGAACAAATAAAAAAGGAAAACTCAGTCATTACAACCAACAAGAAATGCGCTACCTAAATCCATTGCCACCAGAGTCCTTCCTGTTTGTAATGAAGGGAGTTCAAGGCCCTACCCCATTTCTGGGCCCCTCTCCCTCATACTCAGCCGAGCATGGGCAAAGGCGGCTGTTGTGTTCTTTTCCTGCAGCAGCAATGCAAACACTAGTTATAAATTAGACTTTAATATTTTTGGTGTTTAATGAGAAGTTTTTAAACTGGACATATTAGGAAAAAAATTATTTTTTTTAGCTCAGCATGCTGAGTGTGGTACAGTGGGTCTCACAAGTACATACCCCTAACTCAGTCCCCGGGAGGCTCATGTTTCTCAAAGGCTAGGTTAGCGGTGCCTTGCCGGAATCTCAGAATGCCATGTGGAATATCCTAGATTAAAAAACAAAAAACAACAACAAAAAAGGCAAACCAATACACTCAAACAATAGGTTTGGGGCCATCTGATTTTTACTTGTTTCAGTTTGCATTTAATTTCCTTTGGGATTGAATCTGGCTAAACTGAGAGCTTAGGGAAGGCAAGTATTTAAAAAAAAGAAAAGAAAAAAAAACAAAACAGGAAACAGGCCATGAATAATTGACAACACAATGACCATGTCATGTGAAATGTTCACCATTGGATAGAAAGAGCTTCAAAATGCTTAATACCAAACTGTTTGGAAATATATTTGTTAACTCTGTGTACACCTAATAAAATTCAATGTTTTCTTCTCAGAAGAATGACTTGAGACCCACGTGAACCTCATTTAGACAATACAGCTGCCGTGGAATCACTGTACTGGCCTCTTTATATCACTGACAGGTGGAAGGATGACTTAGTTGCCACTGTATTTACTGGGAAATTATTATTTTGTCACTGCTTTCATAAATCTCCATGACAGCCCTTGCCCAGCATTTACAATTTTTGGCCTTGCTTAGCTGATTAAAGATTCATTATAAATTTAACTGTTTATGCTTATTTCATTTTCATATTGGATTTCATTTTAATAAATAAAAGGTTAGCATAATGTTTGAGTAGACTTATTGGGGTTGCCAAATTACAGATACAATATCATCATTCCTTTGTCAGTTCTTGATTTGATGATCTGCCATTCCAGAGTCTATTCTTTGTTTTTATAAAATGAGAAAAGACAGATAAACCTCACCAACCAATAACTTAGGGAAGTGCACATCCCACCCTATGTGGTAAATTATGATTGATTGGTCATTTCAATGCTGCTTATATTGCTACATACACACATACCCGAACAAGCCCACCTGTTCATTTTTGATAATCAGCCTGATTTGAGGCTTCTTTTTCCCCTGTAAGCCTGCATATTGGTTAAAATTACATTGAGATTTATTTTTGTAAATGATGGTGATTTATGTAAATGTATGCCTCTATTGGGTTTGTTAAGAGTTGTCTAGGAGGGCATTTCTTAGTATTAGTGGTGTCAAAGTACTTCCTTCAAATATGTGTTTCGTCGTGTTGCAGAGGGGTCCTTGTTATTTGTGATTTAGTTAGGCCACTTACCCGTGTCGGGTGTCACCTGTTGCATGGAAAGAGGACAACGTCAGTGACTTGCATGTCGTAGGACCTGTATATCAAGAGCTGTTGGTATGTATTACTCAATTTACATATGAAGAGTTGTCTGCATCTGCAGTTCTGTATTTATCAATTGTTGTATTTACAAATACAACAGATTGAATTCAATATTTATATGATGGCATATAAAAAAATCAAGCAACTTTATGTAACAAAATGACATTGTGTCACCCCTCCATCTAGAGATCTGTCATGTAGATAAGTTGGTAAACTCCATTTCCCTTTACCATGCCAAAGAAAATTTTAGCTCTTTGATGATACCTCTCTTGCTATTCTTCCAGGATAAGATTTCATTATTTTCCCCCTCAAAAATTAAGTTTGCTATTACTGAGTACAACTTGTCACTCTCAATGTTCTATAAGTAAATCTGATGGGATTCATTTGTATTCATAGCCTGTGTGTTTTGTACCTCCATGTACCTATGTGTGTTGTATTGACTTTCTGTCAGATCCAGTTCCTTGAGCATGCCTAGCCGGTATGGGAGGGTATTTCTACCCATTTTTTGTGACAGATAATTGCTTTGCCATCCATCAGCAGTGCCTGAAAATCTTAACTCTTCTGATTTCAAGTTCATCATGTTTGTTTTCAAATGTATTTTCTCAAGTTTGCTACCATTGTATTTGAAAGAAATAGATATTATTGTAGCAGACCTGCAAATAATCTATCTCTTGAAAAGAGCCAAGTAGAGGGGAGCATAAATTCATCATGAAATCTAGAGGATGTAGGGACTTTTGCTCTAACCCTGTGCTGAGTTTTCTGTTTGACAAAGGGATGGCTAAGGAAATCCACAGTGCATCCCAGAGGTCTTTCATCCTCCCAGAGTTTCTCTATCATATTTGGTCTCTTTCTTGATTCTTGCTCATTTTCTTTCTTCATATTTTGATTTGATTCTCCTTAACATGGCAGCAAAACCTTCCTTGCCCTTTAAGTTAGATATATATCACTTCATTTAAACTTCTCAGTATTACAGAGAGAATTAATGTCTGCAACCGCCCCAAGAAAGAGAGCCAGGTTGTTCAAAGATTCAATTCATGAAGCAGTGACAATAATTCAAAATTACTTTCAGTGTTCCTTTAGGAAAAGGCAATATACAGGGGAAAATGATTAGGTTAAACGCTCAGTTATTTTCCTAAAAGCAAACACAATGGCATCCAGAATAACAATTGTATAAATTACTTGGGAGTAAAATGCATTTGCAACTATGGTTTCTCAGCCTAGGTAATATAGAGGGCTGGGTGACTGCATACCAAGGGAGTTTCAGAGTTGTACTAGTTGAGTCTCCAGGCTAAGGCTAAGTTACATATTGGATTGTTTTTGTTCTAGGCTCATCCAGTTGAATTCTGAAGTATCCTAGCAGTGTTTGCATTTGAGCAGGCCAAAGGTATTCCTTCTAAGGTTCTTATTGGGAGCTTGGTAGTCTCAGGAACCTGGAAAGGCAGTAGGTACAGCACCTCTTTTTTTGTGTGTCTTAGGACTGTGGCTGATGCTCGTGATTCCTGCGGAGGAATTCCTCGGTGATAATTTGCCTAACCATCAGGATGAGTCAATGCCCCCAGTGAGCCTGGTGATTGCGATGGGTGATTGTTTATTGAATCTATTGTGAGTTTGGACAGACATGTGCAAGTAGATGAGTTCTGCTTTTCTCCTACCCATTTCAAATTTGTCACAGCCCTGCCTTTATGTAGATGAAATTTCCTAGTCCAGTCATGGCAAAAGTCAAAATACAAAATCAAATCCAAGAAAGTTACATCTTTACATGCAACTGGTTATTTTTTCTAGTGCAAAACATGGGAATTCAATCACTTTTTTTATTATAGATAACAATGGTCTTTGGTATTACTAGAACCCCAAACACATGTGAAGGGTTAGACAAAAAAAGTAAACTAAAATATTTATTTCCATAGAAAAAGCATGGCTAAAACTTAATTGACACAGATAATGCAATTTAAATTTTCTTTCTATAATTTGGAACTCAATTATCCCCAGATCATGGGTAACCTGAACATATTTTCATCCAAAAATTAAGACAAATCACATTTTGAGCATTATAGTATAATAATTTCTCCAATACATTTCTTATAGAACATTTAAATTTTGTTGATAGTTTACTATGGGAAAACATAGAAGAGACACAATTTAACTGCAACTGAAGAAAAGTATAATAATATAGAAAGAATTATAGCATAAATAATACAACTGACGTTATAAAAGGGGTCCACTAGAATTTTAGGGTATTTCCAGTGGTGCAGAGTTTGGGAAATTTCTGTCCAGATGTGAGCTAAAGCCAATCCCAAACTCTTTTTACATTGCTTGGGTGCTTAGAATGAAGTTTTTTTTGCAGTTTTAAATTATTGAAAACAAGAATGGTATGCTACTGAGATATACAAGAGCCACGAAAGCTACATTATGTCCTATCCAGTTCTTTAAAAAGCTGAGCCTCAAAAGAGAGAATTCTGAAGGTCTAGATCATGACAGGTGGTAGTACTGTAAAGTGCTACACTTGTGTGCACCGGCGGACACACCATCAAAATAGCTACTGAAAAAGTATAATGGGTTTGTGGTTCCACATGCTTTCCTAGAAAAAGGGGAAAATACTTGTACGTACTATTTTTGATGACTTATAGTCCCTTGTTCTACAACACTGATAAATCAATCACCATGCCCAATAGGAAAAACACAAATATGGTTGTATAACCTAATCTCAGGAGAGAGATAATAATTTTATAAATCTGTGAAATGATGAGAATATTATTAATTCTATAAAGCTAGTGTCAATTTTCTCTTTAAATAATATTTAATATGAACTTTTTAAGTGATAGTGTGGATGTATTATATTTTTCTTTTTGATGCTTTAGCTAAAAATGTCCAAACCATGTTTTTAAACCATGTTTTTAAAAAGCTGCAGTACATAGAGTAATTTAAAGAGTGAAATGTGTGATTTCTTGTAATGTATGCCTTGCCTAATTTTCACAATAAGAACGCCTATTTTTAGAAACCTAAAGTGGGAATTCCTGAATATTGATTTAGTTTTGTTAATTATAAATAGGTCCAGAGACACAGCATATAAGCAACTTCTTTATTTAAAGATGGTAAATTGTAGATTTATTTATCTTAAGAGGCTCTTCTTTTGTGAGTTTAAAACAAGAATCAGACAAACGAACGTGAAAATGACCAGTTTTTTCCTTTCTGAATTACTCATGATCTGAGGATGTGTCGCACTCAACATCACATTTCGTGTGTGTGTGTGTGTGTGTGTGTGTGTGTGTGTGTGTGTGTGTACATTGTTCCTAAATGGAAATGCTGGTGATATGAAATCTTGAAAACATATGATTGTTGTATTTTGGGGAATCTAGCTGTTCTTTAGATTCAAATATATTTTTTCTAGTGCGGGAACGTGGATTTCCACATTACTTAAGTTCTGGTACCATCAACTATAATCAGAGAACAATCTTAGTTGTCAGGAGTACCCTCTACAACCACGCAGGGTCATCTAGCAGCATCCACAGGTTGTACCCCACTAGCTGCTCATAGTATCACCCCCCCACACACAATAAAAATTGCCTGTAGCCACTCTGGGTGGCAATATTGCCTTCACTGAGAGCTGCTAATATTCACTATAGGGGAAATTCTCTTGTGCTATTCACCACAGAGTTGGCTGAATATGTTTCTAATGGATACCCAGATTTCATTCAGGCAGTCAAAAACAGCAAAAAACTACAACAGTCTGTTAAATTTGTCCTAATGGTGATTATATATGGTTTTTTCTGCATTTCTATGTCCTAAAACGGCCCGGAATATAAGAATCCAGTCTTCTCCCATAGAATTCTTTAAGGATATTCTGTGCCAAGCCAGATTTCGCATGCATTTCCATTCCATCCATCCCAGCATTCACAGTTTCCACAGCTACATATTCCATTCCCTGCAACAAAATACATTAGGGACTCATTATGACAATTAAAACACACTTCTCAGATGGGCTACTAAAAATCATAACTATCCATAAGAAAACCATTCTGTGCATCCTCTGCAGATTTCCTTATTGGGCAATCATAATATTGCATTTTGTTAAGCAGCTGCAAGAACTCAAACCAGCAATGATACCCAAATCAATGTCATGATTGATAGATCAAATAGTGACCACGTCACATTTTTATTTTCCATATAGAATGAATTTATGTCTTTATGTCCTCTACACTTTGTTTACACAAATATTCTTTTACTCTCAGTTATTAAGATTCAATAAATGACAGTACAATGGCTACGACCCAGTTCGAGCAGTTGATACTTTGCTCCTACCTATCCCTCCCATGCACATAAATGAAAACAACGGGCACAATTAATGGCACCTGAGTCCTGCTAAAAATAAGAGTTTGCTTGAAATAGAATGACCTTCCTTTTCAGTGTCACTGAGGTTGGATGATTTCATGGAGCCAGTCACCTTGTGGGACTTTCCTAAAAATCATTTATTCCGCTTCATTCTTTTCTATTCTGTGCCTAGGGATTGTGGGTGTGCTTCTTCACAGACGCCTACTCTGTTTTCACAGCACTTCATATCGACAGTACTGCTTAATTGTGTAGAAGCTGTCTTGTCTGAGCACTTAAAATGGTGTTTGTTGGGTGTCATTTGGCCCTATTGTAATCTGTGGCAAGGAACAATTAGAGTAGCTCAACACCGCACCTGTGCAAATGAGACCGTCGTGTTTGTCGCAGTCTCTGTCATCACAGTCACAGAATTCCCCTGAAATGAACCACTCTTCTGCAGAACAAATGCACTTTCCACAATGACAAGAACCTGAAATCACAAAGGGCATTACTCACCATCATCATCTAACGGAAGCTTTCCATCTAGACTAGAACAGTGCAGACACACTGACAATAGGCTTCTAATAACCTGTCTTCCAAAGGTAAAGGTTTATTGAATGGCTGCTTTCTCCGAGGGGAGCTTTACTTACTGTAATTCATAAAGGTCATCCAGGAAAGACTTCATTATGGATCTAGACAGTTGCAATTAGCCTTGAGCAAATGTTCCCTGGCCCAGTCTCATCAAAATGTCAATGAGAACAGAATGTGGCTGATTCTTATAGATGCTTTCCCAGAAAGGTGTTCAAAAATAGGTATTGGTGTTTTTGTTTTTGTTTCATTTTTATTTATTCTCAGTTGAATCACATTTTAAAGTGTCTATTCTTGGAAGACTCCCAATAGTAAATTCTATTAAATGAGAGTGCATTTTACAATTAAAAGAACTACTCAATAATTAAGCTCATCATTTGGATTTTTGTTTTCACGTGTTTCTTTCAAATACATTTATTTTTATTATCTTCAACATGTTAACTTACATGTGCAATGCATCTTGATCATTCTTCTCCCCATATATAGTCTACCCCAAACCCACTCATTGCCTCCCAATTCCATGGTCCCTTTCTCACATGTGTACCTGCAGTATCTTGTGAAGTAGGACAGGCATATGTGTACATTGGGTGGCTAAGGAAAGCAATAAAAATGTGACTTGGACAGTTCATCGTCAGGATTTTCTGCCATAATCAAGGAAACCCTAATACACCCCCAGATAAATTTAATCCCATGACTTCACTGTTCTGCCTTCACTTGAACCTAGCTATAAAACCTCTCTGATTATGAAACAATAGTTTTGATTACTGAGACTTTCACTAGTGGTATATTTAAAATCAGTGAAAAATAGGAGCTAGAGAAGATCCCAAAGAGAAGAGAGTTTTCTCAATTCCAACATGTTCTTCTCACGACAGGCTAAAATACCTTCATGTTGCAAAACTATTTCCATTGTAGGAAGAAAGATAATTTTCAAACTCAAAAGAATTTCTCCTTGAATTTTTGAGGGGCTAATTATTCTTTTCAAATGTAACTTTCCATTTCCTAAAAGATGGCTGTAGGTATTATTGCTATTTCTTAAACAATCACCCTGAGAAAATGTGAAGTAGTAAAAATATTGTCCCAAACTCGGTAAGTTCAATATATTGTGGATGAGTGGGAAGCAGTCATGAATGCTTCCACTGAAACAGTACAGTGACTGAAGGGAATTGACAATTTGGGTCAACAGAAATCAGGATACATAAGAACTAGGGAAATGGCATTATATTTATCACTTGAAAGACTTCAAGTTGATAAGTTAGTGTATTCCAAATGTTAATTACCACATGGTATTCATATCATGGACACTGATACATACATTTAGGTAACAGAATGACAGATGGCTAAATTAAACTCATATCATTTTCTGTCATCCTTCTCAAAGGAAAAGAGTAGTCAGAATTAGTCATATGGTGAGAACTATGTCTACAACACCTTTTTCACTTGTTACTTAATTATAACCTGATTTCATGTAGCCTTGACTTCTTTTTCCAAGGATCTGTACTGGTTTGCAAGCTCATAAGCAATGTTTAGCCACCTTACAGCTCCCACGAGTGATTGACAATCCCGCAGTTGCTCAGGACAGGATGGAAGAGATGGTGACACCTTGGGCCTCATCCAGATGCAGTTTTTCCTTAGTTTAGAATATTATTTATCCTAATCATAAATCCTTTCTTTGAAATTTCTAGGACTGCTTGCTTAACAATGGCTAGTGATGGAACCTGACATTGACTATTAGAGAAATTTCTTCAAAAGGCATCCTAATGCAGTGTGTTATTTCTGTGAGTGGAGAAAGACTAATTATTTGAAACATTTGGCTATTTTTAGCTGTTTCTAAAATAGCATCTCCCTTCTATGGCAAACTTATTTTCACAACCAAAGTAAATGATTTTATACCACATTTTCCTTATCTCACATTTTCATTTTATACTTTTGTTTCCTGAACTGGTCTACTCATTGCTCTTGCTCCTAAAATAGTGAGTATGAAGTATTTTCTTAAAACTGGTAAGCTAAACTCAAGTTAATATGGTTTAGACTGAGAGGGCATTTGACAGGTAAATTTGAATCCCAAGACCTACTAGTTATGAAACCCTTAAAGAATAAAGACTGATTTTATATGTGTCATGACACTGTAGCTTCTTTTGGTCAACATTTCCCCAGCCATGTTGTTTTCTTCCCTGTTTGTTAATGCTCAGTGCATCTTAGAGATAGGAAATCCTTCTAGTGCTTGTGTAATTAGGAATAGCACAGCATGTAAGAACAATACAACATGAATAGATACTAAGACCTAGTACAGCACTTTTCTCATAGAGTGCTCTGGCTGTTACCATCAATAAACGATAACTGGGGCCTGTCCTCTGAAAATGGACCTACCTAGGGAGATTTGTGTCTGGCAGATGTAGGATGCTTAGACTACCCAGATGTAAGCAAAGGCCCCACCCAGCTATCTGGGGCTCACCAATATCAGACACCCAGACCAGCACGGGGCAGCAGTTGGCCATGTTGGCAGGAGTTCTAGGGTAGTAAGTTCACACCAGGAGTCCTGTTTTCTTTCTCAATGTAAACACCCTTATGAACATTCGACCTCCCTCTGTGCTTTTAGCTGGGTTTTGTTTCTGGGGAATCAGCCACATTTTCTTGTGTGTTTTTGGAGCATCCTTAGGACACAAGAAAGGGAAAGAAATAAACATCTCTACTTTCAAATACGAGACTGGAAGAAGAGAATGGGTAAGGGAATTGCCCATAACTGCAGAGGCAATGAACAATGGTTATTGTAAGGTTTCCCTCTGATTCAATACTCTCTTCAACTCGCTGCCTGTGATGACTCTCACACACTTAAAAGAAATTCACATACTTTCAAAAATGAGTTCTTTGTTGCTGCAGATTTGATAGGCAACCACACTGGATGGGGTAACAGGAATGGTGGGCTGAGGCCAGGGTTTGGAAAATAAATTTTATCTATTCTCTTTTCCAGGGGATATAGGATAGGGAAATGGACAGAAAAGAGATGAGCGCTGATATGCTTTGAACTTACTGGATGATTTGGGACCCAACAAGTGTCACTGTGAAGGTTTAAAGGGACACTGAATGGCATGTAATTGTAACCAATGTCACATATAGCAACTCTAAGAATATGAGAGGATCTGAGTTGAAGTTACTACAGTGAAAATATTATGGCATCATCCTGGATCCAAATAAACAAATCCCTTAAACTAGTAAACAAGCCCATAAATAGCATGTATTTTGGTATATGCTAGGTAAACCCTATGCAAGATTTGGCCATCAACTGTATCTCACTTAATTATTTCTAATGATTTGAGCCTAAGGGCAAGGCGCCTTTGTATGTTGCCCCATTCCATGACTAAGGTTGGTTGGACTTTTCTTTTTCATTCATCAAGCCTGACAAAAATGCTGCAATCTGACATCCCAGCAGGCAGTTCTCACTATTGTACTAACGACTCCATCTGTTACGAAGGTCACAACAATGTATCTTGTTTTAAATTTTTCTATGGAGTGATTTATTGTCTTGGCTATAAATTTGTAAAGAAATAAAATGCTATTTCTTCATCGTCTCCCGAGGTAACAGCTTTATTCACAGCTTGCAGTGGGTGAGTGCTCAGTTCAGACTTTTCATTTGGAGGGGCGGGGAGGGAGGAAGAATCTGAGTGTCCCACCAGAGCCATCATAGTCTGGGCTCACACCTGCTCTGGTGGCACGGGGACGTTTTCATGACCACCAGGATAAGGGCTTTTCACTTAGAGATTTGAAAAAGACTATATGAAAGTTAGATAAGCCCGTGAGACATATTGGAAATGGGAGGCTTCAGTCAAAGAAACTGGACAGCTTACATTTTTCAGCCATCCCATTGAAATGCTTGGTGGGTAGCATAAGGTGTGTTCCTGTGTCTTTTGAGGCCGAGTATGAAATGCTATTCCCCAGGAAGAACAGGAATGACCACTGCATCCTATGATCCTTTCTGCCTTCCAAAGACCCCGTGACCCCAGTGTCACCCAGCACTGATATTGCAAGACAAGACAGAAAGAAGCCCTGCAGCAGTTCTGCCCACTCCTGAAGAGCTCAGGAAAAGTGTGGCTCTGGGCAGCCTTTACAGTTCCTTTATCATTTAAACACTCTAAAAATTTCAGCTGAGTGATAAACATTTAGTGAAAAATGTTTTCAACCAACTATCGTTGGTTTCTGGGTAAATCACCATCACCCAGAGCAGACAGGTGGGAGACACATTCACTAGCCAGAGTTTGACAGTCTGGGGTTTGGTTTGGAGTAAATGCTTAACGTAGGCCACTATTTAATGGACCTAATTTTTTCCTTATTGTATATTTATGGTGCAAAACTTTGAAGAATGTTTTCTCAGACATGAATGAAGTACACAGGAATATCTATCCCTTGAAAAGGAGAAGCTTTTTGTTGCTAGTCAATTTAGAAAATGGTCTATATTATTAGATGAGTTTGTATGATTATATATATATATACACACATATATATGTATGTGTGTATGCATGTATATATGTATATATGCACAAACATAAAACTTTTTAAAATAAACAAATATAAAGAGCACATTAATATTTCATTATGAAGAAGTCTTCATCTGTTGGCATTTCTGTGGAAACCTTATTCCAATTACTACTCAGTTAGTGAAAACCAAGCAAAATAGTATAAATGATAAATCTTTTTTTTTTGCCAGTCCTGGGCCTTGAGCTCAGGGCCTGAGCACTGTCCTTGGGATTTCTCAAGATTAGGACTCTATCATTTGAGCCAAAACATCGCTTCTGGCTTTTTTCTATGTGTGTGGTACCAGGGAACCGGACCCAGGCTTTCATGCATGCTAGGCAAGCACTCTACTGCTAGGCCAAACTCCCGGCCTGATAATTTCCCTACATGTTTTCCTTGAGCTCCAAAGCAAGTCTATCCAGGTACCCAAAGCTCTGATCATAGGAAGGTCTGATTGGCTTCAGACTGCGTTCAATTTAGGAGGAGACTGGACCGAGGGAACATAGTGCTTCTTTATCCTCATTTGAGAGACATTTGCCTGCTGAAATGACATTAGACTGAAAGTCTAGTCTCTGAGCCTCAAGAGAAGTGATGTAAACAGAAGTCTGTCAGTGAATTCCTGGAACTCAAAGACATTCCTGTGTATTGAAGTGAGGCCTTTTATATCAGCGTTCAGCCTTCCTACGGGCACCACAGGTGGCCAGAGCATCCATTAGCTTTTAGCTCTGAAGTCACTTGAAGCACAACCCTTGTTTGGTAGGTGAAGTGGAAGCTGCACTCAGGATGCAGAATACCCATGGTACAGCCCGTTCTCCAAGACCTTCGTGGGCCATGATGGCTTCTCTGAAGTGCTATAGAACACTACTCAGCCTCTCTACCTTTTCCTGTGCAGTATCCTCTTTACAATGGGATGCCAAGTGCACCTTACTGCAGCATTGCTGTTAGGGGTAGTGCCTTGCCTACTTGAGAGTGTGTGAACTTGGCAAGATGGGAGTGGGGGAGGAATCCTCCTTTGCAAGAAACCTACTGGGCTAAAGCAAAGGCAGAGCCATCCACAAAGATCAACTCTTGAACTTGTGGAAGAATCATTAGGCTTCTGTGGTTCCCTGGGTACAAGGTAAGGAGGACTGTGGTACCTTCCGCGAGTGCTGTCAGAGTTCCTGAAGTGCTTGCAAGAACATTGTTCAAAGCCCGCTACCCGAGGCTCACAGGTGGCTGAGATCTGAGGATTACAATTCAAAGCTAGCCAGAACAGACACACTAGCTCCAATTAATGAACAAAAGTCTGGGAGTAGAGGTATCACTCAGATAATAAAGTGCCAGCCTTAAGTACAAAAGCCAAGTGAGAGTATTCAGGCCGCTAGTTCAATCCTAGTTAAACAAAATATTGTTTAAAATTACGGTGTCTAAAATTTAATCTATTTGTAGCCTTTACTCAGAAAAAAACTGTTTTGGGGTGTGTGTGTGTGTGTGTGTGTGTGTGTGTGTGTGTGTTCAAGGAAAGGTCTTACTTTTTCATAGTATATGTTTCTGTGATAAATTTCTGATTGGGTGGCTGGCTTCTATCCAATCAACTTGAAGTTTATGACTATTCTTTGCTGGTGTTTTTCTCCCTCATTTTATTATTTTCTGTTTACTTACACCAGATTACAACATGCTTGCCTAGAGCAATTCAAAATTATGTTTTGTGCTGTTCCTGGGGCTTGCAGTCTGGACTTGGGCACTGGCCCTGAGCGCAAGCCACAGCTCTACTTCTGGCTTTTTGGTACTTAGAAATACGAGTCTCACAGTCTTTCTTGCTAGACCTGACTTCAAACTTCAATCCTCACATCTTAGCTTCCTGAGTGGCTAAGATTACAGGCATGAGCCACTGATGCCCAGTTGGCCACACCAGAAATATGAGACTCATATACTCATTTCCTTCTTTAAATGAAACGTTTTATGATATTTTCTACCTTTCTTACATGAATTTCTCTCACTTCTTCCATAGACACACGTCAGAAATTCAAGAATCACATCATATCTGTGCTGTTCCTGAGCTAAGCTCAGAGACTATCCTTTGCCTTTTCTTCTGGCTTTGGTGTGTTCTATCCTGCTTGTGAAGTTAATCCATTCTATCATTGAGCTACAACTTTGCATAAAATGACCGATGATCTTCTTTCTCATGGGAGCTCTCCAGGGTTTCATTATCTTATATCCTAATCTTCCTCTGGTTAATATGTAGGCTTGCTTTCACGCAAAGTTCAGTGTAGACAGGATGGTTACTACTTGACATCTTACAAGCTATGTGTCAGAATAGGAATATGGCCCAGATTCAGGCAGAAATACTCACCCTTCCCCGAACACAATATGCCATCTGCCGATTCACACAGACTCGTGCTTTGTTCTTCTGTCATGTTACATTTCCTCGGATGTTGGCAGAGCTTGCCGAACCACCCTCTCTCACAAATGCAACGACCACAGGAGCACGTGCCATGGCCTGTAAAGAGTCACAGGGTGGGGAATGAGAAGCTGAGGTGGATAAATAAGGGGGGGAATTAGAGTTTTCAAGACAACACTCTCTCCTTTCATGCATAGTGCATTTGGCAAACTGTTTAAAAAATACCACTAAAGACTAACCTTAATGTGATAGAATTGAATGTAGCATAAGATGGACTTGAGAGAAAGAAATCTTAATTTCAAATAGAATTACTGCAGCCATTTTTTGAAACAGAATACTTCTTCCTTTATATCCTTATCAGTATGGAGTCTCAGCGCTATCTTCATTTTGCACAATGGAGTATGGAAACCCAATGTGTAAGTCCACTGACATAACCATGGTCTGCAGCAGTTATTAATTGCTCTCCTATGGCTTCATAATAATAAAAAAAGCAAAAGACCCTTAGTATTGCTTTACTTCTGTGCCTTTCTACTTGCTAACAAATACAAGTACCAATGTGTCCCTGTTACTGAAAAGAAATTAGATAGTACTAGGTTTAAAATCACATTGGGATTCTTATTTTTTTTACCACATTCTTTCCAATCTCTTGGTTTCTCTGCAACATGGCATTTGTGGGTTGCTCCTGGGCATATGTACCTGCTGAGGCATTTTTCACCTACACCATGAACTTGCATGATTTTCCAATTTAATTTCTTATTTCCAGTCAGTGTCTTATTCCTCTCCCTGACATGTGCCAGCTCTGTCTGGCTCACTTATTTGCTTAGGAAGGAATTCCTAAATATCTATTATGAACATAGTAAACGGCTATGTTCTAGAGGTCATGAACTTAAAACATTAGGCACACATTGAGTCCTGCTGATCTCTCTGGGACACATGCAATTGTCATTTACACTGGCCAGTTTCTCTGTAGCTACTGACATCATTGTTGTTGGACTATTTGATCTAGCAGAACCTTCAACTGCAAATTTGAATCCATCTGCTTCCTGGCACTCATTTCTGCACAAGGAAAGATTAATAATGGACATTTGTTTTCAGTTCATTGTTATAATTAATTTAACATAACCACCATGAAGCCAGACCCTGGTTTTCTATAGCACATGACCATCTGGAATTTAATGGAACTCAAGTGGGAGAGAAATTGAAGACAAAATTCTCTTTACAGCATTTTTTTTTCCCCAAAAAACTTCTTACCTATGGGGCAATGCATAAAACACAATATCACTCTAACTTTTAGAGTCTAGTATTATTCCCATCTTTCAGTCAGGAAACTGAACTGCAGGTATAGAAATTATGCTTGAAATCATATAGTTAAACAAGACTGGATCAATCTTGATTCTTTCCTCATGTTGCAATATCCACACATCTCCCATTCTGTCATATTTCTTCTAGTGTCCATTTTAGAAAATAAGAAGCCTAACAGACTTTCCTTAATTGCTCATTTTCACTGGCCGTGTTGTCATTTAAAGGGATGCATTCAACACATTGCTTCTTTCCCCTCTCAAAATATCTCTTAGTGCAGGACTCTCCTTGTCCTCTGACAATCCTCTCTGTCTCTGTGTCCCTGTTCTTTTGACATGATAAATATAGAAATGCCCCCATCATCTCTTTTAGATCACCTTTATTTCTCTCTAAACTGATTGAAAAGTTAGTCAAATCATAAGATTTCAGACAATCACAAAGATCACATAACTGAATCTCCCCTCCCTACTTCAACTGTAAACTGTACTCCTACTGTGTTATCTCTTACTTGGTGGTCTTTAAGCATCCTAACTAGATCTTCCAGACCTACATAAATCATTTTCTTTCCAAGAGCCAATACAGAAGTGACTGTTCTTTATTTCCCATCGACTTTAATGTTAAAACTCTGCTTCCAGTCAACCAGTACACAATGTGATGGATAACATTTGAATTTCCTCAACATTCCTCACCAGTGGTCAAGATTCACCGCATCCACCTCCAAGTTTCTGCTTTCTGGCATCATCATCCACCTTTAAGGCACTGCTCCACTATGTCTTGCCATTATTTCTCATTCCCTTCAGCAAGCTTTTATGTTCACATATCCTGACCTCTAGTTCTAAATAACTTCCTAATGCTTATCAGCCTTTGGTATATATTACATGTTTTTTTTTAAGTAGATCTTGAAGCTATTTTTTTCCAATCATTTTTTTCCTTTAATCAAACAAACTCAACAATCCCTGTATCTTTCACGTGCTTTTCTGATCTCATGCCTTTACTCATTTAGGAATACTTTTCCCACACTAGATATATAAGTTTGCTTCAATTTTAAAGCTCAGTGAATAACTACACAGAGATTTTTATCAGTAGTCACAAGTGGAACTCATAACCTTTCCTTTGAATTTACTCATTCTTCCATTTCCCCCTTTTCAATTTCCTTTCCTCTCTCCCGTCTTTTCCAGTCTCATTTTTCCTCCTTTTTTTTCTGCACTCTCCTTCCCCCTTCCTTCTTCCCTTTCTCCTTCATTCCCATTCCCTCTCTCTCTCTACTCCTTCCTTCTTTCTTCTCTTCCCTTCACTTTCTTTCCTTCAACTCCTTCTCCTCTCTCTTTCACTTTTTCCTTTATGTGGAGCTATGGATAGGGAGGTGGCAGCAGTGGAGAAATGGATGAAGACCTATTTTGGTCATAGAACCTATCCCTAAAAACTGGCTATTGGATTGGGTATGGCACAGGAAGGAAAGGAAACAGCTGCCTTTCTGGCAGAAAAATAGCCCAAATAACCATGCAATTTATAAAATAGGGAAGTTTCAAGTGTAAGAGATTGACGGCAGTAATTGCAGTTTTGAATTTCTAATATTTTAGAGATCTTAAGAAACTGCGTTGTAAATTCAAGGAAGAGGTTGACTCATATCTGCACTTCAGAGGCAGACCAGGGCCTGGCATATTGGCATTTGCAATATTAAGTGACCTTTAGAGGTTAGAAGTAAGTGAGCCAACTCATAGAAAAATAAGATGGAAAACTCTAATACTAAGACTCAAGGTACGGGAAGAATAGTCAGAGAAGTACTAAAATTCAGCAAGAAAAGAGCAAGATAAGATGGCAAATAGAGAAAGTCACATATAACAGGCCTAGTGAGTGGAATGTTCATGAAATTTTTTAGATAAAAAAATGTAAGAACAAGCAAGTGGTTTCAGTCAGCTTGTCTCTGAGTGTGTTTTCACTTAGGTCTGTAGAGTGGAACAACCTAGGGAAAGCAAAATAGCTTTGAGAATCATCCTTACTACCACTCCTAGAAAACAACTCTCTGCCACTCCAGCAGTGACATTACCATAGAGTGGATTATCCCAGAACAGTATTGTTCAGAAAAACTTCTAGCATCTGGACTGACAAGAGTGATGCACATTTTGTTGTTGTTATTTTCCATTGTCTCCTCTTTCCCTGTGAGAAGCATCCATCAATGGGGTCTTGTTCTAGTGACAAGAATCACTAGGAATCTATTTGAATTTTTTAAATTTAAATTTAATTTTTCAGTTTTTGAGACATAATCACCTCTTATGTCTCAAAGAGCTTCCTATGGCCAATGGCTCTTGTGGTAAATAAAGCAGATAATGCCCCCCAAAACAAAAAAGCAGATACCTGATACTCTTGTATTTTTGAAAATTTTACTTGTGATGCTACTCTAGATAATGACTTTTCCAGTGACATTCACTGGCTCTGAAGCAGAAGCACTTTTCTTTAAACACTGAGAATGAATATTAATTAGATGAAAGCTTTCCCATATCCTTATATCATAATATGGCACATTTTTTGGATTAATTGATAATGTGCCTGTGTGTGAAGTGTTTTATTACTCTCATTCTTCTATTTTCCTGGAGGTGATAATGCATGAGAAATAAAAGAAAATCTCCTGGTGAAATTTCCAGGAAACAAGTACCCTCCAAACAAATGGGATGAACTCAGCTAGCATGTCTCCTTTTCTTTCTTTATGTTTCCTTCCCATTTATTTCTCCCTAGAAGATGAATACATCACAGGTTGCCTACATGCCTACAGCATGGTAATGCAAGTCCTATTTTTAGAGAAGGACAGAGTAGAAGTGAAGAGGTGGGATTTAGTCATAGCTGAGTCATAAGCAACCATCTTTCTATCCATCCCCAGTGTGACACCTGCAGAATTAGGGCATCCATCACCTTCAGCCAAACATAGACCCACCTGATGCACTCACCAATTTAGTTAAGAGTTTTGTGATTGGAAGATGCAACTTGAAGACAATCTCCTGTCACTGTCTCCACCAAAGGATGTCTTGCCTGAGTGGTCAGAGGTCTTTTCCTCATGTAAGAAATCCAGTCATGCCATGGAGAACCTGAGCTCACCATGTTCAGTCTGTACAGATCTCTTCAATTGCATCTAAGAACTAAAGAACTCTCTGAAGAACTGCGAGCTGATTGTGTAATTAAAGAGTGGCTCTTCATTATCCCTCCTTGTTTCTAAATTGGACCCATGGGCAGCTATTCCAGGAACATACAGAAAAGAAGAAATGTAAGAAGAAATCTCTTTCTTTTTCTCACCCTAGATAAATGAATGCAGAAAGGAAGTATCTGATTAAATTTGTATTATGCTAAAATAATTAAACCAACATGAGCCAGCATATTAATATATTTTCTTTATGGAATCTAAAACTCATGTGTCAATGAAAATGGGTAAATCTTAGAACTGGTGCTCTAGACAAAGCATTTTTTTCCATTGTAACATATTTGATCAAAAATGCCATCTGTGAGATACTTATATTTTAACTTTTAAGAAATCATGTTTAGAGAGAACCTATACACAATCTATGATGATTGAATATGAGTCATAAACAAGCTAATTAAGTGAAGAATGCTCTTACTTCACCCTGAATTTTTTACCAGTCATTTTCACAGCTCTTTTGAGGTTGTAATTTTGGTATAATCAACACTGAACTGCTTTAATTTATGAAATTAGTCACATTCACCCTCAGGTACAATTGCTAATTTATCCCGATCAACCAGGCTCGCCTTCATCATTTTTAGTTGTTTTGTTTGGAAGGTGGATAAATAGCTCTGGCTCTTGATTCTTATGTGCCTGTTGATTAGGGAAGGTTTATGGATGGTTTTGATTTTACTTGTTTGTTTGCTAAAATGCTTAATCCCTGCTTCAGAGTCAGGGACCATCTTTTGCTCTCTGGACACACACTGGATTTGCAGAGTTCCAGTTCATTTTTTCTAGGTCAGAAGCCACAGAAACTAGGGCTCAGGATTTGGTAGTAAGCTGAGCAAATATCATAACATTGTCGTTCTCAAGTTCGTCCTCTGAAACCAAATGAGGATGACATTCTTGTATTCACATTTTGTGGGGATAGGGTTTGGTCATCACTGGCTGACAATGATGGGGTGGAGTTAATTGCTAAGGAAAAACTAGAAGCTGTTCTTTTCCTGAGATTCAGGACTACTGATTGGGCAGGTCCAACTGCCTTCTGAAACAATTCGCAGCTCTGATGCAGAGATGGTCATGCCGACCTTCTTTCCTTTATCCACTTAGTACACAAGGTCAGGAATAGATCATTCCTTGTATCTCGTTCTTACCACACAGCCAAAGGATGGGACTTATTACCCCTGTTGTACATGAGTAAACCAAGACAGAAAAGCCAAAGAACCTGTCAAGAGTCTATGCTAGAATGAAATAAAAATAAGAATTCCAGGGGATGGATGGACCAAAACAAATGGGGTAAATGCATATACAAAGGAATTCTACTCATCCATCAAAATAATGATATAGTACTATTTTTAAGGAAATGAAAAGACTTGAGAAAAATTATATTAAGAAAAGTAAGCAAGAGCCAAAGAAGCATAGGCTGCATGGATTACCTCATTTATAGTAACTAGAATATGTCCACAAAAATATAACACACTGCATGATTAAAATAAATAACGCTGAGACATGACAAATTATATAGGACCCTTGTCATTAATATACAGAGGCCAAAAAAGGTTATATGCAGGGGTGGTAGACAAAGGCTCAATAGCTATGGATAGATGATCACATGAAATAATATTCTATGATGAACTCCAAGAAAGGGAAACAAGAAACATTCTTTAGTTGCCATTGTTGCTGTTTTCATTTTCTTTCACTTTTGTCTTATTTTTTAGATAATTTGTATTTGTAAAGGAAAGGGAAGGCACATAAAACGTAGAACAAAAATGAAAAAAATGCAATAGTTATTCTCACTAGACACTATATGGCAAATGACCATTTTCAAGGGTAAAAACTGGAAGAGAGTCATGAAAGAACAGATATGGTTCAAAAAATTACACTCAATATTCATTAACTGTTTCATATAGTTGTAACCTGTCTGTATACCAACTTTACTATAATAGCAATGAAAAATAAAGTAAAAATCAAAAAGCCCAATGCCATCTAAACAATCTTGAAGTAAAAGAAATATTTTTGATAAGAGGGACTGCATTAAACTATAGAGATTCTATACAGCAAAGGACATAGCTAGCAAACTAAATAGAAAGCCTACAGAGTGGGAGAAGATCTTCACTAACCATACAACAGACAAAGGCCTCATATCTAAAATATATCAACAGCTCAAAAAAAGGAATCACTCCAAAACTAATATCCAAAGAAAAAAACCAGCCCATTAAAGGATGGGACAAAGACTTAGAGGGTCTTCTCTGAAGAAGAAATAAGAATGGCCTATAGACACATGAAGAAATGCTCAACATCTCTGGCCATAGAAGAAATGCAAATCAAAACTTTTGTGTGGCAAAGGACATAGCTAGTAAACTAGTTAGGAAGCCTACAGAGTGGGAGAAGATCTTCACCAACCATACAATAGACAAAGACCTCATATCTAAAATATATCAACAGCTCAAAAAATTGAATCACGCTAAAACTAATCTCCAAAGTAACAACCATCCCATTAAAAGATGGGCAGAAGACTTAAAGAGAGTCTTCTCTGAAGAAGAAACAAAAATGGCCTATAGACACATGAAGAAATGCTCCACATCTCTGGTCATAAAAAAAATGCAAATCAAAACAACTCTAAGATTCCACCTCACTCCAGTTAGAATGGCCAGGATCAAGAAATTAATAACAACAGATGCTGGAGGGGATGTGGCCAGGAGGGATCACGACTACACTGTTGGTGGGAGTGCGAACTCCTTCAACCACTATGGAAAGCAGTATGGCAGTTCCTCAAAAGACTAAACATAGAGTTCCCCTATGACCCAGCAATTCCACTACTTGGCATTTACCCAACCATCCAGAAACAAGGACATACTAAATCCAGCAGCACAACGATGTTCGTTGCAGCACTATTCACCATAGCAAAGATATGGAACCAACCTAGATGTCCCTCAGTTGATGAGTGGATCAACAAGATGTGGTATTTATACATAATGTAATTCTATGCTGCTGTCAGAAAGAACGACTTCACCCCATTTGTAAGGAAGCGGAAAAACTGAAAAAAATCATATTAAGTGAAGTAAGCCAGACTCAATGGTTTCCCTCATTTGTCATAATCAGTAGAAACCTTGGGATCTCCTAGCAGAAGTTTACAATAGAGCAAAACCTAGATACATAAAGCCATATAGGAGGACACTAAATGAAAGGACCTCCAGGATATAGAAACAAAAGCCATATTGTGATTGTTGTCCTTAATGTACTATGTTATCACTCATTTCTTTTGCTGTCCCCTGGTTATCTCATATTGTTACAGTATTTCACCTGGTTATCTCATGTATTGTATATATGCATATTTGGTTGTTTGAGGTCGGATGGGAAAGGGGGGAAAACAAGATGGGGGGTGGGGGTGGGGGGAGGGAAATGGGGACCAAGACGTGAGAAAGGGTATCAATATTTGTGAAGTAGTGCACCTTCTATTTGGCGAATATAATGTAACCCTTCTATTAATTACAATAAAATATATGTAAAAAAAAGGCCAAAAAAGCAACGTTTTCCACGGAATTCTTTATACTTTAAACCAGTACTTCAAGAGAAGAAATTCAAACCCTGGTCCATCTGAACACTAAGTGCATGCAGATTTTGCTTCACAGTATTTTCTTTCCTCATTTATTTCAAGAGAAAAGTGATTGCTTTTACTATATCTAATATGAAAGACTATAAAGCCAGGCACTAGTGGCTCATGTTTGTATTCCTAATAATTGAGATGTGAGGCCGAGAAGTGAGGATGGAGGTTAGAAGCTAGTATAGACAGACAAATTCAAGAGACTTTTCTGTACCATTAACCAGCAAAAAGTTGTTTATTCCTAGGAGTAGATGTGTTACTCAAATGATAGAGAACCAGTTTTTAATTGAAAATTCAATCAAGAGCAAAAGTCCCTGAGTTCAGGCCCTTATATTTAAAAAAATGCAGAAACAAGCAGGCACATATGCCATTAATGAACTCAAGTGCACTGGAAAATGTAGGCTTTCTTCAGAAAAGTAATCAGGTATTCCCAAGAAGATGCATAAACTTGAATTTGAAGAGCTCTACCTCTCAAGCAAACAAAGAAATATAAAATATCACTGGATATTTGGATAGATGGTTGGTGATTTGTGTTGTCTAGGCCCTTGTTATCTTGTTCTTCTTCTCCTAGTTTTAGTTTGTAAATATTGAAAAGGAAGTGTTCATTTAATTTTTTAAGTTCTGTGGTATCTAAAATGATATGAAAATACTTTATATCCCAAATAAAAATAAATATAACCTTCTCAAGGTCAGGTTCAAGAGAAGTGAGAAAACTGCAGATGCAAGAGAGTGAAATATGTTGCTTCAATATCACAAATATTTTTTCACCTCTGCTTTTTCCTCAGCCTTTTCGGGTCTAAAATGTTCTTCACATCTAATTCCCACATAGCCAGATAAAAGTCATTCAAAGTCCAAGGCAAATGCAATTCCAACTTGAAAAGGTCTGTGATCTGAAACTGGAAGATCTTCTGATTTATTTTTCTCCTTAACTTGTTGGCAAGTCCCTTCCTTTATAACTTATCTAAAAAAAGATCTTTTGTCCTAAGCTTGAAGACACAATAACCTGACAGGTTGAGGGAGTGGGGCTGGAAGAGAAGAGGGACAGAGATGGGATGGAGATTCATTACATCCATAAGAATTGTGCAAGACTTGAAGAACCAGGCACACTTACAGCACAGCAAACAGACCCTGTGCCATATGATAATGCTGCCATACAGAGGACATATTAAATAGCCTTGCCAAGTCTTCCTCCTTGCTACAACTTGGAAGAGGCAGTGGAAGAGTGGCAAATTTCCTCAAAAGTGAAGACAAGGCATCAAAGGATAAGGAAAAGCACAAATTACAAGAATGCGAATTTCTACATTCTTCTTTGTTGCCCACTATGAAGAAAACATTTTTTTTCCCTGACAGTAGAAGTATTTGAGGAGGATACTGGTGACTCACGCCTGTAATCTTAGCTGCTCAAGAAGCTGAGCTCTTAGGAAACCACCCTGGGTAGAAAAATCTGTAAGATTCTTACTGTCAATTAACCAACAAAGTGGGTGGAAGTAGATGGAAGTATGGTTCAAGTCATAGAATGTTAGCTTTGGATGAAAAAGCTAAGGAACAGAACCTAGGCTCTGTGTTCAAGCCCTACTACCAGCACCCCCCATATATATATATATATATATACATATATATGTATATATACATATATATATGTATATATATATACACACACATGAAGCAAAATGTGTTAAATTATTATGATATCCCCCTAGAAATTTGCTCAGAGCTGAAGCCTAGAATTTACTCTTGATTCTTCACTACCCTATATGCACATCATTCATTCACACATTTCTGTAAATTGGACTATTCTTAAGTTAAACTAAAAATTCACTAGTGAAAGGAGATGATTTGACACTTGCCACAAGTCCCCTTAAAAGTGAGAGGGATCAGAACCACACCTTGCCAACAGGGCAGAATCAGCCATCATATGGTCTGCTCCATGGGGAGTTTCTAGCAGATGGTGAGCATGACAGCCTCTGTAAATGAGGGCTAGATTCTCCACAAATGACATCCCAGACACGTGGAGATAAGAGGACACATTGACTTCACAGATGCTGAGGCTTTTGCCTTCACACGGGCATACTCTCTGATTTGGGTCAGTGTCTGCTGCTGATTCATGAAGCACAGCTTCCAGTTACCCCACAAGGTGGTAACTCTGTGGCAGCTGCGGGGTTTATGGAAGTGAAAACATCCCAATTGCCATTTATAGCTCCCTCATAATTCTTTCTTGTGCAGTTGAGATTTCTCAGTCCTGGGTCAACATTAAGATGGATGACGTTTTCAGTATAGAGGAATGGATGCGAAGACATGGTATTTACACACAATGGAATTCTATGCTGCCATCAGAAAGAATGACCACCCCATTTGTAAGGAAATTGAAAGAATTGGAAAAAATCATATTAAGTGAAATAAGCCAGACCCAAAGAAACATAGGCTCCATGGTTTCCCTCATTTGTAATCATTAATATATGTCTAAGAGTCTCCTAGCAGAGGATCACAATAGCTCAGATGCTCTGTACATATGGTCATCTAGGATGAGGCTAAGCAAAATAAACTTCAGGATATGGAAACAAGAGGTTTATCCTTGTGATTGTTGCTCTTAATGAACCATGTGAAGTTATTTCTTTTCTCTTTTGTTTCGCCTTATGGTTTATCTCATGTTGTTACTGTATCTGACTTTGGTGCTAGGTATATTGTGTATACGTCTATTTGTTTATTTGAAATGGGGAAGGAAAGAAGAAAAACAAGATGATCGGGAGGGGGTGGGGTGGAGGGAAGGTGGAAGAAAAACATGGGAAGAGGTATCAATGTTCAAGAAGTAATGTACCCACTCCCTGATGAATGTAACTACAACCCTCTGTACATTACCCCGACAATAAAAGACAATTGAAAAAAAGATGAATGACGTTTTCTGGTAATATTTGAAATTCCATCTTTTCAGGGAATCAGAGCTGGGCGTTTAACAAGATTGGGAATTCATTTTTGTGGGCCAATACTAGGTCATGAACTCACTTGGCCTTTTTGTGCTCAAGGCTGACTCTCTACCACCTGAGCCACATCTCTATGTTTGCTTCGTGCTGGTTTGTTCGATATAAGTCTTGTGGTTGTTTCTGTCCAAGCTGGCTTTGAATTGTGATCCTAATATCTTAGCTTCCCAAGCATCTAGGATCACAGGTATGAGCCACCAGTGCCTGGCAAAGCTGTCATCTCTGATAGCAGGGTAAATAGCATTACCAGCTTGTTGTCTAGTTTTCCTAAAATTCCAATGACATCAACTGCACTACCTTCCAGGTAGGTAAAGCACATCCATCTCTCCCTTGGAATCATCTCCTAACATCTGCATCCTGCCTGCTCTAATTCCATGGATGGGGGCTCTGATTTATGTACTCGATTTTGCTTGTTTGGCTCATAGAAGTGTATTCTTCCCAAAACACAGGCAGCTCTGTGTGGCTATTCAACACACATAATTGAGAAAAAGTCTAAAGGTGTCTCACTTATCCACTTAGCATATGACCTTACAGGTTGTTTTCATTTATTTAACTTTTATTTTGAATTAGCATGCATTAATACCAATGGAAACTTTCATTGTGATGCTAATATAGTATACAGCACATAGGTTGAGCAATTCACATTTCAGTTTTGATTTCTCCCTCACAACTGAACATTAAGAGAGGTTTATGGGAGGAAAAGTGTGTAATTTAATGGGTATGAAGGTATAACAGATTTTAACAAACTCATTTTTCTCAACCACATCTCTGAAGACATTGTGTAGGGAGTCTGATGAATGATTAATGTGGCAGGTCAGAAAGAAGCAGGAGCAGAGATATGTGATTCATGTCCAGAGGATAACTATATACATACAAATATAATGTATATTATAAAAGATTATATATACATTATACATTTATATTTTATGTTTATGTTATATACTTATAAATTATATTTATGTTATATAATTTGTGCTTTTATATATAATCTATGTATGTATATATAGCTTTGTGAGAATTGAGGGAATTTATATCCAACATGCATCTTAACAAATAAAAATAAATATAATCTACTTTGATCTTTCCAGTAACTAATACAAAGTGAAAGAAGGACCTAACCTAAAGAAATGATATTTACATAATATGAAAAATATGAGGTCACTGTGGTGAACAACTCTGCATAAACCTGGAAGGTCACATCATGGGTCTGCATTTTCAATTGTGTGACAGTAATTCTTCTGTCCTCATTTGCAATAGCAGATAAACAAACCAGAGAAACCCCAGGATTTCTCCATGATGGAAGCCAGAGACTTGCTAGGGATGACAATTACTGGGCAAAAAAGCCCACTTCTCTCTGACTTAAGGGAAAAGAAGACAAGAAGCTATGCTTGTTCAAACTGCAAGTGTACTGCAATAGGTTGTAGAAATAGGTCATTGAGATAGATAGTAGGCCGGTAGCTAGACAAGTAGGTAAGTATGTAATAGGCAGGTAGAAAGATAGCCGAAAGATGACAGATGGTAGACAGAGATACTGGATAGTCCATAAGACTATTCACCTCCAGGTGTTCACAAACAGCCTGCATGCTCTGGATTTTTCCGGTAATATAAAATCCAATGCACTTCAATTATTATGTCGGAGAGACATAGCCTTCATGTGGTTTCAGATCCAACTGGCTTCGTTTTTACTGAAAACCCAGAAGACCCCTTGCACTGATTTCTACAATAGGAAGGGTTTTAAGATTGAGGTGGGATGCCAGGAAGAGTGGCATATGTCTGTAATCACGGCTACTCAGGAGGCAGATATTGGGAAGATCACAGTCCCGAGCCAGCCCAGGAAAAAGGTATCGAGAACTCATTTCATCAGCACAAGGATCAGAACCATCATTTTGATATTGCCATTCAACTTAAAGTGTACTATTATGGCTCTTGTTCCGAGTTTGTGTATGGTACTTCCACCCTCCCTCAGTGTTTATGAGTAAAAGAAGAAAAGAAAATGTTGACTTGTAGCAAAGCCTAGAGTATCACAATACCTGCCACTTAGTTCAGATACCGTGACCTCTTTTATTGAAAGTACACCATGATCTCTTTTATCAAAAGCACACAATGTACTTTCAAAAACAGCTCTAAATCAAGAACTCAAGAAAATAAAGTCACAAGTAGCCTAACTGTCCATTGCTTTTAGGCTAATGATACACTAGGATTCACTGGTCTTCCTTTAAGCTGCCATTTAAGAAGAGACGTGAAGTAGGGGGAGGAGGTGAGGTGGGCAGAGCCTGGGTGGAAGGCACAGGGCTGAGGAAGCAAGCATGACCACCTGCACAGACCACGCCCTCCAGGTCCTCACAGAGCCGATCGTCACACTCGCAGGTCTTGCCGTAGACTCTGCTGTCTCCCGGGGGGTAGCAAGTGCATTTGCCACATTCACATTTGCCTGAAAAGCATCAGAAGAAAACACACCGGTAAGACAAGCGACAGTCTCAGAGGGATCTTCCAGGAAGCAGGCCCTGGAAGAAACTCAGATCACCAAATAGTTCAGCTGATTATTTTTCCAATCTCTCTATCATGCACTGAAGGTCAAGCTTTCACCTACCTACCATACACTGAAGGTCAAGTCCAGACGCTAAGCTGGTCAGGAGCGACAGGGATGTGGAGTAGCTCAAAAATCATTCACATTTGCTATTCTACTGTTGTTTGTCCTGTGAACAACAACTCTATCCCCAAATTCTCTGCCTGTTTTATATTCAATTTGGTTTGATGGTCCCAGTTTAAATAATAGAATGGCTTTGTGTATTTTGACCTAGCTGAATAGAATGTGATTTTTGAACCATCTCATTTTGACCTAATCTTCACATTAGGAAACTATTCTTTAGAGATGACTACTTAAGAGATTATTTCTAGTCATTTTTCGTAGTGCATGAAACTCAGTTTAGCATCAAGTATTATACCAAGATACATAACACGTGACCCACACGCTCTTTTTATAACTTTTAACTTGAAAAACAGATGTTGGGGGCTTGGGGTGGGGGATGACATTGGTTCATAGTTAGAGTATCCCTTAACTAGTAAGATTGCAATGATTTTTTTGGTCATTTTTTTCTTGAGCTATAACTACATGACCTTTACTGATATCATTTCTGTTTTATGATAGAACACACTGACTGGCATTATTACCACTATTTTACGAAACAGGAAAGAGAGACATACTAAGGCAGATAACTGTTCTCAGAGAATCAGCTAGTAGGGGACTAAGCTGACGGCCTTTCCATTCTCACTGAAGAGTGCACAGCACCTTTAAGTCACACTGCATCCCAAACACTCATCATTTAGCAACACAGGCTCTATGAGAAAGAAAAATTCCTTTTGTTTCAATCTCTAGTTTGCCAGAGATTGAGTGGTCCAAAAGCTCCCCAAGACATCTGTTACTCTGTCTTTAGCCTGACCTCTTGTAATTACACGCCCACTGACATGGGGTGAAGGGGCTTCAAGGCTGGTTCCCAAAAGCTGTTAGTCATTCATTTTCTTTCTACACTTGTATTTTCTTAAGGAAATCCAGAGTTGGCGGCTAACAGAGGAGAGAAAGACTAGTATTTAGAATCATATAATTTCAGATCCATAATTACAGATAATTGAACGCAGTGATTCATCATCTTTCTGGCAGAAGTAGTGGAACCAGCGTCCTTTGAAAGTAGTGAGGACACTAGACAGGGAGGCTCTGGCTGGCAGTCAACAACTCTTCCTTTATACTTGGAGGGGAACATCGTGGTACAGGCCTTATGGTGGAGCAGTGTGGACCACAGATCTGGTGCATGTGTCCACAGTGGCAGCACACAGCCCAGCAGGGACATCCAGTGCAACAGCAGCAGGGACTGGTGCCCAGCCATTCTTGGTCTTCGTAGGCTTCACAGCACTGATGGATGGTCCATGGCATTTTATATCTGTACTTACATAAAATTATTTTTTAACCACTACTGAATTTGGTTTCTGATGTTTGCAATAAACATATTTACCAGAGAAAGAGGAATGGTCAGGAGTCAAGAGTGATGAGTCACCGATACAAATTTCCAATCAAAGTTATGAGTTCAAAAGAAGTTTTATACAACAGGACACCTACAATCAATAACCATGTATTGAAACTGAAAATCACTAAAAGAGAACCTTTAGAGTGTTCTCACCTGAGAACACTGATAAGTGTGTGTGGTGTGGTGAAACATGCTTTGGTTGAGCTGCTATGTATAATTAGCATATAACTGGAAGCATGATGTTGACAGAAAGATCTAAAATGGGAGGTTAGAAGCATCCACAGTTTTCACTCCATGAATGAGAAGAGTCAAGTGACGCAGGAAAAATAATTACATTCTAAAGAAAGAGAGGAAGTTCATCAGAAATCATTAAAGAGGTGGCAGCAAAGGGCCCCTCGCACCATTTCTGGTGGAGCCTCTTGTAGAAGGGTCAGTTGTTCACTTCTAGTCGGTTATCACTCTAGAAGTTTCCCTTCTTCATGCACTAGAAGCTACGGTTGGTTGTCACAGTGACAAAGAGGATCTCAGCCTGACAATGACACTGGCCTGCCTGGTCATCAGAGATGAGAAATCCCCAATGAAGAAACAGGAATGATTGGACAATATTGTTCCTCCAAAACTTGCAGTAACCAACATCAATGGCAGCAAAGAACAAGAAATCCTAGACAAAAACATTATCAAAAAGAAAGCAATTATGAGAATTGTCAATGAAATTACAGAGGACACGAATAAGTGACTGAATGAATTCTAAAAACAAAAACCTCAAAAAGAGCTTGATGGACTGATGATACCGAATGTGAGAGAATAAGGTAATGAAGATATTAAAATATTATACAAAAATCAAATTGAAATTTAGGAAACAAGAACCTCAAAATGTAAATAAAAAGCAATTTAAAAGTCTCCTAAGTAGACTGGAACAAACTGGAGACAGAATATCAATGTTTGAAGATAAGATAGGGTCAATGTTTTATGAAAAGCAGATGAAGGTAAAATATAAAACTAAAATATAAATGGAACATGAAAGCGCACTGGAATACTATAAAAAGACAAACCATAATAATAACGGGCATAGAAGATGGAAAAGAGGTGCAAGCTAAAGTCATGGGAAACACTTAATTAAAAAAATACTTTCCAACTCCTGAAAAAAGAGATGGGAACTCATATAACAAAGGCTTTTAGTATTCCAAACTGACAAAATCAGAATCTACCTATGCCATTATAAGTAAAACATTATGCGTAAAGAACAAGGAAATGATGTTGAAAACTGCAAAAGATATATACCCAGTCACAAATACAAACAACCCATAAAGCAAACAGCAAACTAGACAGGAAATCATGTATTCAAGCTCTGAAAGAAAATAGCCCAATCTAGTTACTGAATGCAGCAATGTTATCTTTCATAAGCAAAAAAATAAATCTTTGGTAATAAGCAGAATCTAAGACAGTTAATAAACATTGATCCAGCACTGCAGAAAATGCCCAAAGGAAACTCACATAGAGAAGAGGAAGATAAACACATAGTCACTTAGAATTTTTGTATTCTGGTTTACCATCTATTATGCTACATATTATTTATTTGGATATTAGAAAGAGAAAATAGTTCTTTCATTCTCTTCATAGGATAATCCTAATTATTGGAAATTAAGAGTAGCTGAAATCCTTACAAAATACAGATTGCCTCGTTTCTGTATTGAAAGATCAAAACTTTATTCATTAATTTGTTTTCTGTCTATATACACTGCTAAATCATATTCACTGCAGAAATGGTCATTTAATTATTTCAACAAAAATTTGGAGCCTATTATAGATACAAAACCACAAAGGAAAGTCAAGTCCAACTAGCTATATGATTTAGAAACAAGAAAACAAAAATTCTGAGAGGAAGATAATGTGGTACTTGCTCAAAGGCATTTAGTCATCCAGGGACGCACAGGTCATCTCTCAAGGTCACAATGTGGTTAAGGAGATGGGAAAGTTATTTCCTACTTCTCAATTACTTAGTGCCTGCCATTTGCACTTTTTAATAGTTAAGAATGAACATGGAATAATATCTAGATGCATTGTTGCATGGAAAGGTGTTAATATTTGGTAGAGGTTAACTTTCTAAAACTGATATAAGGTTCACTTATGGAATTATAAAAATGGATGGAGGCATTTGTTTTCCAGGAGATATATTTCTACCTCCTTTTGCTTGTTCTTTTTCTTCTTTCTCTTGTTCATCTTCTATTCCTCTCCCTCATCCCCCTCTATCTCTCTTTCTGTCTCTCTCATTTTCCCTCACACACACTATTTTGAGCTATATTTTCATTAAATGTTCATATGGAGAACATCAATTTCCTCCAGATTATCCCACACAAAAAGAAGAACTCATCTATTCCAAATGTTGGCGTTGATGTAATCATTGCTCTGTCATTCATTCAGTCCTCAAAACAAGACATCCTGTTAAGATCAACTACTAGTTTATTCTTGTGCCAGATTCTAAAGATACAAACTTGAGAAGGAAGCTGAAGCACCGTTACTCATCAGGAGAATAAAGAAAAACACATGAGAACACAGGGCCTACAGGGCAAGAGCTGCCAGAGACATGGGCTTGAATATGGCCCATATTCAGCCAAGTCTTTGGAAGGAAAATTGATTTTTATGGCCAGGATAACATTTAGAAGCATAGACTCTCACTTTAAATACATATGGTCTAAAGTCTGGGCACATCCTCCAGTAAATGTGATTTTTGGGAGTGTGTGTCAACCCTGGGACTTGAACTCAGGGCCTGGGCACTGTCCTTGAGTTTTCTCATGACCAGCACCTTTCTACTTGATCTACAGTGCCCTTCTGCTTTTTCTATCTATGCGGTACCAAGGAATAATAATAATACCTTTAGCGTGATAAAATGATACAAGTTGTAATGTATGTGAAGTACACAAGAGAGGGACTGTAGTCAATAACTGCTCACCAACTTTAGATATTACCACTGTCATTATTTATGTCATTCCTATTTTCATAGAGTCCTTATATGCATTCCATAAGAAAGCCCATGCTGTAATATTCAGATTTCAATTACTTAAATAATTTTTTTCACTCCCTTTCAGTCTTAATTTTCTTCTAAAACCAGAAATAAAAATGGATTCCCTGATCCAGAATATGGGTAGCCAGGAAGGCCATTGTGTCACCAATGCTGCTGCCAGTGTGCCATCCACATAGAACACTGACTTGTGCTTTTATTTTTCACATTTTAAAATGGTAAGAGCCACACTTGCAGCACATGTTCAATCATTGCAGAGTAATTAGAGGCTCACATGAAACAGAAAAGAGATTAGCACTTTACTAACATAGTACTGCTTTGCCTAAAATAATAGGGTTACCATAGCGACCTGATTGCACTAGAAAAAGGGCCTGCCAAATGCATCCTAAGTTCTTTTGAAATTTCTATGAGGAGAAATTAAATACTTGAGAACTATAATATTCTGTACTATTTCATCTAAAGACAAATATTTTGGTGGGAGGAAAGAATAACACAGTCTTGCTTCAGAAATTTGAGAGCAAAGCAACATCCTCGTCTTCTATTTCAAAACATACGGTGAGATAGCCTTCAGTTCAAGCCACATTGGCATTACACATTAAATGTTAGGCAAGGAAAAGTTGTCCCAGGGTTTAGAGTATGAATAGATGCCAACCTCTCAGGGCGACTTGTATTTCTTCGTTCCCAAGCTCAAAGGGAAGTTAGTCATGACGAATGTGAAGAATTTAGATTCAGAAGCGCATGCTTAGCTAATGCAAGCAACTGAGTCTGGGCCACTGTATAATCTGAAAATAAGAAAGGTCCCATTCCACAGCATCAAGAGGTTATTCACTGCTCCAGATCAGGTGATTTTGATAAGTCAGCCTTAAAAATGCCCTAAAACAATAGTAAAGGTACTCTACATTCATCTTCTCTCCAACAGAAATCCCATAAACTAAGGAACAACTATCACATTCTGAAACTGACATCCTATCTTACATCTCTGGTTAGGACTTCCAAAATTATGCTGAACAAACATGGTAAAAGTGGGTACCTGATCTTGTTCCAAATCTTGCAGGAAATGTTTTCAGTTTTACCCCGTTCAGAAAATGTGTTAGCAGCTGATGTATTACCAATGGCCTTTATTATATTAAGATATATATATTTAATTTGTTTAACATTTTTTAAATGAAAGAAATGTTGAATTCTACCAAAACTCTTTTGGCATATATCAAGAGGAGTGTATGTTTTTGTTCTTCATTCTAGTTATATGGTCCACCATATGCACTGATTTGCATATATGAGGCCATTTTTGTATCTCTGGATTCAATTTCATTTGATTATGGTGAGTGAGGGTTTTAATGTACTGCTAGTACATTAATGTACTTTGCTAGTATTTTGTTGAGTATATTTGTAGAATATATGTTCATTAAGAATAGTGGCATATAGCTTTATTTTTGTCATATCATTATGTGGTTTTGTTAACAGGGAAATGCTCATAGAATGCGTTTAAAAGGTGCTTTCACCTCTACCTTTTTGGAATTTTTTTTAAAAAAATACTACCCATTCATCTTTAAATGATTTGTAAAACACACCAGGTAAGTTATTAGATCCTGGGACTTTTGTTCATAAGGATGAGTTCATCTGGGAAAAGGAAGTGTAGCGTGAACTCAGGATTGAATCACTTTTGGTATTTTCAGTTTTATGCTTCAACGATTAAAAAATTTCAGTTAATATGTATGCCATTTCCATAACTGACATTCAGGAATGTTAATTAAACTGATTCAAAACACATGTGGACTTTCTTCCCAAATTAGGAATAATTAGCAAATGTACATATACAGCCTACAATAGAGTCAATCAAGACACAAGATAAATTCTTTTAAAATTAAGGAAAAATTCATCATGAAGTAATACTTTTCTACCAAGGACATATTTTTGTTATTCTGTGGTTCTGACACTTCACTGACTTTCACAACCCAGGAAGATATTAGAAAGAACACTGTTGATGTAAGTGCCAACATCCGGGAGACTTTGTAAGTCTGGGGTTGCACAACTGATCCTCCAAAGATTCATGTAAAAAAATATTCTGCAGGATTTTTACATATTTGAAATTTTGAAACTGTCCCAAACTAAAGTTTTATAATTAATTTCATGGGTAAAACTTTATAATTATTTTTTCTATATATTCGAGTGGCATTTAGAAATGAGATCTCAACCGCCATTGCATATATACTCTTCTACCTCTTCTACATAAAATTTTGGGAAATATCCTTTAGCATGACTCTGAAATTTGAGATGTAAGCCATTTTGTCAACAGTCTTGCCCATCATATACCAAGTTTGGGGCTTACACAGTTTAAAGTGCCAGGAATCCCAAATCTTCAAATGGGAGGATTTAGGGAACCTGCTTTCAGATTTTTAGATGGGAAGCAGAGTTGATACAAGTGGATAAAGAGGTCAGAGTCCCTTGTTGGTGACCAGAGCAGCAGTTTGGATCTTTTATTATGTCACATGGACAAGTTACTTTTGCTTTTCAATTATTTTTTGTACAGTTTGCTACACAAAGAGACCAACTAGGTGAGTTCTGACGTGTCTCAGATACAATCACAGTTAGAGTTCCAAAGCTGGTCCAAGTATAAGTGCCAACCCCATTTTTCCAATTAAATGTCTGAATTCTTATCTAGTTGTACAATCTGTTAGACTCCCATGTCAGCTATCCTGATATTTACATTCTTTTCGCAAAGACTATTACTGCCCAATGCAAATATAAAAATCATACTCCTTTAATTCTGATTTTATTTGGATACTGAATTGTCATCTTCTACAACAAATTGGAAATATCTTGTGGTTTCCAGTGAATCCATGTCATTGGTTTTTTTTTTTTGAAAAACTAAGAGATATATTTCCTGCTACTTCTGAATAGTGAAGTCTAGAAAACATGTAGTTCCAAATATTAGTGTTTTCTGAGCTTTCTGTAAGTGTAGAAACCATCAAATTATACTCTAGGGAAAATTTTCTATAATGGTAAAAGAAAGTAATTCTAAAGTCATAGAAGCAATCTAGATGGGATGAAAAGGCCTGTAATCACAGTGCTTGGGAGACTGAGGCATGGAAATGCCATGTTCAAGTGCCAGCCTATTATATGGCAAGATCCTGACTCAAACAAAGAAACAAACAAAAATATAATGTAATAAAACCATGTGGGAAGACGTATCATAGAAATTCCTGGACCATCTTCTACAATAATCCAAGATAATTAAACACTGAGCAGTAAGAGAGACCAGCGATTTCTATAGTCAAACTTAGCTACCAATGAAACATGGGGTGATGAGAAACTGAGTGAAATAAAGGAGAATATTCTACCTTCCTTAGATTCTACCATGGGAAAAATATTCTATTTTAGTAAGAATTTACTAAGCTCCCTGTGTACTAAAGAGAAGTGTTAGAGATGGAGAATGAAGACAAAAGTGCTAAAGATAAAAGTTCCAATACAGGGAAGAAGGGATGGAAGGTGGGACTCAGAGAAAGCAATGGAATGCATGTGATTCTGTCTCTGTAGTCATGGAAATACTCCAGAAAACAAAGACATTTGAAATGAAGGTCTGTTAAGCAAGCTTTCACATCTCCCTAACTACAGAAAATGTAAGGTAAATGGTTATTTAATTTCAATAGAATCTAAGTTTAGTTTGGGTCCAAATACTGTATTATGAGATAAACTATGCTGTATGTCTCTCACACTCAAATATTTAATAAAATCAAAGAACTGAATATGGAAGTAGCAAAATAAAACGAAAACACAGGTTAATGCCAATGGTCATAAACATTGAGACTATTGTTGGAAAATCAATGTCTTCCTTAAAGTAACAGGAAATTACAAGGAGTCTGTGATATTGGCTCCTTGGTCAAATGCTTTGCTTTCACCTGATGATTATCAAAAGTAATAGATTATTCAATCAATCCAAACAATAACAGTTAACATCACTACTGCAAAAGCCTTACAGAATAAAGATAATAAAAGAGAACAAAGGAAGGCTAAGTGTTTGGCTGCTCTTAAACATAATTCCATAGAGTGTTCACACATATACATCACACACGCACACACACACACACACACACACACACACACACACCACACACACACACCACACACACAGAGTTGGAAGAATTCTGATTATTTTCATTTTGAATCAACTCTGGCTTAAATACAAGTGATTGAGGGTCGGAAGGTTGGACTTTTTAACCCTGGGCTGTGTAATGAATCATTGCAGTAAATCCACTGGAAACTTTAATTTTCAGATTATTTTCTGTTAAAAACATCACAATTGCTATGTGAGAAGTGTAATTAATAAACATTCTAAACTGACTTTACTATAAATTTAAGCTTATTGATTTCTCACTTTATATTTCAGCCTTGACTATCTTGAGGTCTGGAGGTATGATTTTTCAACATTCACCCTCGCTAGGTCTGGAGGTATGATTTTTTTTCCTTTCTTTCTTTTTTTTCTTTTTACATTGTTTTTTGAGACAAGGTACCACTATACAGCTTGGGCTGGCCTTGAACTCAACTCGTACAAGGAATACAGACTTGAGCCACCATATCCAGCTAGGAAGACATTTTTAATTTGAAGTTAAACAACTACACTTTTTGACACAGTATTACACAAGATCTAATACAATCAAATGTACAACATATGGGCTTCAACTTCCAGCAATAGAAAAAATCAAACCAGTAAATTGTATCAAAGCAAATTCTATTTCTGAGCTTTTCAGGAAGTAATCCATTTATTCAAACAAACACAAAAAGATGAAACAAGAACATTAGACCTTAAGCTCACATGATCAAGGTTCTGACAGTAAAAGCCTATGTGAGCATTTTAAACTTGAAGATGAATTTAACTCTGGTTGAGTTAAAGAAAAATGGCTAGAGATCTGACAGGTAATTTTCATCCCCAAATCAAACACAAATCCTCAGTGAAGTGTTCTGAAATTAAACGACAAGCTTTTCCAGCATTTAGGATAAGCCATATATAATACCAACAAATACACATCCGAGGAAGCCACTGCCAAGACTGGGGGTCACTAAAAATTCTTTTAGCTCCAGGAGCTAAAAGAACTAATTACTGACTGTGCCATCTTTTTCTTGCTAATATTTGTTACTGAAGTCTCTCTTTGTTCCAGTAAGTGAGTCATTTGTGACTTTATTCCTATTGCCTGTTTTTTTCTTCAGTTCTTTTTATTTCACCAAGTTCATTCATTCTATTTCTTATTTCATTCATTGGATATTCCTTATTCCATTTTAGGTTAATATGTGAAAAGATAATATTATTTTCTCCCAAACTATTCATCACTTAGAAGCAGACAGAGCTTCTCAATCCTATGTCAGCTTTCCTCAACCACAGGAGACATTTGCTAATGTCCCGAGACACTGCAAGGCATAGCAACAATGAGAGAGGTGTTACTGGCATCTAGTGGGTCCATGCCAGGAGTAACACGAAGGTTGCCACACTGGAAAGAGGAATCCTCTCAAGAGAAATAAATAGCAGTCCCAAGGGTAACAGAGCTGCTCCTGAGAACTTATAGTGGAGAGCAGAGCAGCTGGATTAACCCAAACCACACTGAGTGGTATGCCATCTTTGTTTTTTCTATCTTTTCCTGAGTTCCACACAGGTGGCATTGAACTCACACTCATGCATGCGTGCATTTGCAGCTATGCACTGCTCATGCCCAAACTACCTGGCCTTATCCGTTTCATCTCCTCCTAAAAACACTTGCTGTAACTGCAGAATGAATCACCCCTTGAGAGTTGGAACAGGGGTTATGTTAAAGATTAAAACTTGGTAGTGTTCTAGTCTAAGAAATATTGGTTGCTATAAAAATGTGTTCCATAGTGTAAAAGCCAACACACACACACATACAAATAGGCTTCCTATTTGTATCTTCAACTGTTTGCATAGTTAATTAGTAATTATCTTCCAAATTTCCCATTCACTATATTTATACTTTATTTACAATGTATCTTCTAATGTATACATCTATTTTCTCTAAAATATTCTTAATAGGCAAATCAAAACTTTTAATATAAAATATCAAAACTAGATATATTTGCTGTCAATTACTGATGCTGTTTACTTTTAAAATTATGATTGAAATGATTTTAATTTATATAAGTACTTCATTTATATAAGTAGGTTTAATACCAAATCACTGCAAATTTAAATTTATATTCAAGGTGGAAAATTGTTCCGTCAAATTCAGCTCCCGTGACAAATATTATTAATGTGGAAATGAGTTTCCTTTCAGTCTTTATAACTATATCTCCTTTTACATATATGAGTAAATAATGAAATCTAACTTTACTAGAAATACAGTAAATAATCAGGAGTACTTTAAATGCTTAGTTTAATTAAGATCATTATTCTAATAGCCCTTTTCATAGTTCAAACAGTGATTGGACTTAATCTTCCCCATTTGAAATTATTTATTTTCTTTTTACAACATTATTTTTAACCAGTTGTTAAGAGGTGTTGCCGTTTAACAAAGCAGTTTATGACTATGATGTATGTTGATCAGTGTCATTTCTTTCAATAGTCTTACCCACCCCCTCCTATGTACTCTTTCCCTCGTGCTTCCTAATTTTATAGGAGCAGATGATTCACAAATTTTAATTCTTCCTGTGGATAGAATTAGAAAGGTATAGTGATTAACTTGAAGCTTGACTAATTGACCATTCTCTCCCAGGGGAGAGAGAATGCAGTTTTAAACAAGTCAACCCTAGAAGAGAAAAAGAAGTTGTTTTACAAAAGTTCTTTACATTTTCCTATGAATTCTCACAAATGGGTATCTTCACCTTGTGTGTTACCCAAGGGATGAGAGTTAAATGGGTTAATTACTACTGTGCCACTCAGAACTATCTCATACTATATGTAGACAGAGGACTGTTCTTTGCTTTCTTATTTGTAAAGTCAACCATTCATGTTCATCCAGATACTCTACATATTGTACAATACACAGAGCAGGAGTGTCCACAATTGAAACCAAGCAAAGAGTCATGGCAGAAAACACTACAATTCCAATGTAACATGTACTGTCAAAAGATAAGATAATCTTAATGTTTTATAATTATGAAAGAAAACAAAAGCTGCAAGGGTTGAATCTAACAAATTACAAAAAAACAAAAATCACAACAGCCGGGTGCGGTGGCTCACGCCTGTAATCCTAGCTACTCAGGAGGCTGAGATCTAAGGATCAAGAAGGCCAGCCCGGGCACAAAATGACCTGAGAATCTTATCTCCAATTAACCTCTAGAAAATGGGAAGTGGGGCTTGGCTCAAGGGTAGGGAGGTAGCCTTGAGCTGAAGAGGTCAGGGACAGCGCCCAGGCAGAGTTCAAGTCCTATGACCCACAAAAATAGAAACAAAACCAAAAACAAACAGAAGGAAATCCACAGTAGCACAGAGAATGGGCCTATGAATCTTTCACAAAAATTTTAGTATTTAATAAACAAGAAGGCAGAATCATATTCTGTGTATGTTACTATCAGAGCCTTACCTAGAGTTAAGCTATCGTCAGTCTGGCAGAAATTAGATATTTTTGATAAAAGTTGAAAATAATGAGTTAAATAGAACTATTAATGATAAATAATTTGCTAAGAAAATAAATGATGAATTTTTACATAAAGTAAAATCTGATAATATACTAGGCTAATTACAATTTTTAAAACTCGATGATTTAATAAACCAACATTCAGCAATTACATTCAGGATCAGCTTTAAAATATAATGAGCATGGGGCCAGGAGTTTGGCCTAGTGGTTAAAGTGCTTGCCTAGCATGCATGAAGACCCAGGTTCGATTCCTCGGTACCACATACACAGAAAAAAGTCGGAAGTGGTGCTCAGGCTCAAGTGGTAGAGCTCTAGCCTTGAGAAAGTCCAAGGACAGTGCTCAGGCCCTGAGCTCAAGCCCAGGACTGGCAAAAATATATATATATAATGAGCACAATATGAGTCATGTTTTTATTCTCTGGGCTTGAGCTAGTCTTCTGTGGCTAGAAGATGGAGAACTTAGAACCAACTTAAAAAACAGTGAACTAGAGACTTCAAGATGTATAAGAATTGGGTGAAAGAAAAGATATGCTGTAGAGTAGGGAAATGGCAAATGGAAAGTTGGGTTTACAGAAGAACCAGAGAATCTAATATTGTCCCAACTTATTGCCCTAGGCACCAACGTGACTCTCCATTGCATCTGTGAGGTTTCCTTGAATCATCAGTTTCTTCATTACATATGTGGGACTAAAAAAAGAATTACAACAGGAATTTTCATTTTCTGGGTATAAATTATTAGTGCATTAATTCGACTAAATTTATCTCGTCTACCACCTCGCTTTCTGTGACATTTACATATGCTACATTTACATAGGCAACTAGAGTTTGCAATATGTCTGCTCCTCCTACATACAAAACAGATAAACGAAAACACACACTTTGTTATTCAATGTGTCAATCCAGCCACAAACCATCAGTGTGCTGGATTCAAGAGCAAGGTGTTTTAGAGAAACCCCCACCCACTTAAGGTTCAGCATTCATCTGCATCATGTTCACCTCACAGTTCATGCACTATTGAAGGAAAAGGCAGGGCTAATCTGCTCCCTGACACCTGTCAACATCTTCCATGCGTCTCCCTTCGTGACATCTGGAAGTTTAGACTGCCATTTCGTCTATATCCCACGTTCTTCTCTAGGCATTGCTTTTTGCATTGCTATAACTGCAATCTGGCTGCTACGAAGAACTCTCTGTCCTTTCTTGCTAGTGTCTTTTGTACTCTGTCCTTCTAGACTTTTAACTGTTGTTTCGACCCAAAGCTTGCCCACTACTTTGGAATCTCTTTCCTAATAGGGTCTCATCCCTTCCCAGGACTTCATATCCATTTGCTACTAATGTGCAAATGGAGACTTTCTCTCCAGACTTTTGTGTTATTCAACTTCTCAATTTTTATCATATGCAACTCTAACCTAACATGATTAGAAGAGGATTATTGACCCACATGGCTGCTGAATAGTTATTCAAAGACTTCCTTTCTCTGAAAATTACATCCATATAAACCCAATGATTCAGGCCAAAAGATCTCGCCTCTATTTTTTCCAAATTTTAACATGTGACAAAGTTGATACTAAATGACAACACTGCACCATTTCCATTGCATCTAGTTTAAGTATGCTTCTTCTGACTGTCCTGTTAAATGTCAAAATTGGCCTTTGTCTCCTCTTTGGATCAAAGGAAAGAAAAACCATTCTAGTACCTGCCCTTTTTTGAAGTTGTCCTGTAGCCTTCAATAATTAGAATAAGATCACACTTGGCCTTTGGAGACCCATCTGGTCTGCCTCTGAACAAGATCTGAATTCACCTCTCTCCACTCCTCAGCTTCAGTCCTATGGATCTAATCACAGTGCTTTTTTCCTTGCAAATCTGGGGTTTTGTCCTTAATATTTTACTTGTGGCAGGCTTATCATCTTGTGTAGGAGTGTATTTCCCTTTTGCAAATACAAATGTAAGTCTTTTGCTCTATTTAAGCACATGTATCAATGAACCTCAACTCACACCCAGCTTTCAGTATTTCACACTCCAAGATGGAGAAGACTGAGTCACATCTGACAGTGCCCCATTAAAAAAGAATGTCTTTTTGGGCTGGGAGTTTGGTCTAGTGGTTAAAGTGCTTGCCTAGCATGCACGAAGACCCAGGTTTGATTCCTTGGTACCACATACATAGATAAAAGCCAGAAGTGGTGCTGAGGCTCAAGTGGTAGAGTGCTAGCATTGAGAAAGTCCAAGGACAGTGCTCAAGCCCTGAGCCCAAGTCCAGGACTGGCAAAAACAAAACAAAAAAAACCTTTTTTTAATTCTCAAGGTAACCCAGCTCTCTACTCAGTAATGTTGTCTATCTTTTATTTGAAACTCAACTTGCACTGACATAATTCTTTAATTAAAGAAGACAGACATAAACATGGAAAAGTAAATATCTAATTTCTCATGTAGCAAGTACAAGTTGCTGATTTCTAGACTGTCTTGTTTTCTTTCTCTTGGTAAATAACATGAAAATACATCCCATTGTTTTGAATGATTTCTTTAGTTCACAATTGTCTCATCTAAGAGTTCACCACAAAATATGAATCAGAGAAACAGATGTTTTCAGATTTTAATTTCAAGAAAAATTTAAAAACTGTGAGCAACACAGATGTTCAAAAGCCAATAGGATTTGTAAGTGAAAATTTTCCATTCTCCATTCATATGTAGATGCTTCTTTATAAAAGGAAAATATATGAATCACACTTTTAATTATGGCTCTGCATTATAACCTTTGCAATCTTATGTAGTTCTTGTGTATTTCCAGCATAAATGTGCATATATTGATATTGTTCACAGAAAAGTATGAAACTCACAAATGCATGACTCATTGAATATACATGAAAACTCAGATCTATGTATCACCCAAGTAAAGACATTTCCTTATTAGATATGACTCCTATGTCCCCCCATCAGCTTCCAAAAAAAACTAATAATCTAACTGCTACTGAAATACAATTTTTGAAATTTAGATAAATAATACAAAAGATAGTCTGGTGTTTAGCATTTTTCTAGGATAAATTATGGAGTTGAGTTTTTTCTGTTACTGTTTTCTAGTAATACTACAAATGCCTTTACCAATTTTAATGGTTTGCTTAAAATTCTTCCAGGAAAGTTTAATAAGGGCAGTTTTCTTTCTTCTTATGCTTTCATGTCTTGTCTTGCTATACTTTTCTTTCTTTGTGTACTGACAAGGTGTCTATCAAATAAATGGACAATAGAAATGGTACTATTTTGTGCTGTCTTGTTTCTCTTGTAAAAAAGCACTAAATATTTAAAAATTAAGCATGTCTTCCATTTTTTGTGATAAATTCTTTACCAGTATGCTCAATTAATTCACTGTTAAATCTCTGAGTTGACTTCTCAATACTTTATATAAACAATTTCATTATTATTATTATTATTATTATTATTATTATTATTGTCATTTGTGGGGCTTGAACTCTGGGTCTGCTCACTGTGCTTGAGCTCTTCAGCTCGAGGCTAGCACCCTACCCCTGGAGCCACAGTTCCACTTTTGATTTTCTGGTGATTAATTGGAGATAAGAGTCTCACGGGCTTTAGTACCGGGCTGTGTTTGAACCATGATACTTAGATCTCAGCATCTTGAGTCGCTAGGATTACAGGCCTGAGCCACCATGCCCAGCTGCAATTCATGCTGTGATAGGACATCAGTTCTTCCTATGTATGTGATTCCGAGGAATCGAACCCAGGTCTTCATGCATGCTAGGCAAGCACTCTACCACTAGGCCAGATTTCTGGCCCAGCCATTTTATTTTTATATTGATTCCCCATCAATATCTCTGTCACCTGTGGGTACATCGCTGTATTTCTATATCTCTTCATGATCTTCTTCTTGTCTGCTTGTATATTTCATCCACTTAGACATATTTTTAGTTAAGTGTAGGATGTTGCACAAGCTTTGGATAGTGTAATAATTCCTCTTAAATAGTGGAGCCTCTTCTTTCTCAGTAAAAGATACACCTCCCTAGTCCCATGAGAAACTGCAAGTTGCAATATTGCGGGGGACTGATCTGTCTTTGACTCCCTAAGACTTCTCTAATCTTCTAATAGAATAAGACCCAGGATCCTTGAAATTTTTCAAAGTCAATTTTCATCTTCCAAGCATCACAACATTTCCTGGTGCTCTAATCAGTGTGGTAGGCAAGCCTTGCCAGACATTGCTAATAAATCTTCCACTCTTCTTGAATTGGCAAATGACTTGGAGAGAAAATGGAGCTGGAATATTTGGCTCAGTTTCCTGGACCTTCCTGTCTTCAAGGTCAAAGCTGGTCACTTTGGCAGCTTCAAACTTCTCTGCTTTTAGTCCATCACTGCAAAACCTAGAAAGATCTACTAGTTTCTCTTCATACAGTCAACTCCTACATTTGTCTTCTAACAGATTCTGTACAGTGCTAGGGTCAGAAAATGGCCTGAGGGGAAACCATGGCTTAGAAGGTCAAACTAGCTTTTTCTTTTTATGAGATCACAGTTCCTCTACCCTTAATGTCCTTGCTTCCTTTCTAGTTCCTTTAGCCGATTTGTTGGGCATTCTGCCCAGGCTTTCTTCTTGTGTTTGGCAAAATAGCATCAGTCTACTAGAATTATTTCACCATAGTGAGAAACTTATCCACATACTAATTTTTTTAAATGTGCTTGTAGTGATTTTCATTATGTAAGTTTTTTCTAGTCTTTTTGTTTTTGAAATTATTTTTTTCATTAAAATTGGAGTACAAATAAATTTTAGACACAGGACTTTTTATTATAAAGTGTCTTGAAAGTGCAAAATATTCATCGGATTAGCTTTGTTTCTCTTACTCCTGAATAAATTGCTTAGGTCAATCGATTTCTATAATTATGTAAACAGAGAACCACAAAATGTATTCTCATGTTTGTATGACATTTCTCCCATCATTTTCATTTTGTTCTAGAAATTTGTCTTAAGTGTTTCAGTGAATGATAAATAGTATACCAACCAAGACAGTTAATCGCAATGATTTAATTAATATATACTCACTGCCAAAACATCCAAAAATAAGAAGAAAACAAAAGTAGTTTTACAACCTATTTTTATATGTTTGCCTTTTTTCTTTCTATGCTCACTTAATGGCATAACAATTAAGGGCATGTTTTAAATCTTACTTAATTCACTTACAATTTATGAATCTGGTGGCCATTCATAGTTGATCCCCTCAGTTCTAAGGGACAATACTTCTAATTTGTTCAAAGTTGGCAATAAATCCAATAAGAGGCTTAATACCAAGGCTCACTCACCTAGACAGAGCTAGCACAAGAATATGCCCTTTTAAAGATGTTAAATTCTTTCCTACCATGGAAAGCAAAAGTTTTGTACCTTTTTCCTTCCAAAAATATGGACAAGCAGATATCTTGAGAGCATGAGGATATGTGTGTGAGATATGGGCCTGAGTCTAGGGTCCTGGATGTTATCTTGAGAGCATGAGAACATGTGTGTGAGATACAGACATGAGACCAGGGTCCTGGAAGTTATCTTGAGAGCATGAGAACATGTGTGTGAGATATGGACATTAGTCTAGAGTCCTGGATGATATCTTGAGAGTATGTGGACTTAGATGCTCCCAACTAAGATCTGCTGTAGCAAGGCAAGCCACTTTCGTTGCGTCCTTCATCTAGCTACCTTCAGGTTTCTGCAAAATGAAAACTTCAAAATTTGTCCATTGAGAGAATGCAAAGATCAGACTCAATGAGAGTTAAAAGTTACTCTTGATGGATGCAATCTCTGTGTTCTCATTTAGCGTTCTAATTTCCACATCCTTCTACAGACTCTTTATTTTGATTACAGATTTGTTCTATATAAAATACTTCTACCAGCAACTGGTTAACTATCTCTCCCTGGATCTAGTGCTTAAAATATTACAAGCATTAGAATTCCTTCATATTTATGGAGTCTAATATTTTCATCAGGTACTTGGCACTATGTAATTTATTCCCTTATTTATCAATCACTCATTTACATAAAGGAGTAAAGAGTTGCTGGGTTCTTTATTAAACTGGAAAATCAGAAGCATGGTTCCATTTTGTACATTGTGTATAAAAGAGGACATGCCTACTTCGTAAAAAGTGCAGATTGACCCATGAAAATGATGTTGCTCTCTAAATATTTGCTGAATCCTTAAAATAAAACTTGAAAATCCTATGGCTTTAACTTTTTTCAATAGGAATCTGGTGAATTTTAATTTTCCTGTTGCAAGGTCCGACAGACGTCAAAGAAATGCTCCTTGAGTGACATTCTCCCATCACATCTGTACATATACACAGTTCCTTGCCAGTACCATTATCCACATAGATAGTAAAAATACTTCTTTTGGAAGATCTACTTGTAAGGTCTGCAGGGAAGGTGCCTGACCCCTCCTGGTTGAGTCTCTGCTCAGTGCCTGAGTTACCTAGAAAACTGGCACACCTGGAGGTAGTCACCTTCCCTTTCCCTTTCTCTGGGGTCACATCCTGCATTGCCCCCCCTGCCTCCCCATTTGTGGGAGGGTCCCAGGTTCTGAAGTCACATATGCATCTGACTGGCATGGCCATACCTTCACCATCCCTTCCCTAGATAAACTCTGGCTGGCAAACAGCTTGCCTCTTTCAGCCACAGGCTATCTCCAACTTGGGCTGAGACCAGCAGTTCAGAAAATAAAGTTCTTTGTCCTGCTGGAATACTGCATGGTGTCCTCTTCATCGGCTACCTAATTTAAGCCTAGCACCACTTATCATATTCATTCACTTCATTGTCTTCTTCATTAATACTATTTGGCTTCCATGCAAAGTTAATAAGCCAGAATTACACTTAGCCATCTCCCTTTAGTTGACATATAAAATCGCATGGTTTTGCATCTGGTCAGTGAGTAAAGAACAAACTCAAATATATGTGGTAACCAAGTCTTTAAATAAATGAGCTAATTTGTTTAATGAAAGGTATAGGTTCTAATTTTTTTTACTTTGTTTACATTTCCTACCTTCCCCCTCCCTCTCTCTCTGCAATACCAGCAATTTAACTCAAGGCAATTGTTTTGCTGGGTAAGTGTCCTACCACATAAGCAATGCCACCAGCCCTTCCTTTTAGGGCTTTTGTTTGCTCATCTTGCCCTCTTGTCTGGGCTGATCTAGGATCAAGATCCTCAACTTCCCAAGCAACTGGGTTCCTGTGTGCACCCAAGAGTCCAGTTTGTCTCTGATGTAAAGTCTCAATAAATTGTTGCCAAAGGTGGTCTTGGGCTATGTCTCATCTCTGGCTCCCACGTAGCTAGGATTACAGACATGCACCACCACATATGACCCAAGACTCACTGTGTTATTCTCTTCTCTCGGTACTGAACACTGATGATGTTTTATGCAAGAAGAAAAAAGGAGTATTAGGGCACAAAGGTCAGACATGTGACCATCTATCGCGTAGCAGAGCTATCTTAATCTGGGTCAGTATTGCTAGAGTTTCATTCGTTCAGGTTTCGAGACATGTCAGTGCTGATCCCAAGGTGAAAGTGGAGCTAAGTGAGGTCGAATCTAGAAGTCCACCTGTTAAGCCCAGGAGGAGAAAGGTTGGGTGTCTACCAAGAAGCTTCATCTATGCAAAACAGTAGTGCTTTCCAATGCAAAACAGTAGTACAGAGCTCAGAGCCCCGGATAAAAGGGGCACGCACATCGTTAACCACAGTTAGGAAGGAACTCATAGAGCTCCAACTCCAAGAAACCACAGAGAAAATCCCAAGTCAAGACTCTTGAGGAAAGTGAAGCCCGTGAGCTCCTTACTACTGGTGTGTGGAGGGGGATGGTTGGCGTTTCCTTAGACTGTAAGCTCTACAAGAACAAGAACCATCTGAATTTTGACCTTGTTGGGATGAATTATCATTTTAATATCTCATATTTCTTTTTTCCTAGGATGCTTAATATAGAGGCAAGAGCTTTACCCATGTTAGACGGGAAAAGCATACTTCCAGTGGACAGTAATCACACGCTCCGGTGTTTCTCATATCTCATTCCCATTCGGTTATTTATTTACATCTGGTTGTCTGTGTCTCTTCTTCATTAGCTTCAAGTAATATGGACTTTTCTATTTCAATTTCATATCTTTTTGTATTTTGACATTATTTAATCTCTAACTGTACTTTTAAGTACATCTAGGTTTGTGCTTTGTGCAATGGTAAATTATGCATCTTATAAATAAACATGATTTTTCTACTGTATTTCAATTTATAAAGTCTGTTAGTATCAAAACAAGAAAGTGCTATTCTGTGTTTTGTTTTTGAAGTACCATATGCTACGTTAGCTTTTTACGCTTATCCCTTTTATATAAGGAATGCAGATGTATGAATTTCTTTCTCTGTGATTACCTTAATTGTACAGAAATATAAATTCTTTGCTTTTTTAAAAACCATGCTGCCTTCCCACATTGAATGATAATCAAGTCATCAAGAAAGGTATTATTTACAGTCTTTGATTATTGTCTTTTACTACTACTGGTCACAGAATTATTAAACATTCTCTAGAAATACAGACATCATTGTATTCTAGGAATGAAATAATAACAACTGGGATGAAAGTACCATTTGAAGAACTAAATCTTTATTCCTTGCATTCCTTTAAAAATACAAGTTGCATCTAATTGAAAGGACCTCCAGGATATTGAAACAAAAGCCACATAACGAATGATTGTTGTCCTTAATGTACTATGTTGTCTCTCATCTCCTTTGCTGTCCCTTGGTTATCTCATATTGTTATAGTATCTCACTTTGTTATCTGATATATTGAATTTATTTGTATTTGGTTATTTGAAATTTGATAGGGAAGGGGGGAAAACCAAGATGGGTGGGGGTGTGGGGGGGAGGGTAATGGGTACCAAGACATGTGAAAGGGTATCAATGTATGTGAATTAATGCACCTTCTATCTGGCAAATAACATGTAACCCTTTTATTAATTACAATAAAAATATTAAAAAATACAAGTTGCAAAAGCTGAAGGACTCAAGGGAAGTATACACAAAAACGGAAGTCTCCAAATGGTACTAAGAATTTCAAAACAGTCACAACAGAGAACTACAGCAAGGCTGGTCCTCCTGTGCTGGGGACAATTTTCCGGCAACATTAGTTCACAGGCCTCTGCAGGCAACCACACTGCAAGGGGAGACATTGCCCTCACTGTTCTCCAGGAAGGGGATAAAATCCTGGCATGATTAAGACTGCCAAGCCTAACTCAGGAGGCCTACATAATTCTCTAGCTGTTCCTCTTTGCCTGTCCCAGGCACTGAAAGCATGGAAGAAAGTCATTTCCACTGACAACTAAGGTTACATGAGCAAGAAATAAAAGCATTGGGCATTTGTTTTCATATCTTATATTGTGTTACCATGCTTGGCTTTATTACAACAATGAAATAAAGTTAGAATAGAGTCTAGTATAGTAACAGAATGGAGAAATACACATAAAGTCATGAAGAAGAGCTACTCAGAATTATGACTCAACAATATGATGACATAGACTAGAGGGAAGATAAGAAGTGCTTAGGAAAGCATGAATTTTACATTCTTTGTTATATAAAGAAAACACACAGAATAAAGATAAGACATAAAAGACACAAGAAAATAAAAATATATTTACATATGTGTAACCTATCAGACTGATAGTTTACTAAACTAAATGCACTTATTAAACTATCATGATTTAATACTATGCATATAGATATGTTTTCTTTGTTCCTTCATTTTACAAAGGTATATTAATCTTCAACCTTTCTCAGATTTATAACTGCCATTGGCAGTTTACATCCTAATCCATGGTGGAATCCTGCTGAGCAATTTTCAAAACATTTCATGTATTCCATCAGTGAGATATCAGGTATTTATTGAGACACAACAGAATTTGTGCCATAAACATCAGACCGCAGAGGTAAATCTTAAAAATACGCATTATTCTGTACTTCATGCTCTAAAATGTCAGATAACTTAAAATTATATCAATAAATTTCAGGGAGTAATCACATTCTATGTACAAAAATGTTCTAAGCTAAAAAGATATGAAGGCTGAGGGCTTGACCTAGTCTGAATTTCCCAAAAGATTCCTTAAATCTTTAACTTTATTATTATAAAACTTATGTGTGATCAAATTAGAAGTGTCAGACCAACTGATTTCATGTGGTGTATTCTCTAAATGATAGCCAACAGGTAATAAGCTTAATCTTTAATTATTATTCTCTTTAATCTTTAATTTTGATTCTCTGAGAGAAATATGTTCTCAAGAACAGAGTGCACTGCTTTACACGGAGTTGTTGTATTTCTGAAAGTTGATTCAAAAATTAGTGTGTAAAGTTTCTGCCTTGTAAGAATGATCATGCTCACTTGTGAATATGAGCAGAGAAGATTATAAGCTGTCAGGAATTTCCAAAGCTTCTGTCCACAGCAGAATGATGGGTCCACATGTTGTGTTTAAAACCCCAGCTGAATAGATAAAAATAGTATTTAACTTTCATAGACATTATGAGCTGGAGCAATTTATTGAAGCCTTCAATCAGGAAAAGGAACAAAGGATGGGAAATGGGTGAATGACTCATTTCTTCATGTGTTGTCTACATTGTGCTATTCTGGTAATTGGAGGATCTGAAGCTTAAATGAAACTGCATTACAGTGTTTTAGAGGAGAGGCAACACAAAATAAAAACACAAAACGAATGTAATATATAAAAAGCTGAAAGAATCCAGTGAAACAGCATCTTGTAACTAGAAGAACACATTCTGTGCCTGATTGAGAAAGATAAAAGTGCAATAAGATACATTTAAAATAAAAGGGAGAAAAGTCTTTTATACCAAAAAGCCCCAAAATAAAACCTTGGAGTTATTCAATGTAATGATAAAACACTTTGCGTTAGAATACATCTTTCAAGTAAATATTTAATTCCTTTTAAAAATATTTGAAATGCTGGAAGTTGCAGGAATATTTGTGGGCTGTAATTTAAATAACTAACTTAATCACATTTCAAATGAAAGGGATGACTCACACAACTCCAAATGGTAATGTATACATATATTTTTCCTTTTTGTGAAACATTTTACGGTACCTTCAGATATCATTAAATCAAACAATTATTGCCATGAAGTTCAGAAGAAAAAGAATGTGGTTTAAATAATAGTTAGCCACTAGGAATTCTGGGAAGATGGTGGAGATTCAGGTTGAGTCTATCTAGGGTCTCACCAAGATATCAGTTTTAGTATTCTAGCAAAAAGTTCAAGCCTGAATTAATTTTTAATATTTTAATCATTGTTTTTCCCTTTCTCTCACTTTAGGTCTCCATTATCTTCACTCCCTTCCCTACATTACGCTCTCTTGTTTTCTCCTCTTACCTTTCATTATTCCTCTTTGTTTCTGGTTCTTTGTTCCTTCTTTGATTTCCATAGTTTGTGGATATATAGTTGATTGTTGTTGACCAAGACTGTATATGTATGTGTTGATTTATATTATAGGTCCAGATTAATTTAAATCTCATAGGGATTGGGTTGGTTTGTGCCTTAAAATTGTGTTTGCTGGTGATATTGGATCTGTTTTTAAATGTGTAAGGAGAAAGAGAGCATGAATAAACCTATCTAAGATGGTGAACCGCTATAGTCTGTGCATCTTTAGAGTGCTGGGCTGGTTCATATCTTCAAATTGTAATTTTGAGTGGTATTAATCTTGCTCTCATTTCCAAATGGGCACAACAAGAAATTCAAGAACAATGGTGATGTTCAAGCATTTCATCTCCCACGCAAAATGAACAGGCAACAGAGCAGTCAATGAAAACCCTAGAGGAGAGTCCCAACATGTTCTACAAATGCTACTGGTAAAGATCATGAATGAAAAGTTTGAAAGCATGAATAAGGCTATATGTGACCATGATAAAATTAATCAAAGATTAATAGAAGAATTCATAGAATCTAAAACAGAAAGCTGATTGAACTCCAACAAAAGTCCAGTGCAAGTATAGCTATTCAGCTGAAGACTTCATAGACAGCACAGAACATTCTCAAAGATATTCTGCACATTGAAAACCAACACAAACATGATATTGAAAGAGGAATGGCACCCACATAGAATACCAGGTAATTACAGCAAGAATGGACAAGACCCTGTCCCTAATGAAATAGGAAAAATGGCAGAAACTAGCAAATACCTTTCAGTTCTAACTCTCAATATCAATGGACTTAACTCTCCAATTAAATGACATAGACTGACTAGTAGGATCAAAAAGCAAGATCTTTTTATTGTCCTCGAGAGACTCATCTTACCCCCAAAACATTCATATTCTGCAAGTAAGAGGCTATAATAAAATCTATCAAGAAAACAGTCCCCATAAGTCGGCTGGAGTTGCCATCCTTATATCAGATAAAATAGGCTTAAAACTAAAATTAGTGAAGAGAGACAAAGAAGGTTATTACATACACTAAAGGGATCTCTTCTTCAGGAGGATATAACCATTCTAAATATCTACACACCAAATGCTAGAGCACCCAACTTCATCAAACAAGGTTTACGTACATGAAAAGCACACATAGATCAAACACAGTGATTGTTGGTGACTTTAACTCACCACTGTCACCTCTGGATAGATGCATAAGGTGAAAACGCAACAGAGAAACCTCAGAAGTGAACGACTGCATAAACCAACTAGACCGAAGATACATCTGCAGATTATTCCACCCAGAAACACCAGAATACATGTTCTTTTCAGCTGTACATGGAAAATTTTCTAAGACAGATCACATTTTATGGCTCTTAGCAAATCTGTGCAAATTCAAAAACACCACATTCTCTTACCAAAAAAAAAAAATGAAAAGAGCACACCCAAATAAACAACAGAGTACATCCACATAAAATCAGGAACAAAATACAAATATCATAACAGATACTACCAATATCCAGAGCATCATAAGGGAATACTTTTCCAACATTTATACCAATAAATATGAGAATCTGGAAGGAATGAACAAATTAACAGCAATATTGATCTACCCAAATGAAATAAAAAAGATCTAAACCAATTAAACAGACTCATTTGAAGTAATAACATAGAAATGGCTATAAGAGCCCGCCCATCCAAGAAAAGTCCAGACCTGATGGAGTCACAGCTGAATTCTATAAGGCCTTCAAAGCAGAGCACACATCAATACTCCTCAAAATTTCAATGAAATTGAAAGTGAAAGTTCTCTACCAAACTCATTCTATGAAGCCAGCATACCCTTCAACTCAGACAGGTATTCATCAAAGAAAGAGAACTGTAGATGCATTTCTTTGATGACACTGATGCAAAACTTCTTGACAAAATACTGGCTAATTGATTCGACAACTATCTCAAAAGTTTTACACAAAAATCAAACAGGATTCATTGCGGGGATGCTCAGCTGGTTCAATATATACAAGTCTATTAATATGATTCATCACATCAGCAGGAGCAAAGAAAAGATTCACAGGATCATTGAATAGATGCACAAAAGAACCGGAGACTCTTATCTCCAATTAACCTCTAAACAATGGGAAGAGGGGCTTGACTCAAGGGTAGGGCGGTAGACTTGAGTTGACTCTTCAGGGACAGTGCCCAAGCCTAGTTCAAGCCCCATGACTCACAAACAAAACAAAACAAAACAAAATAAAATAAAATAAGGATGGAAGAAAGACAGCCTCTTCAACAAATGGTGCTGGAAGAATTGGTGAAATACCTATAGAAAATTAAAGTTGGATCCTAACATGTAACCGTGCACCAACCCAGATCCCCTCAGTAAACGAATGGATCAAGAAGATGTGACACTTCTACACAACGGAATTCTATGCTGTCGCATTTGCAAGGAAATGGAAAGACTTGGGAAAAACCATATTAAGTGAAGACCAAAGGAACATAGGCTCAATGGATTCCCTCATTTGTAATCATTAGTATACGTCTAGGATTCTCCTAGCAAAGGATCACAATATCTTAAATGCTATACATATGACCATATAGGATGAGGCTAAGCAAAATGAACTCTAGGATATGGAAACGAGTTTTATCTTTGTGATTGTTTCTCTTAATGTACTATGTGAAGGTATTTCTTTTCTCTTTTGTTTTTCCCATACGGTTTATCTCATGTTGTTACTGTATCTGACTTTGCTAACTTGTATACTGTATATATGTTTCTTTGCTTATGTGAAATAGGAAAAGGAAGGGAAAAAAGATGGTTGGGAGGCGGTGAGGGGAGAGAAAAACATGGGAAAAGGGGTATCAATGTTCCAGAAGTAATGTACCCACTACCTGATAAATGTAACTATAACCCCTCTAAATATCACTCCAACAATAAAAATTATATATGTAGTTGGCTACTAGTAGAAAATATGGTATAGAAAAAAAATCTATGAGATGTCTAAAATTCTTTTTTAATATATTTTTATTGTAATTAATAGAAGGGTTTCATATTTGCCAGATAGATGGTGCATTAATTCCCATACATTGATACCCTTTCATATGTCTTGGTCCCCATTTCCCTTCCACCCACCCCCAACCCTCATCTTGTTTTCCCCCATTCCCTACCCAGTTTCAAATAACCAAATACAAATATATCTGATATATCAGGTAACAAAGTGAGATACTGTAACAATATGAGATAACCAAGGGACAGCAAAAGAGATGAGAGATAACATAGTACCTTAAGAATAACAATCATTCCTTATATGGCTTTTGTTTCTATATCCTGGAGGTCCTTTTCATTTAGCATCATCCTATATGGTCTTTTGTATCAAGGTTTTGCTCTATTGCAAATCTCTGCTAGGAGAGCCCAAGGTTTCTACTGATTATGACAAATGAGGGAAACCATTGAGCCTAAGTTCCTTTGAGTCTGGCTTACTTCACTTAATATGATCTTTTCTAAGTCTTTTAAAACAAGTCTCTGTTCCCTTATTAGATAAAATTTTACATTAACAACATATAATACTCTAAACAAACATCTGAAGTCTAACTTGCAGAACAAAGACTGTTAGATGTGGGTAGAAATAGGCTCTTAGGAATTTATCTTTTACTCCCAACCAGATCATTTGCTTGCATAGAACATGAAATTCAGTCTCTTCTCTTTTTTTCCTATTTGCCAGGATAGGAAGAGATATTTCAAAGATTTAATAATGTAAACTGTTCTTCTAAAATATGTCATTCAATGACTCACTTAACTGTTGAGAATCAAAATTATTTTTACTCAAAACAAATTTCGGTCCCTTACCCATGTGTGTCTTTCTTACATATTTGGACTTAATTCTTCCAGATAATTCCTGGTTGTTTGGAAGAAGATTAATAAACATTGAAAGCATCACTCATACCAAGTACTGTGTTAATTCTCTTCATCTTTAATCTCTTAATCACCAAAAGGTGAAGGAGGGACTTCAAATGTTGTCACTTGAGACAGGTGCTTCTTGCAAAACGCAAGTTTATAGCTCTTAAAGACATGATGCTCTTATTTTTATGTGGAATTAAGTTGTATTTCACTACATGAAATTACATTTTATCCTACTAAATCTTTTTACATCAAGTGCTACCACCTTTCACTGAAAAGGGAAACTCAGTTTCTGAAGGATTAGTATACTTTCATCAGAATCTTCCAAAACTTCACTCAAAATTCTGTATGATTGTATTGATTTGTTATGGATCCTTCCTTTATTCTATACTCATAATAATATTTGGTAGTATATTTGATAGTGGACTATAACTCTCTTTCCAACAGGGCTTTCTTTCAATTTTAAAAGGGTTTATTTTCAATAATAGTGATCACAAAAGAGCCAACGCAAATGAGGATTTGTTTCTGTTGTAGATTCTTAGCTCTATGGCATAAAATCAACTCTGTTCTGTTATGAGTGATAAGATGATGACAGATTAATTTAAATGTCAGCAGTGTTGAACAATGAAATCAACTGAATTGTTGATTTCTAGAAAATTTACTTCAGTCAGATATGGATAGAATTTCTATGTGTACCAAAGATGAATGGTATTTGGTTCTGCAATAATGAGAGGGTTTCTTTCTGTGTAATGTAACCAATATGACAACAATTCATAGCCTCAAAATTACTGTTCAAATCATTTTGACTTTGTTACACCAGCAGTGATTTAATTTCAAAGCAACTACATGTGCACCAAATAAATTTAGAAGTGAAAGCATGCTTATACACAAATATATCTTTATGTATAGATACAATAAATATTGAATTTGTGCAGCTTTAAATTACTTTCTTCAAAAGCATCATCATCTCTAAGTCATTGAAAATATGTATATATAACAAAAAAATTCAGGTTTAGCAACATCTAAGCTACATCATTTTGATGCACCTTCAAGTTTTGTTAGTTTTGAAGTTAAAGAAATACATTTTTCTATGAAAAGAGACTTGTCTGTATAATATCCATGAATTTTCTTGACCTGGTAGATTTATACCAGCTATTCAGAGCTAAGTGGATATAATTATTTGATTATATTATACATCAAATTTACCTAGTTAAATTCCTTCATAAAACATAGTTGATGTAATTAGACTGAGTCTTAGATACCTAGCCACCACAATATGGCACTTATACTAAAATAAAACAAGTAAACACTATAAGATTCAGAACTGCCAGAAACACATCATAATGTTGAAAATCCATTCTGGTTATTTTATTGCCCATTGGAAGTAAGAAACAAGTAGCTCTTTTTGTTTTATTTTTTGTTTTGTGGTTGTGGGATTTGAACTCACAGCCTGGGTGCTACCCTTGAGCTCTTTTTTATCTCTGGGCTAGGTACAACTTTCAGCCACAGTTTCACTATTGTTTTTTTGACTGCATGGCAGTAAGAGTCTAATGGGGACTTTTCTGCCCAGGCTGGATTTGATCCATGATCCTCAGATCTCAACCTCCCTGAGCAGCTAGAATTACAGGCGTGAGCCACAAGTGACTGGCAGGAATTTTCTTTACCTTTGCAAAGCACAAACAAAAGCTATTGTTAAGTAGCAATACTCTGTGAGAATCCCTTATCTTCAAGAAAGCTAGTCAAAATGTGCCAGTTAAGTTTTAAATAGTTTTATTTCATTTAAAACTTAGGAGATATCACTAATGTATGTTTATGCTAGTCATTTTAAATGATTTAATAAGTTTCTAACAAAATCACAGAGGTTTTGATAGAATCTTAGTTCTGCCTGTAAAACCTTGATTTAGGCACATATCATGTAAGTTTCTAATGTATTCAGTTTGAAATGGATCATAAGATTAATTAGCAACATATCCCTATTGTTTGCAATGGTTTTTTTTTTCTAAAGTTCAGGGGACAGTTTGGGTCTTTGCTACTAGCTAATTAGAAATTAGCTCTGTTTCAAAAGTGTTTGTAAAATATTTCTCACGCTCAATTCACTATTTCCATATTCAAATACTCTCCTGTTATGAATGATCGTGGTGACTTTCCTGGCTAATGTTAGAGTCAAAGTGAAACAAAAAACAAACAGAATTCAAGATACTATGTTATCTCTCATCTCTTTTGCTGTCCCTTGGTTATCTCATATTGTTACAGTATCTCACTTTGTTACCTGATATATTGGATATATTTGTATTTGGTTATTTGAAATTGGATAGGGAACAGGGGAAAACAAGATGAGGGGTAGGGATGGGGGGGAGGGAAATGGGGACCAAGACATGTGAAAGGGTATCAATGTATGGGAATTAATGCACCATCTACCTGGCAAATATCATGAAACCCTTCTATTAATTACAATAAAAATGTGTTACAGAAAAATACAAAATAGGGGGAAATAACATTACAATGGGATGGGCTCCTATCTACTCAGTCAAAAAAATCATTCTCATCACAGAGTAATTATTAGCTTTCAGAATTATGCATTTTCAAACTTTTTAATAAATTGTTAAATAGATCATTTTAAATACATCTCTTTTGTGCTTATGTTTAAGCAAATAAAAATAGAATTCTTTAGATATTTGTCAAATGCTTATGTTAATATTCAACTACAATGATTATAACTGATGAAACATTTTTCTGGTCTTCCTAGATTTTAGATTCTATGAGCATTGAAAACTGAAACAACCCAAAGTGCCCATCTTTAAGTGCACGCACACTGACTATGGTCCTACATGGTCCACGATCCCATCACTATTAGCTCTAATTCAAGTACACAGAAGGTTATAGTTCATCTTCTCTACTTGAGTGTGTACTGATTAAAGGACATATTTTCTATCCTCACCACAGCATCAGTAAAGTATGTATATAACAGCGTTACTGAAATGGGACCGCATTTGAGCAAATGACATCGTTAGATATCCTCTAATAGGCTTTGCAATAGAATTGACTTTACCCCTTTGGGATATACTACTTGGACTGTCATGATGAGCATGAGTGATTTGCCTATGACTAAACAGGAGTTTATCTCGAAGAGATCACATGCTTATTTATTACCTTGAAACAGACATAATTTTGGTTCTTTTATTTAGTTAATTTATACAGTTATTAATCTTATGTTTCATTTGTTTGTTTGGGGAAAACAATTTGGTACAGGGGAAAGAGTATGGCTTTTGGGGAGCCTTTGTGTCACAAAAGCCGGAGGTGTCAAATTCACAGCAGCAGCACAGTCAATTTAGCAACCAAGCATTTGTTTATTGATTTGAAGCATTTTAGAGAATTATGCATTGTCATTTTCTCTAAAGCCTATAATATATGTCTTAATATATTCCCATTCACCTATTAAAATGTGCATCTATAAGACAATGGTTTAAAAGAGTTCAACAAGAGAATCCTACCCATTCTTTTAATATATTCTAAACATATCTGTGTTTCCTGAGCTCATTTAGGTCTCAGACCAACAGAGTTCTCATCCTCTCTCACTCCTTCCACTTTCTTTTTCTGGAAATACCACCCCTCAAGTCATACAATTCCCTCTTCTGTTGTCATTAGTGTCTATAATTTTTGCAAGGTGCTACCTTCATTTACTGTAGCTTTACTACTGAAAATAAGAAAATGTATGAGCAAAGCTTTATTTCATTTTTACCACCTACACCCCCATTTGGGTGCACTAGAACTACTTTTTTTTGCCAATCCTGGGCTTAAGCTCAGGACCAGAGGACTGTCCTTGGATTTTTCTCAAGGCTAGATCTCTACCACTTGAGCCTTAGCATCACTTCTGGCTTTTTCTAAGTATGTGGTACCAAGGAATCGAACCCAGGTCTTTGTGCATGCTAGACGAGCACTCTACCACTAGGCCAAACTCCCGGCCCTAGAACTACTTTTTAAAGAAAAAAAAATGGATGAAATATATGAGGAAGTTAATCCAAAATTATCAGTTTATCATATTCTCCAGTCTTCCTTTTCTTCAAAATTGCCACCTTCTCCATCTTAGTGGCCAAGGTTTTTTTTTGTCTTGTATATCCCTCAAATTAATCTCAGAATTCAAATGATTTGATTCTATTTCCTTTTAAATTTTCACTTACTGTCTTATAAGCAACAAAAATCCCAGTGCTAAAGCAAAGTATTAGGCTGGTTTACTTAAGTGAACACTTCTTAAATAAGATTAGATTGTTTCCTCAGACATTGTATGTATCGGATGGAGCCTACCAATTTTTTTCATTTTCAGACATCAAAAGGTAAGCCCATCTAGTATATAAAGCCTAATGAAACTGCAACTCCAAAATTTGCGAAGTAGAGATCTTCCATTGGAAGCTTTTAGATTTTTAATGGAAAGTTAAAAATGCATTTAATTGACTTTGAATGAAATAAAGCACTTACAGTGAAGGATAATTGATTCAGCCTACTATAGTAATCCAATTTTTGCCATTGACCAACATATTTAGATTAGAAAGTTTAAGCTAATAATACCTGTAAATAACTTTTCTATCTTTATATATATTTCTACTTACATTTTACCATTTAATCTTTTTCTTCATTTTTCTCACTTCATTTTATTTTTTAATTTAAATTTTATTGTAAAGATGAGGTACAGAGAGAGGAGTTATAGTTATATAAGCTATGTAATGAGTTCATTTCCTTCTGAGTAGTATTACCCCACTCCTGCATTTTTTCCCACTTTTCCTTTCCCAGCCTCCCATTATATCTTGTCACACCGTGATAACAATGAAAGAAATATCTTTTCACAACTAGTAGATATTTTGCTAAAGACCATCATTTCTTCCCTATGATTTGAGAAAAATGCATTTATTCAATAAGATTATTGTGATAACTAATGCCAATAATATACCTAGTGGGTCTAACTAACCACAGTATCTGGCACCAAGCAGATGGCTGAACTATCTGCTACTTTCCTATGATAGCTTCGGTCTCACTGACACAGTTATGTTTGTGGCTGAGGCTACCTCTTCCCTACCTAATACACTCCTTCAGCAGAATCTGTGTGACATGCCAGTCTTATGACAGAAGGGAAAATGCCAAAGAGATGAAAAATTCAGGGCAGCTCTCATAGATTCTTCTCAGAACTAAGTCCTCACATCACATTAGGGTTCCTTCAACAGTTTCAGAGAACATGGTCTGCAGTGAAATCAGTGTTAGACCCCAAAGGAGAGGGCTCAGCAGGAACCTTCATCACCCCAGCTAACCATCCCAGGCACACTGGGAAATACTAGTGCCATAATTCGCCTTTGCTTGCTTAGTCCTTCAACTGTGACCCACGGAAACCATCACTTCTCACATCAACAGTGGCAGCACTGGGGAATGTGGTAGAAATAAAAATTCATACTCAGTTCCAATTCTACTGAGCCAGATTTCAAGTGGTTCATACGCACACTGAGGTTTCAGAATCTCTGCTTTGGCATTAATGGCAGTTATCAAATAAGAACATTATTTCCAGGAGAAATTTAAACAAAGGATGAACTTTGTCATGACTCAGGTCTACTCTGAATGCTTGAAAACTAGCATTCCTCTTTCAAACTTGGGAATATGGCAATCCCTTTCATGAAGGGAAAAAACAAAGAAGTAAAATATGTATATCTATCCCAAATCAGTCCCTTTTTGATGAAAAGATATAAACACTACACACACACACACACACATACACACACAAAGACATATACGCACACATAAGTTACTATTACATTGTTGAATGTTATTCTCCTTATTCCAGTAATAAAGTTACATCATCAATATACAATAAGCTTTTAATTTTCTTCATTCTAGGGGCTCAAATTTATTGAAGTTTTAATTTGTATTCCTTTAATAAAGACATAAATTATCTTTCCATGTGTTTACTGACTAATCATACATATTCTTTTGCAATATCTGATCAGGTCATTTTCCTAAGTAATTGTTTTTTTATTATTGAGTAACACTGTATAATATATACATATATAGTTGAAGTACATATATGTATTTTAAAGTACAACTTGTCACACATAAGTTGAGAACATTTTATCCTAGATGTGAATTTCTTTCGCTTAATAGCAACTATGGTCACAGATAAATTTATTGTTGCAAATAGTTTTATGAGTTGTGTATCTTGTTTCCCCTACAAAAGTCTGGACCTAACTTTAGGTCACACAAATATTGTTCCCTATTTTCTATTCAATTTCTTGTCATATTACCTTCTATATTTTGTCATGTGTGGTATGTCAACTAATTCATTTTTCCTTAAGCATTTATTCCATGTATTCCCTTGCTCTATGAACATTTCTTGAAAACTTTCTCTTTTCTTTGCGTCTTCCTTGATAATACACAGTAGCTGAAGAGACTTCCTCTTTTGTTTGTTTATATTATGTACTTTTCTGTAAACATCTCTTTATAAAATGGAGTATAGTTTTTTACAATATAAAAATAGTTAATTTGTATTGTAATATACTCACAGATTTTCTTATTTAGGCAAAAACATTCTTTCACATCCTGTAGCTAATTATGTTGACCCATCTAGCAGCACATGCCTATTTATCAACACAATTTTCAATATAGATGTTCATGGTACATATATTTTCATTGTTCTTTTATAATTTGTCAGTGGTTTCTGAAAATATATCTACTAAAAAGAACTATAATTTCTTTTTCACTTGAACTATAATATATATTCTTAGTAACTATATGATAGTTTTACATTTTGAAAAATTGGGCAATTCTGAATTATGATTTATTACATTGTAAAGATAACAAGTAAATATCAAATTAAGTTATTTGGTCTTACAGTGCAGATGTCTAGTTTGGTAATTAAAAATGTCTTATTGGGGGAAAAAAAGGAGGAAAGAAGTGACATGGTTCAAAGAGCAGTGTACACATTATCTACTGTAATTCCTCTATACATCAGCTTTATAAGAAACATCTAAAATAATTAAATAAAGATGTTGCATAAACCTTATCAACTATAAGCTCATACTTTTTAACCTTCAGTATTGAAATTTTATCTTGTAAAACACTTTTGTGGGGTACCTCATAGGGTGGAAAGTTCTTGTATTGATTAATTTGAAGGGATATCGTATGGACAGAGAAAAAATACCTTGCCATGGCAAGTTTCAAAGCCTTTCAATAAGGTCATACATCTTTGAGGGTAAAGTGATAAGCGAAAGTTTTGTGAGTTGCTGAACAAGAATCACTCTGGAAACAAATTGACAAACTCCAGTGTTAGAAAATATTTGCTTCTCAAACTATAATCACATGAACACTAATGGGGTATTTTTTCCCTATTGATTGCAGTAAAAGAGATAATTCTAATTAAATAGTAAGAAGCCAGAGAAAGGCACAAAGAGAGAGACACACACAAACAGAGAGACAGGGACAGAGACAGAGACAGAGAGACAGAGACCGAGAAAGACAGAGAGACAGAGACAGACAGAGACAGAGATAGACACAGAGAGAGAAATAGTAAAGAAAATTACATTTACAAAATTAAATTTTGCATTGCAAACATTAAGGAACACAACTTATAAAGAGCTATACGCCCATACATGAAATAAAAATGTAACATTCCCCAGAGCATAGAGGAAAAAATTTAAGAGAAATCATTCTCACATAAGAATAAATGTTACTATCTGGCCTAAAAGTTGTTCTCTCAGAACAAACCCAGTAGCACCAGAGTGAGGTTGAAGGACTCTCTGACACATACATCTTTGTGCTTAAAACCAGATTTCAACCTGAAATTAAAAACACTAGATGCGGGGGCTCACACCTGTAATCCTCGCTACTCATGAGACTAAGACCTAAGGATTGTGGTTCAGAGCCTGGGCAGGAAGGTCTGTGAGACTCTTATCTCCAATTAACCACCAGAAAACTGGAAGTGGCCCTGTGGCTCAAGGCGTAGAGCGCTAGTCTTTTTTTTTGATATTTTTTATTGTAGTTAATAAAAGGGTTACATGATATTTGCCAGATAGAAGGTGCATTAATTCACATACATTGATACCCTTTCACATGTCTTGGTCCCCATTAACCTTCCCCCAACCCTCATCTTGTTTTCCCCCTTTCCCTATGCAATTTCAAATAACCAAATACAAATATATCCAATATATCAGATAAAAAAGTGAGATACTGTAACAATATGAGATAACCAAGGGACAGCAAAAGAGCTGAGCGATAACATAGTACCTTAAGGAGAACAATCATTCATTATATGGCTTTTGTTTCTATATTCTAGAGGTCCTTTCAATTAGCGTCCTACTATATGGCCTTATGTATCAAGGTTTGGCTCTATTGCAAATCTCTGCTAGGAGAGCCCAAGATTTCTACTGATTATGACAAATGAGGGAATAATAAAAGACCCTGTATAGCAAAAACACTCCTTAGCAGAAAGAACAGCGCTGGAGGAATTTCAATTCCAAACTTTAAACTCTATTACAGAGCTATAATTATCAAAACAGCCTGGTACTGGCACAAGAACAGGCCTGAAGACCAATGGAATAGAACTGAGGACCCAGATATTAAACCACAGACCTATAGCCACCTAATCTTTGAAAAGGGAGCCAAAAAAATAGAATGGAAGAAAGACAGCCTCTTCAACAAGTTGTGCTGGCAGAACTGGTTAAGCACCTGCAGAAAACTAAAGTTGGATCCTTCTTTGTCACCCTGCACTACAATTAACTCCAAATGGATCAAAGACCTGGAGGTAAAAGCTGACACACTGAAAACTCTACAGGAAGGAATAGGAGATACACTAGGCCTCCTTGGCACAGGTCGAAACTTTCTTAATAAGGACCAAGAATCACAACAAATCAGAGAAAGGCTGGATAAGTGGGACTGCATTAAACTGCAGAGCTTTTGTATGGCAAAGGATATAGCTAGTAAATTAATTAGGAAGCCTACAGAGTGGGAGAAGATCTGCACCAACCAATCAACGGACAAAGGCCTCATATCTAAAATATATCAACAACTCAAAAAATTGAATCACTCCAAAACTAATCTCCAAAGTAACAACCATCCCATTAAAAGATGGGCCAAACACTTAAAGAGAGTCTTCTCTGAAGAAAAAACAAAAATGGCCTATAGACACATGAAGAAATGCTCAACATCTTTGGTCATAAAAGAAATACAAATCAAAACAACTCTAAGGTTCCACCTCACTCCAGTTAGAATGGCCAGGATCAGGAAAACTAATAACAACAGATGCTGGAGGGGATGTGGCCAGGAGGGATCACTACTACACTGTTGGTGGGAGTGCAAACTCATTCAACCACTGTGGAAAGCAGTATGGCAGTGCCTCAAAAGGCTAAACATAGAGCTCCCCTATGACCCAGCAATTCCACTACTTGGCATTTACCCAACCAACCAGAAACAAGGACATACTAAATCCACTAGCACAACAATATTCATTGCAGCACTATTTACCATAGCAAAGATATGGAACCAACCTAGATGTCCCTCAGTTGATGAATGGATCAACAAGATGTGGTATTTGTACACAATGGAATTCTATGCTGCTGTCAGAAAGAATGACATCGCCCCATTTGTTAGGAAATGGAAAGACTTAGAAAAAATCATATTAAGTGAAGTAAGCCAGACTCAAAGGAACTAAGGCTAGTCTTGAGCTGAAAAGCTCAGGGACAGCGTCCAGGCCCAGAGTTTAAACCCTATGATCAACAACAACAACAAAAACCCATGTTCCATGAAAAGCTTGGCTAGAAAGATTCACTACATTACAGTATTTAAATGTATGGATGGAAACAAAATGGAAATTCTCTTCAAGCAGTTCAGACTTCCAACAACTGAAACACCGAAAGAAGCTGGAATCAGGGACAAAACATTGTCACTTTGAATATTTCTCCTAAGATAAACTGGGTTACTTTATGGAGGTGAAAGAATAATGTTAGATATCAAGTTTTCCAAAAACTCAACCACTCTAATAAATTCTTGAAGAAGCATTACTTCATATGATCATAAACACCTGCAAAAGTTTTCTTCAATGAATATTATAAATATGGCTACTTAATTCAATGAAAACATCAAAATTAATGCTTAAAACAGAGGCTGTATAAAACAATCTTATTTTGTTATTTTTAAAACCTAAAAGAAATTGGGCCAAGAGTTTGGCCTAGTGGCAGAGGGCTTGCTTAGCATGCACGAAGACCCAGGTTCAATTCCTTAGTATGACATACATAGAAAAAAGCTGGAAGTGGTATTGTGGCTCAAGTGGTAGAGCACTAGCCTTGAGGAAAACCCAAGGACAATGGTCAGGCCCTGAGTTCAAGCCCCAGGACTAGTAAAAAAGAAAAAAAAGCTAAAAGAAATTACTCTGATAATTTCCAGTGAGTAAGGATGAGGGGAAAATGAAGATGCTAATTGTTTTAAATAGGTGAATTTTAAATAGGTGAAACACAAATGATACCACACAAATGTTTTATAGATGCATAAATACTGATAATAATTTTTTAAATAATGGCAATAACCAGCTGAATTTGGAACTTTTTAATTTTCAGAGTGTTGAAGATTAAAACCAATACTATGTTTTCTGTATAAAACTTATTTAAAAGAGTACAGAAAATAAAAAAGTCATGAGGGAAGGATAAAATGAGTTCATAGAAATAAAATTCATTTTGAGAATAAGCTCCATCTTTACTCTCTGACAGTAAAAATTCATAGATTAGGTAACAAAATCATAAAAATATATGATACTCAATACTCAGAAAGAAAATGATTACAGGGAAAATGATGGCATATAAGAAGAAATAATTTCAGTCTCCAAATAATTTCACATGAAACTAAATTCAACAAGAAGGGCCTATAATTTTGATCTTCCTGTATTTAATGTTAATGAATAGATAAAAATCAGTAGTTTTGTCACTATCCTGCATACTTACTTTATAAAACCAGTTAGAAATAAAACTGAAAATGATTATTGTTCATGGAAGATCTCAATGTTCCTTTTCCATCTCTAATAGATAAAACTCAGCTAGAATAAAGGATGTGAAAAGAATAATCCACGAAGCTAACCTACTGAACTCTTCCACTTTCCCTCTTTATTCAGCCTAACAAAACTAGCAATGCATAGCATACATTACATCCTATAAAACAATAAAGTTTACAAAGAATAAAAAGATCAGGAATCAATAGGGAGAGATTATCTTAGAATTATAACATCTGGCAAGACTGACACACCTAAAACTCAACAATCAAGTAATGGGTCAAAACATCTGCAGACCCCTAGACAAGGAAGATGTTCACATGACCTTTTAAAAGGATATGAATAAATGATCTGTCAATTATCACTGCAGAATTGCACGAGCATAATTACAATGACGTGTTTTGTCATCCTAACTGCATCGGCGGCTGAGATTGGGAAGACCAGGGTTCCAGATTGGCTCAGGCAGTTATATAACATTATTTAAAAAATAACTAGAAGGGGAAAAATAGTATAGGTCAAATGAAGAAGAATTTTTCTAACAAACTCAAAGCCCGTATATTCAAATGAGAGAGAAAGAGACAAAGAAATTGTCAGCCAGTAACAAATCCTGACAAAGATACAGAGCAATAGATCTTTCCTTGATTGTTAGTTGAAATGCAAAGCCACACATCTACTTCAGAAGATGTTTGAGTGGTTTTCTTTCACATAACCAAACACAATGTGTCATCCTCTAATCATGCTCATTAGTATTCAACCTAAGGACTTGAAAATTTGTGACCATACAAAAACCAACAGTCACAGTCACCCCCTTCTTAAAAGGGAAAACCTACCAGCCCAGCAATCAGCTCATGAAAATGCCTAGAAGAGACTTAAGTGCAGATCCCTAAGCCAAAGAAGCCGGTCACAAGAGACCCCAGGTTACATGGCTCCAACTGGAACGTATATAAGACAAAACTGTGGAGACATTGTCAATAGGGACATGAGGGAGGAAAGGATGAACAGGCTGAGCGTAGCACCCTGGAGACATAATAAAAGATACGTGACTAGACATCTGTACAAACCCACAGACGGTACGGCTCTTAGAGTGAGCCCTATGGTAAACCTGGCTGATGTTAACGGTGAATCAGTGCAGATTCACACAGTTATGAGATGGGTCAGATGGTGGCCAGGCACAGAATGGAGGTACCAGGTTCTATCGCTGTCAACTTGAAACTGCTCAAAGAACTAAGCCTATGAAAATAACATCGGAATAGCCTAATATAGGATTTCTGCTAGCTGTATCCAGTGAACTTCAGAGTGAAAATCTCAAAAGAACTTCAAGATGAAAAAACTGATGTAAATTTAAATGAAAGAAGTTTACAAATCAGACTTCATTCAGAGGAGCAATGGAACGGAAAATAAAATGTAAAACCTGCTACAGAGATAGATGAAACAGAAAAATCCCAGTAGTTAATCCTCATTTAATCCTAACAAGTGTTTTATCCACATTTGCAGACAAGATAAGGGAGATTATGAAAGGTTAAAGCGACCTATGCAAACTCCTGCGTTCTGTAAGCAGTGGGGCCACACTCACCACCCACTCTCCTCTCCTTTCTGGAGGACCAGGTGAGCAGATAAAATAGCCCACTGTCTCCAGTGAACAAACCAACGTGAAACTAGAAAGCATTTAATTGACTCTAAAACATGGTTTCAGATTTCAAATTTGCTGAACTGTGGATGTGTCTTAAAATGGTTTCTTGCAGAGAAGAGATGTAAGTTCGTTGTCAGAAAACAGGCAAATTAACAATGGAAATACATACTGATTCGATTTTCTATGCCATTGAATTATTAGCTTAAAAATAAGAATACGTGCTTTCCAATATCCCTTTCCTTATAAAGAGGTGATGTCATTTTTTCCAATAGAAGCACAGAATTCCACGGTGTATATATGCCACATTTTTTTATTCATGCATCCACTGAGGGCCATCTAAATAAGGTACATGCAAAGTAACATAGGATGCCTGGTTTCTCTCAGTTATAATAATCACAATATGTCTAGGATAGTTGTAGTAGAGGGTTCCAATAAGCTCAATAGCTATGTACATATGACCTTATGAAATGATTCTAATAAAATGAACTAGAAGATGTAGAAACAAGAGGTTTTTTGTTTTGTTTTTCTTAATGTATGCAGTTATTTCTTTCACTTTGACCCCCTTTGGTTTATCCCTTGTTGTCATGGTGTTGGATTTCAGTATCCTTGGTATTGTATATAAGATGATCTGATTTGGGGATAGGAAGGGGATCATAGAAATGCTGAGACAAAGGACGAAGGAAGAACCATAGCAGCAGTGATACTCACTAGACACTATGTGGGAAATGAACTTTACAACTCGGGGCGGGGGGGGGGGAGAGGCAGAACAGGAGAGAGGGATAACAAAGTTTGCAAAGAAATGTACTCATTATGTAACTTATATAACTGTAACTATACCCTCTGTATATCAACTTCACAATAAAAAAGAAAAAGGAATACATGCAATTATATCTTAATTTAATCAGAATCCATCATAATATTTAAGATACATAAATACAACGACCCTTGGTGACCAGTCAGCAAGAGAGCCAGGTTCGATAGTGGCAGAAATCCACATATGGGCCATACACAAAGATGTAACTACGTTTATATGACTATACTAAAAATAATCACCTAATATGCATTAACTGCATATCAGTTATTGGAATGAAAGTAATATAAATTTCCATAAAATAGTACAAGGCTGATTTCCAAGAAAATAATGCATCATTATTTGTATACAAATAATTTTTTGCCAGTCCCGGGACTTGAACTCAGAGCCTGGGCACTGTCCGTGGACACTTTTTGCTCAAGGCTAGCTCTCTACCACATGAGCCACAGTGCCACTTCTGTTTTTTTTTCCTGTGTAGGTGGTACTGAGGAATCGAACCCAGGGCTTCACGCATACTAAGCAAGTATTCTACCACTAGGTCACACTCCTGGCCTACAAATAATTTAAGAAAAAAGCTCTGCTAAAATTTGTACAAGTTTCTGAACATATACTTAATGCTAGTTTTCTCTGTCATAGGCTCAAGTTAAAGTTACTGAACAATAGACTGTATTAGTATAGTAATTTTTCTTGAAATGTGTCGTGAATTGTTTTATATGGAAGGTTAAACTTCAGAAAAGAATAACCTGAAGTTTAAGAACATTAACAAACAGGGATTTCTCAACATTATATGGTATCTGTGAATTAAAATCTACCTGGTGAACATAAATCATTTACTCTCGATTGAAGATAAAACATAAATAAAGAGAAACATTCATTTAATTCTGTAATTGAATTTGGCACTAGGTCAGATACTTCTGAAAATACACACATAGACATGTACCCATCCCCTCCCACAAATATGCACGCACAGTCTCCGGGTTCAAATTTCTCTTCCCCTACCAGATCATTCTAGAGACTAGAACTGACCTCAAGAGGAGAGAGTGCTCGATGAAATGACATACATATTTCCACTCGTAGACCTGCAGCACATATAAACATGGTAAACATCTGCCCTTCAATAACTCCCCCATGATTATTTCTTTGAAAGGGGATCCATCGGGTTTACAGGTATGCTTGTGGCCATGCATTAAGTCACTTACTAAGTCACTGACTCACAGCCAAGCAGCGGTACACTCTAATTTCTAGGTCTACTAAAGAAGCCCCATGGCTCAATAAGCTAACAATGTGAAGGACCAACATAAGCAAATAATTATAAACAGCAGCATCTGTGCCACAATTAAGTTGGTTCAGGTATAGTTGCGGTGCAGCAGAGAATGTGATTATATCTCCATGTGAATTTTGATTTCCACAGGCATACAAAACACTGGGATATTTCCCACAGTGAGAATGGTACCCTCAGAAAACTGGACTGGAATGCTATTGATGAAGACAGGAATAGCTGGCATGATGTAGACAAAGAGAGACACAGACAGACACACAGACATAGGTTCCAATTAGGTGTGTAGGGACCATTGTAACATCACGATCATGAGGCTGGTGAGAATATCACCTGAGATTTATGAATCAGCACAATACCTAGAACTGAATAAGTGCTCTTTAAATGCTGGTTACTATTAGTCACTAAACCTTCAGTCTAATATTAGAGGCAGAAGAACAACGGTTTAATCATACAGAGAAGGGATTTTGTTTATTTTTAAATTGGGTTTGTTGTTGTTCTTACACATACAGCACATTCATTCAAGCAGCTCACACAAATACCTCGTCACTGTGCGGGCGAAGGAAACTCGAGAAATGGAAAAGGTGACTTTTTCTTACTTATTTATAGGGCACTGTCATAATAAATAGAGGAAGACAGTCCTCTCATTTCTTTTTGCTCTGTTCTCCACGCTCCCAAGAAGCCCTGGACCTAGGACTGAGCATCTTCATTTAGTCTGTGCTGTGGATGGCTTATTCCTTCAGTGATCCAGGATTTGGGGATAATCCACTAAACACTTGCACTTTTTTTTACTTCAATTATCCCCTCAAGCTTAAATTTGTCCTTGCCAGCACTCTTACTCCCTCTGAGGAAGATAAAGGTCTGCCTTTTCCCGAGAGAGGTCTTACTGAGTGGAAAACAACTTGAAAAAGCTTTCTTTTCTATTATCTTTATTTCAGTGCTTTAAGACTGGAAGTCTCCCTCCGGTACAGTCCTGTGAAGAGATGGACAACAGCCTTCCTGAGGGGGACATTAAAGACAGAGGAGTGTGCGTGTCTCTTTAGGAAGCAAGCAGAGCTCACGGGACTTAGCATGGATCTGGGGTAGATCAGCTTCTTCTCCCATTTGGAAAGTGAGAGAAGAAATAGGAAGGACTCTGAATTTCTTTGGTTGAAAACCTAGCTTTTTCTGGCTGAGAAACTGAAGCTCAAGGTCTTGATTTTATTTTGACAGGCAGATCATTCTGTAGGACAAATAAAAATAATAGAGAAACAGAGGCTGTCCATTTCTAGATCATGCTTATTTAGAAAATGATTGAGATGAAGAGAAATGAACTAGGCAAATTTCAAAAACCATTTTTAGATCATGTTTTATAAATGGGATCTAGACAGAAATTGGAAAAAAAAATGTGACTGTTTATTTCTAGATCTTTTTTTTATTAAAATGAATTTGGAAGCTGGTAATGCAACCAATTACCAGAAACTCTCTATACATGCAGGAAGTAGAAAAAATGCTTGGGCTGCAGGCCCCTACCTGCACAGAGCTATGTATCTAAACAGCTACTGCCTGACAAGTTTAGGAGAATGCTAGATGCAGACATCAACTTCATGCCAGGAATCAACGTGCCAGCTGTCTTTTAGGAGCCATCTTATGTAGGAAGTAATGGATTCCTCTTGTATACAGTGACATAAAGGAGGCCAGGCGCCACTACCTGTGCCACCTTTGAAAACACTGGAATACAGTTCTGTTGGATGGTCAACACCAAATAAAAATTCCCTGCTATCTGCTTTGGACCAGTTCCACATGCAGCTAGCGCTGCAGTGTAAGTCACTGACAGAATAGCTCCACTATTGAACTAATAACAGTTAGCGTTCGCCTTTCTTCACTGGTAGGCTTTATGTTTATGGCTCTATGAAGGACACTGATAGTAGATATAGGTGCTTTCCAAACTTTTCAAAAATAAATGGGCACTGAATTGATTATGATGCAGTTTTCCTGTTTCAACTTTCACTCTGTCTCATGGCTCTCATGTCAATTTCAAAGGGAAGTTGTTCTGACACATGTTCTCTTTCTTTCTTTCTTTCTTTCTTTCTTTCTTTCTTTCTTTCTTTCTTTCTTTCTTTCTTTCTTTCTTTCTTTCTTTCTGTGGGTCATGGGGCTTGAACTAGGCCTGGGTACTGTCTCTGAGTTTTCAACTCAAGGCTACTATCCTACCCTTGAGCCAATCCCCACTTTCTGTTTTCTAGAGGTCCCAGGTCCTTTTGTGCCAGGGCTGGCTTTGAACCTTGATCCTCAGATCTCAGCCTCCTGAGTATCTAGGACTACAGGTGTGAGCCAAAGCCCCCAGGCACATTTACTTTTAGGTGAGTGCCATTTAGCCCCTTCCTGGCTTCTCAGGACATAGGAATGACTCTGAGTGGAAAAAGATAAAAGTCTGAATAGCAAACCATAAAATTATGGGCACTATATAATGCTCAGCACATATCTGGGAAGTTGAGAAGAAACAAAACCATAAAGTGTACAGGGCAAGTGACCAAAGATGGAGACACTTACATCAGGTCTTCGGATATTTATGCTATTTGTCTGCTGTTAAAAATGCAATTAATATTGACTATCTTTTCATTCTAAGTCATTCATGCTAATTAACTTTGTGCTCACCATTTTAATACATTTTCTTTATAAAAGGGACTTCACCCTGGGCACAAGTGACTCATGCTATGACTCTAGCTACTCAGGAATCTGAAACCTGTGAAGTAAGGTTTGAAGCCAACCCAGGGCATAAGATTCATCTCCAATTCACTATCAAAAGCCAGAGGTGGAGCTTTGGCAAGTAAGAGTGCACTAACAATGAGTGCGGTCCTGAGTTGACACCCAGGCCTGGGTTCAAAGCCCAAGACTGGTACACACATGCATATGAGTATGTGTGTACACACAAAGGACTCTTAAAACACAAGCCTCACATGTTAATATGTTTGTCCGCTTTAGCCAAATAAGTATGTCCAGGTATGGCCAACACAGAATGACATTATGGATGACACTATAGAAGAAGTTGACATCTTATGTTAATGCATTAAACAGAAAATGGATTTAATGATAGAAAATGATATATGGTTTATCAAAATATAAATATAGGGTGGAACCATTAAAAACACATCAAGACTATACTACATTATAAGATATCATGCAATATAATAAGATATAAAGTTGTATTTGAAATGGAGTTCCCCTTACTTTAATGCAAGAGTAATATCAAGAAGGAAATTACCTTTTGGTAATCACTCTGTGGGTGTTACTTTGTTTCAATATTAGCAGTAAAAAATAATCTAATATTTTCCTCTTCCGGATTGCATAACGTCTTTTAAAACATACTAAGGAATACCCAATCTGTCCGAAATAATAACTAGCTTATGTTTTGGTAATTAAACCAAAAATTATGTTTGTTTCCTATTGCTACTATTGCCAAAGCACAAACTTGTTATATTAAGCTCTCTATGTCAGAAGCCTAAACCAGTTTCATTGGACTAACGTCAAGGGTTTTGGCAGGGCCGCCCTCTCCAGAGGCTCGAGAGGTGAATTGATCTCCTTGCTTCCTCCAGCTTCTGGAGGCCACCTGACTACCTTGGCTCCGTTCTTTCTTCAAAATCATCAACAACAATTTGAGGCCTTCTCACAGATAATCTGGTAAAATCGCTGTTCTTTGCTACATAATCCAGGATTTGCATTGGTTCTAGTGAATAGGACACTGGCATCTCCGGGGGCAGGGAGGCATCATTTTGTTCATCACAATCATTCATAAATTGCTTTGTCTTACAGTGCTGTACTTTGGTTATAGTTTGGAAAACCACCTGTCTAACACCAAACAACTGATTGATGGCACAATGAAAATTTCTCACCAATACTAATTTGAATGCAATTGTAAACAGTAAAAAGGGTTTATCTGCTCAGAAGAGTCCTGTGGAATCTATAGCCCAACATCATGAGAGCCAAGTTTAGCATCATCTTATCCTTTGTGGTACAGTTAGAGGTTGGAACTTACCATTTGGTAGCCAGGCACCAGTGGTCATGCTTGTAATTCTATGTATACATAGCTGCTCAGGAAGCTGATATCTGAGGCTCAGATGTGAAATCGGCCTGGGTAGGAAAGTTTGAGAATCTTATCTCCGATTAACCACCAAAAAGAGAGACGTGATGCTATTGTTCAAATGATAGAGCGCTAGCCTTGAACAAAAAGGTCAGAGACAGTGCTCAGATCCTGAGTTCAAGCCCTAGCACCAGCACAGAGACACACAGACACACACACATGATCATTAAGTATAAGCTATATTGATCAATTTTTACCTAGAGGAATCTTTTTTTCTTCTTTGAGTTCTTACTTTCTTGTGTCTCTTAACTTTCTTGGTCAGGGCCTAGTGAAAATCAAACCTTAGACATGCTAAATTCCATGTTCTCCCTGGAAAATGAGGCAAGACTAAAATTAATCTATTGGGAGAGACAAAAACGTGTGTTGGGTACCACAGACTGAATGTGATTGTATGCCTGCGAGTGTGCATTTGAGCTCAGAAGAACACAGACCCATATTAAGTTGTTGGTTGACTACAGCATCCATCCTAATGTCACTGCAACTCCTGTCCTTATTTGTTCATGAGTTCATAAATCATCTGCTTGTTCTAGGCTGCTTGAATTGGGATTCTGCCATTTCCATCCAACAGACTTGTAACTGAAATGGATGCCGTGTAATTTTGTGATAGGCTCACAGAATTAGCAACAGGGGAATCAGAAACACAATCAAGAGAGCTAGACTTCCTTCGAGGTATGGAAACCAAAAAGTAATTCTTCCTATATGTCAAAAGGACATGCTGTCCAGTGAGACCTGGCACCAGAAGGCCTCAGTTTTTCATTTCACAGACTCGAGGCTTTCTGGATGCTGTCAGAGATGGTTTCTTGAACATATTCTAAAATCATAGTACCTGATATTGAACATCATTTTCCTTGGAATAGCTCATTTATAACATGGATTCACTCCGCAGAGGTAAAATAACACCCATATCATTTCACTAAAGTGGGTTGAATCCATAAGTAAATGGACACAGGATCGACCAGTACCAGGGAACAGCCAGGGAACAAAGCTGGAACTTGAAGAGACAATGAGAGGATGTCTGAGGACACGTGTGCTTCCTCAAGGACATTTCCTAGCATTGGGCTCGAGTGGCCTTTGGATAGCACACAGTGATTTGACTGCTTCCTTAAATAGGCTAATTGCTGTCCTGAGCACAGACATCAGGTCTCATAGCATCTCATCTTATGGGGCCTATAAAAGCCCAACCAAAACAAGGCTTACAAAGCAGTCAAGGCTTCAACGCAGCAGCCAATCCAGTAAAAAAAAAAATCTAAGAAGTAAAAAGGCACTCAGGAGATCATTCTAATGAGCTGGTCACTTCTTTGATTAAATAATAGAAAATGTGCTCAAATTAGGCTTACTCAGAGCCATCCACAAAAAACCTTAGTGTCTTTAATGAGGCATAAAAAACCCTAATGTATTTCTGGGCCAGCACCTTTTCTGGCATCTTAGATAATGCATCAGCCCAATTAACTCTTTATATGCGACAACAAAAAACATTGTCTAGTGAGTGTGTCAGCGATCGGTGTTAGGATGTGCCTCAAACTGTTCATCATTCAAGTCTCTTTCGTACTCCCTTTTCTGTCTCTTTCTCTCTCTCTTTCCCCTTCCTTCCTCCTTCCCTTTTCACATCCTTCTTTTCCCTAACTTCTTTCATACCTACACAGCACCATTGGGGAAGACCCCACAGGGCAGGAAGTACGTTTTGTGTCACTTTTAAGCACTCCCGTAAGTCCCATTTGGCTGGTGGGAAGTGGGGCAAATCCTTCAGCATCCATCTTTCTCCCGTGGTGGACCAGGTCTGCTGCATGCATCTTCACAGAGGAGATTCTTCATGGCCCTGAAGAGCAGAGTCAGCCTGGGAGTTACTCAAATCCTTACTGCCCAGGCACACAGCAGACCCGTTCCATCAGGTAAGAACGAAGCACTACCATTTTTAAAAAAATGCTTATGCAACAAGGACATACTAAATCCACTAGCACAACGATGTTCATTGCAGCACTATTTACCATAGCAAAGATATGGAACCGACCCAGATGCCCCTCAGTTGATGAGTGGATCAACAACATGTGGTATTTATACACAATGGAATTCTATGCTGCTGTCAGAAAGAACGACATCACCCCATTTGTAAGGAAATGGAGAGACTTAGAAAAAATAATATTAAGTGAACTAAGCCAGACTCAAAGGAACTTAGGCTCAATGGTTTCCCTCATTTGTCATAATCAGTAGAAACCTTGGGCTCTCTTAGAAGAGATTTGCAGTAGAACAAAACCTAGGTACATAAGGCCATATAGTATGACACTAAATGAAAGGACCTCCAGGATATAGAAACAAAAGCCATATGATGAGTGATTGTTGTCCTTGATGTACTATGTTATCTCTCATCTCTTTTGCTGTCCCTTGGTTATGTCATATTGTTATAGTATTTCACCTTGTTATCTGATATATTGTATATATGAGTATTGGATTATTTGAAATCGGATAGGGAAGGGGGGAAAACAAGATGAGGAGAGGGGGTTGGGGGAGACATAAGAAAGGGTATCAATGTATGTGAAGTAATGCGCCTTCTATCTGGTGAATATAATGTAACCCTTCTATTAATTACAATAAAAATATATGGAAAAATGCTTCTGCAAAAATCTAAGTGTCCTCAAGTCCCCTCTAAAGAAAGAACTCAACTTGACCTACATCCCTTCAATTGTATCTAAAATTTGTACAAACCGTTTACTTTCCTTTTTGTATTTTTTATTTTTTTGGTTGGTGTTGTGGCTTGAGCTACCAGCGCCTGGCTCTTTCCCTTTTTTCTGTTGGTCACTTTCCCTCAGTTGTCCTCCCCTAAGACTCACCCAGTACTCTAATATGACTTTCCTAGAGAGGTTTTCTAACCACCTCAGTTGTCCTCCCGTAAGACTCACCCAGTACTCTAATATGACTTTCCTAGAGAGGTTTTCTAACCACTGTAACTGATCATCCTGTTACATTGCTTTATTTTCTCCCATTTTTAGTGGTTTAATTTCTCTTCTCAAATCAGTTAGAAGTTCTGTGACACCAGATGCCCTCTTAGTCTATCATCAGAACCTTAGGAGGGTCACAGCCACAAATAATAGTCGAATAAGAATATGTTGATGAACAAATTAATGAATTTTGATCTTGGTTCCTCAGTTAAATTCTTTGTTGACATGTCATCTACTTGAACCCTTGTGATGGCTTACAATTGCATAGTGTGTTAAAATTAACAAATTAAACGTTTGTTTTTGTTAGTCATAGGGATTGAACTCTGGCCTGGATGCTGTTTCTGAGCTCTTCAGCTCAAGGCTACAGCCCTACCTCTTGAGTCACAATGCCTCCACTTCTGGGTTTCTAGTGGTTAATTGGAGATAAGAGACTCTTGGTCTTTAGTGCCTGGGCTGGCTTTGAACCTGATCCTCATATATCAGCCTCCTGAGCAGCTAGGATTACCCCCACCCCGCTTAAATGCATTTTTTTAAGTCAGTTGTTGTGCTTGAACTCTGGGCCTGGGTGCTGTCCCTGAGCCCTTCAGCTCAAGGCTAGAGCCACAGCATCACTTATAGTTTCCTGGTAGTTAATTGGAGATAATAGTCTCACAGGGGACTTTTTTTTCCTCAGCCTGTCTCTGAACCACGATCCTCAGATCTCCTGAGTAGTGGGGTAAGCCACCAGAGCCTGCTCACAAATTAAATTCATATATGCTGTCACCACTGTCTTTAAAAAGGACATTGTAGACCCAACAGCAATTATAATAGCAACATTGTGCAGATAACAAAATAAAGCTAAAAGCTAAAAGTTCTCCAGGATTATACAAGTACTCGATGAAGGAGAAGGTTGCACTGTGAGTGTGTCATGGTACCACTGGACCAATCCTCTCCTTCCTGCCTGCCCTCAGGCAAATGTCTTCACAGCTGGAAATGGGCTGGATAGATAAGGCAGTGTTACTGAGAGAAACCCCAGTAATGGCGGCATGCTACATTCTCTCTGTCTAACCAGGAAACTGATGCCAAAAGAAGATTTCCAAGAGTATATGATTCTCTGAGGAGCCCAAGTGGCTAACATTTCTGAACAGGCTGGAGCAAAGTCAGCATCTACACTCTCTCTTCCTCTGACGCAGACCTGTAACACTTCCCTAATCTTATTTACAAATAAGCAGTACCTGACGATTGCAGTCCCTCCGGGTTTCTCTCTTTGTATAATAGAATTATCCAGAAGAATGTGTCTAGACTCAAGCATGAATTATGCCACTTGGGTTCTGCTACTGCCTCTTTCATAATTACCATAAACAACACTCATGAGTTGAAGTTCTGCAATTCTGTCTCTAGGCCACAACTATAATTCAACAGTAACATGACCACATGAGCTTTCCAACCGAGTAATCAAATAAAGCAGTGTGATATCACCCTCTGTAAACTGTATACTTGATATTTTCTTGCATTGCACATTCCTGGGCCAGAGTGAACTAAAAGTTAACTTTGCATAATCTAGGTTCTTGGGAAGAAAACCTGGCCAACCGGTTAACATCATTGTAAAGAATTTTGTATGTGACCTCCAAATATTTCCTGTTTCATTCCTGGAACTATCTAAACTCAAAACGTCTCACAACTATACTATGCCAGACCATTTGGAATCACTTACCAGCATCCACATGGCATGAATATTTCTAACAGAAAGGAAGCTAAAAATATTTAGAAACTGAATTAGAAAGCCAAAAAAGCATTCCTGCCTTTCCCCTTTATTCAAATAAAAGGCATCCCAAGAGAAATAAATATTTATGGAGAAGCAAAATCTCATCCATCTTAATTGTTCTATTCCAATTGAAAGGATGCCATAATGAAAAATATATTACTCGGTGCTCAAAACAGAAAGTTGGTAGCAGCAGTGCTTTGCAGCATGTGTGTGAGTCACATTCACATGTTTCTGCTGATGAAGACTCGTCTCCCAGGCCCTCCAGTTAGCTGTGCAGAACCAGACTCCAGATCTTCTGTGCCAAGGTGAGTCAGAAGTAGAAGGCAGCGATCCATGAGGACAAAGCTACAACATAGCTCTAAATGAGTCAGAACAGAGAGTCAAGTTCAAGGACTACTGAGGAAAGTGAAAAGGGAAGACGGCAGAGGGATGGAGACAAGTTGAAAAGTACAGTGAACGATTTTCTACCACTTCAGCCTTTGGCTTGCTTAGTTCTTCATCTGCCTAGTGGCAGAAACTAGGCTTATTTCATATTATCTAGCATAATATATCCCCCAACATCAATCTGATGACCAGGACAGCTGTCATGTTAATACCTTTTGCTGATATGAATTAGGTGAATAAAACAATTTTAGATTTGTGCTTGTTTGCTCACTGCCAGTGAAGAAGCAGATGTGATCTGAAGTGCAGGAAAGAGGAAGAATAGAACATGAGAACATGCAAAGTATCCATCCACTTCATGGAAAGGTTTAGTTCTTGGTAACTAGTTGTCTTTGGTATCTTAGCAACAATGCAATAAATTGCATTAAGCAAGCTAACCTGGCATTTTTGTGATATCATCTGAATCCCAAAATTTTAATGGATGTCCTTACTAACAAGCTCACAAGACAATTCTGAGGAAGTTAGCTCTGCAAATAACTTGCTTTCTGACTCAAACTTATCATGACACCAGAAGGGGAGTGGAAAGCAGAGAAGACAGATGCACCCCTGGTTTACCTCCTGCCATGTTCTTATTCTTTCCTCATTACCAGATATGAGTTTCTTCCCAGCTCTTAGCCCAAATTAATTCCTTGTTTTGTGCACACCTTTTTCTCTACTGTTAGTCATCCTTAGAAACATAACTCCAGTTTCATTCATTTAATGAAATGGTATTCACAATCAGATAAAACAAATAATAGCTTCTCCCTTCAACTGGAAATATTTAGTATCTCTCATCACATGATCTGTTAAGAGATAGCAGAGGGGTTAGCAAAGTTTTTCTGAATCAGATTCTATAGTAAATATTTCAGGTTTTGTGGGCTGGATACTCTCTATGGCAGCTACTCGATTTTATTGCAAAATAGTAACTCTATGTAAACAAATGAGTGTTAACTGTGTTCCAATAAAACTTTATTAACAAAAACAGAATGTGGACTGACTAGCTCTGGGCTCCTGAACTCAGGCCTAGCACAGACATAAAATGGTGTTGGTGTGTGGGGGGGGTGTAACAGTAAGTTTTATATGCATAGGTTTGCAGACACCATAATTTATGAAAATAGAATTAATACTACCTAAGCCATAATGCGAGAATACAGTATGTTAAATTTCTGATTTCATTTTGCAATGATAGCACAGTGATTGAATTATCAATTTTTAATAAGATCTTGTGTGCCTAAGAAGGAGAATCATAAGGTTCTGACCAGCTATATGATCTAAAGATTAAAGTGATGACATTTTGCCTCATTGTTTTTTTTATTAAAAAGAACATCTGCCTTCATTATGATACTATGAAGACTATGGCTGATAATCACAGAAAGCATATGGCTGGTTGCTTTATTGAATAAAATCAAGTAAATAACTTCTAGAGGCCACAGTATATCCCCCACTAAGATTTCAGTCTCTTAATAGAAATAAATATATAATAATAGTAACAAAATTATCACAGTTGTCACACATTTCATTTTAAGCTTGCTTAAAGAAATCAGGATTGAGTTCCTGTCCAATTTTCTATTTTCATTTCAAATAGATTTTGACAATGTTTGTTGCAGTCTTTATGAGGAGGTTTTCTTAGCCAACGAATTTCACTGGTTTTCAATTTACCACATAAAAATGATGTAGAATGTAATAAAAACTGTCTGTTCATTCAGATTAATTCTTATCTTTGATACAAAATACTGTTGCCACAGATAAAACATTTAAACAAGACTGATGACTGGACTACACACAAAATTATCAATTATACTCGGTCTTCTTTGGTGATGACAAAGTTTTAAGGACAATGGATTAGAAAGCCTAAGGTAATTAAAAATCAGGTATTTATTATTTTTTCACTGAATTATGTGCTATTATCTTTAAAGGCAAATATGAGTGCTAGCATTCACTTTCTAATTTTTTGTTTGTTGTTTCGTTGACTATAAAAATGTAAAGCAAAGGCAAGATAAAAACAAAAGCAGGAAATTAAAGTGCATGAACAATTACTCACTGGAAAAGAGAATCCCTGATTGAACACCCTATCTTCTATTTAACATGGCTCTTCCATTTCTGTAGCAATTCCTTTAAAGGTAAAAAAAATCATTTCTTGATACTTTATCCTATGATGCTAGGTTTAAGCAAGCCTATCTGTCTATTTTTACCTTCAAATAGATCAATAGTTCCATGTACCTGTGTGTTTAACCATCTTTGTAGGAATTCACTATGTCTCAACAGAGAAGTATAAGCACAGCTTGAAGACATGAAGACCTAAAGAAAGATGTTTTCAGCATCCTCATTAGTTTTTCTCCATGTATTTTTATTGTAATTAATAGAAGGGTTACATTACATTCACCAGATGGAAGGTGCATTACTTCACATACATTGATACCCTTTCTCACGTCTTGGTTTTGCCTGTGTCCAAATCTTTTTGTTTCAGTCATGTCTTCAATAAAGAATAATCATTTTATATGTGTGTGTGTGTGTGTGTGTTGTGATACAACTTAGAATATTCAAATTAGCTTTTCTGAGTTAAAAAAAAGAAGAGAAAGCAAATGATAAAAAGAATCTCCTCATTCTGTGTGCCATATTTGGGGTCAGTACATGGTAACAGGAGTTACACAAGCTAGAAGAGTAAACAGCAGGAAATCCTCCCTTGAGGTACAAAACTGATTTCTTCTCACTTAATGGCTACAACATAACGTCCCTGCTTTGGCTTCCAACCAAGAATCACCAGTTCATTTGTATTTCTCGTCATTTGGTGTCATGGAAAGTGCCAATGCAGACGCATTCTCCCTGGATAAGGAGCAGTAATGAGGCAGATAAATTCAGAGGGGCCATTCTTTCCTCACCTTTGGCAAGGGCCTATTTAAAACCAGACTTGATACGCCATCATCTAGTGTGTGATTGTCGCAGGGGTTCTGAGCATTGGCAGATTTAGTCAAGCAATGTAGCAGGACATTGGTAAGGGCTGAATCCCATTTGCTTGCTACTGGAAGAACACACTGGGATGCTCTGGTCACTTGACCACCACCTGCTAGAGTTGATTTACAGTAGGACAGTTAATTAGGCCACAGAGGATTTAAAAATTATAATCAAAGTCACAATATGTGGTATAGGGCTTAATTGAAAATGTCTGGAAAGCTTCCAATATTATAACTTTCTCTCTGTGCCAAATAAATAACATCTCTGTAAACATGAATAAGGAGTCATGCCTCAATGATCCAAAATATATTTTTTAAAAATACATGAGTTATAAACTAAGCATCATAGAATAAACTCTGATAAATAAAATCTGAAAATGTTTCTTGCCAGAAAAAAGACAGATAAATTGTGTCTTCCACTGAGAAATCTACAGATGGTGAGAATTTGGCATGCTATTATTCTTTGAAATTTCTTAGATAAAGAAATTGAAAAAAAACTTACTGAACTCAAAAATTAAAGCATATTAATTAAGAAAATCTGCAGGGCCAAGCACAAAGATGAACAAGAATACCAAGTTAACATTGGTCACAGAAGGTAGCTACAACAAACCCAATTTTCTGAATAATAATTTCTACCCATAAAGAATTTACTCTGATGATCACTGAAGTCAATGGAAGGAATTCATTAAAGAGAAATAGTGAAGCACAGTGTCACTACTGATGGCTGAAAAGGCCCTTTCTAATGTCCCTGGTAAATGAATATAAATTGTTTGATTATTTTTATTCCAAAGTTTAATTGGTTTTTGGTCATTTATACCTGTACATTTGATTGATCAAACAATAATGTTCACTATTTGTGTACACATTCTATTCCAGGATGATATTGCATTAAAGATAGTATGAGGCCATTCAGATTTCTAAGTTAAGATGATTCATAAGCCAGGTGCCAGTGGCTCACATCTGTAGTCCAAGCTAATCAAGAGGCTGAGATCTGCAGATTGCAGTTCAAAGTCAGCCTGGACAGGAGAGTCTGTGAGACTTTTTTTTTGCCAGTCCTGGGGAATGAATGCAGGGCCTAAGCACTGTCCTTGGGCTTTCCCCAGGAGAGACTAGTACTCTACCACTTCAGCCACAGCACCAGTCCTGGCTTTCTCTATGTTTGTGGTACCAAGGACTTGAACCTGGGTCTTCATGCATACAAGACAAGCACTCTACCACTAAAACTCCTAGCCCCACATGAAACTTTTATCTCCAATAAACTACTCAGAAAAAGTCAGAAGTGGTGCTGTGGATCAAGTGGTAGAGATCCAGCTTTGAGCACACAGTGGCTCTGGAGCAGTGTCCACGTCCTATGTTCATATCCCAGGACTGGGAAAAAATAAGATAATTAGCTATATTAGTTTGGCACAAGCATATACTGGGTGCTATTCATTCATAAAATAGAAATATTATATATTTGCCACAATGATTTTCAGAATTATATATTCCAAGTCAATTTTATATATATGTTTATATTACATATTGTTTCAAGAATTAGCATGATAAAAGAGCTACAAATTATCTAAAATCACAGTTCTAGAGTCAGAATTGCTGTGTTAAGAATTTGTGTTAAATTTGCACCCCTGGAACTTACTAAGATAAAAAATTTTCAATTAATTTTTCTGCAAAAACAATAATTAGGTTTTTTCCTAAATTGCTGTGCTTTGGGAAAATTTAAAAATGGGCTTAATGTTCTTAGCATCTTACTTGTAGAATAACATGGATGCTGTTTTTACAATAGCATAAACATTTATAAAATATACACATGTGGTCATGTTAATTTTAATTTGGATGGATATTGGTACTGATAACATATGCATTTGGATAAAATTCAAACATTTTATGTCTTAAATATATACCAGGGAGTTGCCATTCATCAAAGCCGTTTATGAATATAGTGAATCTTCACCGACATTCTCCCCCCACCCTGACTCCTGTAAGCCTCTTCAGGGATATGTGCAACTTTGTTGCATTTTCTTGTTTGGTTTAACTGTATTTCAAATAATTCTACTACAGCAACAAATGCCCTCTAAATCTCAGATACTGAAAACATTGTTTTAGTTTCTGACTAACGTTACACGTTTTGGGAGGATTAACAATGCTTTCTGCTAAATATCATAATTCTAAGACCCAAGCTAGGGATCAGTGTTTTGTTTAGCACTGCAAATCCTCAGATCAGAGGGAGACAAAGGACATCCAGCCCTTTCCTCTCCCACAGCCTCTGCTCAGAAATAATATGTAGCTTCAAAACTTGCCTTTCACTTGGTCAAAGTCAGAGTCATACACAGGAAACTTCAGTGATAAGCCCAGGTGAAAAAGGGCCTGAGACTCTTATCTCCAATCAACATCTACAAAATGGGAAGTGGGGCTTGGCTCAAGGGTAGGGTGGTAGCCTTGAGATGAAGAGTTCAGGGCCAGTGCCCAGCCCCATGACCCACACACATAAAAAAAAGGTTATATCTACAATAACTATCGGAGAAACCTATAGATAATGAGGAATAGAAATCAGGAGGCCCCAGGGTTAATAAGTATTTAAGACATCCTTTGAGTTTTTTTTTACCTTCCTGATAAAACATTCTACTTAGCCATCATCAGTAGAAGAAAGCACTCAAACTTAATTTCCAGTAGAGAAAAGGCCTTTACCTGGCCTTGAGGAACACCCACCAGGAGAAATTTTCTCCCAGCAGAAAAACCTTGAGGCTCTCAAGCTTGAGAACCGATGGGGCCTGTAATTGGTTTCTTCACTCATATAACCACAGCTGTGGTGTTCGTTCAAAAAGTGCAAAACTAATCTTTTCAGAGTTTTCATGTTGGATGCTCGACTCAAAACATTCAGTGCCAACAAGTCTGAGGAAGCTGCTCTGTAGGAAAGCTGAGGTCTCTGACCACTGGTCTGATCACTGACTGGCTGTCATAAATTCTTAGTTTTCATTCTCAAAAACTGATTTTGTTGTCATTCCCAGAGAGATCATTTCACTCATGGATACCTCCATTTTTCTGTAAGGAAACCGACTGCTTCTCTGTAAAGTACTTTTGGAGACTTACGTGAATTTAATATTTAAATCATGCTAAGCATGTTTTCAACATCTTTCTAATAAAACACATTTTAAATAGACTCTACTGCTGTTAAATGGTAGCAAGTGTCTCTTAGTAAAAGAAAAAAAGGAAACTAATGTGCATTTAAGGAATAAACCCAGTATATACGACCATGACAATTCGTTTATACTTGTCTGACGTACTTAAAATTAGCTGGGCATGATGAAAATGCTTATAATTCTAGCTATTCAGAGGTGAAGGGTGATAAAGTGAGGATTGTGCTCTAAGGCCATTCCAGAAACAAGTTAGCCAGTGACCTAATCATAAAAATCAAATGAACAGAAGAGGGGGTCTTAAGAGGGCGCCGAGACAATAGGGACCCAGCCAAGCTCTCTCCCACAAACTACCTTAAGAAATCCACAACAACAAATCCAAGAAGCAATGGAGAAGTACAGAAACCAGAAAAGAAATCCAGATAAAGCTTATATCCAATGTTCTTAAAAAATTCAAAACGTGAGGACCCTCCCCCACCCCTCAGGGGCCTGGCCCTGGAAGCCCCAAACTCCAGCAACACCACCAAGCAGTGGAATCCAGATGCAGGAACCCACACAAACCAGGCACGGACAGCACAAAGGGCGGTGGAGACCAGAGGGGAGGGAAAAAACCCTCCAACACCACAGAGCAGCTCACAGCCAAACCCCATCAGTAAGTAGTCCAGCGGGTTCCCCAAACCCATCAGGAAAGCAGAGTTGGTGGCAAGCTACAGAACTTAACCCAGACCCCTCCACTCTACCCAAGAAAGACTGGCAAGTGCAGGGGGGCAAGGAGTTCAGAATCCTGTCCCTTCCCCCACAACCCCTCCCCCAGGCCATTGACTGGAGAGACTGACAGGCAGGGGGGCGCTAAGCCCCAGCACCCCACCAAAGGGGGTGGAGGTATCCCTTCTCCCACCTGCCCAACAGCCTCCTCTCCCAGGCCAGTGAAACTGGAGACTGAGGGGCACTGAGACTCTGCCTTCCAACAGTTGGTGGGGGTGTGCGGGAGTCTGACAGCCAGCATCTGACTGACCCAAACCTAAATGAGACACCCTCCAGCTGGGAGCCTCCAGCAAGACAGCACCAAGGGGCCCCACACGGAGTCACAGACAGACTCTCTGCCAAAGCAGCTGAAACACAGCCCATGTCCTCAGCTGGGCCCAGCCCCTGGGAACAGGGGAAGAAAACTAGCCATCTGCAGGGCCAGCTGAGACTAAAGTGCACATCTCCATCCTATGGCCCACTGTGGGGCCACTGATTGGGCTGAGAGCTAGCTGTGCAGTGGCACACAGCTTCTAGGAACAGGCCGAACACCTCTAAAAGCTGTAAACTCTGACCTAGTCACTGTTGGAACTAATTTGGCTAAGAACCACACGTATACACAGATTCCCAGAACCACAAGTCCCAAACCAAGTAAAGACCGCCACCTACCAACCACAGAGCAGTGAACCTACAACAAGAGTCCTTGATGCCTCGGAAAGTGCAACGCCGAATTAAGACATATATAAATAATCAAAGTCCCACAAAAAGCCCAAGAGAAAACAAGAGTGAAGGGACAAGAGAGATGTCACCATCCCAAGAAATGACACCTGAAGAGACACAAAACATAACTCTAGGAGGAAGGAAGATGGCACCGAGACAATAGGGATGCTGCCTAGCTCTCTCTCACAAAAAGAGAGAACCAGGGAGTCGCACGAGCCAATTACCTTAAGAAATCCACAACAACAAACTCAAAAAGCAACAGAGAAGGACTCAAACCGGAAAAGAAATCCAGATAAAGCTCACATCCAACTTTCTCAAAGAATTCGGAAAGCGAGGACCCCTCCCCTACCTCTTGCCTCCGGATCCAAGCCGCGAAAGCCGCAGAAAGCCGCAGTGAAAAGCGGCAGCTGGCACTGGCTCCAAGCCATGAAAAGTGGCAGCATTGGAGGGCGCCAGGCCAGGAGCCTAACTGCTGCAGAAACCAGCACAGAACCAGGCCAGCGAATGGCAGAAGCAGCGGAACCCAGACGCGGAACCAGAACAGCAAGCAGCGGAACCCAGATGCAGAACACAGGCGGCTGCGGAGACCCGAGGGGAGTGAAAGACTCCCCACCACCGTGGAGCACCCGCAGACGGACGCAGAGGCATGAGTAATACAGCGCGTTCCCAAACACATCGGGAAAGCGGAGTGGGTGCCAAGCAATAGAACTTAACTCAGACCCCTCCACCCCACCCGAGAAAGACTGGCGGGAGCAGGGGGGGTAAGGAATTTAGAATCCTGTCCCTCCCCTCAACAGCCCCCTCCTTCAGGCCATTGACTGGAGATTGACAGGCGGCTACCTAAGACCCAGCACCCCACTAAGGGAGGCGGGGCTGTCCCAACTCCCACCCGCCCAAGAGGCTCAACCCCCAGCCCTCTGACTGGAGACTGACAAGCGGGCAGACCCTAAGACTCAGCACCCCACCAGGGGAGGCAGAGCTGTCCCAGCTCCCACCCGCCCACCATGCTCCTCTCCCAGGCCAATGGATCTGGAGAGCAGAGGGCACTGGGACCCTGCCTTACAACAGCGGGTAGGGAGTGTGGAAAAATAGGAGCCAGCATCTGCCCCCCCTCAATTCTTGAGCGGGGCATCCTCCAGCTGGGAATCCTGAGCAAGACAGCACCAAGGGGCCCCCCACAGTCACAAACTCTGACAAAGCAGTGGAAACACAGCAGGGATCTGAAGGGCCAACCAGCAGCCAAGCTCCCCTTCTGAGAATCAAAAAGATGCGGCTCCACCCTTGGAGCACATGTCCTCAGCTGGGCCCCGCCCCTGGGAACAGAGGGGTCTCCTGCTGGTCCTGCTGAGAGCCCCTGGAAACTCTCAATCCCCAGACCCTTGGCTTGGGGCCACCCCTGGAAGCAGCACAGGAAAACGTCTGCCAACCACGCTCAGACAGAAGCTCGCAGATCCATCCCATGTGAGGCCACTGGTTGGGCTAAGAGCTAGTCGTGCAGCAACACATAAGTTTTATTCTAATATTTTCCAAACTTTGTACTCAAATACGCTACCTACTTACCAACTTATGTCAGTTATCCTTACGCTATACCTTTTCTTCATTACTACAATATTCTTACACTCCTACGTTAATCCTCTTGTACCTCCCCTGACCTCTCTCATTCTATTTTTCTATCTCTGGAGCTCTGTTCATCTTTCAACCCTTATACTGCATGGATCTACACTTGATGGCTGTTGAGCAATACTGTATATCTAGGTGTTTAATTATTCTCTAGGCTCAGAGGGACTTAAAGACAATAGAGATTAGATTGAGAGGCTTATTGTTTTGGGTATAAATCGCTTATCAGTGGAAGTATTAGACTGGTCAGTAACTGCACAAAAAGAAAGAGTGATAACACCAATCAAAACTTGTGAACATCCAGTGTCTGCCAGCTACAGAGGTCTAGGTTGGTTATATCTGAAAAACTATAATCGTGTTTAGTATTAATCTTGCTCCCATTTTCAAATGGGCAGAACAAGAAACTCAAGAAAAATGTCAAATCAAGAAACAACATACCCCACCCAATGTAAACAGACAATGGAACAGTCACTGGCAAACCTAGAGAAGAATCTTCCAAGTGCTATACAAATGCAACTGATAAACATCATTAATGAAAAATGTGAAAATATAAAGAAAGAGATAAGGGAGGAAGCCATAGCTGAACAAGAGGAAACCATAAACAAGGTGATAAGTGAAAAAGAAGAAGCCATAAAGGAGACCATAATAAAGGTTTTTCAAAGAAAGATGGATGAATTCATAGAATCCACAAATAAAAAGGTGACCGAACTCCAGCAAATGTTCAAAGAAAATAAAGCTACTGAGCTAACCACTCAAATGGAAATTAAGGAGCTAAAGAAATCCATACATCTAAAAGAAGAGATGCAAGGCATCAAAAATGAGCAATTAGAAGCAAGGGAGATGAAAAATAAAGTAGATAGCTTTGATAGCAGGTTAGACAATGCAGAGGAGAGAATCTCTGGGGCTGAAGATAATTTAGTTATAATAGAGAAAGGACAGAAAATGAGTCAATCCAAATCTAGGAAAAATGAGAGAGCGCTTCAGGAGGTCCAAGATACAATTAGGAAGCCTAATTTAAGGCTAATTGGTATTGAGGAGGGCATGGAGAAAAAGGTCAATGGTATTGGAAATATACTTCAGGGAATCATCTCAGAGAATTTCCTGAATATACAGAAGGGCAGGCCCATCCAGATACAAGAAGCTTTTAGAACCCCAAACAGACCTGACCAGAAAAGAACATCCCACCACCACATCGTAATCTGAACTGGATCAATAGAAACCAAAAAAAGGATCCTAAAGGCAGCCAGGGAAAAGGGTTCAGTAACCTATAAAGGAAAACCAATCAGAATAACCCCAGATTTCTCAGCAGAGACCATGCAAGCAAGAAGTGCCTGGAAGCATATATGTCATGCCCATAAGTCAAATAACTACCAACCAAGAATACTGTACCCAGCTAAGCTCTCATTCATAACTGAGGAAACAATAAAAACATTCCATTCCAGGGAAAAGCTGCAACAATATGTCGCAACAAAACCAACACTACAGAGAATTCTCAAAGATGTTCTATACATAGAAAACCAAAACAAATGCAATATAGGGAAAGAAATGGCACCTAAACAGCATAGCATCTAAGGACCACAAGAACTGTGAAGACACAGGCCCTAATAAAAGCTTTTAAAAATGGTAGGAACTAATAAATATCTCTCAGTCCTAACTCTCAATATAAATGGAATTAACTCTCCAATTAAAGGGCATAGGCTGTCTAGTTGGATCAAAAAACAAGAGCCATCGTTCTGCTGTCTTCAAGAGACACATCTTACCCCCCCAAAAAATCATCTTTTGAAAGTGAGAGGTTGGAATAAACTCTATCAAGCTAATGGCCCCCATAAACAGGCTGGAGTTGCCATCCTCATATCAGATAAAATAGACTTCAAACTAAAATTAGTAAGAAAAGACAAAGAAGGTTACTACATACTATTAAAGGGATCTTTCCTCCAGGAAGACATAATGATCCTAAATATTTACACACCCAATCCCGGAGCTCCAAACTTCATCAAGCAAACTTTACTTACACTGAAACCATACATAGATCGAAATACAGTGATTGTCGGTGACTTTAACACACCACTCTCACCTATGGACAGATCAACAAGGCAAAAACTCAACAGAGAAACCTTAGAACTGAACAACTATATAGACCAACTAGATCTAACAGACATCTGCAGAATATTCCACCCAGCAACAACACAATATATGTTTTTCTCAGCAGCACATGGAACATTGTCCAAAATAGATCACATCTTAGGCCATAAAACAAACCTGGTCAGATTCAGAAACACTGAAATTATTCCATGCACACTCTCAGACCACAAAGGCATCAAATTGGAACTGAACACATATCTCCATCAATGAAAACCCTGTAACTCATGGAGACCGAACAACACATTGTTGGATCACCAATGGGTCATCAAAGAGATCAGAACAGAAATCCAACAGTTTATGAAATTTAACAGTAAGGAGCACACAAAATACCAACTCCCTTGGGACACAGCAAAGGCAGTACTCAGAGGAAAATTTATAGCGCTGAGTGCCTACAACAACAAATTGGAAAAATTGCAAACCGAAAAGTTAATGTGTCACCTTAAGCTCCTGGAAAAAGAGCAACAAACCAACCCTAATCCCAGTAGAAGAAAGCAAATTATTAAAATCAAAGCAGAATTAAATGATTTGGAATCCAAAAAAACTATAGAAAGAATCAACAAAACAAGGAGTTGGTTCTTTGAAAGAATTAACAAAATTGAAAAGCCCTTAGCAAATCTTACCAAAAAAAGAAGAGAGCATATCGAAATAAACAAAATCGCAGATGAAAATGGTAATATCACGACAGAAATTACCAAGATCCAGAATATCATGAGGGAATACTTCTCAAACCTTTACGCCAACAAATTTGAGAATCTAGATGAAATGGATGAATTCCTAGCCAATATTAACATACCCACACTGAACCAAGAAGAACTAAGCCAACTCAACAGGCCTATTTCAAGCTCTGAAATAGAAATGGCAATTAGAGAACTTCTACCTAAGAAAAGCCCAGGGCCAGATGGATTCACAGCTGAATTCTATAAGGTCTTCAAAGCAGAGCTAACACCAATACTCCTCAAGCTCTTCAACGAAATTGAAAATGAAGGTTCTTTACCAAACTCATTCTATGAAGCCAGTATAACCCTCATCCCCAAACCAGACAGAGATTCATCAAAGAAAGAGAACTATAGACCTATATCTTAGATGAACATCGATGCAAAACTTCTCAACAAAATACTGGCCAACCGTCTACAACAACTCATCAAAAAAATTATACACTATGATCAAACTGGATTCATCACAGGGACGCAAAGGTGGTTCAACATATGCAAATCAATTAATATAATTCAACACATCAACAGGAGCAAGGACAAAAATCACATGATTGTCTCAATAGACGCGGAAAAGGCATTTGACAAGATCCAACACCCCTTTATGTTAAAAGCTCTGGAGAAACTAGGAATCCATGGAATATTCCTCAATGTAATAAAGGCTGTGTATGAGAAACCCACTGCTAGTATTACACTTAATGGTGAAAATCTAATGCCATTCCCTCTAAAATCAGGAACGAGACAAGGATGCCCACTCTCTCCACTACTCTTTAACATAGTACTAGAATTCCTAGCCAGTGCAATAAGGCAAGAAGCAAGCATAAAGGGGATCCAAGTAGGGAAAGAGGAAATAAAACTATCCCTCTTTGCAGATGACATGATTCTGTATTTAAAGAATCCTATAGACTCTACTCCCAAGCTCCTTGAGCTTATTCACAACTTTGGAAGAGTAGCAGGCTATAAAATCAACCCTCAAAAAATCAACTGCCTTCCTTTATGCCAACAGTGAGAGGAACGAGGCAATAATCAGGAAAGAAACTCCTTTCACAATAGCCTCAAAGAAAATAAAGTACCTAGGAATTAGCTTAACTAAGAATGTAAAGGACCTTTTTGATGAAAACTTTAAAACCCTAAAAAAGGAAATTAAAGCAGAACTAAGGATCAACAAGTTGTGGTATTTGTACACAATGGAATTCTATGCTGCTGTCAGAAAGAATGACATCGCCCCATTTGTTAGGAAATGGAAAGACTTAGAAAAAATCATATTAAGTGAAGTAAGCCAGACTCAAAGGAACTTAGGCTCAATGGTTTCCCTCATTCGTCATAATCAGTAGAAACCTTGGGCTCTACTAGCAGAGATCTGCAATAGAGCAAAATCTTGATACATAAGGCCATATAGTATGAAGCTAATTGAAAGGACCTCCAGGATATTGAAACAAAAGTCATATAACGAATTATTGTTGTCCTTAATGTACTATGTTGTCTCTCACCTCCTTTGCTGTCCCTTGGGTATCTCATATTGTTATAGTATCTCACTTTGTTATCTGATATATTAAATTTATTTGTATTTGGTTATTTGAAATTTGATAGGGAAGGGGGAAAACCAAGACGGGTGGGGGGTGTGGGGGGGGGAGGGAAATGGGTACCAAGACATGTGAAAGGGTATCAATGTACGTGAATTAATGCACCTTCTATCTGGCAAATATCATGTAACCCTTTTACTAATTACAATAAAAAATGCAAAAAAAAATAAAAAAACCATAACTCTATTCAAGGAGATGATTGTGGACATGACTAAAGAGATTAAAGCAGAATTACAAAAACAATTCCAGGAATATAAGCAAGAAATTACCAAGGAGCTCTTCAAATTCAAAAGAGAAATGGAAGAAAAGATTAATAACTTCTCAGGAGACATGAGAAGCTCAGTGTCCACACTTCAAGCAAAAATGAATGCATTAAGCAACAGATTGACTGAGATGGAGAATAGGACATCAAGAACAGAAGATAGAATGCAAGAGCTGAACAGAGAATCATCAGTCTGGAGAAAGAAGTCAGAATTCACCAGAGAACTTCAGGACCTGGTAGACGCAGCTAAGAAATCTAATCTTTGTATAACAGGGATCGATGAAGGGGCAGAGTTCCAAGACAAAGGAATGCAACCTTTATTTACCAAAATCATAGCAGAGAACTTCCCCAACCTTAAAATGAAAAATACATTATTTAAGGTTTCAGGACTGCAAACAGGCAAGATCCTAGAAGGAACTCGTTTAGACCCCTCACAGTAAAAACACTAGACCCGAATACCAAGGAGCTCATTTTAAATGCTGTAAAAACAAAGAGCTCTACTACAATGGGAAAAAATTAGAATAACTGCAGATCTCTCCACACAAACCCTAAATACAAGAAAAGCTTGTAAAAACATCATTCATGTACTGAAGACCAACAGCTGCCAACCTGGACTGATATATCCAGCAAAACTAGCACTTACATTTGAGGGAGAAACAAGAATATTTCACTCCAAAGAGAAGCTATATGAAAACATACACACTAAATCAGCATTACAAAAAAATTAAACAATCAAGAACAAATTGTAGAACAGCAAGAACACCCATCAAGAAGCAATTACCTATAAATCACTAAACACAAAAGGGGAAAAAAGAGAGAGAAAGAAACTTAGAAGTAAAAAAATAAATGATGACAATGGACACTGACCACTTCTACATAATTTCCCTAAATGTGAACAGGCTGAACAATCCAATCAAAAGACACAGAACAGCAGACTGGATTAAGACACAAGACCCATCCATATGTTGCCTTCAAGAGACTCACCTCACTGCCAAAGACAGAAACAAATTCCAAGTGAAAGCATGGAAACGAATTTTCCACTCCTATGCACTGTGCAAAAAAGCAGGAGTAGCAATCTTAAATTCCGACAAAATTAACTTCTCAGTAAAAACAGTACATATTAGTAAAGGGTACAATCCATACTCACAATATTACAGTTATAAACATTTACTTCCCCCACACTGGAGCACATGAATACATCAAGAAACTCTTAGAATTACAGAACAAGATAGACTCAAACACAATCTTAGTGAGAGACTTCAGCACGCCACTCTCACCAAATGACAGGTCATCTCAACAAAAGTTAAGCAAAGACACTATCATCTTAAATGACACCATAACCCAGCTGGGCTTAACAGATATACACAGAGTCTTCCACCCAACAGTGAAACTTTATACATTTTTCTCAGCAGCACATGGAACACAATCCAAAATAGATCATATAACAGTTCATACAGAAAACTTATGCAGATACAAGAGGACTGATGCAGTCCCATGCATTCTATCTGATCACAGTGGAGTCAGACTAGTTCTGAATAATGCAGTAAAAGTCAAAAAACATTCAAACACTTGGAAGCTGAACAGCACACTTCTGAATAACTCCTGGGTTACAGATCAGATCAGAAAAGAAATTCAAAATTTCCTTGAATGTTATGACAATCAAGAGACATTACAAAGGAACATATGGGACACAGCAAAGACAGTTCTAAGGGGCAAATTTATCACACAAGGAGCACATATTAAAAAGACAGAAGAAGAGTATATAAATAACTTTAAAAAGAAACTGAAACACCTAGAGGAGCAAGAAAAAGTTAATTCTAAAACAACTAGAAGGACAGAAATAAAAAAAATCAGAAATATCAGAGATTTAAATAAGATCTACTATACACAAAACTAATAAATCTAAAAGTTGGTTCTTTGAAAGAGTCGACAAAATTGACAGACCCCTGGCAAGATTAATCAAAAAAAAGGAGAGGGGAGACTCAAATAAATAAGATTAGAGACCCCACAGGAACAATCACATCCGATATCCAAGAAATTCAGTCACTATGAATAAATACTATTAGGGCCTATATTCAAAGAAACAATAAATCTAGCAGAAAGGGATGATTTCTTAAATATAGACTACCCACATTGAACAATGAAGAGGTAAACAAATTGAACAAACCAATCTCTTACAATGAAATTGCAAAAACAATCAGGGAAATGCCAACCAAAAAGAGCCCCAGTCCAGATGGTTTCACTGCAGAATTCTATAAGACATTTAAAGATGAAGTAACACCTGTACTCTTGAAACTCTTCCAAGAAATAGATGCAGAAGGAGCAATACCCCTCATTTTATGAAGCTAATATTACTCTCATCTCCAAAGCAGGGAAAGACCCAGCAAAAAAAGAAAACTACAGACCTATCTCTCTAATGAACACAGATGCAAAACTCCTCAATAAAATATTAGCCAACAGAATCCAGAAACAAATTAAAAAAATCATACACTATGATCAAGTGGGCTTCATCCCACAAATGCAAGGCTGGTTTAACATTCGTAAATCAATCAATGTAATACATCAATAAGAATAGGAATCATATGATAATTTCCCTGGACGCGGAAAAGGCATTTGACAAAATACAACATCCATTCATGTTGAAAACCCTAGAAAAAATAGGAATAAGAGGTATTAATTAAAGCCATATATGACAAACCTACAGCCAGTATTATAGTAAATGGTGAAAGGAACTAGACAGGGATACCCACTCTCTCCACTCCTCTTCAATATAGTGCTGGAACCCTTAGCCAGAGCAATAAGGCAAGAAAAGGACATCAAAGAGATCCACATAGGGAAAGAAGAAATTAAACTATCCCTATTTGCAGATGACATGATCCTCTACTTGAGTGACCCAACAAACTCCACTCCCAAACTCCTAGAATTAATAAACTACTTTAGCAAAGTGGCAGGATACAAAATTAACCTTCAGAAGTCAGTAGCCTTCTTGTACACCAACAATACACAAACAGAAGGCCAAATCAAGAAAATGATCCCATTCGCAATAGCCCCCAAAGAATAAAATACTTATGAATTAACTTAACCAAAGATGCAAAGGAATTAATTAATGAAAACTATGAAAGCCTAACAAAAGAAATTAAAGGACAGCAGGAAATGGAAAGACATCCCATGCTCATGGCTAAGGAGAACCAACATAGTGAAAATGGCTATACTGCCAAAATTGATATACAAATTCAATGCAATCCCCATTAAAATCACAAAGACATTCTTTAATGAACTAGAAGATACAATCCAAAGATTCATATGGAACAAGAAAAGACCTAGAATAACCAAAACAATTCTAGGCAAAAAGAGCAATGCTGGTGATATTATAATACCAGACTTCAAACTCTACTATAGAGCCATAATAACAAAAACAGCATGGTACTGGCACAAAAATAGACCAGAATATCAATGGAACAGAACAGAAGATCCAGAAATAGAACCACATACCTATAGTCAACTTGTATTTGACAAAGAAGCCAAAGATATACAGTGGAACAAACACTGTCTATTCAATTATTGGTGGTGGCAAAACTGGGCAGCCACATGCAGAAAACTAAAAATTGACCCTAGCCTTTCGCCATGCACAAGCATTAACTCAAAGTGGATCAAAGACCTCAATGTCAGACTGGAAACCGTGAAACTGCTACATGATAGAGTAGGAGAGACACTGGAACTCATAGGCACAGGAAAACAATTCCTGAACAGAATCCCAATGTCACAACAGACTGGAGAGAGACTGGATAAATGGGACTACCTAAAAATAAAAAAAAGTTTCTGTACAGATAAAAGCATAGCCACAAAAGTAGAGAGACAGCCAACCAACTTGGGAAAGATATTTACCAAGAATACACCTGACAGGGAACTCAAGAAACAAATCCCCCAAACCCCACAAACCATTCACTAAATAGGCAAGGGAACTAAAGAGAGAATCATAAAAAGAAGAGATTAAAATGGCAGAAAAGCATATGAGAAAATGTGCATCATCCATGATCATAAAGGAAATGAAAATAAAAACAACCCTAAGATATCACCTTACCCCAAGTAGAATGGCCAATGACAGATGCTGGTGGGGTTGTAGAGAAAAAGGAACCTTACTGCACTGCTGGTGGGATTGTAAACTAGTTCAGCCACTCTGGAAAGCAGTGTGGATGTTTCTTAAAGAACTGAATACAGCCCTTCCCTACGATCCAGCCATACCACTTCTGGGCATCTACCCTGAACATCATGACCCAAGATATTATAAGGACACCTTCTCAGCTATGTTTAACTATGCACTATTCACAATAGCCAAGCAATGGAAACAATCCAGATGCCCTACTGCAGATGAATGGATACAGAAAATGTGATATATATATATATATATATATGTATATATATATACACACACACAATAGAATTCTACATAGCCAACAGACAAGATAAAATAATGGCATTCACAGGGAAGTGGATGAATCTAGAGGAAATCGTGTTGAGTGACACAAGTCAAGACCAAAAGAACAAAAGGTGCATGGTTACCTTAGTATGTGGCTATTAGATCCAAACAGCACAAGGGCGAGGACTCAGTATTTGCATACCCAATGCTATGAACATTGTATTAGAAATATAAACATAACTACATAGACATAAAAACCTATGACTCTACAGACATAACGTTTTATTATATAGATTAATATGTATCTACGATATACAATCCCTTAGCCTAATTTTGATTATGTTCTAAAACCTAAGGGCCAGTGATTGTATATAGAGATTCCCTTCTTGAATACTTGTTTGTTAAACACGTCATTTGAAATATGATGTAAAAATCAATGTTAATAAATTCTTTAATAAAAAAATCAAATGAACATCATTGTGCTAGTAGATTTAGTATGCCCTTGTTTCTGGACCATTGGGTAAATGCCAAGTAATAGAATTGCTTGGTCATAGGGGAGCTCTATGTTTAGTCTTTTGAGGAACCTCCATACTGCTTTCCATAGTGGTTGAATGAGTTTACACTCCCACCAACAGTGTAGAAGTGATCCTTCCTGGCCACATCCCCTCCAGCATCTGTTGTCATTAGATTTCTTGATCATGGTCATTGTAACTGGAGTGAGGTGGAGTCTTAGAGCTGTTTTGATTAGCATGTCTTTTATGGCCAGAGAGATCAAGGATTTCTTCATGTGTCTATAGGCCATTCTTTTTTCTTCTTCAGAGAAGACTCTCTTTAAATCTTTAGTCCATCTTTTAATGGGATGGTTGTTTCTTTGGAGATTAGTTTTGGAGAGATTCAATTTTTTGAGCTGTTGATATATTTTAGATATGAGTTCTTTGTCTGTTGTATGGTTAGTGACTATCTTCTCCCACTCTGTAGGCTTTCTATTTAGTTTGCTGGCTTTGTCCTTTGTCATCCAGCAGCTCTGCAGTTTAATGCAGTCCCACTTATCCAGACTTTCACTGATTTGTTGTTTCTGGGTCCTTATTAAGAAAGTTTCTTTTAATACATAGATTAATATGTATCTATGGCATACAAACCCTCAGCTTGATTTCAATTATGTTCTAAAATCTAAGTGCCAGTGATTGTATATAGAGATTCACTTCTTGAATACTTGTTTGATAAATATGTCATTTGAAATATGATGTTAAAATCAATGTTAATAAATTCTTTAATAAAAAGAAGAAAGTTTTGACCAGGGCCAAGGAGACCTAGTGTATCGCCTACTCCTTCTTGTAAAGTTTTCAGTGTATCTGCTTTTACCTCAAGGTCTTTGATCCATTTGGAGTTAATCTTGGTAAAGAATGACAAAGAAAGATACAACTAGTTTTCTGCAGGTGCTTAACTAGTTCTGTCAACACCACTTGTTGAAGAGGCTGTCTTTCTTCCATTCTATTATTTCATTTCCCTTATCAAAGACTAGGTGGGCATAGGTCTGTGGGTTGATATCTGGGTCTTCAGTTCTATTCCATTGGTCCTCAGGCCTGTTCTTGTGTGAGTACCAAGCTGTTTTGGTTACTATAGCTCTGTAATACAGTCTAACATTTGGTATTGAAATTCCTCCTGTGCTGTTCTTTCTGCTAAGAATTCTTTTTGCTATATGGGGTCTTTTATTATTCCATATGAAATTTTGGATTGCCTCTTCTATTTCCTTAAAGAATGACATTGGGATATTGATGGGTATTAAAATGATGCTTATTGCAACACTTTTTGCCTTAGTGAAGATATAGAACCAACCTAAATGCCCCTCCGCGATTGGATCAACAAGATATGGTATTTATACACAATGGAATTCTATGCTGCCATCAGAAAAAACAACATTACCCCTATTTATAAGGAAATGAAAAGACTTAGAAAAAAATCATATTAAGTGAAGTAAGCCAGACACAAATGAACATAGGCTCAATGGTCTCCCTCATTTGTCATAATCAGTAGAAACCTTGAAATCTCCTAGCAGAGATTTACAATAGAGCAAAACCTTGATACATAAGGCCATATAGTATGATGCTAAATGAAAGGACCTCCAGGATATAGGAACAAGAGCCATATAAGATGTGACTGTTGTTCTTAATTACTATGTTATGTCACATCTTGCCTTGTTATCTGATACATTGTATATATGTTTATTTGTTTCTTTGAAATAGGATAGGGAAGGGGGAAACAAGATGATGGGAGGGAGTCGGGGAGGGAAATAGGGACCAAAACATGAGAAAGGGTAGCAATGATTGTTAAGAAATGTACTTTCTATCTGACTAATATATTGTAACCATTCTATTAATTACAATAAAAATTTTTACAAATCAAATGAAGACATATAGGATTGGAGTGAGAAGTTCACAAGTGTTAGAGGGCTTAAAGCATAAGGCCCTGTGGTCCATTTAGCTTTACTATTAATATAAATTAGGAATGCAAAATATTTTTCCTGTAAGTTATAAGTGTAGGTGAATAACAGTAGTCTAAAGGATACTAATTTTTTCCTGAATGAGAATTTCGAAAGCATGACAGGCTTATCCAGAAACATCCAGTAATATTAATAAATACCACCGTGGTTCCTTCTGAGTTTATTGGTGAAATACAGAGCTAGTCAGATGTACCTTTGATATTAAAAATCCTTCTACTCATATCTTGTATATAATCCTATCCTATCCTGTTTATAGTCATTAGTAAAACTATGGGATTTAAAGATTCTTATGGTGTCATGTGCTAGTAGTTCATACCTGTAATTCTAGCTATTCCAGAGGCAAAGATCTGAGGATTGTGGCTCAAATCCAGCCTGGGAAGAAGAGTCTCATCTCCAATTAACCATCAAAAAAGCTTAGGGACAGCAGTCAATCCCCAAGTTCAAGCCCCATATCCACCCCCAAAAAATTCCTATGGTGTGCAAGAACTTGGAGACTTTGAAGAGTTTTCCACATATGTGAATTGTAAATAATTTTAAAAGACAGAGTTCTAATGACATGAAGGAATTGGAACTCTCAGACACTGCTGATAGGAATGGACCATGTTGCCAATATTTTAAAGAATGCCTTGCAATCACAAAAAGCTTAAAGTTTTCATATAACTTAGCAATTCAACCATAATTTACATACACAAAGAAAGGAAAACCAGTGCCCACACTGATACTCTTTCATGAATGTTTATCATAGCACTGATTCACAATGAACAAATTTTAAGAAGCATCCAAATGTCTGCGTGTCGTTACTGAGGAATAGATGGACATCTATTCTATCCAGTTATTTAGTCCAGTACAAGTGAAGTACTTATACATGACATAACAATGATGAACCTTGCAAATACAATACTAAGTGAAAGACTCCAGACAGAAGACTCCACTTATACAGCATCTCCAGAACAGACAACTCCATAGACAAAAACACATTAGTGGAATCAGTGAGATGGGGATGGTAGAATCAGGACTGAAATTAAGTACAGGGTTTCTTTCCTGAACAGATAAAAATGTCTAACATTAGTAGTCATGGTTGCATAATTCTGTAACTATGTTGGGTTTATTTTAAACTTTTTTTTTCCAGTCCTGGGGCTTGAACTCAGAGCTTGAGCACTGTTCTTGGGCTTTCCTCAAGATTAACACTCGCCCATGTAAGCCACAGCCCACTTCCAGCTTTTTTCTATGTATGTGGTACTGAGTAATTGAACCTGGGTGATGGTGCATGCTTAGGCAAGCACTCTACCATTAGGCCAAACTCCCAGTCGTGTGTGTGTGTGTGTGTGTGTGTGTGTGTGTGTGTGTGTGTGTGTTTAACTGGGTTTCAAACACTTTATAAGTCTATTTTATACTTTGCAAGCTAGATCTCAATTAAAAAGTGCAACATTTAGCGTCACATAAGCCATATAATGAATGATTGTTGTTCTTAAGGTACTATGTTATCTCTCATCTCTTTTGCTGTCCCTTGGTTATCTCATACTGTTACAGTATCTCACTTTGTTATCTGATATATTGGATATATTTGTATTTGGTTATTTGAAATTGGATAGGGAAGGGGGGGGAAACAAGATGAGGGGTGGGGGTGGGGGGGAGGGAAACGGGGACCAAGACATGTGAAAAGGTATCAATGTATGGGAATTAATGCACCAACTATCTGGCAAATATCATGTAACCCTTCTATTAATTACAATAAAAATATATGAAAAAAATAAAAAGTGCGACACTTAAAAAGAAGATTGCAAAAAATAAATTAACTTTCTGATCTAACATCCAATAACATTTTTCTTTCTGGAGCATAATTTGTAATAAATAACTTCAATGGCCAGTTCCCATGAGATATTTCATATTAACTTTGTTATTCTCCTGTGAGAGGTGAATTTATATCTTTTTTGATAAATCAAAAAGAATCCCTCCAGATGATTTTTTTCCTTCTCCTGAAATTAGTTCTTTTTTGGTAGCAAAAGCACACTAGAGGCCACGTGATTTCTACAATGACAGAACTTATCCATGGCTATCTATTTATGTGATGCCTTTTCAAAAGCCAACAGTATACCTAAAATAATGGTGACAAATGTCAGCAGACAGATGGCCTTATCCAAAAAGCTTTAAGCAAACATCTAAATTATATTGTTGTTGTTGTTTTCATGTAACCTTGAACTGAACAGAAATGAGCTGAAATTAAATAAACCTCAAAGCTAAAGAGGAAATGGGAGAAGACAATGATTCTACAGATGCTGACACAGGTTCGAAGGCACTCATTAGAAGATACCAGTTCTCTTTCAGGTAAGGCACATAGGACCTGAGTTCATGTAAATGAAACTGTGCCCTTACTCACCCCTTCCAGAGCAAGGCAGGTCAGAGGTTCCCTGACACTTTCTGGAACTTTCCTCCACAGAGAGTGGACAGGATTGGGGGTGCTCACACTTCTTCCCATGCCAGCCGGCCTTGCAGTCACATCTTCCGCAGTTGCACTGCCCGTGACCTTTGCCATGCAAGAAAGAAAAAGCACGTGAGGGTGATGGAGTCTGAATTACTCCACAACTTCCATTCAAATTGTGCCTCTCCAGACTGTGTCTGCATCTCGCACACAAGAAAAAACATTAAGGCAAAGCTTCATGTTTTCTTACACTTTTCAGTAATGGTCTTATATGAATTCATCTTGAAAGGGAAGAAATGCATTGCCTATAGATATATATTTTACCAGGACTGTGTACCTGAATCTATGGGAGCATTTGAAGGATTTCGCAGTTCATTCATGTGGAGAAAGGCCACAAGAAGTAAGAAACAAATAGCTCTTTTCCAAGCAGGGATGTTTTTTTCCTCAACAAGGTATTCAATGGATCTTTATCTACGGAGGTTCTGCAACCATAGGAAAACTAGGCGCCACAAATGACAAGATAAAAAAGTAAAATCTGAAGTTTGACAGGTTTCTCTTCATTCTTCTAGTTCAATTAAGCTATATCCTCCACCTGAAAATGTTATACGTTAAAGTGCACAACATGATGCTTTAATAAGCATGTACATATTTGTCTCATTTGTGGGTTTTGAGTTTTCCTACTATCATTTATTGAGGAGTCTATTTTTATGCTTTCATTGAACATTAGTTGACCATTTAGAAATAAGTTCATTTCTGGACATTTTTCTGTTGGTCTATGTGTCAACTTTTATTCTAGAACCATATTATTTGAATAACCATAATTCTTCAAGATAATTGAAGCAGGCCATCATGGTTCCACTACATTTTTTTTCCAGTCCTGGGCTTGATCTCAAGGCCTGAACACTGTCATTGGACTTCCTCAAGGCTAAAGCTCTACCGCTTTTTTCTATGTATGTGGTACTGAGGAATTGAACCCCGGTCTTTGTGCATGTTATGCAAGCACTCTACCACTAGGCCAAACTCCCAGCCTGGTTCCACTACATTTTAAGGTTACTTTTCCCTAAGATTTTAAGATTACAAATCCCTAAGGTTTGTAAATCTATCTTCTGAGTTTAAAGCCATTGGTCAATACACACCTCCAGAAGTTTTTCTGCCTTCCTTCATTAACCTGTATCATTATGGATCAAATCACAAACTCAGAGGTCAAAGTGGAGTAAGAACATGTTAGGGATCATTTAACGAAAATTGTTTATCACATACTAAATTCAATTTAATGAATATTTACTTCTTTTTCCCTTCTGGACTTACTAGTTTCTCAATGCCAATAAAATATGCCAAAGAGGGAGAGGATGAGTTATTTAATAAGGATATCATTAAGATGACAAAGGATTTAGGAATGAAAAGATCTGCTTCACATTAAAACCCTTTAGACTGACCCAACATATATCAGGGTCTTTCACAACAAACCATGAAAGGGCATCAGAAAAATTTGCATTTCAATTACATGTGCTGTTCTTCCTTCTCAACATCATCTCAATTTAATTTGTCTTTCAAGTGGAGAGAACTAAAAGAAGAATATTTTTCCAAGCTGATCTAAAATATAACACTTCCACCCTAGTTTGTCAGATCTATGTGTATTTTTGGCCTGTGGAAATTAATTTCATTGCTTCTAACAAGTATTCCTTACACTGTGTAGGCAGAAGACCAACGAAGTAGAGATGAAAGCTAGAGAGTGTTGTTGTCTATCCCTGAACTCAAACATCAAAAGAATTAAAAATATGAGAATTGTTTCTAAAAGACCTACGTGCATACACTAGTGTATAAATGTACCCACACACACATGCTCAGTGCTGGAAGATCACATCATGAGTAGCGTTGACATAAACTATGTACTGTAAATGGGAATGCAGTCCAATCTACAGCATGTAGACAACAAAGCTCTGGGCACAAACAGCCATCCAGTAGTCATGGTATGAAAGCAGCAGGCTGACCTCTGACTGTTCTCACAATGATGTGAACATCAAAGCATTCTTTAATTCTAATCATTGAGCTTTTTAGGTTGAATTATATAAACTCTAGAAATATTAGACCAGTACAAATTTAAGTGAATCTAGTCCAGTCTAATATACTTCTGCTGGAAAGAACATTTCTTTTGTTTTTAATGATGGTAAATTTCCTGTGAATGGAAATCTGATGTTTACAAATTGCTGTTTACAAGATAACACGAGGGTCATCAATAGAGGAAAAAATAGTGAATGATTATATTTACCTCATGTTTGTTAGCTTAAGAACCCTGTTAATATATTGATTTTCTTTTCAAGATAATGCAGGCTGAACATACTTAACATTTCCCTTTAGTTTTCTTTTTCCTAAATGCTTTGGTAATCCACAAAGCATACACCAAATTAGATAGTTCTAGTAAATGATTCCACTTCCTAAAACAATACAACAGGAAGTCAAGACTACCTTTTTATTGTTTTGGTGGCCAGGACAAGTGAAAGGAGTTGCAAGTCTCACGGCAGCACACGTTTTGATATTGATTTGTAGTTTTGATATTTGGGGAAACAGATGGAGATTGGTAAGCACCTATCAGGGATGAAGGCATCATTTCAGGATCAGAAGATAAATTGAGTGCAGCAAACACAACAGTTGGTATAGCTGACACCCCCTGACTAACATGTCTACACTTCAATAATATCCACAGTATCTCCTTGTGTGTGTGTGTGTGTGTGTGTGTGTGTGTGTGTGTGTGTGTGTGTGTTTATATACATCTATGAAGGGAGGTTCGTTTGTTATTTATGAATAAGCAAGTACACACACACACAGATAAGTAAAGGATGATATAACAGGAATAAGTAAACCTGATCAATTTAGAGGAGGCAGGTAACATTCAAGAGCCCACAATAATTAGGAACAAAATATTTATATTTGGGTGCCATATGGATGTAATGGGAGTGAATGAAATGAGAAATATCAACCTAAGCACCAATTTAACCAAGTCCTCCAGGAGATCTCCCTTGGACGTAAGTAAGCCCAATAGTCTCAGAATGGCATGAATGGGAGCTAAAAATAAAACCACATTTCATCTGAGCTTTATTACATCCCAGCCTTGCAAGAATTGCTGGGGAATACTGATGCAGTTGGGCTCCTTCTGCCTCATGATACAAAAGCATTAGCATACTCAATAATCAACTACATGGACATTCTTCCTGCAGAGCATCTTACAGTGGTAATTAGGACATCTGTGAAGTCTAACGGCTCTCTCAGCATAAGATGTAGAATCCCACAGATTTAGTGAAGAAATCCTCCTGAGGCTGGTGCCTGCCCCAGATGCTTAAAATGTTCAGAAAGATTAGTTTTAAAAGAAGTTTGGCTGTAGAAGGAGGGAAGAGAGCTCTTCCTCACCAAAACAAGTACAATTGAACAGTCTTATTTGCACCTCTTGGAGACAGAATTCCCTGCGTACTTATGTGGTTCCTAGATGCTACTTCATAGCAGGGTGAACTATGTCAAGGTACTTAATTTACCTAAAAGTGTTTCTTTTTCTGTAAAAATGAAGATAATAATCTCTACCTCCCTGGCTTAGCACAGAAATATAATGAAATGAGGTGTTTGAAAGAACACAGTCAGAGTCTGACAGAGTAGGAGCTCGGTTAATGTAGATTTTTCTTTCTTAAAGTCCTCATTTTAGAGGCAGGAGACAGGCTGTGGAGGGCATACCAGTTCAACTCTCTTTAGTTAATCCAAAGCAAGATCACAATTACAGATCAGTGTCTTTTTACTCAGCTCACAGCCTCAAAGTCTCTTCGCATTTCTGTCTGCACCCACAGCATGGATGAAGCATTCTGTGGCCAGAACTCCTAACAAACTCCATTAGCCATAAGGGCAGAGCCACCCAATTGCTTGCCTATCTTTCTCTGGAATCTCCCAGGGGAGGGAAGAAATGAACTGTATGGGAAAGGACATAAGGGAATGGCTGAGATGGAACACTCAGTTCCAGGAAGGAGGTGCTAAAGTCACTTCCCTTGTGTTTCATATACAGCTGTAGTTTTAAGCCAAATTAGCACACAACAGCAACCTCAAGCTTAACAAAGCACAAAGATCCTCACTTATCACTACCTATTTCTCTTCAGGGATTTTTGACCCTGAACTGTCACAAAATGTAGTATTTTTGAATCACAGAAGTACATTACAACATTTTTGAAAGTATTCCCTGATATTCACTTCTAAACTATACTACAAATTAATTTGCATATAAATCCTAATGAAGAGTTATTGCATAAAAACATCCCTAGGACCTGTATTATCTTAAGTTTTATAATATGTCACCCCAGTTATCCTATTGGAAAACAGGCCTGTCATCAAGTCTTTTAGTTTTGTATTGTCAGAGTTGAGTTGAGCGGTTTACTGAGGAGCAGATTGACGAATTTTGGAAGAGTGGGTAAGTTTCTGTCTCCAGCCTTTGTCAAGTGTCTGCATTTTCCAGAAGTTTCCTGGACTATAAGTTGTTGGTGTGAGCACTGAACATATAGAATGTTTTACATTGCTTGTTTCTTTCCTGGTGTCTCTAAGAAGGAACTCTGAAAACAGGTGCATGAGGATTTGTTATTGGAGGGTAGGAATCAAGGACCAACTTACCCGAACAGAAGTCATCAGAATATCGGTCATAGACTGGTCTGCAGTCCCTCTCATCACACTCACAAGTGTCCCCATGGATGTCACCCCAGTCTCCCGTGGGATCGACGTCATGGCAAGAACACTCACCACACACACAAGTCCCTGGATGGGAGAAAGCATTTTATAGGAGTCAAGAAAAAGTGACAGAAGGCAATTCACATGTCTCCTTGTGTTCCTGTTGCTTCCTTTCTATTTGGAAAAACTTACATATTCAGACAAGACGTTCTAAATTAAAAAAAAAACAACTAGCTGAAAAAGTGATAGAAGAGATTCCTCAGTAAACAAACAGAAGTTTTCTGCTAATCCTGTGAGTTTGTGGGACACATCGTTATCAGTAACGAGTTTTCTAAATAGGTACCAGTTGGGTTAGAGAATCAAAGAACAAGAAAAGCCCATAAAATAAAAACAAAATGCCTCTTTGTTCAAAACACCAAAACCAGAATTACTTGACTAAAAAAAGAAGTAGAAGTCTACATAACTACATAAAAATCTGAAAATGGAGTTGAGACCAAAGCATTATAGAAAAAGAAACAAGTGTTTCCTATGCATGTAAATGATGAACATTTCCATAAATATATAAATAATTCTTAAGACTTCAAATGAAAAGATATCACAAGTAAAACTAGGCAAAGGTGATGAACAATTTCATAGACACAATCGACATGAAAAACATTTACCACAGCCTTCCGATGTCATTAAGGACTGTGAACGAGATCTTTAAAACAGTAATGAGGTAGAATTATTCTGGGTGTTAAATTGTCACAGATGACAGAGACACTGGCATTGATGAGGGAATTATAGGCATTCTTTAGTCTTAAGACACAATGTCTGGGAAGCATTTTCCTATGCCAATTCACAATATGTTTTTGTTAGACATCTACAGTTATTTGTATCAACAAGCTACTTCAATTAATGTATCAAAAAAAGGAATATCCACAGAAATACCTGTTCTGGAACACAAGGAATGAATGCGTTCCTATTGTTAAAAAGCTACAAATGGAAGCTGGGTTGGTGTTGGAAAATGAGAAATTAGTGTAGTATTGCTTCATCTGTAACATGGCCTCAAACACAGTCATGAAGAGTAACAATTAGGGAACCATCTCAATGTTCCTAAATTTGATGAGTCTTGCTTTATGACCCAGAATGTGGTCTGTTTTTGAAGACTGTCCAGTAGGCTGCAGAGAATAATGTGGAGAAGTTAAATTCACGCATATCAATTTGACATTTTAGCCAAGCCTTCCCATTACTTACAAATTAAGACACGAGAGAGTTCTGAATGCTCTGGGCATAATTAGATGCTCATGCTGTCTGTGGTTTTGTTAGTCAGGAGGCATTTAGCAAAAGTATCTACAAGACTTGCCTTTTAGCTGTGCTGTGTCACTTCTGGGTGGCTGCCAAGGCCATTCCTTGTGTTAACTATTTGATCAGTGAAGCTTCAATAATGATAACTTTCTTACCTTTCTGATTTCTACTCAGAAATGTGCAAGGAAGAGAAGACCATTGGTATAGCCAATGTTGTGTCAGATCAAAGTAGATGTCTTTACAAGATGCCTTCCTCCCACACTGAAGGAAACACGGGGAGGGGTGTCAACAATTAAGAGCTGTGTTTGTCTCCAATAATGTAGAAACATGTATGAATGACACACCTCTGTTGCTGCAGATTTGGCCATCTGGAGATGTGCATCTTCGCTTGCTTTCCCAGGGGGTGATGTCACACTGGAATTCGCATTTATCTCCATGCCAACCAGCCTCGCAGTAACAGTTTCCACAGTAACACTTCCCATGGCCTTTACCCAAAAGAATTTTACATGGTGAGGGAAAAAGCAACTTTTCAAAGCAAGATTAACTTTCTACCTCCTTGCGACCACATGCACCTTTGAAAATCATACAAAGGCTTCGTGTACCTTACTTAAAATAATCAAATTATATAGTTACTTCCCCAAACCTCATAGTTGAGCTCTTAACGACATAATTCTGCAAATAAAGCCAGCCAACATGTCGGTGATCTTGGCCTACACAGGGAGCTGATTCAAACCAAAGTGCAATGACTATGCAAGTCTATTCGTCTACTCTCAGATATGAACATCAAATTCAAGTATACACTGGCCCTCATTCTAAGGGTGTTTCTTGAATTAAAAATTAAAATCATTTATTTGAAATCATTTACTGAGAAGCAAGGCACATATTTACTTAGATACACATTATTAATGGCCGGACAATTTTTTTAAACCAGAGGGAATATTCCATCGTTTCGTTCAGCTGTTCCCCACAAGCTGTTGTGTTCCACCATGCACAGAGGAGGCTCTCCACTAAGTCAGTGTCTGGTGTTAATTTACACTAATGAAATACTAAGAATAGTATAGGAATTTGCTCCAGTTCCCATCCTGGTGCCAAGTGACTATAAATGATACTTGGAAGTGTTCTTTATTTAGGGTCGAGATCCCACCGGCTAACTGTCCATTCCTGTGTTTAATGAAAGCATCTGGATTGAACTATTACATGCATCTTCCATTCAAGTCTAGCCAGTTTTCTACAAATTTCCAAAAGTTGGCATTTACCCTCAGATTCATTTCCTATACCCTCTCCTCTTAATAGTTTATGCTACCCAAGTATGAATGAATGTCCTTGTGCCCTTGTTTATTTTTGGTCAAGACTTTCCGTTTCATAGGCATTTGTAATTTCTACACTGCTGACTAAAGTATTTGTTGTTTTCTCTTCTGCTGAAGCCATAATTCCATGGAATTTTAAGAACCCATGGAAAAATGACTGTGGTTCTGTTTTTCAATTGTTTAATGGCTTATTTTCATTCTAACATTATGGCATCACTAGCCAAGGTCAAGAGCATTAGCAGGGCCAGGAATTGAGTCTCCTATTCATCATGACATTATGAGACACATGTATGAGACAGACAGAGAGACAGACAGACAGAAAGGAAGGTTAAGGAGATTAAAAGGGACTCATGCACTCAGTGGTATGATTTCTAAGTAAAATACCAATTGAAAAAACATTCATTAATTTCATAGAAAATAATCATTCCTATAACAAATTTTTCATTTTCAAATTTTAATATGAAATTGTTAATTATTTTTTCAGCAAAATCACTTTCTAATGCCTCACCACAAGCTTCAGGAACTTCAAAGATTGAGCTGGTAAAAGCATGCCTGAGCACTTTTCTTAGGAGTCAGATTCCATGAGATTCAATCAATTTCTTACATTGTAGAATATATTACCTTTAGAGGTTTAGGATAAATATGCATATGTGCATACATGTATATATACATATAAATGTATATAAGTAAGGTTTACCATAACAGCAACCAATATATAAATCTATGTTCTTCACACTCAAGTTCTTTGTATATCTGTAAATTCAATTGTGAATTCGGGTTTTCCTAAGAAACCAATAAAATAGGGGTCAATAAACAAAATGAGTTTGTGCCAAACTACAGTTAGGCTGATATGAACAAGTTACATCTACAGCCCTACAACTCACATAGAAAATTCTGTAGCAAGAAAACCTTGGGATAGTTAATATAAAATACCAGTTTCAGGAAAACATTTTTCATGCAATAGCCATATTCTGTTTTATGTAAATAAGAGAAGAACAATGCCACTGATGGAATGTACAGTCATCTCTCAACAGAGTATTGTATGTGAACAACAAATGAAAATCTCTACAATTCTAGGCAATGTGACTGTCATAGAATATTTCCTGTCTCTGGTCAGAAAATGTGCACCATCAAATTGCCTAAGCCCCAAACAAATGGAAAAAAATAAGAAGAATGAGAGTTAACATTTTCTGCTGTATTTTGCAAATTTTATATTTATACATGTAAATAGACTGTAGTTGCTAGAGTGGCTCAAAACACAATCAACACAAAGTATGCTCCTTTTCCTACCTGTAGCAATTGAAAGTGAAATCTCAAGAGTATGAATATAAAATAATTGTGGATAGATTCATCTATTTGTTCTAATTGCTTTTGACTGATCCATGTAGGAGAAAATAGTGAGCAGTATCTAGCTGAGGTCACTGGCAAGAGGAGGAAGAGAGAGAAAGGAGAGGAGAGGAGAGGTGAGGAGAGGAGAGGGGGGGAGGGGGAGGGGGAGGGAGAGAGGGAGAGAGAGGCTATACATACCTCCACAGATTTCTTCTGTTTCATCATCTATGCATTCTCTATCATCACATTCACAAAATTTACCATAAACGAGTCCATTTCCATCTGAATCATCACACTTACATCTGCCACAGTGACATGTACCTAAACCAATGAAGTAGAGAGAAAATCGATACATGCATATAAATTACAATTAATGAAGTTTTATCTTGTTTCTTTTAAGTAGATAGACAATTCAGATCCATTTAAAATTCTAATTATGTACTTTTGTGGGTAGGAAGAAATCCATTCCCTTTTTTGAGATTTATTGTGGCCCAGCAATTATGTTTTCTCACATTGCATTATTGCTATTATCATTGACCTCTGATAGCTTAATGAATGTAAATGTGACCTTTTTGCATGCTGAGCCACTTTCCCCATGGCCTGCGAAGTGCTGCACGAATGAATATCTTCTGATTGCACCTGTTCTGAAGTGAACTAAAGCAGAAAATTCTAAGCTTGTGAGACAAGTAACCTTGCTTATCTTCCCTACCAGTATTTATCCATTGCTTTGCACAGTGTTTGAACATATTATTTATATAACAAATATTTGTGGAAATAATTCATTAGCAAATGAATAAATGAAAAAACTTATAAGCCCCTGATAATCTCACATGCTCAATGTTAGTGGAAACCCCTGTTCTAACAGGACGATGGTAGGTTTGCTTAGGCCAAGGTCCCTAAGACCTGAGGTTCAAGGCAGCTCAGAGGGAGACAGAGACACTGATGTCATTCTGTCTACTGCCACAGCCACCTATTAATCCAAGTCTGAAAGTCTGGTTATGTCTCGCAAAAGTGAGTTCATTGACTGGCATGTTGCATGCTAATGTATTGAGAGCTAGGATGTTTAGCTGAGGAAATGTTTCTTTAATATATATTCTTTTAATTTTTAATTGTTAGAGAAATCTTCATATAAAAAGACTTTTATCTGTCATTGAACACCACTCTAGACTCAGGAAAGCTAAGCTGAGACAAGTCAACTGTAGCCCTCCTCTCAGCATTTTATAGAAATTAAATGTGCTAAAATAGACAGGGAAGTGGAAAGTGTCGCAAAAGAACATTAACAAGAGGAGCTGATTGAGACATGGAGGGCAAAGGGCATCCCCAAGAAAGTAACCGACAAAGAAAGAGCCAGGCACAGCACAGCAACCAACTCCCCACATCCCCTCCCCCAACAGCGAAGAACAGTGAGATGACTGAGAGAAACAGTTCCAGTAAAAGAAAACAGCACATGCTCAGCAAGAGAAGAGAAGACAAAAGAAGGGATCAAGACAGAGCTGGGGGGGTTGGGGGGAGAGACTATAATGTGAAAGTGACAAGACACGAATAGACAAAGGGGCAGTTCATGGAAGCTTGATACGCTGTGTGAGTGAGAGCTAGCTAAGTTTGCTGCAGGAGTGTTCTCAGCAAGAGCTCACATGCCCAGGGTGACCCCACTGTCACATAAGCGATGGACTGAAATGAATCAAAATTGGAGGTAAGAAAATGACTCAAGAGACTCCTACATTTGTTCTCGGGAGGGAAGATAAAGGCTCAACGAATGGTGGCTCTGAGTTTAGTCAGCGCAAACATTTTCAGGAACATTTTCACGAGAAAGAACAGACAGCATTTGGTGACTAATTGGGTGTGAGAAATGAAGGATGGGGAGGAACCGAAGACTCTACTGTCCTGAGTGACAGGATACAGCAATTCTGCCTGTGTACACTGGGAAGAGAGGCTTAGGGCACGTTTGCAGTCAGATTCACATTTTAACTCACCAGCTGTGCATTTTTGAGACAGTGGTTAGTTTTCACCTTTGATTCTCAGATTCCAATCTGCAACTAATCTCTAGGCCACACAACGGTTGCAAGGACCAAGTGGTAACTTACCATCTAGACACCTTTCTCTCTCTCTCTCTCTCTCTCTCTCTCTCTCTCTCTCTCTCTCTCTCTCTCTCTCTCTCTCTCTCTCTCTCTCTCTCTCTCTCTCTCTGTCTGTCTCTCCCTCTCCCTCCCTCCCTCCCTCTCTGTCCCTCCCTCCCTCCCTCCCTCCTTTCCTCTTTCTCCCTCTCTTTTACCCTCTCTTTCTCTTCTCTCTCATTCTCTCTCTCTTTCTCTCCTCTCTTCTTTCTTTCTTTCTTTTTTTCTTTCTTTCTTTCTTTCTTTCCTTTTTTCTTTCTTCCCTTTTCTCTTCTTCTTTCCTTTTGCCAGTCCTGGGGCTTGAACTGAGGGCCTGGGCATTGTCACTGAGTTTTCATAAGGCTAGTGAACTACCATTTCAGCAACAGCACCACTTTCAGCCTTTTCTGTGTGTGGTACCAAGGAATCAAATCCTGTGCTTCATGCACGCTAGGCAAGAACTCTACCTCTAGACTACAATCCCAGCCCCCCATCCAGTCACTTTTCTAAACACACTGCCCTGTTGAGTCTAGAGGAGGCATTCAGAAAAAATGATACTATTTTTCTTTTACTAGGATTCTGAGCATATTCATTATATTTCAGATATGTTTTCTCTTGATTGACCCTGTACCCTGACAATGTTCTTCCAGTGCCTTCTGTATTATTCTGTGCCCAGATTACTTGAAATTTGTTATTATTCGAGTCTTTTTCTCACAAATACCTATAAATGCTGAATTTTACAGAACTCAAGTTTGCTATTTTCAACCTAGAAAATGAATAGTTATGTGAATTTGACTTGTAGTAAACTTGAGAACTATTTTTACTCATAAAAGTTATCTGAAGTCTAATGCTTCAATTCCTATATTCATACTATTCCTACTATTGCTATATCAAATTGTTTGCTAGTCGTCCCTCTCACTTTTTTCACATTTCATTCTGTCTTTCTTTCACCTACCTATCTACTCATTTAACTTCTTCAGGATCTCTGATGCTATTAACAAAAAATATAGAAGACAATAGTATGAAGAAAACTAATTAAACCACAGATTAGAAGAATAATATGAACACTATAAGGGTGTGTGTGTTCATGGGAAGCATGGATATTGAATGGATACATGTTTATAAACATCCATGCATGTGCATTCTGAAACCATATATATGTAATACATAGAGTGCATATGCATAGAAATATGTGAAACAGTGATGCAATAAATTGGTGGCAAATTATGTCTATAAAAGATGCACTTTAGTGTGAAAGTGGAAAGACATAGGGAAGAAGTAATTTCCTGAACTGGTATCCCATACCAGTTTCCAGGTGGAAAGGAAGAAGTTTTACTCATGGGCTAGGATAGGAAAAAAGAAGGTGTAACATAAAACCATGAAGAGTCTGGCTCAAATTTGGAAAAGGATACATCGAATGTGATCAAGAGTATTGATAAAGCAACCAAGTACCAACCATTCACACCTGTAATCCTAGCTACTCAGAAGGCTGAGCTCTATAGAATCATGTGTTGAAAAAAGTCCAAGCAGAAAACTCCACAACCCTGTATCCTGTTTGCCTCGCAAAAAATCAGGACTGGAGGGGGTGGCTCAAATGGTAGGGTATCAGCAATAAGCCAAAACTTCAAGGGCAAGTATGACTCCCTGAATTCAAACACTGGTATCAGTACAGCATGCCCACTCCCCTACACACACACACACACACACACACACACACACACACACACACACACACACACACCGTATTGGTTAATGAGTTTAGTTATTTCACAGGAATTCAAGAGTCTGCTATGATTTAGAAGCAGAGTAACTTGGTTAGGTCTGTGTACACAGAAGTCACAGGAAAAAGTTTTCTGTGAAGATGGAAAGGAACAGCCTTCCTTCAAATTCTACAACTCGTCACTGATGTCTCCCACTAGAGCCTTTCCCTCATCCACACATGTGAGCCATCCTGG